>NC_052534.1:94290762-94949762 GCF_016699485.2 Gallus gallus
GTGGCAGTCCCTGAACTCTCCCTGGGCATCACCAGTAAAAGTAATGCTGGTAACTGAATGTTTTTAGCTTTCTTGACCAGACCCAGTATCATGTTCCTCACCACCAGCTGATACCAGTCAAATTTTGTCAGAGATTGGTCTGCATTAAGTTCATAAAACAAGAAGGAAATGTGCTCTATTTTACTCATTCCAGCATTCTTTTACATTTGTACTTTAATCTAGGTTGTTAAAGTCCAACCTAACAAAGGTTTGGTACACGTATGATCCAGTTTCTCCTCAGCTCACAGTGACAGGCAAGCTATCCTTCAAAAGACCTCCGTTTAGTCTTCAAAGTTAGTCTGCAAAATTGTTACTATTTTTTCTCTGCATTCTAAAAATGTTTTTTGAAAATGTATTATGGTTTAATTGAAATTTTATTGTCAAAATCTTTATTGGAAGTATTCTTTTTTTCAAAATTAACTCAAGCCAAATAATTTTTGTTTCCCATCTTAGCATAGACTTTCAAGTTAGTCATCTTTTTATTATTCTCATCACCCAAACATCATCCTCTTATTGAATCCAGGGATAGGCTCTGGGGCATATGAAGCTTTTACTGTTTTAAACATTTATTTCTAAAACTTTTTTATTCTAAATAACGTGTTTAAACAACTAAGCAAGTTGGAGGAAAAAAATGAATGTGCTTAACTTCAACAGTAATTTGGTGTTTATATTTCACTGATCATTGGAAGATGTTTGCCTTATATACTTATTCTTTATGGCCAGAAACATGATTGCTAACCAAATCATGTTTTAACTGAGATGTGCTCATTTGCTTATAAATCTCTCCTAAAATTCACAGTCATTTCATTTTAACTTTTGAGTTAGGTAGATGAAAGGTGGGACTGAATAAGTATACGAAAACTAAATTGGTAACTAGAATGATGTAAAGTTAATGATGCTAGTGATAAGTATCTAACAGGTATTCCAGCTTTCATGGGCTGGCAGGACTGAAGCCAGATACACTGCCAATTATTTTTTAGAGCACAAATAAATGGCTGCATCTTCAAGCAGGCACCTACTAAAGAGCTTCCACCTCTGTGTGTAGAGTGATGTTTCACTGTAAAGCTTGTGCTTTTGGGATGTGAGCCTTCTAAAAATGTACCACTTCAACATATTTTAATTGGTCAAACACTTTTATATTTCATACGGAAATTTGTATTTCATTCTTCTTTTTCACATTTTTGGAATAAAATGTCACAATATACCCAGTATGTAGTACAGAAAGCCTTTGGTATAAGTTGGAGTTAACAGTAAGAGTAGTGGTAGCAGCATTTCTCTCTGTGATTGTTACTGGGCACAGAAATTGCACAGTGTCCATATTATCCATGAGTATTCATCTATTTCAATAAAACATTCAGTGTAAGAAAGTAAAAATTTATTACTTTGACTTTCATATTTCATTCCAGTGATACCAATTGGAAAGTCAAGTATGCAAATTACAGACTTTTTTGGAATTACTTGTTATTTTGCATAAATTTGAAAATCTTTTTACATACATCACATAAAATAGTGTTTTACAACTCTTAATTGTCTGTTTCTTGTGCTTTAAAATTATCATTGTATTCATTTTGCTCAAGGTTATGTTTTAACAAATATGAGGGCTGCTTCAAAAGTAATGCCTCGTACTTTTTTATGTTGGCCCATGATGTCAGAGTTGGTTGTTGGTGATATGTCAGTAGAGGTGGAACCTTCCTGCCAATGTTCTGTTTTGCTGCTGTGGGACAGATGGCAGCAGAGAGGTAGTCTGACAAAATGTCATCTGACATGGGAGTGCAAATGAAGCGGAAGTGTGTCACTGAATTCCTCCATGCAGAAGAAAGTGCACTCACTGACATTCGTCGACTCTGTCTGAATGTTTATGGAGACCAAACAATGAATGTGAGCACAGTAAGGTGGTGGGTGGTACATTTTGGCAGTAGTGACAGTGTGAAGGACAAGCCATGTTGTGGATGGCTGTGCACTACTGTTACACCACAAAATGAAAAGCATCTCAATCAGCTCATCTGCACAAATTGGTAGATTAAGAAGAAGGGACTGTACGGAGCTGAACATCATCTTCAGTGCACTGGAAACAATGGTGGCAACACTGGAATATCACAAAGTTTGCAACAGGTGGATGCCATGAATGCTCACACAGGAACAGACAGAACACCATATGCAAGTTTGTCAGGACCTACTGAATGAGGCTGAAGGTGTCAGTTTCCTTTATTGCATCACTGACAGTAATGAGATGTGATGTTACCACTACAGTAATGAGATGTGATGTTACCACTACGAGCTGGAGTCAAAATGGCAGTGCATGAAGTGGTGACATGAATTCTCCATAGAACAAAAAGTTTAAAACACAGCCGTCAGCTGCTAAAATTATGTGCATTGTCTTTTGGGATAGGAAAGGGGTGATCCTTATGGATTTCCTGGACCCCAGATAAACCATCAACTCTGACTGCTACATCACCACACTGACTAGGCGGAAGACTTGAACTTCCAGGGCGAGATCACGGAAGAGGACAACCTTTCTCTTGCAACACAATGACTCTAGGCCCCATACCAATTTGAAGACCACAGAGCACACTACCACTCTTGGCTGGACTATCCTACCACTTCCACCACATAGTCCAGATTTGGCACCTTCTGACTTCCATCTGTTTCTGTTGAAGAAAGATGGAGTGCTGTAGCAACATTTTCCCAGCAATGACGCTGACATGACAGCTGTGAAACAGTGGGTCACCTCCTCCAGTGCAGATTACTATGAATGCAGCATGCAGGCTCTTGTTCATCACCGGTGAAATGCGTAACTAATGGTGGTGACTATGTTGCAAAATAATATTTTGTAGCTGAGAACTTGCTCTATCAAATAGCATTATTGTGTTTTTTGTATCTGTTGTAGTTTCCATGGAAATTACTAGGATGCGTTACTTTTGGAGTAAGCTACATATAAACAGATATGATCTCTCCAATAGCCCTGCACACATCAGCTAATATATCATTGCATTTTATTTGCCTAGTGAATAAGTACATTTTTAGTACTATAATTTGGAAGATTTTGACACAGGTAGAAGAAGCGTCCAGTTCACTTAAACACAAAGTTAGAAGTGTATCATATGAGCTGTGATTCTTGTTTCTGTCACCGTACCAGTAGGCTATTTTGGCTCTTTCTTTCTCCACTTTGCTAATTTTTAAATTTTATTAATGCTTTTTGTTGTTGCTGTTGTTTCTTGTTGGTTGGTTAGTTTTGTCTTTAGTTTAGTAACAACCACGACAGAATTAGTTAGCCAGTCACCACACACCAAACCTACAATGCCCTTCTTTGCAGCTGGTTGGAAATTGGTATTACCCCATAAGGCATGATTTTTAGTTGGATTTATGCAAAATCTAAGACAGAATGTGCAGTATCTCATTTTGACACCTTGCAGTCATTAATCAATGTCACATCGACAGTCACTCTGTGTTCCCCAACATGCTGAAGCACTCTTACATTTCACAATAGCATCATTTGGCACTTCACACTGTTCAGAAACAAAAGCACTGACAAGCTGCTGCACTGTTGAATGACATCAAAATCACTCACATTCATTGGAGACACTCCAGAGGGTACGGGGAAAGAGATGTGAAGCTCTACCAGCTATACTGACATAAATACTAGGAGTTCACCTGATAAACAGCCAAAGGTTCCATTGTATCAAACGACTGTCTGGCTGAATCACAGTCTTACTCACTTGGTACATTTAAATACAAAAGGAAATCATGAGGCCCCTCGTGATTGTTACCTTGTGTTGGGTCTGACTTATTTCCAAGGCCTTTACTGTTGACAGACCAGTTTGTTTACTATACTAAATACATGCCTATATGACATCCATTACTGTTAAAGGCATAATAATACAGTTTACTCGGTCTTTTTTAGCCAGGTAGGTGGATTTCTATTTTGGTGGTGGCCTAGAGTATGGCCAACATTTCTCCTATATTTGCAGAAGCACCAAGTGCTCAACATCTGCTGCACCAAGCTGGAGCTTCACTACATTAGAGCAAAGAAGTGCCATGTTATAAGGCAGATCTCTCCAGCGGAAGGGAGACTCTAAGTTTGTATATAGCATGCATGCAGGAAGAACTGAGAAAAATTTCTGTCATCGCCAAAAGTCAGTAGGTCCCTCTGTAATAGTGGAAAACAAACTGATAATACAAAGCCAGAATAAAGTTAATGAACTTGATTTTTCCTCCACCATGGTGATTTACATATTATTTATCACATTTGCTTTTGATTTTAGAGATGAAATAACACTCTATGAATGTCATGATAGTAGACTTCTGCATGGACCTCTGTACAAACTGTCAGCTCTTCATTTCAGTAATTTGATTCAGCCCAATAATTCAAATTCATGCAAGAATCAGCCTAAAGCCTGAAATCTATACTACCTTTAGAATAAAAACAGCAAGATGAACCTTTGTCTGCCTGTATCTCCCTCTCTCTAACTTTTACAGATCATCAACTTCCATTTCTGTGGTTTTCCTGGACAAGTTTCCTCTTAAGTTATTACAGGGATCCAGAAAATGAGTGTCTCAGTTTGATAAAACATTTCAAGATCAATATCCTGAGAAAATCCTTTGTCTCTATCCTTATCCATGAGAACCTGAAATTGATATAGGTTATCATAACATTCATGAAAATGACTGGCATTTTTTATAGACCAACTTCCCAAAAATGCAAAGTGGGGCTACTGTCTTCTCTTTGGGTATCTCAGAGGGGAATTTCCCAACAAAACAGGGGAAAAAAAGAGACTATAAATGGAACTTATGTAAAGATTGGTGTAGAAATTATTAATGGGGGAAAAAAAGGAAAATGAAAAAGAAAAAAAGAAAGGAAGAAGTCCACAGGGCAGAAATGAATGATGTATGATAAGAATATAATATATAGTGCTGCCAATACTTCTGTTTACCCATACAAAGATAAGGATGTCTAAGGAAGCTAATGGATAACTCACATGAAAGTGAATAAAGGACTCTATTTTGCTTGTACTGTGTGCAGGTGCCCTGTGGACTCCAACAGGGTACTAAGAAAAATGTGGATTTTTAAAAATCCTATTAGATAGCAGTAAGTATAGTGCTAATCTGCATCTTTACTTCATAAGGCTCAGAATTTCACACAAGACATAAACCCATCAATTAAATAGATTTGATTAAAATATATATTTTTTCTACAGAAGATTTTTTTCCTATTTGTTGATTCTATGCATTGATGAATTTGCCTGAGGTACCTGATTCTGATCACCTTTGGAGAAAAACTATTCTGCCAGATGGATCATTGCTCAGATCTACTGTGACAATTTCTGTGTTCCTAGTTAAAGTCCAAAATACTCTTGCAATCTCCATTTTGTCATCACTGCAGGGTTAAAACCCAGCACATTCTTCTTACACAGAAGTGCATATGATATCATTTCAGATGCCATATGTGTTTAAGTAGATTTCACACTTTCAGTGCAGCAGAATCACGTTCAGAGATGAACAGGGATTTTTTCTGAAGCATTTCATTTCCAGAGAGGCCTGTTTTTAAGACCCTAATCCAGAATATCCTGGAAAGTAGTTTTTGCATAGTTAATGTTCTGCATGTGAATACATCTGTTAAGTCTGAATGCCTATATAAATCCTACCCCGTAAGACTCTGAAATTGCCTAGGTGACAGAATAAATCCATCCTGTACCAAAAAAAAAAAGTTAAAATTTAGCCTTCAGCTGCTTAACCTTAGTTACTGCATCTTGGTTACTGTGCGCATTCCTGGATTTATAACTATTTTTTTTAGATGGGAAGACCTCTTGAGTTTATTTTTACTGGCAATCAATTTTCTCACAGGATCAAAATATAACAAGTTGATTAGGTATTAATGAGAGTTCATTAATATTAAGTTTCTGGCTCCAGAACCCTGAACATCTGTGATCTTGTAACTTAGTGAATTTTGAGCACTGATAAAATCTTTCTTTCCAATGAAGCTTATTAATAAATAATTGAGCCATGTAATATATCACTGTCTGTATTATTATTTCGTAGAGCTTAGGTTGCATTATAAATCGACTCTTCAGAAAAAGGTAAACTGATTCACTTACTTCAGGCCTTGCCTTGCATTCTGACATATGGTTCTGCTTAAACATGTCCATGTTTGCAACCTAGAGTTGACATTTTTGGCACTCAGAATAGTGTCTTGTAATTATGCTAAGTCTAGAAAGGAGGATTAGCTTTTATAGCAGAATTCATAAAATAAAATAAAAAAAAGTTTTAGTCAAATTTATTGGCTGCAATGAGCCCTCCAGAATGCAGACGTCTGGTCTGGTGGAACTCAATAGATTTCTGTTTGCTGCATGTGCTGCGGGTGCACACACACACATGCACAAATGACCACTTTATGAAAGCATTTGCGTGCAATAAAAAGTTAATTTTTTTCACACTTAAAATCAGCTTCGCCACCTGCAGTGATTATCAAGCAAGCTTCATTTGGTAAGTTTTGAAAGCCTTTTCTCCCCTTCCCCAGCCCCCCCCCCCCCCCTTTTAAATACATTGTATTTGTTGCATTGGTTGCTTGGCAGAGTTGTTTTTTTGAACTCTGTCCAGCTTTTTCCATAATTCTCACCTCGATGCAGTTTTGTGGAGCAGCTTGCAAACGCTTTATTACAGATTCAAACAGCAGCAGTTGAAAGAGGGCAAGGCGAGTTCTCCTGCAGTCTGCTGCGAGTAGAAACCATCACTTATCAGCCGTGAAAGGCACATTCCTGATAGCTGAGTGTTGGTATGAAACTCTGACTTTTATCTCCTCACCAAAAGGGAAAGGTTTCGTTTGGGTTAGCAAACACCAGGCACCTATTTCCTTTGCAGCAGCCTGCCTCAAAGCGCACTTTAACTCCTGGTGGTTTCCCTGCAAGATCGGCTCAGCCACACACGTCCATCATCCTCCTGCATCCTCACCCTTCTTTGAACTCTCCCAGTGAAGAAATAGCCAATAGCACTCTTGCTGCTGTTCCTTGTACATTTTTAATATATGTCTGCATTTTGAAGTAGAGGAGGGACAAGTTGTGTTTGGTGGTCTTACTGATTTTTTTTCTTCTTTCATTAGTTTACACTTCCAAACTGCCCTATTAGACACTGAAGGGAAAAAAATAAAATAAAATAAAATAAAATAAAATAAAATAAAATAAAAAAATTCAACCCCGGATGATTACCTTAAGCAGTCATAGAATAGCATGAACTACCAACTCTCCCTTTGGGAAATAATTAACCTATACTATTTATAGACGGAATTTAGAGAAAAAAAGCGTAACACTTTCGAAGATTAAAAGCTTTCTTTTCGTTGCTTGCATTAGAGTGGCCCTTTAGAGGAGGATGAAATCACATCATAACAATCAACTGTCACTTGAGCTCAGACTTTCTTTTGTAACTTCAAACAATTACCTTCAGTACCCAAGCTATGAAGATGCTCATTGTAGGATCCCCACTATAGCCTGGCACCTCTCAGCAGCCCCTGTGAGTCTGTGCCTCTTTCTTTTGATCATCTACACAGGAAACGAGGGCAACCTGGCTCCTAATTTAGATGCCTTGCTTAACTGTCTGTAATGAGGTGGGATTAATCTAGGCCATCATTTCTAGCTGGAAATGAATGTAAAAAGGTGAAAAAAACAGAAGAAAAAAACATATTAGGAAAGGGAACACAAGTAGCAGAGACCATTCTGCTGTCTCATCCTGATAAGGTAATGATTCTGCTTCTCTCTGTGTTAACTGTGCAATATCTGGTGATCATCTCAGATGGTGGTAAAAAATGAGATGGGATTGTTTCGATTTTACATAAGCATAGTTATCTAAATGTGGATGTCCACCCCAACTTAACGGCTTAGGGCCCATCAGTAGTTTTAGAAGAGAAATTGAGCTCCAGGATTGGTTTTTTTCCTACATGGATGGCAAGGTATTTCAGACAGGGCAGGCAAACAAACTCCTGAGAGATAACTTTCTTTCTTCTGTGATGACAGGGTTATCTTGTGCAACTACTCCAGACTGCTCAGTTAAACTTTAGATTGCAAAAGATAAACAAGTTAATTCCTTTCCAGGTCTGTGGATCCCATATCTGCAATGAGGAATAGGGAGGGAAATCCATGTCTTTTCAGCCCTGAACGGCATCCTGTCACTATGACTATTTTTATCATTATTTTTGGGTTGGAAACAAATAAATTTTGCCTGTACCCTTTAGGCTTCTAACTGCATAAAACACGTGTTACGTTTTTTTTTTTTTTTTCTCTTCCCCTCCCCCTGTAACTGCTAAACATATGTTTAACCATCTGGCAAGAAACAATCAAAACCAAGCAAACAAGGTGTCTGAAAGTTCAAATACACAATCGCTCATACTTCTCTACAGCTTTTTATACACAGACCTGGGTAATAGCACAATAATGTAGAATGAAATAACAATATGAAAATTAATTAACATGCCACACTAGGTAGTTTAATGTTCCCATGTAAAATAAAGAAACCATAAGAGAGAGAGCTTCTCTCCTCTTCCTATTCTCTCCCGACTATGATCTGTCCAGGCTATATTTTTTCAGGCTATTTGTTTTCCTGGTCATATATTGTCCAGGTCTCACCTGTCCTTTCTCCTCCATCTCCTGTGTTTCCACTGTGTGTAGTAACCATCTGAATTTGCAAGGTGCTCTCTGTTGCTTATCACTGTTCTTTGGCCAACTTTCCTGGTCTTGGACCTGCAAACATTCCTTGTTTGCTGATGAAGCTCTCAAACACCCTAAAGTCTTTCCTGACATTCCTTCTTCAACACAGAGAAATTCCTCTACAAGTGCCAGGAAAGGCATGAACTTGTCCTTTGAATCAGGGTTTTGTATTCCAAGGTTTTACTGAAAAACAAACAAACAAACAAACAAAAAACTGAGTTGGAATCCTTCTGGGCCTTCTAGGTTCCATGGTCACATATACAACTAATCAGAAAATCAAGAATAATAAAAGCAGTATCAGTAGAGATTGGCTTCTCTACGTAATTGTGAGAGAAAGAGATTAAAGCAGTTAATTTCACCAAAATTTTGTTGACTCTATTTTTCCCAGTTCTGCAAAACTTTGATAGAGTAACATATTCCTTACTCAAACAGTTGCAATGAAATCAACATATTTGTTCGCCTGTTTATTTTGCTTCTCTTTTTAGGGGTTAGAACATGCAAGAAGTAGTGATCAGAATTTCCCTTCCTAATTATGAAAAACGTGTGCAGGAAGATGTGCAGGACGGGACAGATGTTCATTGCTGGTTTGGTTTAAGGAGTATGTTGTAAAAAGCACTTTGAATGCAGAGCATTAAACTGAAACAGAGACAGGCTTCTTAAAGTTATTAGACTGCAATGTCATTTTGGGAAAGTTTTATTCCTGTGTCTGAAAATGAAATGTACACCAATAATTTCACACTCTGCTCTGAATGTGCAGAACCCAGATCTTTTTCCTCCTGGAGAAGTTCAGTTCTGTCACACTCAGCTGTCAGGATTTACTGATGTGAGCAGAACAGATCTAAGCAAGGCCTTCATAGAATGAGATCCATACACTGCTTCTGAAACTGTGAAATCAGAAAGGGAAAGGGGGGAAAAGTAGATTTATTTTGTTCCATTTTGTTTTCAAGGCATTTTATCTTTGGCCTTAAAACTCATACCCTTACTCTTGGTACCTCAGCAATCAGCCAGGACACTGCTCTTTCTGGGCTAAGGAAGATTCCATCAACTTGCCTGCAGTAATGCAAATCTCTGGTTGAGACCAGATGCAACCAGGAGTTTGCACTACTGTGATTTATCCTCCTGGTTACTCGTATCAAAGTGGATTTGTCTTAGACAAGTGTTACACATTTCTTGGAAAAATGTACCTTGCAAGCAAGGCCAGAGCTCACTCAGTATGCCACAAGTTGTGACCCAGCCTCAGTTTACCCAAGATTGCTGCAGACCAGTGTGTTGGTCTAACAGAGCCCAACAGCTCTATGACAGGTGATGAGTTCATTTTTGAAATCCAAAACATGAAGTGTAGGAAATTCAACCCAACAAGCCAATCAGTAACAACATGATTTAGAGAAATTGGATCTTACAATCAGTATAAGATTAAATGAAGCATTAATTACTTATTGACTTTTCTGGTCCACTTAATATGATTTGCATATAATCTGATAAAACGGATTTTTTTAGACTATATAGACTTCTTCTTTTTGATAGATATAGTGGATATTGTGTGAATCCTCTCCCGAGAGCAAATATCTAAGTAGACTCTGAATACCTTGCAAACACTAATGACTTTTTCTCCTTGCAACACCCCTGCTGGAAAAGAGACTTATTGCTGGATTTACCTTTGGGAGGTTAACTAATTGGTGCCAAGTCAGAGGAAGCCTGTGGCTGAGCTGTGACCAGCACCCAGACATCCTAAGTCACAGCCCAGTGCCCCAACCGCAGGCCAGCTCTGTGCTGACAGACTTTTCTTGGTAGCAAGCCTGCATTGCTGGAATGCATTCCCTGCAGAAATGCAATTAAGTATGTGCTTGGCTACTTTTAAAAGAGCTGCAAAGCCCCACCTCTCTGCCCAAGCCTTCCACTTGCTAAATCTCCACTTCTTGGTTTACTAGCAAGGCTACAGGCGGCTCAGAGGCTGGCGTGGAGCTATTTTTATGGCAGTTATTTCCCACTCTAGCCCTGAAAAAAACTTTTTATGAACAATTTACAAAAAATTTTTACAAACAAATAAATTAAATTTGAAAAAGAGCATTTTGACAGCAGAAGATCTTGTCACTGAGACTGGTGCCAACCAGACAGCAACTCTGAGTGTGGGATATGAGCTCACCCCATTGTACTCAGGGGGTGTCACTGCCAATGAATGGCTTCTGCCAGGTTAACAAACAAGCTATTACTTCTTTTGTGAGGTGTCAATACAGCTGTCCTCGTATAATTTATTTTGTGGAGGACCATTTTTACCCCATTCTGATGTTTGATTAAAGGGTTATCTTCAGGAAATGGGAATATTCATAAGATTTAATTCCTGTGAGTCATAACCTGTTATTTCTTTACAAGAGAGTAATATGCTAAATTAAATGTGCATGTCTCTCGGTAAGAGCTAAAGTGTTAATTTCTACTTCTGTGCACAAGGAATTAGATACACTCCTCCAGTTGTTGTCCAGTCAAGCCTTCCTATGCTGCACTGAAAATAATAGCATCTTGAAGAGAATATTTATTGTTACTAAGCCCCTTTAGACATGGAAAGTAATGTAATATCTCTTCAGTAACTGTTGTTCAAAATATCTGAGGCTAATCGTCACACTGATCAGAGAACATTAGGGTGCCAATCTAAGCCACATTTGGTTCTAATTAACCTTTTGCTTTCTCTGCTATACTTTAAGAAAAGAATTCTCATGCACATTTCACAAACTTAAATCTAGTCTGCATTGTTTTATTTTACTAATCACATTGATTAATAATGTCAGGGTTCTGCTAGATCTTTCAGTGATCCTTGCTCAAAGTGCTTTTCTCAAAAGTACAGTTTTGAGAAAGCAAAGGTAAAATATCACTATACATGCATATTGTATGTCTCTTGTATATATTTGTATTTGTAATCAAAGGAACACATGCACGCATAGAATTCATATGCAACACATATGCAAAGCAGATCACATAGGAGAAAATATATTTAGCAAGTAATGAGCAGCCTTCCTTTGCAGATACACAGCAACTTCCATCTGTGGTGAATTAGAAGATATTCTAAGAAAAGATCCTGCATGAGTTTTGTCAGAAGAAATTAGTTTGGTGTGCTATAAAATCAAAACCAGAATGACATGCGATTGTTGTTGAGTGGCTGGGTCACTCCTAATGCTGCCTTGATTCCTACAAACATGAAAAGGAACTCTGAAAAAAGAGACATCACAGCTCTGTGCAACTGCACTCCTTCTCTGCCATAAAATGATATTAATCAGGGTTGGCCCAAGACAGCCTAACCTGGGTCAAGAGATTCTGGAACTGCACAGCCAACACTGCAATCTGCCCTTCAGAGGCAAATAGGCCCCTTGTTTATACGGCAGTGAAGTTCTGGACCCAGGGAGGTCAACAAACAGAATGTTGCTCAGTTTAGTGGTGCTAAAATATATTAAATTCTGTGATGCTAAGGTTTTACATGAAATACATATTTTTAAATTCTTCCTTTAGATATTGCAGCCAATCTTATTGCTGGATATTTCTTAAAACGCTATACAAATCATGTAACACCACTTTGGTTACACTTCTGTGATTATGGATGTGTAATGTTCTTTACCCAATGCACATTGCTTTGTAGTCCAGAAGCAAAGAGCTTTCAGCTGACATAAAATATGAATATTGTTACCGTTACTCATCTCCACAGCTGAGGTAATGCACAGTCATGGCATTTACTGTAGATGCTCGATTTAGCCATTTTGAAAATACGTAATATGCTTTCACCAGAGTGGAATGATCTGAGTAGAACAATCCTCTACAGTCCCTTTAGGGCAGAAATCCAAATATGCTAATTCAGTTGCTAACTATTTAAGCGAAATTCCCCAGGCCATCTTCTTACCCCACAGTCCTGATGTGCTTCCCCTGCCTGTTTGTTGTAGAGTTTGCAGAGTCCCTCACCAGAGCCCAGCATTTCTCTTTTAATCCTCTCAAAACCTTCACAGGACTGCAGTGAGTATGTGTGTGAGTGTGGACAACTACAGAAAATGCTTTGACTTCAATATTTAATTAAACAGTGCAAGAGAAACTGAGTGTGTCTTTAACACAAAGTGGATTGTTCGTTTTCATCTTTAATTCCAATATATTCCCATGAACAGAGCAGCTGCAAGCTCAGGTCCACAGAGAATATCACATTCAAATATTTTACATGGAAGAGATGCATTACATAGCATCAAGGGAGTGACTGTCACAAGGGAAGGTGTACAGCCTTCTGGCTACAACTGGACTTATCCTGGGAGCTGCAGTGAGCTCTGAGCCCAGCTGCAGAAATTTGTGGTGGCCTTGTCTCATCATTTCATTGTCCTGTTCATCAGCTCTTGGCTTGCAACTCATATACCTCCCGCACCCTTTTGGCATACTGGCTTTCTACAAGAGAGCCATAGTTCTGCCAGTAATTGTTTTCTGATACATTTATGCAGTATTTCAACATGTTAGAATCATAGGGTCTTGGTAATAGTGTATTTGCAGTGTATTTGTATTATAAGAATAAGATGGTGTGGATTAGATTGCTGATGTTTGGACAGTGGCTTGAAAATATGAAATACATTAGAGAAATGTTTTAAAGTCTGACGGTGTTGTTTTATATCATACCCAAGCTTCTCAAAGAAGCAATAAGCCTCCCAAAGGTGCAGGGAGCCATATCTTTGAATAGGATGCAAGGAT
The DNA here is from genome assembly GCF_016699485.2 of Gallus gallus. Lineage (NCBI taxonomy): Eukaryota > Metazoa > Chordata > Aves > Galliformes > Phasianidae > Gallus > Gallus gallus. The sequence goes on from NC_052534.1 coordinate 94,304,193, forward strand.
GAAAGAAATGTTGAAATCTTTCTTAGCTGTTAGATCAGCAAACTGCTGTGGTGACTCGTAGTACAGTCAGAAATACAATCCAAGTGGAATAAATCCACCCCAGTCAGATTTCAGTGGGTGTGGACTACAGTACAGCCACAACTTGGCCTTCTGAGACATTTTCAGGATCCTTTAGGACCTTCAAATGCCCAAATCTTTTTGGTATTACAATATTAGGAACTACAATAAATCTACTTCCCATTTATTTATGGATGATTAGTTTATACTTTTTCCATGTTCATATAGTATATCAATTCAAAATTTCACCTCAGCAGGTAAAGCACACCTCTGTGTTGGTGAACTGCTAAAAAACAGAAAGGAAGAGAAAGAAAGAAAGAAAAGCAAAGATGTTTTCTGTGGCCTATTTGAAGACCCACATAATCATGTGGTTAGTTTTAGACATGTGCTTGAATTTCCAGCATGTGTTTAAGTTTAAGGGCTTTGCTCAGCTGAAGCTGATGCGAGTCAGGAAGGCAAAACCTGACCTTGTGTAAGCAAGCCAGGTTATGTTCCAGCATGATGTCAGAAGGGACAGAGTTAAAATCTGTCTGTGAAAGAAGCCAGAAACCAAGTACAAGCTACATCCTATTGGTGTCAGGTCAGTATTTTGGATTTCAAGTTAAGATGTGGTTTCCCACACCCAGCACTGCCAAGCACCACTGTTTTTTTTATGGGAAAAACCTAGCCAGCCGTCTTTCCTAGACTATTATAGAACTCGAAAATATGTTTGCTAACTGTATATATCTATATATATAGCTCTAAATATATAACCCTAACCCTAACTATATTTATCATTTGCAAACATACATATATATATTTATGCACATATACATACACACAAGTGGTAAACAGCATTCTGATGCCCTGTGACAGTATCTGATTTATCAGCAAGAAACTGCTCCTAAAGCAGGCAATGACCAGAAATGAACCTGAGGTTTCTGAAAGCTTGTCTCTCTGAAGACTGCAATCAGGTGGTGGAAAGCATCTAGAAATGACCTCATTCAGCATCTTGCATTTCACCATGAGTTTGGGAGTTCCTGTTCACAGCAGCCTAAGGAGCTGGTCTGTCTTAGAAAACAAGTAACCACTTAGGGTTGTGCAATCAAACACAACTTAAAACATAATAACAGTATTTAAGTCCAAATTGTACACATAACCCTACAGGGACCTTTTGCTGGAAGCAATGGAGTGCTGCTCAAGGGATCTGAGTGCAAACCCTCCCTCTGCCACATGTTTCATGTGGGAACTTGGAAAGCCAGGTAACCCTCTGCATCCCACATCTAAATGATGGGTCAGGCATCATACATGCCCAAGTGAGGACTATCTTCTCCTACTGTAGCAAGTCATATAATGGGGCTTTCATCCTTATTAGAGACTTCAAACCCTCTGTTCTCAAAATGGAGTCTCCTCCACACAGGAAGTTGTCTGACATTTTGCAATTACTTTCTAAATTCTGAACTGGAACAAGAAGTCAAAGTGCATTTATTTCTCATCGAATAAATATTCTATATGTTTAAATTTGGAAATGTCAAGTAATGTATTTGCACCCAAAATTGTCAGATGTTCTGAAATAATAATCCAAAACTCATTTTTGACACTCCAAATAGATTCTCTGAAGTATGGAAAGATCATTCCGAATCAAGGTTTCAAAAAATATCTCAACTTCCTTATGAAATTTTGTTAAGAAATGATTAAAAGATTTTATTTTGTCTCTCCTCATTGGAAAATACAAACTTTTTTGCCAACTCACATGCTTTTCTCCAGTGAAAAAAAAGCATAGAAATGTTCTTCTGATGGGAACAATCTTCATGAGCTTATTGAGAAGAATTCTAACGTAGCAGATCTGTCGATCCAGAAGATGAACTAAAACAAGATCCTCGTGATCATAATTACAAATTGGCAGTTTTAGAACACTGGAGAGTATTCCAGTAACTGTACAGAAATCTTTCTTCTTGTTCAACTTTATCTAACCTTCTCTAGTGTTGTTAATTTATAACCTGTAAGAATGTTTTATATTACCTATCTTGTTTATTATTGTCAATTGGTACTCAAAGTGGCTGAATATCTATAACATGCACCCTCTTGGCTAGCACAAAGACTCCTGAAACTCATCACTCCTAGAAAGTTCACATATGGAACTGAATTTTGATCACTGAAGCCAGTGTTTGATCCATCCCATTTAGCTTTCCCATCTACAAGTGATATGTCTGTCTAGTCTAAATTACTCATCTAGTCTCCCTCTATAATTAATGAACAGACACTGATACCTACAAAGGAGTATTTGTCCCATCCAAAGACAGCTGGGACAAACTGAATCCCAGTCATGCTGGTCTCCTTTGACTACATGGCATGAAATTAGAAGTCTAATTTCCACATGATCAAAATTAGGAGAGAGAGGAATCATCTTCATTCCCTGGTCTGCATAAACACAAAATGTAAACACTGACGGAAAGAAAGCAAGAAGAGGCTGTGCACAGTGGACTTTCTGGGTATTTTGCCTGTGATTAATGTGTACCAATAATATCTGCTTTTTTCTGCACTCAGTACATCAATGTGTTTAGGATATTGAAGGGACTATGCATTGGGAGCCCTGGAAAGAGGTGCAAGTGGTTGCTACTGGGAAGACAAATAATAATTTTCTTTGTGTCACACCATATGGCTTCTACCATTCAAAACCTCAGTCCTTCATTGTATTTCTCTGGCTCAGGTGACAGCTGACACATTTTTTCTCCTAACCTGATGGCTTGAGGGTTTCTTTGAAAATGAACCCACAGCAATTCACTGGCAATTTTGCAAGATGCACACAATCTGTCTCCATTCATTATCAACAGCTGGAGGGAAACATTCCCAGTAAGCATGGATTGTAATATAAGAGTAGTAAATAGTCATAGAAAAAATATATTTCCCTTAATACTGAACAACTGGTGTTCTCCCAGTTCAGAAAATAATTTTCTTTATAGCCACTAATTAAGGTTTTCCAAATGAACCTGGGAATTAGCCACACCAATTCCATTATCTTATTATTATTTTTGTTTGTTTGTTTTGTTTTTAAAGAGGACTTCAGGAAAGATCTCATATTTGCTATTCTCTTCTCTATTCCTCCCGATCTCCAGTGTGAGTAGCCACTTCGAGGTTTCACTTCATCAAATTCCACTTCCATTATAAATTGAGATACTGGTAATTTCTTTTAGCTCATGTTCAGAATGAATCAAAAATCTTCAGGCAGATCTTCAATGTAGTTTTTTTTTTTTTCTCAACCCTTTTCAGATTGTTACAAAAAAATCTCCCAAGTTCTTAGTCTTAACTATATTTTATAGCAACAAAAACTTCAAGGTAGCAGGGCTTCTTGTAAGAAGTCCCTGTCCTTTCATTTATTTCGACTTTTCCTATTCCATTTTTATAGCACTGTTTAGAACAGTATTATCTGAGTGCAAAAATAATGGAGGACCTAGAGGATTTCAGTGATTTCTCTCATTCAGGATGAAATCTATTTTGAGCAAACTTTGAGTCTTTTGATTTTATAAAGTTTTCTTAAATTGTGATAGAATTTGAGTTGAATATGAAAAAAACCCACCATTTTTAATTACATTATAAGCTAAACACAAAATTAGACCAAATTTTTAGGCCTTTGGGTAAAACAAAGTCACAAGAGTATAAAATTAAAACAATATGATTACTTTTCTTTGTTTTTAACCAAGTACCTCTCCTTTTCCATGTACTGCTTCTTCAAATCTGAACTGTCTATTGCCATATCCAAATCTCTTTAACTCTGGAAACTATTTTATTCAAGTTTCTAAATTCCATTTACTCTGTTCTGGCAAAGTCAAATCAAAAATTGGTTGTTGTGTTTATTTGCTATTGCAAGGTGCAGCACAAAAGGAGAAAGAAAGACAGGAAGGAGGGGGGAATGGGGGGGGCTATTCCATGCACTTCACCCCATCTCTGCACCCTTGGTCCTCTGCTGGAATAATAATAGCTACCATGAAAACAGGTCCTTCTAGTGACTGTTCCTTCGCAGTAAATAGACAGGATAGGCATTTAACCACTAGGTTCTCCTCATCTTTCCTATGTAAATAAGAAATCAGCACAGAAGAGTTTAGGTTTTCTTCAGCCAAAGGTTAGCTGGAGATAGGTTGAAGAGTCAAGGCTGATTATTTTTTATTGAGACAGAAGTTATGGACTATAGATAAAATAATGAAAAAGAATTAATAAGATGATGAATAAAAGAATGAAAGCTGACAAATTAAATAAAGGAGAATACTAATAAAATAGTGACATTTATAGCTCTGAGAGTTACTATACACTCAGTAGCCAAGAGACAAGAAATCAACTTCAGGAAGCAGATTAATTCTCCAGTGTAAGGAACTGTGCTGGTGTGCTGGCTGGGAACCTGCATCTCTACATCCACAACAAATGATGACTCAGGAATTTGGCTTGCATGGGGGAAGTTTATGTGGAAAACAAGGAATATAATTCATTGAAGTGACATACTATCTAATGAGAGAGCTAAACAAATGCTTGGTTGTCAGCGGGTAATTCCTGCAAACCTCCAAGGACAGAGTTTGGCCTCCTGGAAGCCATTTTCTCCTGGAATTTGTACAACTGCACACAGAGAGACTGTTCACGAGTGTCTGATGGTACATTGGCATCCCAGATCATTGGCATGCTGACACGATTGTTATTTAATAAGCATCAGTCCCTTCTTTGAGAGTACTTGGGTGGATATAAGGATATATAGTTGTCATTTTCCAAAGGAGCTGGACAGCTGGCTCCAGAATTCTCAGTTTTTCTCAGTTGATTTCCTGAGAAATGAAGATGTAGGTTATGTACATATATGTAGATAAATCTTCTTCAAAAAAAACCAAAAAACAAACAAACAAACAAAAATCCAAACAAACAAAAACCCAAACACATCATACATGACTTAATTTCTTTCATTGGCTGCTCAGGCTCACTTATTTCTGGAGTACCACTTTGACCAGAGATTGTTTCAGGAGTAACATAGGCAATAGGGGATTTAATTGGAAGCAAAGCTTTGCTCCTTCTGAACTCTAAGGGAAACATCTGCTGTATCTTAAAGCAATATGTAGCTTGTCCATGATGTTGACTATTCTTGAAAATCCCTGCCACAGCTGCAGTTACATTGTCCAGACTCACCTACTGGGATGCACTTCTCAGGATGCTTCAAGGAGTGTGCAAGAGCTCATGAAGCTAGAAGTAGGGAAGTAGCAATACCCACTGCATCATCACTGCGAGCTGGGACACCATCCTCTTTCCTCTAGAAATCATAATTCCACACCAGGAACAAGTATTGACATTTTGCAGATATCTGCACCTCTGGCTTTTAGCATGGGAAATTTTTGGTTTGGAGGAATATTTTGTTGTTATTGGTATTATTATTATTATATATAATAATAATATATAATAATACATTATTATTATTACCAGAAAGGCAGCTGCAGGAAAGAAAAGAACCCAGCAACAACTCAGAGATAACCTCTATCACCTGTAGAAGCCTGTTTGAACAGGGTGCATATATTGGCACTGATGTTCAACACACATCATAAGGGCAGACTGGAAAAATCAACTTTGACTCCATGCTGGCTTGCTGCAGATTGCTGGAAGGCTGTTTTCATAAGCAGAAGGTTTGAAGTAGTAGCAATATCCATCTTCTGTCTCTGCTCCTCTTAAGGTTTTTTTTTTTTTTTCCTCAGGCTTCCAGCCATCAGAGTTAAACTCATGAAATAGGAGCTGTTTATACTCCTAAATGTTTTGGAGTATCAGGGTCTAACAGCTGAGTAACAATTAAAGTGGCATGCATGCTTCTTGCTGCTTGCTATTGCAGCTGCCAATTCTTCCCAATTTCTTCTACTGAGGAGGCAAATTTATTAAATTAACAGTAAAATTAAGACTCTCTATACTGTTAAGGATTACAAGTCTCATATTGTGATAAAATACATTTATAAGTAGTTTTGTTGTTGTTTTTTGTGATGTTGCTTTGGAAAGGGGTGAGCTTAGAAGCCCTTCTCACTCTAAAATGCAAATTTCCAGGTGGAGTTTATCAGCATAATTAAACTGACATCATTTCCACTTACATGGAAAAGTTGTCAGAATCGCTTACTTTTCCATGTAAGGGAGTCTTTAAGATGCAGGACTTGTTGGAAGTCTTTACAGAGGAAATGGCTCTATCTGAAATAAATTCTACAGATGTCTCCTACCATAGCCATCAACTCAGCTGCTTGTACTCGCAGTCTGCAGCTGTAATGAATATTAAATGAATTAAGTTATGAGGGGTAAGATTCATCTTCAGTGTCTGTTATTTAAAAGTGAGATGTCCAGCCTAGCTGATCATCTAAGTGCTGTCTGTATTCCATGGAGAAAGATGGGCACTTCTCCAGACAGTGCATCATCCTGCTGGGCTGAGACACCTCTTTTAGAATAGACTGGGACATGCTTTGGACTTCACCTCCCCTACAACAGCGGCACAAGCCTATGTGCAAAGCCTGGCTACTCACCTGAGGTTAAGTGACTAAAGCCAGAAAAATGCTGTGTTAGGTCTAAATTTTAGACAGTTGTGCAGATGAATCTACCTAATGGCTACAAATTATGTAATTATTACATACCTATACTATATAATACATACAGTAATATGCAGAATCTATTTACATAGGTAATAATGTCCCCATGAATAGAGACAGTTGTCTCAAAGTTATTTGATTTTCCCAGATAGCAAACTGAAGGTACTCTATAGAAACATTTTCCCATAGTTCAGGCATCTGAGCCTTCAAAGGATGGTTTTCTTTTCAGGATTAAGTGCAATGGATTTGCTAAAGTATATCTTTGACATTTTCATCCTTGAGTTACTACAGAGAAAGAAAACCATCACAGAGGAGACAATTTCTCCTTAGTCTCTGGCTTTATGCTTCCAGGGATCTCATTTATGCTGGGATCTATGCCATTCAACACATTTGTATATGTTACAGAAAAGAGAGCATATATGAAGCTAATAAAACAGTAAGTGATACAGACTTAACTTGGAATAGTCAGATATGAAGGTGATTTCAAAATATTGGATGGTTAAGTAGTAAAATGGCAGATGAATACATATATGTGCAGGATAAGTGCCTAGACCTCCTTAATACATAGACACTGACTGCTCTAAGTTAGCCAATAACAGAAATGCATATATTTCTGAAAGCATTGACTCAGTTTTTGACTGTAGCAAAAAAGGCAAAAAAAAAAAACCAAAAAAAAACCTTAGAATTAAAAGGGGAAGGAAGCAGAAAACAATCTTATACTGCTATATACATCCTTTTCCTTACATCTCACATGTTGTGTGGCCCTCTAAGCATACTCTTTCAGAAAGGATATTGGAATAGTCAGAAAAGTTGAAAATTTGATCAAAGGTGACTTCTATAAGAGCAGTGGCTAGAAGGGGTAGGAAAAAGGTGTCTGGGGTACGTATCATAGCTAAATAAAAGCATGACGCAATGAAGAACGTGACTGGAGAACAATAGTAGGAGAAACTAAGGGGGTCCCAGGTGGCAGCTTGAAAACAAAGGGAAGAAATACAAATGGACTGAGCTCTAGTTTGATGTCTGAAAATACAAGCAAAGGGGAAAACACAGATCTCCATGGAACTGCTTCAATGAGAGGCTATAGATAGTTTACAGCTCAGAAGTTCCTGGAAATTCTGGATGCCAAAAGCTGATCTACAGAGAATCAGTCTGTAGTCCCTCTTCTCCTGATAGTCTTTGTTCTATACATCTTTATAGCGTAGATCAGGCTACCTGGACCTTTCCCAGACTGTTGTTGCAGTTCTTAGCTGCTCACATATTTTCAGAAGTAGTATGAATACAAACCTCTCACCCTGTTGTTCATTAAACTTATCTGGGCCATACAATCAGAGACCCACAGAAATAATTATATTTAGGTCTTATTGAAGGGAAAAACACAGAATTTTGTAAGTTTTTTTCTGGATCTCTCTCTCGCTGGATGTGAGGAACATGATATGTTGGATCATCTTGCCTCCAAACATGCTAGGGAATTTTGTGAGGTATTGCTGGGTTTAAGTGCTTGGAAAGGTATGAAAGAGCCTATCCTCTATGGAGGATATCCACAGTATTCAGGTCAAAATTGTCTTATGTCCAGGGCTACATTTTACAAGAGCTGCATCGTACCAAAGAAGTTGACATGAATTACGTATTGGTATTTCATTTAAATATTAAGAAATCCTTTAGGCTAACTGCATAAACACAAGGCTCTCTTCATGTTGTTATCATGTTCATGAATTTCATGAGTTCAAGGCAGGCTGGATGTGGCTCTGGGCAGCCCAGTCTAGTGGTTGGCGACCCTACACATAGCAGGGGTGTTGAAATTAGACAATCATTATGGTCCTTTTCAACCCAGGCCATTCTATGATTCTGTGATTCTTTGCATGGATCACTCATATCTAGATAACTCTCAAACAGAATCTGCATATGACAAACACCTTGTGGCTTTATATCATCTAGTTCTGGGCTTCTGAAAAATTGCATATTAGCACACTGTATATAGATATGTATAAGCATGTAATACAGGAATTATACTCACACATATATATTAGCAACGGCATAAGTGTACATTAAAAATCCGTATTTGCTCATACTCTATGATCCCAGGAATACACATTACTTACTAGAGATTTTAAAGAAAGAAAGAGTACAGTTTTAAGGAAAGAGTTTTCTTTTCAAAGTTGTATAAATTCTTCCAGCTCACAATAAACTGGGAATAACAAGGGATATAAATGAGGATACAAATCTGAAATTTAGAAATAGTTGGATAAAAACTGACGTGAGATTTATACTGAGGAATCTAAAATGAAACAGGCAAAAAACCTTCTTCTATCCTTAAGCTGCAAATGAATGAGATCTGTAGAGGGAAATGTTCTGAGTGGGAGAAAGGCATACAGGAGAAAGTTTTCCTCAGCTAGGCTATGATGTGACCATAGCTAAGGAAAGGAACAGAATCTCCACCCATACTCAGGTCACATCTATGTGCAATGCAACAGATTTTGATGCTTCACACTACCTGCACATCATCTTGGTTCTTGTAAATGCTTAGGAAGTGCAACTGTATCTTTTTCTACATCTTGTAGATAAGCAGCCCTCCCTTCTTTACATCTGAGTTTGTCATTTAGGCCAATCTCACACATTTGCAGATGATCCTTTTGCTTCTCTTGACAAGTGTCTCATTTCACCTCCTTTTGGCTTAAATTAATTATGCATAGAAGGATGTCATTTACTCATATATATTTATCTCCTCTCATAATAAGTAATTGCTATTTCTGTTTAATGCGATCAAAATCCCACAGGAACCCTTGTGAATGTATCTATGTTGCTCTGAAAGTAACGCCTCCTATTTATTTCCATGGAAACTGCAATAGTTACAAAGAGCACAATAACTCCATTTGATAGAGCAAATTCACAGCTACAAAGTACTATTTTTCAACACAGTCACCACTATTAACTATTCCTTTTCATCAGTGATGAACAAAAGCCTGCATGCCACACTCATGAAAATCTGCACGGCCATCAAGAACGTGGCTTGTCTTTCAAGTCACATGGCTGAAATGCACCACCCACTACCTCACTGTGCTCACATCCACTGTTTGGTCTCCATAAACATTCAGCGAGCATCAGTGAATGTCAATGGCTGCAATTTTTTCTGCATGGAGGAATTCAGTGATACACCTTTGCTTCATACACACTTCCATGTCAGATGCTATTTTGTCACGCTGCCTCCCTGTTGCCATCTGTTACGTGACAACAAAATGTAATGGAATATTGGTGGGAAGGGTCACTGTCTACTGCAATACCAACCACATCTACTTCTGATGTCATGGGCCAAGACAATAAAATAAGAGGCATTACTTTTGGAGCAGTCCTCATATACATCATATCTATCTTTACATCTGTTTATCCCTCCATACAATAGTGTACATGTGCATGTGTATATATTTTCTCCATATATGAGCATGTGAGTGCATACTAGTACATCTGTGCATTGAGTTCCAGATATCCAATGTGATTGTCATAGAATACATGGTTTCTCAAAATCTTATAATGTGGTCAAGTCAAAATGAAATTTCCTTTCCACCCTAAAAGACTTTTGTTATAGTCAAGGTTATGAGGTACTTCAGCTCAAGACTTGCTTATACTGGAAAAGGTTGAAAGGATAGTAAACATTCATTTTCAATTCATCAAAATAGAGTGGAGCATCTCTAATTGAAAATTTTCCAAATAGTCAATAAAATTTCAATCTAGAAAATTAAATTAATTACAGATATGGAAAATGTATTGATGACTGGAATAAAAGTAACCACAACACCTACTCTTTCTTTGACCACAATTATTACGTATAAAGCCTATCTGTAAAACATCAAAGCATTTTCTAGAGATACAGACTGAAGGTACTACTGAAATGCAGCCAAGTCTTTGGTGACACACAGCACCTGTTGTAACAGTGCATTATATAATATTACATGGAGATTTGCATGCTGACGCTTGTGGAGAATGTGCACGTATGTCTGCATATACATATATATATGATTTTATGTTGTTATTAATATTACATTTGCATTTCCTATATGCATGTAATGTAATTAGAATTGAAAACCCCAATTACACTGAAGTGAAAGACTGCTTATTAATTGACAATAGGCCTCAGCTAAGTAGCAACAAAAGAAGTGCTTTGTTTGGCAACCTTTGTTTAAAAGGCCCTTTGAAAACTCTTTAAGAATACTATGAATAGAGATTGAACAAACCTTTAATCCTCTTCAGGTCACACATGTGCTAAAGTGAATAATAGTGTGAGGTCTTTTTCACCTTTTGAGTTCTTTCAAGCTAGTAACCTAACTTGAAATGAGATAAAGAAAAAGCCTAAGAAAGCTTGAAAAAAATCTAACTTATACACTTCTGCTTTATTTATTTGATTGCAGGAAGCTGAAAGATGCATTTCACTCAGGAGAGATGCATAAATACTCAACATTTATGATTCCATTCATAATTTGCTCAGCTCATGAAAGTTATTTCCCTTTTATTCACTTCAAATGCGTTTAGAACCTTAGAACATTTTTTTTTTTGCGTTTAATGCTCCTGTTCCTTTGTGAGTATCAGTGTGAAAATCTTTCCTTCGTGCTACAGTCCCTTTTTCCTATTCAACACTAGACTGCACACGATAATTAAACCTTGGGGGCTTGGAGATTTTGGACTAAAGCTTAAAGAAATGTGGTGGTGAGGCCTCTTCTCCCTCTATCTTCCACCACTTGCTGTGGGGATTTTCTTTAGTTACACTTGGCTTCACAGGTAAACAAGCCTGAAAAAAATCACAAGCAGGAATTGAATTAACACCTTAGCGTTGCTCATAATGAACCAGTTTGCTTAATTAGATGAATGAAAAAAAATATGTTCTAAAACATGACAGACGGCAGACAAATCTTTATTCAGGAAAATGCCCATACTTACACTAGAGCGATAGCAAGATGAGCAGCTTCCTAGCAAGGACTAGAAGCTCAATGTGAAAACTGAGTTTTAACCCAGGTTCAAGTATATTTTTATCCAATATGAAGAAAATTAGAGGCTCATTCTTTTACTTTTGTTTAAAAGTGAAGAACTTAACGGATCTCTAACTTTGTAAGTAAGCTTGTGAGAGCATTTTCTAAGATATAGGTCCATAAAAATTGAGCAATATATTTGCCACTGAAAAAAGGCCACAGATTATCTCAGTGACCACAGGAAGGAAAGACACAGGAGTTAACGCCTCAGCAAAGGGCACCCCATAGCCTGCTGGGGAGACTGGGGAAAACTGGGATGGGTCTGAGACTACTTAACAGACAATCAAGGGAAGATAATAGAATCATAGAATCATAGAATGGCTTGGGTTGGAAGGGACCCCAGGGATCATTCATTTCCAACCCCTGCCACAGGCGGAGCCACCAACCTCCAGATCTGGTACTAGACCAGGTTGTTCAAAGCCCCATCCAAGTTGGTCTTGAACACCACCAGGGACACAGCATCCACAACCTCTCTGGGCAGCCGGTTCCAGCACCTCGCCACTTTCTCTGTAAAGAACTTCCCCCTGACATCCAATCTAAACCTTCCCTCCTTGAGCTTAAAACCATTTCCCTTTGTCCTGTCACTATTCACACAAGCAAAATGTTGATTCCCCTCCATTTATAATCCCCTTTTAAATACTGGAAGGCTGCAATGAGGTCTCCTTGCAGCCTTCTCTTTCCCAGGCTAAACAAGCCCAGCTTCCTCAGCCTGTCTTCACAGGGGAGGTGCTCCAGCCCTCTGATCATCTTCACGGCCCTCCTCTGGACTCTCTCCAACATCTCCCTGTCTTTCTTGTACTGGGGACTGCAGACCTGGATGCAGTACTCCAGATGGGGCCTCAAGGCAGCAGAGCAGAGGGGGACAATCACCTCCCTGTCCCTGCTGGCCAAAGATGAAGGATGCAAAGGTGTCTGAAACCTATCCTGTGTTGTTCTTGGGATTTCTTCACTTTCCTGTCCCACTCATATGAAGGCACTTCAGACCAGAGAGAAAACACAAAGTCCTTGTCTTGTCTCTTTGTCTTTTTCTCTTTTGTACTGTGTATGAAGACATACCATAATATAAAAGGCTTTTTAAGCACACACAAAGCTGCATAGTTAATTGCTGCTAACATCAATCATAAATTGTTTTCTTTCTCAACTTAGAAATCAGTGTAACAGTAAAACACCAGCTGCTCCCAAACACAAATGCATTGTTTAAATCAGAACAAAATATTTACAAATAGGTTTCAATATGCAGGGACCAAATTTTGCAGTGTGTGTGCAAAACGTTTCTGTGTAAATCTATCAGCTGCTCATGCACTTGATCACTTATGCCAAGCAATCTGGGAAGTAAGTAATTGGCATTTCTCTCAGCTAGTGCTCTGATCAGCTATAATCATTCTGGAGCTCTGTAAGAAAATCCTGAATATTTTTATCTTTATGGTAAAAGTGGTTTCATGCATATATTATTTTTTTTCCTTTTTTTTTTCTTTCATTCCTTTTTTATTTCCTTTCTTTTCCTTCCTGTTCCAGTATTCACTGCTTTACAGAGAGCCTGCATTCTTCTGCAGATCTTTATCTCCGGAGGTGTTTGTATATACCACTGCCTGCCATGATCTGTGTAGAGGCAACCACCAGACCCATGAATGATTATCTCCAGAAACCTAAAAGTTGGCTGCTGTCTTAACTGTGAGCATTTAGTTATAAAAAGGATGAGTGCTTAGCTAGGCTCTTCTCTTAAGGAAATTAACTTTTTATCTCAAAGACAGCTAATTTAGCTCTCACCACCTTTGCTTCCACTCCCAAGTACCTTCTTATCTTGGGTAATCAGGATGCAGGGATTCCCAATCTATCCCTCTTTATGGCTCTCTTTCAGTAGTGTTACTGTTTGAACTCTATACCTCTGGATAAAAGAGCTAGCACACCAGCTCAGGAAGCAGTTTTAAACATGAGGTAAATATGCAAGTTACTTAACAGCCCATATATGAACTCAATTACAACCTTCATCTTGCAAGATATGAATAAAAAGGTTTGACTTTGATCTGGAATTAAGCAATCCCTACTTATAAATCAGTGTACCATGGGATTTTATTAGTAGTCATAATTAGCAGTTAACATTGCAGTGAATATAAGGTTGGGAAGCTTTATAAAACAGTGCCAGGTTGGGATGTATTTCTCACATGAATTATCTGAATTGCACAGAGGAACCTTGGAATTTTAATCAGGGAAATAATATAGAAACATGAGGATGGTATTTCACTAAGCAGACTACATGAAATGATTTTTAAAAATAGAAGCATACACCTATGTCTTTTTTCATGATTTTAGCCCTTTATTCTAGTCTGGTTTCAAAATTAAATTTAGAATGAAAGGTACAGCACTTGTGTACTAAAATCTTCAGGCATATGTATACGCTTAAAAAGAAATACAAGTAGGCATCAGAAGTTATTTTTACTGTAAACACTCTTCATATGTTCCCATGTAGAATGTAAAGTCTGCATAACAACTTCTTGAATGTCCAAACTCCCTCCTATTCACATAGTGTGGAACAGATGTTGTCCTGCTTTTTATTACTTTAATTTATGAATCATACTTAGGCTGAATTATGAAATTAAAGTGATAGAAAATGTAAAACTTGAATTCTGCTTCTGCATCTTTGGAACATTTTTCTACATCTGTTGGAGTGATGATTTGGGTTGTTTTCCCCATATCTACAAGTCAGACTTCCCACTTGTAGGTTAAAATGTAGCAGATCCCAAATAGTTCACAAGAATGAAGAGTCAGCTTACAGCAAGAACTGCAAATCTTTACTGAAACTAGAAATCCATAAATTCAGCCATGCTGGAGAGAGCTTTTTGTTTAAACCATCGAACTAAACAAAACACAATTAAGGCTAACAGGACAAAAAACACCCCTCTTGAGATCCATAAATACACTCATGGGAAACTGGAAGTAAAGAGAAAAGACCAATATAATTCTAACTGTGTCATGTCTAAGCTGACCGTTTAAAGAGACTTTTCCCAAAGTAAGTTAACTTTGTCCAGTACATGAGTTTTTTTCACCCTTACAGAACCAAGTGAAGTAAATAGGAACTTTCTGAGTAAATCAAAGGAATTGGCTGCAGAGCTTTTATTCTGCTTTGAGGACAAGTTGTGATCTTGGTTTTTATCTGTATTAAAAATACATATTCAACTAACTAGATCTCATAAAATCACAGTAGTGCTTTATGACAACACTACTTCTTGGCTTACATAAGTAAGAAATTTGGAAGATTTTAGCAATACATTCACAAACTACAGTGATAACTGTGACTGAAGTCATCTCTTTTGTACAAATGTCTTAGCATCTTTTTAGACTTTAATTCTTATATGTGAAATCTTTAGGGAAATTCACGTACTATGCTCCTGATTTCTTTTCCTAGCTGTCGCCTAGATTTCACTTTAGTCTACTATACACTATTTGATTTTTTAAGAGTGTTGTAATAATAACCTTAATAATCTTACACCCATACAAATTAAATTTTTCCGATTTTTTAAATATGTTAATGCCATCAAAGGCCATAATGATGGCTCTTAGCAATGAAATAACTACCAGGAGAGGAATTCAAAATGACAGAAATAGCAATGCACTTACCTCGAGCTTGGAAGGGAAGGAGTAAGGACTCAGCTCGGAAATGTGGCTGGGTCAGAGCCAAGTGCCTGCCGGAGAGCATTTCCACTAGGGTAGTGCTGGCTGGGGGTTTTCCACCTGGCCTCTAATCAGTAAAGGCCAATTCCACAAAACCCAAACTTTGCATTCTCAGCATTCAATGGCTTAAGAATGGAGTTTTCCAATTAAAAAGTGAGAGTGAGAGCTTGCTTCTGATAGAATGAGCAGCAAAGTTTGGTCAAAATAGCCTGGCTTGCTCCTTCACTATCCCCAAGTTTAAGTCCAACATGGCAGTAATATGCACTAGGGACTGTCCTCAGCACAGGAGATATATATATATATATATATTTCTGGAATGGGGTGACTTCTTTCGGGAAAAGGTAAAATACAAGGCATTGGCTTCTTCCTATATTGACTGGGAAAAAAAAAAAAAAAAAAAAAACTATCTTTTATATAAAAATGGTTTTTACGTCACTTAACTCAGTAGCCCATGTGAGCTGGGTGGGATAAGACCATAAACAGGCACAAGAAATTCAGAATTATTCTCAGCTTTATCACTTATGCAAGATTCACTAATTTTGTCACCTTAAGCCTCTATGAATCATGGATTATGCTGACTTTCTTCACAGACTGTGGTGGCAGTAGGATTCTGCAATGCATGTGGTATGCCCAGATAAAATCACACATTTACCCTGGTAGGCAATGCTTACAGAACTTCCCACTCTTGATGGGAACCAAACATAAGTGTTCTATGTTGTTTCTCAGGATCCATCTCCTCAGGTTTAGGAATCATCCATGAGCATGGAAGACCATAAGCCCTCTCAGGTAACAGCTTAGACTAATTCTCTTATATGGGACGTACAGTAGTTTCCAAATTGATTCATCTACATTCCTGACACTCTTCTCTATAGAATAATTCAGTGTAGATGTTAGGCAAGAAGATGTTTCACAGCTTTCTGGATTTTTGCCCCAGGTAGATTCATATATAACTGTAAATATTTGTGTCTCCGAGCTATACAGAACCCAAGTATTGTAATACACAAACATTAATTTACTGTGCTTATTGTGGAAGCAGTAGGCAGTATGAAACAGTCCCCTGCTAAACAGAAGAACCTGACTGAAAATCAGTGACATAACTTGGATGTCATTATAATTTTAATTGAAATAGTGCCACGTTTACAGATTTGTAGCTGTACTTACTATTTCAGGTTGTGTGTAAGTAAAGATCAGAGCCGTACTTAGTATTATATTTGTGAAATGCAGCAAAATGTTTTCATCTATCTACCAGATATCTAAACTCATTTTTACCTCTGCAATAGTGCATTATATCCTCAGGTTATATGGCACAAAATGTATCCAAGAACTGAATCATAACTCTGCATCTTCAAGGTACCCAATTTTATGTTTCCTTTTCCTTTTCCCTCACTTTCTCCATTTAGGCCTCTTTTCCTTTTTCCTGACAGATGAGAATTTCCATTACATATTTATTAGGAAAATAATATTGACTTAGAGAAATTTAGAGGGGAGTGGAGCTTCTTATTTCATATGAACTCAGACTGTGAGTCACTTATCTCCAGCCACAGTATCTGCTTAAGCAAACTATTGTTTACCTCATTTAGTTTGCAGTGGGCCACAGTAATTCCTACTGACTTGTATTTCTCCTCCTGACTCCTTCATCTCTCCCCACCTGTAATTTTTGCCAGAGTAATTTGTTCAGAGAAGAATCTTTTCTTTTTTTTAATTGTAAGGGCCCTACTGGGAGAGAGAGGACAGGATCTGGCCTAAGAGGACTGTCCTTTAAAGGATAAGCATTTCTGAATGGATCAGAATGAGAAAAAGTCAGATGGAGAGAGTGAAATTCACAGAAATATCTCCAAACACACAAAAAGAGAAACAGCTCATTGGAAAATCTATCATCTTCAGCTCCACATAGGTCCAGACTGCCTGAAATCATAGAATCATAGAATCACTCAGGTTAGAAAAGACCTTAAAGATCATCGAGTCCAACCACAACCTAATCACACTACCCTAACTCTAACAACCCTCTGCTAAATCATGTCCCTGAGCACCACATCCAAAACATTTTTAAACATATCCAGGGATGGTGACTCAACCACTTCCCTGGGGACCCTATGCCAGTGTTTAACAATCCTTTCTGTAAAGAAGTGTTTCCTAATATCCAACCTAAACTTACCCTGGTGCAACTTAAGGCCATTTCCCCTCATCCTGTCACCTGTCAGCAGTGAGAAGAGACCAACCCCACTCTCACTGCAGTCACCTTTCAGGTATTGGAAGAGAGCAATAAGGTCTCTTCCTGCTCACCACACCATTCCTGATACAAGACAGGATGCCATTGGCATTCTTGGCCACCTGGGCACACTGCTGGCTCATATTCAACCAACTGTCCATCAGTACACCAAGGTCCCTTTTCATCAGGCAGCTTTCCAGCCACTCCTCCCCAAGCCTGTAGGGTTTCCTGGAGTTGCTGTGACCAAAATGCAGGACCTGACACTTGGCCCTATTGAAACTCATACAGTTGAAACAGACCTTCCTTACATATTCTCCTACCATTTACACTGATTTGTCATGACTGATGGGTATGCTGATAGACAGAAGAGGGAAAGAGTAATTCAAACCATGCTGTCTTTTGAGATATATTTTACACCTGAGAACCAAAGCACCTTTTTCAAGATATAATTTCCCAGTTGACATTATTTTTAATCATTTCCTTTGCTCACTTTTCATCCTCTTTGTTTAGGTTTTCAGGGCTTGGATTTTTTTTTTTTTTTTAATATGAGAAGAAAAGAACAATGTTGCACTTTTGGGAAGAGCAGAGCAGAGACCTTAGGCACGGATGAATACTCAATAGATTACAAGAGCACTTATTTCCTCTGAGTACCACCATTCCCTCTCTAATACAGCAAAATGTTCACTATTAGAGAAAAGGTTTTCATGGTCAGCACACCTCCATATGGGCTTTTGAGGCTACATATTTAGTGGGCTATAAATTAGCTTTGACTTCTATGCACATTTGGCTTTGCTTCCTTAGCAAGCATAACTTAAATCCACATGTAGGTCAGCACACTTGCAGAGCGTTTGCAACACATCTGTATGCATTTTCCCTTACATATGTGGTCATGGACATACTGTCCACATCTCCCCACTCTTTCTCGGAGAACATTTTTTGTGGCAATACCTTGTAACTAACTGAGAATGCTTCTGGAAAGTAGAGCTGCACAGAAGAGCTGCATTCCCATTTGCAGTGGAAGGATGAAAAATATATGCAGTGATTCCATTTTTATAGGAATAAGGTATGCTTTCAAATCCCCAAAGAATCAAACCTTTCTGCTAACAGATGATGAAAATAAATCTATTCAGAATGTATTCAAACACCTAATTCTCTACTGGGGAGTGTAATTCATTTGAAATCAGTGGAACCACAGCATTTTGTACATCTGACAATCTGGTCTCTATGCTAGGTAGTGTCTGATTCTACCAGCACTTCATATGCCAAGTGTTTGATTCTACCAGTACTTTGTGAACCAAAGAGATATACTTAAAGTACAAGCAATTTTACCCTATGAAATGAATATCACAGCTAAAATCAAAAGTGATAAGAAAGTAATAAAGAAACCTCTGTGTCCTGATATTGAGATTTTCATTAATTAAGCCCAAATATATGCAAGGTTTAGGTAGCGATAACATGCATGTTATTTTTGCATGTGTGTAGTCTTGTTTTTGCACTACTGGACTTATTCACAGTAAATTGAAAGGTTGCTTATGCCTCATTTTAAGATATAAAAAAAAAAAAAAGAAGTTAAAAATGTCAAAAATCAGAATCAGTGATAAGAATTGATTACTTTTCATTATAATGTGTGGGTTTTTTTTTCTTTTAATTTTCCCCAATTGACATAGTTTATATGAACGGATTACTTCAGCATCACAAATGCATACTGTAATGGAAGGCTTACTCCTGCCATTTTTGCTTTTGAGAAATCCATTTGAATTGACTCTATTTTGCAATAGAGAAAACTGAAGATTTTTTCTCAGTGTTAAGATTCATTTAGGCTTCATCCAACCTTTTCAAAGTGTCTTCTGAACTCATTTGAAAAGTGCAAAGAAAAGCAAGAGGCATTTATAGCAAGATAACTAATACGTATTAACTATCTATATATGGAATCCCAAGAGAGGCATGGTGTGAAAGAGCAAGATGAGGTGAACTGCAAGCTCCTTCATTAATGGTCGACTTCTGTATTCCTTGAGATCACTGTAAATGCAACAGCTCTGCAGCCCAGTGACTGCTGCCACAGAGATGGCACTTAGAAGAAAACACACAGGTCCTCTCTCTGACAGTGCACCCTCTCGATGAGGTTTAGCAAGGGCAGTCAGAGGCAATCAAAATGCATATTTGCATGAAGTTATGCCGTTTTCCTCCCACCGAAATTGTGTTATGGTATTGATTAATTGTATTTTACTCCAATGACACAATGATCGGGTAAAAGTAATCTGCTAACGACTTCAGATGGGCTGTTAACACAATGTCTGAGCAGAGTCTGGCTATCAGGTTTGCTCCTGGGTCTCTGTGATGGTTTACATAAACATTTCAGTCGTTTATCTTAGCTCTTTTCATCTACAAATCAAGATAGGATCTTCAGTATAATCATCTGGCAATTGCTGGCAGCTGTGTAGTCTGTGATGGTATGATTTGAATTGAGTTACTTACTGGTCTCTGGCTTCATCTGAGTCCTCAAGTATACAGGCCTAACATCACATAAATTTGAAATCAGTCATCTTATTTCTCCAAGAGGGCACATGTTCAACAGAGGTTTGAACTTCTCTCGAGAGCTGGTTGTCCCAGGATTTAGGACAAGGGAAGGTCTGTCTCCTGGTAACTGGGAAGCCTGGTGGGAATGACATTCTCTCATGCAATTTAAGGAGGCTGCTTTCCAATCCAGTAAATACATTTTGGTTTGGAAAGAAATTATAGTCTGACAGGATCAACATCAGTCATGACCACTGGAAGACAAAACAGCTTTCTGTGCTCCCTGACATGTGTGGATCACAGATTTAGGACACATCTATTCTGCAAGTGGAAGCTATGACTGAAGGATGAGGGTACATCTTACCAATACAGTAAGCATGGACAGCAGTGTCAGTGGCACTGATTTCAGGTAAGGCTAGTAAAGCGTAGACCAAATTGTCCATAGTGTCACAACTCCATAGACTGCTACCACACCCTCTTTGCTCAACCTGTTCGCAAAAGTCAGCCTGGGGATGTCTCTCCCTGCTCTATACAGACCTTTGCCTATGGGGTAATTACTTGTCAGGTGGTTATTTCCTGTTATACAGGATAGGATTCATCTACAGGATGGCTATATACATTTCATATTCATATACAGGATGGCTATGGATATCTACATGCTGTTTGTCTAAATCGTAAACTAGCCACTCAAGGCTCATCACCAGAAAGAGGCAAGCAGCCCTGGAGGGCAATTCACCTCCTCTCCACAATGGGTTTCAGAGTCAGGTGAGATGGATCACTCTTCAAATCATTGGCTACAGGGAGACCATCAGTGCTTGACATATGTGGCTTTAGACATTTAAAGATGTGGCCTAGATTTCATTGCTTGTGCGCCTCAGTCCTCATTTCCATATCCCCCTCCCTCCTCTTGCAGCTGGTTACTGGCCAGAATCCTAATCTATATAGCAATTTGAAGTCTATGATACATTTTCTGGAGATCAATCTGGCAAGAACAATGGGAAGATTTCCTGAATTACAAAACAGCACTAGTCAACAGTTCAGTGATAGGGCAATTATAGAAATAAACAGTCCTGCCTTCAGTCTCTAATGCAGTCTTCTGTTTAGAGAGATGTTATTGCCTCCAAATCAGTTTGACCTGTTCTTCTATTAATAAACTTATTAGTAAAACATCCATTAACAGATTTAGTTTGTATGCAGGAGTTTAATTAGGCAACAAGACATGACAAGACTGTGTTACAGTGAGATAATGCACACCTCTGACGTGGTGTGAAACACCAATTGGAACAAAGGAATTTCAAAAGCCTGAAAAGTATGTTAAGCTGCAATACTGCATTGTATTATCTTGGGAAGTGCATTTAAAGGGGTTTGGTTGAAATCCATTAAAGGTTTTTTTTTTTTTTTTTTTTTAACATCACAAAATATATGGAAAGAGGATATTGAGTTGTTATGTGGCTAACTGTAGTAAAAGAAGTGCTCTACTTGAAATATTTTAGCCATTTTTTTGTGTTTCTTAGTGATGATTCCAGTGAATGGAGGATAAAGCATCACAGACCTCATTAATATGGTTTTGGAATATTATCCTTTCTTCCAGGTGAAAGATGATTTCTGTGGCTTTCCCGTTCTAAGTTAAACACATAGCACATCTAACATACCTTACATGAAAAATGAACAAACCCCCACATCTCAGAAACTCATGCAAACTTCCCCCCTTGTTTCTCAAATAGAAAGAAGAGAGATAAAGAAAAAAACACAAACAAAAAACAATCGTTCTAAGCATAGAACACTGCTGATAGGAACAGAACTGAATCAAATCATACTGAATAAAATCAAAACAAAACAAACCTTTCATCTGAGTAAGAACAAAACCTTCAGAACTGTTTCTGATCCTCCTGAAACAATATGCTGATTTTATACGAGTGTCAAAATACTTCTCCAAGAATAAATGAGATTATTTACTGCAAAATCACTTTGAATTATTGTTTCTTCCATTTTACCCCTACTGGGCAGAGCCTGCAGAGTCTCAACATCATGGAGAAAGTCTGACACTGTGCCAGAGACTCTGGCTCCTAGAAGACCTGGGTGGGGAGGATACAAGATCATCATAAACTCCCACTGCACTGTAAGCAGAAAATTTCATTGACTCTTTATAACTTGTTTCTAATTTCATAGATAGAGGTCAGACGTTTTAAAAAGTTCTGAATAGCTTATTTTCTATCCATTTACTTCAAATTTCTCCATTCAAGTAGCTGTACAGGTTAATGCTAACTTTCTGCAAAATCTTTCCCCGCCACTCCCCCGGCCCAGGGAAGCAAGCATTACTGGAAATATGAGGAGTCTGAGCAACTCTGACAAGGAGTCCTGAATGGCAGCAGTGAGGGGAAAGAGGAATCTCCTTTGACTTTTGTCGTTACCTTCACTTTTTCATGTATTCTGCCATGACATGCAGAATGCAGGAGCAGACCCCAAAAGAAACCGCTGATGTTCAGCATCGCGCTCAGTGAAGAAGGGGCAGGGAGGGATGTCTTCCCGCTGAAGAAGAGGCTGACCCTTTGACCTGAGCTGTTCCCACTCACATACAGATATAGAAATGTAAGCTGCTCAGCATGGTGCCAGTTAATTTAAATTACCTAACATCCCAAAGGGCAGCTCCCTGCTGAGGAGCCTTTTCTTCTCTTTTTCTTTTGACCTTCTAATACAGAGTAACTTTTCACAAGGATAAGTCAGATGGTCAGCTTGGGAAGTATTCAGTTTCTGTGGCCCCTGGAGGTTCATGCAAGAGGTCACCTCAGACTATATTCTGCTGAATAAGGGATTGGAAAATTGCTAAATTATACTGAATGACCAGATCCTCAGCCCTCGTAAAATGATGTAGTAGCAGAGTAGCCATTTTGTTCCTCCTAATGTGGTTAAGCAATAAACAAAACTAGAGGACGGTTTTTCTCCTTCATGGCTGCCATTTATTTAATTACTTCACATCTAGGTAACTAAGGTCCTGTCACCTCACAGAAATTGCACAATTTTAACCAAATCTCTCTGTTGTTTCCCACTTCCCTGCATTAGATCATGCTGTGTTGCCTTGTGTGACCAGCAAACCCAGCCCTTTGGGTCACAGGGTGGGGCAGGACCTTTGGGGCCCTGCTGGGAGCATCCTACTGGGTTGCCCTGCAGCACCACAGCCTCTTCGCTGCTCTGTGACCCTCTGTGCTAAGCTGCTACTTGGCAAACTGAAGAGCTTCAAAAAGGAGGAATACACTGCAAATGGAGAAAGTATGGCCATAGCTACCAGAAGTGTTAGATGGGAGATGTTAAGGAAGTTAAGCATTCAGTGAAGACTTGATGGATCTGTTCGAATTATATATAAGGAAAGTAATACATACTAAAGGAGTTATGACAGGTTGTATTTGCTCATGGGATCTTTTTCTATGGCATGATTGTGTCCACAATATGTGAACTATTAATGCTTTGCTTGTATAGTTAAAAAAAATAAAAAATATGTCAGTTAGCAAATCAAATACGACATATGCACTGGAGATTTTCATTTACCTTGCTAGATCTTCTCAGCTCTGGGCCTTCCTCCTCTTTATTGTTGCTCACATTTCTGTGTATACTCCGCTACCGCTGAATGTGCATACAAGACACAATACAGATTCAGATTTCCTTAAGAACTGTCCTCCACACCGTGATTTTCAGCCATCTGCTTTTCATTAGTTTCCTGAAATGTGGTAGATGGTTTATTCCATGTTAGTCATTTGCCTGGCTCTGAGTTGGTCTTGTTGGAGGACATTGCAAAATGGGGCCCCAAGAACTCCCTATGCTGCTGCTGAGGGTCTCCATCAGCCCTGTCACAGCCCACACCAGCCGTGAAGCTGCCTGACATCTCCTGAAAGTTGTCTTCTCTTCCTGAAACAGTGTTCATTTCAGCTGATGTATAGAAAAGATTTTTTTCTTGTTTTTCTAAGTTTTGTGCTATTTAAAACATTATTTTCTTTGTGTAAGAAAAACTCTCTGTTTCATTTAAATTAGACAATAGTCCTGTATTGTCTTAGAGCCTCCAGAAGGTGTTGGTTCACATTTGGAGCTCCTGTACAAACAAATCCTGAAGGGATTCCATCAGACAGAAATGTTGCTTTTTTCATTAAATATTCATGTAGAGATTTCATCTTACTGGGCTGGTGGGAACCACTACCAGGAATTATGTATGTACAGTGTCAAAAACACACACAATTTTTCTGCTAGAAAGGGAGTCCATTTTCTTTATCATATTATTTCAGTGAATAGATTTATTAAAACCATACTGTCATTAGTCAGTCAAAGATATATTGCATATAATCGTACCCTAAGCCAAAGCTCTCTACTCTTGGATTTGAGTGAAGGAAGCAGATACGCACTCAACAGGCAGGTTAAAAACGGTGAGTTGTAACCAGCTCTGGCCCAGTATACCCAGTTTAAAATTCTGTTCAGGGATCTGTCAGAAATTCTGCTTGTTTCATTTGTAGAGAAGTTAATTACATGTTCCCAAAGCAAATAAAGCTTGTTTTGTTCCCTCCTCTGCTCAAGACCTTCTATCAACTGATTTTTTTTTAAGTCTAGGTGCACCCTCTGCCCTGACTGTATCCCAGTCAGGTGTGCTTTCAAAGGCTTCTTGCCTTAAAAAAAAACAACAGGGCTGACAAGGAAAGGCTGGCCATGGGGCATTCACAGGAGAAAGGGAAGATCCAAGCCTCATACCAACAAGGATTCCCTATGATTTCCCATATGTTCTGAATACATCTGCTGCTAAAAGCCTTCCCTCTGCACAGGGACCTCTGGTCCGACCACAGCAGCCTGTAGTGGCCCTGCCCATGGCTGTCCCCATTGAGACTGGACCGGCTGTGTCTCCAACCACATCACTGACCCAGAGAACTTCTGGCTGCCATTTGGCACCCATATGTTTCCTCAGTTCAAAGTGCTTGAAAAAAGGTGAAGACTGCATTACAGCCCCCAGGGCAACCATCTGACAAGCTGTTCTCCTCTCGTAAGGAACAGGCTGGCTTGCTCCTAAATATAGCTCAAGAGGAGCACGAAATGATAAATGCACAGCATGGATGGTCAAGGGACTGGTAGCTATGGGGAAGAACTCAAGGAAATAAATTATTTGGCACCATATTCCTACCTGTGCATGTCCTCTACTCAAAAAACTTCCATTTGTTTAATGGAGACTTCCCCAGATCTATTCCCCAGGGGTCCTAACACTTAGTAGCAAGCATTATTTACCAAGGTTCAGCTGTGGACGGGCAGAAGGGAAATCATGAGTTACACCAGCGTGAACTGAAGAAGTAGGGAGCTGTGGTCAGGGATTATAATAACTCCCAGATGCCAGGGGTCAGCACAGGGGGCCCTGTAACACCCGCTCACCAGTGGGTTACACCACCTTGCTACACCAATTTGCATGCTGTATGAGAGTCCTAAACTGGCTCTGAAGTGAGGCTATAGTTGAGTTCAAAGCAAGCCAGCTGCTTCTAGGAGCTGCCGAGCATAGGGCAGGACTGTCAGGGGAAGTAGTGATTTCTCTTTGAAGTTCTGCTGCTAGATAGATGCTGATTGTCTCATGTTACTGTGAGCATCAAATAACTTAAAAGTGAGCTCTCAGTGTAGGGAGCACAGGATAACAGGCAATGGAAAAATGTTTTTCAAGAATGCTAATGACTTCTATGTAAGGACCACACGCATAGAAGGCCAAAGAACTGCAAGTAAAACTGATGGCTAGAAATCATCTTCCAGGAAAGCAGTTAGATACACTGACACTGGGTACCAATCACATTATTGGCAAGACAAACAACAAAATACTTAGGTAAATTAATTTCTCAATAAGTGGAATACAAAACATTTGAGGTTTTGTAAACCACACAATTTTTAATCTGATAAATACAGTAATATACATTTATACATATATATATGTTCATGTGTTTACATAATATGTAGACAACAGTTAAACATACTACATATTATTATTTTACAATGATATAATTGAAAAAAAAGAAGTAAATACAAAGAAAATACTTAAAACACAAGCATGGGTTTTTAAACAGATTTCTTCTTATTTTCCTCCCTGATCATTGGAGTGCAGCAATGCGGTATCAAAGATGTACTCTAGAGTTCATCTACAATTAGTTTGGGACATAAGTTCATAAGTTCAGCTATGGCCCTAGCAATCTAGAACAACCTCCTTCCTACATGAGATGTTTTGTGATATGTTTGGCAGCTGGGAAACTCCAAAGCAAATAAGATTGATTGTGCATGGAAGTTTGAGGTTGATTTCATGACAGATAAGATTCTTATCTGCCTTCACTTCCTAGAACGGATGGTACCGCTTGCCCATAAATTAGCTTCAATTTATGAGTCACTCTGAAGAAGCAGAAAAACTGTAGTGGAGGTTCAGTTGTCTTAGGGTTCTGGGACTGGCTGAAGCTTTCTGAGTACACAACATAACGTGCTAACATATGTAGTATGTAATGTTATGTAATTTATTCAATGTTATGTGTATCCATAACTGTATTTACATCATGCAAAAAATTGATCATAATATGCATTAGCCTTTGTAAGGATGAATTAAGTATCCTGCAGATATATTTAACTTGATGTCATAGTGTAGGACATTCATCATTAGGGTTTTTGCTCTTAGAAAAGTTGTTTTCAGGATGGGCAGGTCTATGTATTCTGATTACATGTTAGTCACATCCCCCCAAAATATCTGACAAGAATAGCCTATTTCTTGTCAATCTTGCTGAAGTGGAGACCTGCTGGAATATGCACTGTTTATTTAAGCGGTTATTGAAGCCTGATCATTCGGGAAGGATCAAACTCATTCATCATCACTTTAAACCAAAATAAGTATCTCTGCATGCCATTCTCTCATGCTGTAAACCTAACTATTTTTCATGCTCCACATTTCGTATCTAACTAAACATTTTTTTTCCATTCTAGAAAACTCTTAAAGAAATCAGTTGATACATGGAAATATCTTGAACAGAAAACTTATATAGCAAATGATGTTGAAAAAAGAATATATAGAAAATGTTATCAAATATCTGAACTATCTGAACTGGTTTTTGAATACCACCCTGTAGCATTCCACAGACACAGTGGCAGTGGTATAGTATTATCGCAGTTGCATGGAATAATGCTATCCATTCTATAATGGATGATATAAGGATCAGTATAAAATAAAATTGAACTGAATCAAAAAGCACATTTTTCCATGAGGCACAATCTGTAAGAAATTTGTTCTTGCGAAAGACTATCATAAAAAATCATCCTGAATTAGAAATGCAATCTTCATTTGAAAGGTCAGCAAAAATTGAAACTTGTAGCAATGCGCTTTTTAAATTTCTTAATGTTTGTAGAATGGTCTAGGAACTGACACAGGTTCTGATATAAATTCATATGCATAAGTACCAGAAACTTATTGTTTATCTCCAAAATAGACTATTTTTTGTTGCAAAATAATTATTTTGGTAATTTATTTTACTTCAGAGAGATGCTCTTCTCCTGATTTAAGCGCTCTGAGACTAGTGATGATATCTTCTGAGAGAATTAAATTGTGTTGCTTTCCATATCTTGAAATACAAAGTTTCTGAGGTGACCCTTGATCTTTATTAATTCTGTTTTTTATCAGCTGGATAGAAACTCTCTTTAATGTATCGGAAACTCTCAAGGACACACACTTATTATCCTCTGAAAATCTCAGGTCTTCATCTAGAAAAATCCATCCTCATGTGATATCTAAGTTGCTAGCTGCTGGACCTTTACAGCATTGTTTCTCTCTAATAAGCAAGCATTCATCACCCAAAAGTTCAGTTTGTCTTCTGAGAATGATGTAGGAGCAAAGATAGCCCCAACATTATGAGTCATTTCACTAAAATGGTCTCTGGAGACTGCTACAAAAAATACTTTTAATATCGCTATAGAACAGCTTAAATCTAATTGAAAGAGTCTTCACTACTTTTCATTTATGTTCCACTAAGTTATTTTATGGGTGCAGGTGGCTGAAATAGCAGTATTTTCCAAATCTAAAGTACTGACTCAGATGTTTACCTCAGGCAAAAAAGGTCCTGTATCCCTCTGGGATTTAAAGCTCTAGAGCTAGATAAGTGAATGTGTATGTATAAACATGTGCATGCAAGAGAGAAAAGTCAAACTGAAAATCTCAGTTCAGAAATAGCCTGAGGAGGAATTATTGAGATAAGCCCAAAAAAGCACAATAATATTGCCCCCAGGAAGGTACCCTGAAAGAGTCTTTGTAGGGTTCTGGCAGAAAAGATTTCATACTATTGGCAAGGAAATGGCCTCTAGTTGAAACTGCACATTTTTTTGAAGAAAACAGGTCTGTGCACATTTTTGGTAGTAGAGTAGCATCAATGGCTTTCTCCAACAGGAATAACGTGCAAGAACCTCAAACTTCTGGCCAGCAGCTCAGGTCACGGATGAAAGGAGTTTTGTGCAGGATTTCCTCCTCCATTTGAACTACAAAATCAAAGAATCATTTAAGTTGGTTGAGAACCTAAAAGGACATCTAGTCCAACTCCTCTGCAATAAACACAGATATAGAACAGCTAGATCAGGCAGCTCAGAGCCTGGTCTTGCCTGAGTCCATTTGCATGCCGTGGACACAGATACGGGCTGTGTGTGTTGAACACACTGATCTGCCACGTACTTGTGATTGGAACACCACTGTAGCTGAACATTGGTCCTGATGCTCGTCCACCATGTAATTATTTGTCTATAGATATTACCTAAAACCTCATTTGAGTAATTTTGAAAAGCAAAGCACAGAACAAATATTATGCAGATATGGGTTTTCTTTAGCTCTGGGCATAGCAGTGATGATTTTTCTTTGTATTTTATGGTGCTTGATATTAATCTCTTTATGTGATTCTAATGGTAATAATCCATAAAGGTGTGCCTGTAAGGCCAATAGCAACAATTACTACTGCTAGTACCACTAACATCAATTAAAAAAAAAGACTCAGCATTTCTCCTTGTGCTATATGACTAAATAAAGATAAAGACTGATGAATAACAAACCGAATCTGCCACTTACACAGGGAAATAAGGAATTACAGAAGAGCACCATGTGTCATGTAAAAAATATATATATATATATATGCACACACAGAGGCAAGCACACACAGAGATGTACTTACATACATATTATCTTAGCAGTTCACAAACCAAAGTCATTGAAGACAAGTCTAATGACTTTAGTGTATTTTAGATAAAGTTGTTAACCTCTACTAGACACCTACAGCTATCCCACTGTAGGAATGTACAAAACACTGCCATGGTTCCCAGGCACTGGCTGTAAGATTGGCCACATACCATAATGGATCAAAGAACCCAAGAGTGAGATCTTATCTGCTTCAAAGATTAAAAATTAATTACCTAAATCCAGGCTGAACTCCCCTACTAGTCAGCTAGAATAGACAAGCATTCCTGGATAGTGTTTAATGTCACCTACCTGAGGTGCCTATTTAAGATAAATCAGCTTTTCCAGACATTTATTTTCTAGTTCTTTCTCAGCTGAGCTGATGAATTATCTAATTTTGAGAAATCCAGTCCCTGAATCAGAACCAAGACCCAGAACAAGGCACCCAAGCTGCCCCATGCACTGCATCAAGGTAGCCTTCACAAGACTGCCAGCTCAGGGCCCCCAGAACTATCAGCAGCTGATCTTCATGAAAAAAAATGACTGTTGTACTTTAAAGGTAGGCAGTCAGTAGAAAGAAATAAAAGAGAATGTTCAGATGCCTGGGCTGAAAATTAGGAATTCCTCAGAATCATTACGACAGGATTGTAAACATGGATTACAAAAAGAAACACCCTTTTGTTACTGCTCTCTGTCAGTACGACTCTTGTCATTTGACTGGAAAGTGAAAGAGAATTTGTGGACGATTTTGTGACACAGAAGAGATGCTATACTCAGCAGAAAGTGAACCTAAATGGTTGACTTCATTTTGAATCATTTTGTGAAAAAAATTCTGTTTCTTAAGAAATTTTTAGAGGAATTTCCATTTTCTGAAAAATTAGGGAGTTGAAGGTTATGTAAAGAAACCTTCAAACAGAAGCAGAGGGGGTAGAATTTTCAGTGTTTAGCTACTCTAATTTCTGTGGTTTGCCCTATCAATATCTGGGCTAATCTAACCATTTTCCTAAAGGTTGAAAGATTCACAAGACTTCCAGTAATATCTTGTGCAAGAAATGATTTTCATTGGCACCCGTATCATCCAACTGTCCATATCCCAGAGTTATCTAATTCTAGGTCAAAACATGCTATTTATTTGGGTTATGATTTGGTAACTCTGTAGTATGTGACTATATCTTCATAATGGGGCTAGAAAGGACACTGGAGGTTGAATTCAGTATTATATATGCTTCCCTCATTTAAGTGCATAACCTTTTTAACTATCCTTTTTAACTATCCACCATGCTGTGGAAAGGCAAAAGACAAAAATCATTTCAAGGACAGGCTTTCTTTTTTTATTATTTTTTATTTAATAATGCTAAGTCTAAATTGTAATAATTTTGAATGCCAGCTTGCTTTAAAGCCTACAAATTCTCACAGGTTATTCAGCATTCCAGGAAACTGATCCAGGCCTAAATTGAAACACGTTATGTAACTGTATCTGGCAAGAGAAGAAATTAGATTTATTGATTAGGGTTTTTATCAAATAATACCTCACACGGAAGTGTGAAGCTGTCTGTGGGGCATGCCTGATTGCAATCACGGACCATTAACAAAGGAATAAACTGGCTTAAGCCCATTAAAGCATTTACAGAATATACTGAGCAGTGTTAAAATAAAGGATGTCATAAATTGTATGCCACAGCACTTTTCAAACAGCCAGTCACCTCTGCTGTGAACCTTACTGTATTATAATTGCCTGAATGGTGTTGTTATCACAGTCTCCTTCTACAGGAGCAAACTCAAGTTTAGCCTGAGGTTATTGGAATGCTTGATAATTTTTTTAACATGCTTAACACTGCCTCAGTTTAGGTAACCTGCAATCAACCTGACCAGACAACACAAAAACGCTGCACATTTGCCTAATGAGTGGTTTTCAGGCAGCCATTCCATGCTGAAACTTGTTTTCCCATTAGCACAGAAAGCAAGAACGAACCATGGCCAAATGCTGTTCAGCTAGCATTTTATCAAACTAATTTCACTGATTTTATTCAGTAGGTAGTCAATATGCTTTCTACTCTTTTCATCTCATGCCATTCAGTCAGGTGGCATCCACATTAGCAGACTGCATATATTCCTATTCCTAACCAGAGAAGGAAATTTTTGTTTCCTTAGACAATTTTATTCTTTTACTGCATTCAGGCAAAGACTCACATTTCTGTACGAAAAAAGTCAGCAATACTCCAAAATTGTTATCATATTAAAAAAGGCTATTTATACAAATGCCTGCAAGCAGGAGATCCATGGCCATTCCTTTTCACTTAAAAAAAAAAAAAAAAAAAAAAAAAAAAAAAAAAAAAAAAAAAAAAAAAGTCAGCTGGCAAAGAGAAAATTTAGAATTTAGGAATTTACCCTGCTCAACCAAAGGTGAGTCCAGAGCCTACGGGCAGCTCCATCCCTACGTCAGTCAGTTCAGGTTCTGAGAGCAATAAATCTTTTGCATTACAGATGTCAGGTTCTTGGAGGACTTCTCTGGTATCATTAGACACAGCAGTTAGGTAAAAAGAGCTTGAGTGTGCCCGGCCGCATTGCTGCCACACCTCCCTTGCAGATGCAGCCTGGCTTCAAGGAGGCTAATTGTTTACAACGTATGTATGAGCTTGCACGAGCTTTCCTCTCATGGAACATATTTTGCTCTCAACTGCCTTGTAATACAGATATCACAATTCATTCAACACCGTTGTGTTGTGCTACAGTTGGTAAACTCTTCTGTTGCCCAGCTGTGCAAAGGCGGAGGAGAACTGCATAGCCTTATAACGCTTTCTTCTCAGTGATGTTTGGGATAAATTATTGCAGCTGGAATATAAAAGGGATGATTTTTTTCTGCCTTAGGATTTCAGTGTGCATGTTGTAAGATCTACACTGGTTGCTACCGCTTACAGGTCAGTGTTTTGTATTGCAAGGAGAGCTAATGAAACAATTATACAAAAATATAAGGAAATGTATGTCTATCTCACCATACAATAAATAAATGTATAGAAAACATATTCATGCACTACTATACAATAGTAATAATAGGAAATTTCTTAAAGATGGCACTCTTGACATACATTTTTTAAAGCCCAGAGTAATGAATTAAGAAGTTATGCAGTCAGCCATCTATCCAGTGGATGAGTGCTTAGAAAACACTACAGCTGTTAAGAAAAGAGTAATAATGTACTCAGAAATTGAACAATAAATACAATGCAAAAGAAATGAGGATGAATATTTGTGTTTAATTAAAATGATTAGCTTAAATTGCACTGGCACATTAATGTAAATTCAGAATCCATGTGTACTCTGGTAGAGGTAGAATGCAGAACTGAGATAGTTGCCATGAAAGCTTCTATTCTACCACTCTCTACTTTTATAAGAAAAAACAGTAATAACATGATTGTATGTTCTTGACTGAGTACCAAAACTAAAATTGTTGAAATGAGTTATGGGATTTCATTTTGGAGCCAAGAGATTAAACACGGTTACTTATCAGTCACCCAGCAGCTTATTTAGTTTGTCACTCATCTGCACTGAACTCAGTAGTCCAAAATCAATATACTGCAGCTGCAGAATAAATACAACATATGCCCTTGGAAGAGGAAAGCATGCAGTATGTAAAATGATGAGTATGATGATCAAAGTGAAAATGAACAATAGATTTTTATTTTCTTCTTTCCCATCCAGATTCTAATAAAGAGGAGTTAGCACTGTAAAATGGAAAGTGTTTTCACCTGCTCATGTCCATTCTTCATTTCTCTTACCACTTCTGTGAATGTAGAAAACAAATGATGGAAGCCCTTGTTTTTTTATGGAAACTGTTCTTAGTTCTCTCCCAGCAGGGATGTTGTGTGAGTGCATATACTTCTGCACATATATTATTACTCTCACACACACATCTATGCAGACAAGCATCTGCACACAAAGGCATGTCTACACTGAGAAAATTTTTATAGATATAAATTAAATTTTTCTTGCCTTTTTTGAATGAGAAAATACCAATTCTTCACAATGAGCTTTTGTTTTGTTTGGCGAATGAAATGCTTAATGAAATGAAAGTATGCAAGGAGTACTCAGAATCAAAGTGTCTTATGAAGATTATCTAATTAATCCCTATAACTTCTCCAGGTCCCTTTGTAATATTTCTCTATTAAGAAGCTATTTACTCCCACTTCTGGCTAATTAATGCAGATGCAAAGTAAGAACAGACCAGTCCCTCTGGTCGCAGCACATCTATCTCCCACAGCTCTTTTTTTTTTTTTTTTTTTTGCCCTCTATCATCATTTTTCATTTGTACACTTGAGATCGCTTTAAATCTAGAGGACTTTGGGCCAGCTTATGGAAAAAAGCTTATGGTCAGCTTTAGTTACCTGTATAACTAAAGATGCCAATAGGCGGGACTTCGAGCAGAGCCTTAACACTTGTCTGAGTTTAAAACTGACTTTAAACAAAGAGAAAGATGCAACATATGAAAACAGCCTCTGCTCTAAGTCTCAGCTGACAGAACCTTATCACTTCTTGTTGCTTTTCTTTTTCTTAAGTGTAACATATTTTTCTCTGTTATATATTCATACCACATATTTACAAAGCTCTTCTGTCCTTCGTCTCCCTTTGTCAATATAAGCTAGTCTGCACAACTACCCAACCTTCTACATTCTGTGGTAGCTATAATGTTTGAGAGCTCTCAAGTGATTGTCCTGCCATGATGCCAGATCAATTTAATTTTTGCAGATCTTCATAGCTACACTCTATTCTGTATAATTAACTACATATGAACTTTTTTTTTCTACTGTGGTAATGTGTTTTAAGGAATCATTACAATAATTTAGGAAAATAGAATAGTTAAAAATAAAAATAATAATATAAAAGAATGTTGCATAATCAGCAAAAAGAAAAAAAAAGTATTGGTCAAGAGAAGAATGATTGAAAACAGGCAATGAAAAACAATTTATAAAACACTGAGCCTGCATTTGCATTGATATTTACAGGTGACCTAGTCATGCAGACCCATCCATTTGCACCTACGTAATATCTGACGAGTGAAATCCAAATATATAACACATTTTATTCCTCCGGTGTAACTCTAAAGCATGAGCATCCTAGGACGTAGCCTTTACTCCTCTGGTAACAAAAGGATTTCACCTTAAGTCCTGGACATAAAGAAGGCCAGACCCTTTTCGAGAGACTGAAACAAAAGCAAGAAGTAAGAGAAGCACAGTAAACTTCTCCGTTGTATGAAAACAGGGTTTTGCAGAAGAGAGGAGGTTAAAACCACAGGAGAAAAGAGAAGAAAAGAAATTCAGGAGGTATCGCCTGTTTTTACTCCCATCACCACCTCTTCTTGCTTGCCTCCACTCCCCATCCATACCTCATTTGAATTGAGGTGGTTTCTCTGCAACTCACACCACAAAGATGTCTCTTTCCAAAGGGTTGCAGAGAGGCCATCACACAAAAATGACTGTAGTTTCAAGCTTCATTAACCTTTGGTGGATTTACTACCGGCTGCTTGGTAGGCACTCTGCTTACTAAAACACTTCATTTATCAGATGCTATGCTAGATGACATAATGAAATATGTCACCAGGAGCTGGTCTCTCAGAAAAGTTCACTCTAGGGTAGATGAATGAATAATAGATGCAAGTGATTTGACCAATCTTAGGAAAATATTATATGGGAAATTTGATTCCTGGAAAACAAAAATGTTTTTGATGTCTTTATGGCATTCATCTGTTTCTTTCTTCCTATACTTGAAATATGGTAGTAACCAAATCAACGGACATGACCTTCGGTGGATTTTTCTGGAAAATATGTGAATAAAAGCAGGTGCTTCTGAAATAAATACAGTGAGAGCAGTTTCAAAGCTTCTCCATTTCTCACTATCAGTTAGAGGAACTGGTCTGTCTGTCTCATGCTGCAGTGGCAGCAATCTTAGCCTCACTGCTCCATTCCTTCCCTCAAGTCTGCTCTGCTCTGGATGGTTTTGCAAGCTATCAACAGAGGGAGAAAAAAAAAAAAAAAGAAAGAAAAAAAGAAAAGAAAAGAAAAAGGAAAAAAAGAAAAGAGAGAAGTAAGAGAAAAAATGGAGTAAAAGAAAAAAGCTTCAGCAACTTGCTAATGTTTAATTCACAAAGGACTTGCGAATTGGGCCTCAGTGCTTTAGTAGCAGTGGATGACCTGCCCAGTCCTAGACAGTGGTTGCTGGAATGCAGAGATGCTCTGTCTGGATGCATCCCATACCCACACAGCTCCAGCCAGCTATCGGAAGCACAGCCAAACACATGCTCATGTCAAGAATAGAAATTTGTCTGAGTAGTGTGTTGGCACTGCTTTGACAGGTACACGATTTATAAGCTATTCCTCAAGGGGAAAAGGAAGGCAAATTGTTTAAACAAAAGTGTCGGTACTTTCATCGCCCTCTTCCTTGGGCAGCGTTTTCTGACCCATGGCTGTGTTCCAGAGTTCTCTGATACTGAAGAACTGCTGAGAGGTTTCTGTCTGAAGAAAGCTGGGGGCTGCATTACTGGAAGTTAAACAATAACTATAACTTTGAAGGAAGCTGAAACCCTCTGGGCTGATAAAATGATATGTCATAATGAAAAGAGAAAGACGCAGCTACATCTTGTCTGGAGTGCTCAGCCACAGAGATGTGTACACTGCCACTTGCACTCTTGAGAACTGTCTTAAGGAGGAGATGTACCTTTGCCCACTCTTCCCGTCTGCTTTCCCCTACATGCATGCAGGTGTTGGCCGGATCTGACAGGGTAACACCTACACTCAAGCTTAACTGATACCAAAAACAGACTTCTGGGACCTTAACCTCCCCATCCTTGAACATATTTCTGCAGGGAGTGCAGGAGCTGCCCACATATTTGCTGCAGGTTGAGTTGGCTTATTTTTCACTTGAGGGCCTTCACTGGATGGACATGCAGCAGCTGGGCTGAAATCACCATAAGGACTTCTTTCAAACTCAATAGGAGAGAGCTTGGAGCTGGAAGACCTCAAAAAAGAGCAGTCAGACTTTTCTCAGCAGCGCTGAGACTTGGCAGCCAGGCAGCGAGTCACGGTTTCTGGCTAAGCTCCCATTTGGCCTTAGGACTCCGTTCTGGAACCTGTTTGCAGAGCAGTTTGGCACAGTGCTTGGTTTTTTTTTTTTTTTTTTTTTTTTTTTCCTTCCCAGCACCACAAGGCAACGTCTTTGCTGTGAGAGGAGGTCTCAGCCTCACTGTTTGCTGAATACCCCACTGCTCCCCTAAGCCTCTTTGTCCCCTTGGAGAGAGCAGGCAGGCAGCTATGGGCAATGTACATGGCAAAGCCCTACATGTTCTGGTGAAAGCTTTGGTCTGTGCCAACGTTGTGCAAATAGGGCTTCCCTGGAGAAATAGGATTAACCTGAGTTGGGCTATCTTCAACCTCTCTCTACAGCCAGTTGGAACTGAAAAATGAAATCTGCTGCGGTGCTCTGGGATACTCTTTCTTAAGGCAAAGTGGGTACCTTGCAGATAAGCAACATTATGCTTCATTTTGCCAGAAAACACATTGAAACAGCAGTACATTGTAAAACATTGACTGCTATTGTCAAGGTTGCCTACTGTAATTCCAATTGCCATCAAAGAGCTTTTGACATTTTATCTCAGTCAATAGAGATAAACATTCTGTACCGATTAACTCAATTAAAATGTTGTGCATTACAATAACAATTAACAGCTCCAGTCTTTGCAAAATCCTGTTTACAAAAGCAATTTGTGCTAATCTGTGACTATCCTGAGGCCCAAAGCTTGTCACCTTGTGCTGCACTGCCCTCTTTGGCCTCTTTTACACTGGAGACAGAGGTTGTTTCAGAAAACATAATCAACTTGGCATACCCAAGCCAAGTCTGGTTCAAACATACAGCTGGAGGCATCCAGAGAAGACTAAGGGATACAGGGCATAATTTTCCAAAGCATAGTAGAGATTTAGGAGTATTTCATCAAGACTTAAACTCCTGGATATCTGAGATGCTTTGGCATATTGCATCCTTACTCAGAGAACTCCATTTAACCTTAACGGTGATTGTGCCTCTTGGTTCAACAGCTGCTCCGAAAGACTCCAGCCTTGTTTAACAGTATGCCATATGTCTATCACTCTTGACTTCAAGATTATTCCCAACATGTAACATGATACAAAGCAAAACTAACTTAATCTACACTGAACTTGGATGTGCTCTAAATGGGAGAATAATACTTAATGTGCTCAAGCCCAGCCAGATTTTTAAAATTACATAAACCCAATAGGAGGGCAAAATCTTTACTAATCAATACCTCCATTGACTATGATGTGCACCTTGATTAAGAGCTATGATATAAGGAAGACTTTGTGGCTGCATTTGATTTGAATGGAATAGATATTAATAATCATAAAAACCAGTCACTATCAAGCAGTGGCCCTTGATTTTGCTATCTCTGCTTTGAGAGGATGTATCGTGCATGCATGCAGAAGGTCCTCAACTTGAGTGATATTCCGCACAGATCAGAGTGTACTGAAGGGGCTTATCAGTTTACAAGTCTTCTAGACCATAATCGATATGATTTTGACTGAAAGCCTCTGTGTGATTCATGAGTAAAATCTCTCCCATGCAGGACATAATTTTATTTGCATGTGGAAAGCATAAAACTCAGAAAAAAAAACTTTGAAAAATAAAAAGGCGATAAAACTGGTGGGAAGAGGTGAGAGTTGCCAAGAGTAAATCAGATGAAATTAACACAAAAGTAGCTGAAGTCTTCCACTCCTTTTAAATACACATTTGAAAACTCTAGGCTACTTAACACATTTATGTATGTGTGTATATAATCAACAGCAGGAAATTGCAAATTACAGCTGAATAGGAAGTAGCTGATAGTGACAGAAAGCTAAAAGCAAGTGACTTGAATAGTATCCCCCTGTCTTTACTTTCATGGTTTGGTAGCATATTCAAACATGCCTCCTTCCAAAAGGTCTGAAGTGTAATTCAGGCATGTTTAATTCAGTTGAATTCTGCTTTCAACAACTTTCTTTATTTACATCTTCTAAAGGTATTACTATACATATAATTCAGCACACAGTACATTCCTCTGCACCATCTCATCTATAAATATAACATTTTTTACTGGAATACAAACAAACACACAATCAAAAACCCTCCATAAACCCTTATTTTGATTTTCACTTGCCGTCATGCTTTCCTCAATGCCTTTCCTACCATGCTGCTGGATAAGTCCTCCCTAGCTGCACTACTGCCACATTATTTTCTACATCCCACGTAGCTGCAAGAGGAAATAATTCACGTTGGCTGCAGATCTACAGGCCCACATGTGCTTAGCATTAATGTAAAATCAGGAGCACTGTAATCATATCATATTAAACTTAGCTATCATATGCAGTCAGTTTCTAATGCTAATTGATACTATATGTGCCTAAATTGTATTGTATTTTATGAATATATGTATTAACCGCATGGAGGGTATATCTGAGCACATATTTGGACAAATACTGACAGATTTATACAGCTATTTGAGCACACGTACCTATGATATCCTTCACACCTTCAGAGTGAGATTACAGAATTTTACTCAAATAAATCTCAACAACTGCATTTTCAAGCATTTTGCACAACTGCCGCCAACACGTTAAGAAACCCCCGACGACAGAGCGTTTTAAACGAGAAAAGTTGGAAAAGTGGTTAAGGCCAGCTCGGAATGAAGGAATGCCTGAGGGTATGAGCTTCATTTGTCTTTGCACTAATGGGTTTATGGCTTGCTTTTCAAGCAGCCAGCTGGGGCCGGGGGGTGGGAGGTGGGGAGGCCCCGCGGCCCCACTCCACTCCCTTCTGCCGCTGGGCGAGGTGCGCCGGGAAGGCAGCAGCTCAGCTCCTCCGGCTGCAGCAGCGACTGCACTACAGCATCACCCTCTGGTTTTATGGTGCCTTCCTCTCCCCTGCATTCGCAGAGGGCCACATTCACCCCGTTCTTCGCCCTACCCTGCCTGTGTGGGTTTTGTGAGTACTGTTCTGGGCATCTGCATGAAAGTGTTGGGTATGAAAGCGAAACAGCAAGACGCCTTATGTCTGAAGAGATCTCGGGGCCTTTTTGAGTTCTCTGTTGTTGCAGTCGTTATGGTTTAGTATATCCTTGAAGATTTGGTCTGGGGGACAGCTGGTGAGAATGCAGTTTAGCTCATTAAAATGCAGCAATTATTTAAATATACACCAAGAATGAAAGCAGAGGCAGAGTGAGCTTCCTCTGGTAAAGTGTTACAACATGGGTTGTTCTGAAAAATAAATACAAGACCAACACAGTCTACAGAAACTGCATCGCAAAAAGAAATTCAAGAATTTTCAGGCCTGGGTAAAGCATTTTGTATTGTTGCCTGCAGTTGTTCATCTACAGCTTAAATATAAATGATTCTTAAAAGTTTTGTGTGCTGTCAAGAAGCAAAAAAGCATTCACCTCCCTTGTTTGTTATAGGTATGATGGCAAAATCTCCAGTGCAAATGAAGATGCTCCTGGCATACTCCTTACCCACCTGGGCTATTATGGTATAGACATGATGGCTACCAGGATAGCTTGACAGTTCTATGCACTCCCAAACGTAACTGCAATAGGAGGAAGTCACATTCAGTACAGATGGAGCCTTGGAGTGACCTTCTTAGCTAAAAATTAGAAATGAGAATGCCACAAGCAGCAGAAATATCACTGCAGATGAGTGCAGGGTGCAGTGTAAGGTAGTTATAGTCCAGTGATTTCTAATCATGAAGTCACACTTGGCTGGCAAAGATCTGTACAGGTACCAGAGAAAATCTGGCCCAGCTGCTAGGACCTGCGCAGGGCTAGGCTGGAGGCCTTTGCAACTCTGCTTGTGTCCCTGCAGCTATCGATGCAAGCCAGGACAGTGGCTATGGTCTCAAAAGTCATCATCTCGATGGGGTGCAGAAAAGCTGCAGTTGGCAGCAGTGTCCCAGGGGAGGGTGTGCGTGGAAAAAACATGACACATTGCTGTTTTCCTGAGCTGAGTCCCATCGACACGGCAGAAGACAAATCACTTGGCTTCATGCAGTCAGACTGCTCACATTCGAAGATACGGAAACAGTTTCTTCCCTTGGGTGCAGTCTGCCTGCTGCTGTGGGGTAGGGAGGCATGGAGAAGGGCGTAGAGGGGCTAAGGGTGCCTGATGGGGCCTGTTCTGCCCATGTGCCAGGCAGCAGAGTTGCAGTTCCTCCCTAGACCCAAAGACCAGGAGCTCTACTCACTTCCATTCTCTGGCCAGGAGCCAAATGCTACAATTCTGTTCAAAGCATCAAGGAAGACCTCCTATGAGGCTGGTTACTGAAGCCCAAAAATATCACATTGTTGGGGGGAGAGGGCTAGCTGCTACCAGATCAACGGCACATATCTGCTAACGTGGCACATTTCTCTGCATCAGGCATAATTGACATTTTATCTTCTGGTTTGCAATAACTCTTTCAATGCCACAGGCATGCCACAATTGCACCTTTCCTCAAAAAAATCAGGTGCAATAGCAGAGGCCTGCTTGTTGGAATCAGCAGTCACCTCCCAGAGCTTGTGGCACTGCGTGCCTTGAAAACATCGCAATCTGCTACTTTCCAATGGCATTCTAGCTAAATTACACTCCAAATGATTTGCCATGAAGGGGTTAACACTGCAGCAGCCTTGCTCGGTGGATCAAATTCTTGCAAGAGCTCACTCTCCTTGCTTTGTTCATTGGGATACATTCAGCAAGAGCAGGAGGAGGGCTAATGCTCTGAGAGCTGTTGTGCTCCTTCCATGAGCACCTTGCTCTCCTTCCTGATTCAGCATGCTGCCTGTTTGGTTTTCAGACGGGTAGGAGTGATTATTATTACATGATGCTCTGGAGAATTTTGTCATGGAGGCCTACAGGCAGCAATGGCCTGTGGTTGTACCATCATCATCTCTCAGCCCCAAGCCTGGATGGCCAGATGCAGCTCCTTGCTGAGACAGCTCTCTGACTTGCTTTATTATCTTAACGCTGCTAAACTTGCCAGTAAAATCCCAAGCAGAGATTTTCATGTTCACAAGCAGTCCGAAGTTTCTAATGATTGTCATGCAAAACAAATTACCTTCAGTTGGAAGTTTCCTTGCATTATGGTATGTCCTTAAAAAAGTAGAGGCGAAACAGTGTCAGGCATTGGACACTGTCTGTGGGGCAGCTGATTGTGAGCTGCAATGTCGCTGGGACATGAGGGTTCCTGGGATGTGCCCAGAGGCATCAGGGTGGATGTTACTGGGGGGTAACATACTGTATGCTGCTGAGGTTCCTATGGGTACAGGCATCAGAGGAGCACCGAGGTAGACATTCTTATAAGCAAATACTTTTAAAACTTGAAATACATCCAAGCAAGCACCCAGCCAACTGCTGGTACAAAGGAGAGTGGTTAAGTGTCTTAAAGTGCAGGGCGATTTGCAAAGCCGAAGAGTTCTTGGGATACACTCTAAGGAGATTAATTTCCCCATCATAACAAACTGTGCCTTGAACCCTTGGGCAAAAGGCAGTGAGGCTGCTTCCCTGCTAAGCCACCTGGATTGTCCTCAGAGAAACAAGAATACATTATACAACCATAGCATCTTGCAAAGCAAATCTGGCTCACCCTGCCTGTCACTGGTGTCTTCTCTGTTGACTCATAGCAGGCAGGACTGTGTCCTGTTTTGGGCCTGTTCAGCCTTTATGAGCCAGTTCAAGCTCCCTGCTACCAAACATCAAAGAATTTCAAACTGCAGCCTTCGTTCTCTGTCACTTAGGAGACAGATTTGGAGGCTGGCGGCTCTTTGGCTCTGAGAAAATCCCTGAAGAAAACATCTTGGACACCCTGAGGCATCACCTCACAAGTTGGACACCTGAAATGCCTTCTAGCAGCAAAACTCATTCAAAGGAAATGGTACAGTATCCCAGTTGTTTCATTAACATTCATTTGAATGCCTAAACCCATTTCTTTTGACTACAGTTGCATCCTTCCTATTAGTATTCATTTTCCATGGCATTCTCATAGATGAGTTTATAGTGGGAAATAATTGCAGGTCAATTTTAAGCAAATATTTGAGAATATTAATCTGATGTGCATTCTGAATTAAATTAAAAGTATTTGTTCCACATGAGCCTGACAGTATGAGCTTATAGTGTGGATGAGTAGCAGCATATCCCGTGCCCCCCATGACTAGTCAGACCCTATCATGACCAGTCAGATACTATCCTTGATGCTAAAAATAAGCTGCATGTACACAAGCTATAGGTTATGAGAGCTCAGCTGCAGAATTACCTGTGCTTGAACAAGTTTAATGATACACATCTCATCTGAGTTTAAATTCAAATCTGAATTAAACTAGAGCACTACAACTGCACTTAAGCTGAAAACAACCATTCCATTTTAACAGGAAATTCCAAGGTTTCAGACAAAAACTTTCTAAACATTTTCACAGCTTTCAAGAAAAAGACACAGTGTTGTTATGTTGACTTTTTAAATCTCCATCTTAACTAGCACTCATAGTTGCATTTTTCAACCAAAATCCTTTTTAAAGGAGTGGAAAGAAGAAGCTCGTATGTCTCAGCACAAAAAAGAGCTTTATTTAAAATTAGATTCACAGAAAGATCTAAGCAGAATAGTGCAAATATCTGATTTTTCACAGTTTTCTGTATCAAGCAGCCTAAGGCTTCCTTAAGGCCCACCAGCTGAACACACACTGTCGTCTCGGGGATGAGCAATTCCACCCCACTGAAGGATGTAGCCGAAGCTCGGAGACCCCAGAACATACATTTGTTTTGTTGTTTGCCTTTTTGCATTACAACTTTGTGCCTATGGCTCAGCAGTGTTTTTAACTCCTTTTTCATCAATTGCTCTTGATGAATTTAAGATTTTTCTATCATACAGACTACAGATTTAGAACAAATAACCCTTTCATTTAGTTAATACCAGCAGCATAGCTATAAAGCTGTAATAGTTTACGACTTTCAGGACATAACCTGCAACCACAGACAATACAAATTATATTACACTGTGTTTTATTGCTCTTTGAGGCCCTCTAAGAGACTCAGTGTCATTTCATAGTGCAGAGTGGTAGCTCTTTCTTCTTTTTAACACACAGCTGAAAAATACTTCAATTCTGTTACAAAATGTTGTATTTGTTTTATTTTTTTTGAGAGTCTCCCTCAAAACTGCATGTAGTTCTCTTATCATGCAGTGCTAATAGCACTTTATGTAAAATTGAAGAGGAGTATGCATGTGTGAGTGTATCCCTTCTCGGTGCGTGCTCTGCTTGCTGCACAAAGAGGAGGCCCATTTTGGAAAAAAAAGAGAAAACCTTTTGACTGTCATTTGCAAAGACATTGCATTGGAGGGAGGAAAACCTGAGAAATCACAATTCTTTCCCCCAGAACTGCTTATTTATTTAGGCTTTGTGTTTAGCTGCGGCAGGGATCGCAAGCACTGCTGGCGCAGCCCTTTAATCCCACCTCCCCTTCCTTTGGCCTAAGATGGGGTGTGGGAAGGAGCATAAAGGAGCCGCCATGTTTTCTTCAAATGGAGGGCCTAAATGAAAAATGAAGGTAATAGAGGCTCAGGAATTGCAAAGGAGCAGAGGGGGAGAGAATGAGTGAGCGAGCACAGCCCAGCCCTGGCTTTTAGAGCAAGGAAAGGCCATGTGCTTTGCTGCTGCACCTGCTGCCCGCGCCGCGCTGTATTATTGAAGAGGAGCGCAGGCCGATCTGCATCTCAAATAGCTGATTTGTAGATGAGGTCATTCCTTCTGTGGTCGACTGTGTGCTACGGTGGGGATGGGCTGTTGCCTAGCAGTAGGCCACCAAGTCCCAGCAGGTCTCTTGAGTCAGCAGCCATCTCTCCCCTCGCCACTCCCCTGCCCTCATTGCAGATTCAAATCCAGTCTTGACCTTAATAAATAAAACTCGGCAATGTTCGCCTCCTTCCTGAGTTCAAAGTGCCGGTGGTACACTAGGAATTGACAGTCGCCTTTGATGATTCATTGGTTTGGTTCCTCGATAGCAAAATCCAAACCCAGAAATGCCCGTATCATGTGAAGAGAAGATGATGGATAGCGCCTGGCTGCAACAACACCCTGTGAGAGGCTGGGTGCAAGGATGATGCTCTGCCGGTACAACATGGCAGAGAGGATTAAAGGATCAGCACCGCGTTTAGTGAAGTATTTAGACACGTCAGAGACGGGTTTGTAAAATTTAAGCTAGTTTTCATGTATGACTCTCAGGGAATCAATTATGCCTTTCCTGTTAATTTTGACAGCCACTTCACAGTGAGCAATGCTCATTTGAAACACTTTTTAAGAGGCATTTTCTTCTTTCAAAAGCAGCTAAAGCTCCTTACTTGTTAAGTACAGCACACCAAGCTGGTGGAAGGAGAAAAAGAAATCAGTCACCGTTTCAAATTAAAAAGAGGGTGAGAGAGAGGAAAAAAAAAAAAAAAAAAAACAC
Source organism: Gallus gallus (assembly GCF_016699485.2). NCBI lineage: Eukaryota > Metazoa > Chordata > Aves > Galliformes > Phasianidae > Gallus > Gallus gallus. The sequence goes on from NC_052534.1 coordinate 94,348,892, forward strand.
GGCAAAGAAGATGAAAACACTGAAGTACAAAGCTGCCTTTAGAAACTGCACTACATATATATTGTCACCAATTGGTGTCTGATAAGTTGGCAGAAACTGCAGTTTAAGTGCTTTTATTTTAGGAGTGATCCGCTGACAAAAGACACATGTGCAAACCATGCCATTTAGATGAAGGAGTCATATTCACTTTTTGCAAAGTACAATTTATTTATTTTTTCCAGATTATAATGTTTTCTAGGAAGAAAGGAGTACAAAGACCTCTCAGCCCTAAACCAAAACCAAACATCTCAGCACAAATTGGAGCCTTGATAGCTCAAAGCAAGAGCCTCACAAACATCTATTAGAAGCAGGAAATGTCTAATGGAAAACTTACAAACATCTGATACATGAAAGAGAAGGCACAAAACAGGAAAGCAGAGGCATGAACAGCTAATTGCTGTAGATTCCTCACAACATTTGCTGAAACGCAGCAAGACACAGCACCAGCACTGGGGTATACAACCACCATTAAAGTATTAGGAGCAACACTCAGAAAACTGCAACTTTAAAACAAAGCACTAATACTTGGGACGAAGTGAAGCTGATTCTGCTTGTGCCTGAGTTTACAAGGAGGTTTTGAAGGTGGCCAGAGGCATCCTGGCATGCTGCTTCTTAGCTAATCCATGCAATGAAAGCTTGAAAAGAGGGTGTTTTTTAAAAGTATGAATTACTCTTCACACTGAAAGCGAGGCTTAAAAGCAAACTATACATTTTGTCAGGTACTGCAAGTGTACACCCCATCCTACAGCTGAAATTTGTATTCAGTTCTGATAAGCATTGGTCCATCTATGGAAAATGTGAGGTTTTGATCAAGAGCAGTGCATTATGCTGAGCATGGACGTGCAGCAAGCACACAGCACCTATTCTGGCCCCTTGTAAATGCCTGCTGCTTGTCTGATTTGAATAAAGTTATGCCTGCTACTGTCAGAACTGCATTTGGCTCATGGTCTTCATGCAAATTGCCTCTTGCCTGAATGTGCGCACCATATTAAGAATGCAAATATGTTTGGACTCAATGATTGTTCCTTTATTTGCTGTACACCACCCTAATTCACTAGGAGCTGAATCAGGGTAGTTTTGGTGTATGCAGGAAGGCAGACTCAGACAAAAATACATGAAACTGTTTGCAAATAAGTTAATTATGTCAATAGATCTGATCTGAACAGTAACATTCTCTGATATGCGTATGACTTCTTGGGTGCAGCCAACAGAATAAAAAGAGAAAAGGTTTGAAAAGAATAGTTACTTTTCACAACGCAAAGTGTCTTTTCCTGCGTACACCTCAATTACACTTACATCCAGGATTCCAGGATTTCCTATCTGTGATACTTAGAGCTCTGAAGGCCAGGGTAAGCCATTTTTATCTTCCTCTGAATTTCAAACCACAGATATTCTGTGAAATGAATTGCTTGTATTTGACTATTGGAAAGGCATCCAGTGCTGATCTGGAGACATCTGGAAACCTAAAAAACAATCCCTCCTTTATAATTTGTTCAAATGAGTGATAACCATACCCATTAAAAATGTAGATCCTATTTCTCATTTGAATTTCTATGATACACTTTTTCATTCCTTCTCACTTCCAGCTGTTATTCTGGACCTTTGCCAACCTTCTGTGAGGCTCTTGGAAAAAAAGTAGAAATTATAGTCTGAGACAACAGAATTAAAAAGAAAGAAAGAAAAAAAAAAAACACAGCAGTATTTCTATCTTTCAGAAATAAACATATCTTTAACTAGAAATTTAATTCAATGAAATTTTAAATTCTCTTTCAGCTTTTCTTGCACATGCTTAAAAAAACACTTTCAATTATTTAGAAGGGAAGCCCCCGGAAATTAATGATACTCCATTTCCAAAGGTAAAATGAAACAAAACCAAAAACAAGAAAGCAAACAAAATCACTTAGCCACATTTCAAGAGTGCACTTTTCTTTCCTGTGGGAAAATTCACGCGTTCTTCGCTCCAAGATATTAAGTTTGAACTTTCAGTCATTTAATGAGTTCCCAATTCACAGCATCTAAGCATGTTTCCTAAGCACAAAACACTTGGGCGCATTCTTGTTGCATCCCTGAATGGAGGCGGAGTGCTGAATCACGCCGGAGCGCTGGCTGAGCTATGGCAGCCCACCATGCTGCAGGATCCCAGTGCTCCCAGTCCACAGCAGGGAGCAGTATGCTAGCAATTACATCACTCTAGGAATTAAAGCCAGGCCTCCTCTGCAAACTTTTTCCAGTCCTATATAATGTCACAAATATATAATGTGAAATTGAAAACACACGTCTGCCATATTTAAAAAGAAACTATCCACTGGGATTTATATTTGCTCACTTTCAACATGTACAGACAGCACAAAATTGAATATGTGTACAAATAAGAAGCAGTAATCTGGTAAAGCCTTTCATTATAACAGCACTTGCACTGTGGTTTGGATGTATGGCATATGAAAGTGGAGGTACATAGAATTGCACACAGCACCAGGCAGTGAGATTACACATTTGTGCTTTCAGACCTTCAGCCACAAGGTGCCCGAGGGGTGTGTGCCCACACAAACATGCAGCACACATGCAGCACACAGGTGGACTGCTGCAGTCCCAGAGAATCGAGTAAGTAGGTGATGCTATGTATCAAACATGTCATAAATACATTTTCAGCTAAATTAACAGTAAGTTATCAGTCATATTTTCTAGTTGTCTTTTACAGTCAAATCTATACCAAAAGCTTTATGATTTGAAACTGTTTTCCCAATTTCTTTTGTCCCCCAGGGCTCTTGGCAATATTTTAAACCTTACATCGTTTGCAAAAACAGTAATATTGCCATTTCTGGTTATTTTACATGAAGCCTGTGTCTGAAAGGAGCCAGTCTGAATTTAAATGCTTGCTCCTTTCGCGTCCAAGGCGCCCTGTGATAGCAGTGAGGAATGTGGCTTGAGCCCATCTCTGGGCAGCCTTTTCAACAAATACCTCTGGCAGTGCTAGAGGTGGCAGCCCGTTCTCTATAGAGATAAGCACTTAGCAAATGAAGAAAGCAAAGAGTGAATGGGATTCCTAAGAATATAGGACTTCCCCATCACCACAATGCCATGCTGCTTTACGCTGATGTAACTGCAATAACACAATGTTTGATTGGGCTGTTTGGGTTTTTGTTCACTTTCTGCGTGACAGTTCTTTAATTTGTATTCTTTTGTGCTGGATCCACGTAAAGCTTTAGGATTGCAGTCCTGATTTACTTTCTACCCATCGCTTCCAGGTCTTTAAAAGCCAACTGGAAAGCATGGGTTATACCCATTACATGTTCAGACTGAGTAAAGGTATCAGGAAGCAGATAATCATGCTTGATATTGTATATCTTACTTAAAATTAATTTTTGATGGTGAAATTAACAACACACACAGAAACACTGTTTCTAAGTTTTAAAAAATTGGATTTTTAATGCGCTCCAATTGAAAATGTCTATTTCTACAACTTGTAATTCTCTGCTGCATTTTAACACACTGGCAAAATGTTTTTTAAAAAAACAAAACAGAAAAAAAACAAAACCTTTCAAAACGTTGAGAAATTCTACTGCAAAATGGGATTAAGGAGAGAGAAAAAATAAAAGGAACTCCTGCATGTTTCATGTCTGCAGGGTTGGCAAAGCCTGGGGAAAGGGAATAGTGCTTACGCAGAGGAGGACGCCATGGTGCTCGCTGCCTGGAGCTGTCAGCCATGCTGCCGCACGTCCCACCACGGCAGGCTGAGCCGCTCTCGCCCCGCCATTCCATTCCGCCCATCTGCTGCTCTGCTCTCCTCTCCCCGTCAGTGCCTCCCTCACGCAAACATCCTCAGCTTCACTAGAGGCACAGTGAGAGCTTGTTTTCTTTAGAAGAGAAACGAATGAGGAAAAGAGGAAAATAGGAGAAGGAAAAAAATGATATTTTCCAACCAAGACAAAGAAAGGCGAGGCTCGTCCTGCCTTGCTTTAGAGAGCTGCTCTGCATTCAGGGGTGAACCCGGGTGGAGAATGATGCTGTTGTCTCACAAAGGACTCACGTCGAGCTGAATCTTTGATTACAGGACAAGTGCCTGCATTAGGCCCCTCGGTGTGCTCGCATTCTGCTCCTGCCATTTGTATGAAATCTCTGAGTGATCTCTTTGTGAATATGGACCCCAACTGAATCAAAGACCAGCTCCCTTTTTTTTTGTCCCCTTATTTTTTCTGTGAGCACCCCTTCTCTTTCTGATCCCCCTCATCTGCTCTATCCCTTCTGCCCATTTCACCAGACAGACAGAGGTTAGGGGAAGGGAATGCTATGCGTATAAAAAAAAAACAATGAATGGTAATCTCTAGAAACAGAGGTGGAGGTGGCTTTCTTTGCCTTCTAAGCTTCTCCATCAAATTCTGCCGCGAGCTGTGCATAGCCTTGTGCTTTCCATGCTGGGATTTGTGCTCACTACCTTCCTGCCAATATAGATGAAGGGGAGCCCAGAGCTGCTCCTGTAACCATGGCCACTCCTTGGCCAATTTTTCCTGGCATATGAGGCAGGGCAAGGCAATGCACCCGCAGATGCACAGAGGCTGTGGATCTCTAAGCACATGCCTCAAACCTGCTGAATCTGTAGGTGTCATCTGAGAATGCTGTTTTAAGCAAAACCACCCTGCTCCCGGCATCCACGAGGTGGAAAACAAATATATAATTGACTGAGATTAAAAGCTGCCTCAGTGAAATGCCATGCAGGCTTCGTGCAGGCCAGGGAAGTGGGATTTTGTATGCATCTGCCCAAATTGAAAAGGTTATTTTGCTGTCTTCGAGATGACTCTTGAGCTGAAGGCAGGGCTGAGGGCCGCTGCCCTGAAAGAAGGGGAGTTGCTAGGAGATAAGTCCAAGATTTCAGACAGCATTGGTCAGAGTTATCTCTAATTGACAGCTGCTTACCCTAAGGGTCTAATTCTAACCTTGAGACCAAAACCATAATGAGAGGGCAGCTTTCCCTCACCCCTGTTTTCTAGCCGGGGCAAGGAGATTACTGCAGGCCTGTTCTTCTCTGGTTTTTGTTATGCTTCTTTCAGTGGGGCAGCCCTGTGAGACCAGAGCCTGCTGTGCTTTCTGAGGCGATAGTTTGCATCAGTGAGCCCTGTCTGATTCATACCACCTGAATAAACTCGCTCTTACAGTTAAGATGGTCTCCTTTTTTTTTTTTTTTTTTTTTTTTTCCTGAAAGGGGGAAGGGTGCAAAGAAAATCTCTTAAACATAAAATGATTTAAAGACTTTTCTTTTTTTTTTTTTTTCTTTTTTTTTTTAAGCAGATACTTTAGTGTATGGTCTATGGTTAACCCTTTTTCAGGGGGCCTTAAACTGTCATTGTTAGTTTTAAATCAAGTCCATGCTGTTAGCAAGTTGCTGTTATTTAGGACTCAAAAAGAAACAAAGAGAAACATTGAAAGAAAAGAGATTAGCAGAGCCAGGAAAATAAAGGTTTCTTTTCTCTTCTTGACTGACTAGACTTGCTAGGATATTGATTTATGTAGAAAATGTCTTGGAAAACTTTGACTTGTGTTTTGATCAGGACTTTGTTATAAACAGCTGAATGCTACACCAAATATACCCTATCAGATTTTGTTCTTAGTTATACCGATATAAATCTGGCCTTCCTCTTCCGAACTCAGTGGAGCTACTCTGGATTTATGCTAGGATGATTGAAAACATAATTTAGCTAAACATTTCCATGGGGACAATTAAGAATAAGGAATGCCAGGCTTTCTCGGGCTTGTTTAAAAGCCCTCCTGTCCTCTTAACTCCTCAAAAAAGAAAAAAAAAAAAAGAAAAAAAAATCCAGTAATATATATAGTTATAGTTATAGAAATTAATCTCATGTAATCTCATGAATTCTTGGATCTAAGGCACATTTATGTCCAATGACAAAAATGACTTGTTCAGGTTTTTTTGTTGTTGTTGTTGTTTGTGTGTTTGTTTTAAGTAGATGACATCAGTTTAAATATGTATATCTTAAGCTGCATCCAAAAATCTGCATCCTCTGCAGTGCTCGTCCTTTTCAGCGTGAATGAACCAGTTCATAAGCGTGATGTTGCTGCGTGGATTGCCCTGACTGACATCCTGGAGCTGGAACCCAGTGACTGCACCCATTTGCACAACAGCCAGTACAAAATGGGCGCAGAAATGAAGTACATTCCCACTGTTTATTTCACTGGCCAGGAAAGAGGATGCTCCCAACTCCCATCCTCAGTCTGAGAAGAGTGCCAGCTTTGGGTGGGATTGTGGATATGTAAATATCCACCCGTGAGGAACACGCTGAGACCAGAGAATTGCTCTGCAAAAGACTGACTGCTGGTGTGGATGTTTTCAAAGTTAGCAGTGTGATCGCTTGAATTGGACTATGATATTCTTATTTTGAAAGCAGAGTCCAATGGGCAAATTAATTTCTGAAGGCATAGCTGAATGCCTGACTGCCAAAGTGGATAATGAGCGTATCACCAGTGAGTCAGAGGGGAGGCAGCAATAAAACGGAGCGAGGCTGGACAGCAATAAAGCAGCAGAGAGGGAAGCTCACACCTTGGCATCATGCTCATCTTTGCTCTGGAGGGAGTGTGTAAAAAAGACAACATCCAAAGCTCTTAGAAATTAAGCTCTAATGAGTCTCATGGAAGGAACCCATAACAAGGGATCTGTGGGGGCTGAAGGAATTTGGAACTACAGACAGCCAACCCAGTAGTGTGTACATATCTGTAGCTGCTGGAGAGCAGTGCATCTCAGCTTCAGCCTCCATTTTTGCTGTTTAATTTATTGCTTATATTTTTCCTGATCTACTGAGTCCTTTTATGTACTGAATATGATTACTGCGTCTGGAAGTAAAAGAATTTTACACAACTCAAATCAATTTTGTGTATCAAGATTTCAAATAAGAATAAAATACACTTCAGAGGTATTTTTCAAATAATGAGTATTCCTGTAGGATTTTTTCTTATTGTTTAGTAAATGGCATGTATTTGGAAATTAATATTTGTACATGTGCCATTCAAATTTGTGCAGAAACAGCTGACAAATATTCCCGAGTTATTTCATTGTCCAACTGAACAACTCTCTTTTCTTAGCACTGCCTTGGTCGGACCACCTGAAATGATTGTTTCTTCATCTGGAACAATGGAAATAATGAATATTAACTGCTGCCATGAAATACAGTGTTCTTCACAGCAGAAAGCTAAAAAAGAAACAGAGCTGAAAAAGAAGCATCATCCTCACAACTTCTGCAACAGCAGTGTAAAATTAGGAGAACTGTCATGCAGTTTCACAGGGACGTGGAGGGTGTAAGACATCTAGCTCTCTGCTTGGGTTGCTGTAATATATTTCTGTACTATGAGTTAGGAAAATTTCCTTCACTTTTACCTTGCTGTGCATGTGACAGTCCTGGCGAGGACAGCCAGTCTACCTCAGGGAAAGACAGATAAGATGCACCGTACATGAGACTTGTGAAAGCTGCCGACCTCAGGAACAAGAGGAGGGGACCTGGGACCATGTCCTGATTCCCTCAGTTACAGGTGTGCAGATGTTTTCAACAAGCTCTTGTCAGGATTGCATTATACTGGAGGTCTGGTGCTGATGAGTTCCTGTACAGCCCAATTTCCCACTGCTTGTAAGTTTCCGTAAGTCTTGTAAGTATTTTTCATGGTCCTCTAAAAAAGATTTTTAAAACAAAGATTACGTTTTAAAAAAAGGTTTTGATTCTGCTCCCAGTGAAACCAGCGAGATTACTATGAGACCCCCAATGTGCAGCTGCAGAGGTGCCCTACATACCATAGTTCCAGGACATAAACATCTGTTGTAATAACTGGACAAAACATTTTATCCTTTTTAGTAAAGAAAGATATGTATGTTAGTAAACTCACAGGAATAAATCTGTCTGTTAAACCAGGGCACACATCAGTTTTTTATGTGGTATCAAACTAAACTGTAAGAAAACATTTCCCATCCAAATGCTTTCAACTATCTAACATCCTCACCTTTTCCTTCCAAAGCCATTTCAAACTTACTGAATATGTGAAGAGCACAGCTAAGAAGTTTGCATGTCCTCGGAGCTGTGCCAGCATCCATCTCACCATTAGAAAAACTACATTTTGCCACAAGACACAACCATGTTGTTCTCATCTTTAATAGAGACCAAAATGTTTAAATACTATTTTCTTTACATAGTAATCTGAAGGCTTGTCCCCTAATAGAGGCATTTTTTCTTTTCTTCTACCAGTGACTGGAAAACAGTTTATTCTTTTCACAGCAGTCCATGTATTATTATATTTACACCTCTGACCCCCCTGTTCCTCCCTGCCCCCCCAGTTCCTAGAAGTGAAATAAAACACTGGGTTTGAAAATCAACATCTTGTTTCCTGCCGGAGCCAGGAGATATGCCAGCCAGTATTCGCTGGTTTCTGATTTTTTTCTCTTTGTGCCGAGAGTAAGAAAATAAAAATAATTTGCTGACTTTAGATCTTAGCCTATCAGATGAAGACTTACTGGTGCATTAGGGGCCTATTCAAAACAGGGCTTTTCTTGCAATAGGAGCCCCTCACAATTGGTAATGAGGACAGATTCCGAATTGTTTGTGAGCAGCTGCTTAGTAGGTAAGAGCTTGTTTGGATTCAATTGAGCAGTGTTTTTAGAAGCAGTTACTGACCCCTGACCCTTCCTACAGACTGGGTTGATGGGATTAGGGAAAGCTAGCCTTCAGCTTACACTCAGCTATAACAAGCTGGCAAGAGATAACATACTTTTTAATTATCAAGTTACACCTCTGCCAAAGTTTGTCTGCGAATTTATCGAATGGGTCAATGAACTATAAGAAATCAAGCTAGGCTCAGAGATAATAGTTACATAATAAAATAGTCTTGAGGGAGAGATAATTAATGCATTTTGGTGATTTATTTTCCTTTGCAAATATTTTGCATTTTCAAATCTTATTCCACATGGCACTTAAATGCAGTGTACAGGCATATCTTGTAAGTCAAACTTACATTAATGCATCTTAAAAGGTAAAATAGACTTGAACTGCTTCTTAGAGTTGCCAAAAAAGTAGTCAAGGAAAAAAATCCAACATACAAAATGTAAATTGAAACACCAAATAGAATAACAAGTATTCCTAAAACCTTAAGCTGAATTTGTTCTACCACTCTGAGGCTGGAGTAATGTAAAAATACTTACTATTGGCTAGAAGCCAATTTGCCTGGCAGTCTACAACCATAAGAAAAGGAGGCAATTATGGTATTATTCACCTGGAACAATTAATGATAATTTCTGGCATAATAATAAAATGTTCTCCAGAGGCCCTAGGGATTTTATGTCTTAATTTTAATTAATTATAACTAAGCCAAAATTATAAAGCTTAATTATTTTGAGGGATTCTTTCTAGCTATGTGTGAAAAAAATCTCCAGTTCAAGTTATTTAAGGCCTGCAACTTCCTTAGTTCACTACTCTTCTAGTATATCATGCACATGGGGATAGTCTGAGATGTCCTTGGTTCAATACACAAGACAATTGTGCACTCCCGGACTGATTCTTTAATGGATTTCAGGACTAACTGATAAAATAAAACACAGTGAGCAGTCCCATTTTGTAAGCAGTACAGATAGGTTGAAAATCATAGCATAGGCTGCAGTCCGGGGTGTGTTTGCCAACAGACCTTGAGTATTTGTGATCTTCATTTCTGAAGAGGTCTCCTAATCGTTCTTTCAAATCCCTTGCATATGAAATAATGAAGGTTTCAAGCTCAAGCACCATTTCTCGGTAGACCTGGTGGGGAAGGTCCCATCACCCTTGTAAAACAGACATCTTCCGGAGTGAAGACTAACGCTGAGAGAGACAGCTTGAATCCTTACATTTGTCCTTTATTGTCATGGGAGTTGCCACATGCCACCATATCATGGAGTTGCCAGTTGCTGTCTGAAAAACAGCTGTACATTTTCTTTCCTCCACTCCTATCAGAATTCTGCCACTGAACCTCAGTACTCTGATGGTCAGATGCCTTTTAATTTCCATCTTAAAGCTATTAGTGGCTACTTTATACACATTAGTTCCTTCACCAGCAATGTCTCGCAGTCTGAATAGTGATTTCTCTTCCCTGCTCTTTAATTCCTTGATGTTTATCCATAGCATTCACTTCTTGCCTCAAACCTTATTTTTCTAGGCTAAATAAACCAACATTTTAAACTCTTTTCACATGGCTCTGTCTTCTTGATTTTACCATAAGCCAGTCTTTGCCTATTTCTATTTAATTTTATTTTTCTTAATCTGCCCAGAATCGTACACTGTGCTCTGAAGGACCTCTCAGAACTGTCTGCTTCTGTGTAAATACCTTCTACCTGTACATCTCAAGATTGCTTCTTGCCAGACTGTCTTCCTGCTGGTCTCCCAGGACCTCTTCCTTTTAATCATTTTAAAGGGGCGTCCTGGTTTATAAAAGAAATGTAGCTATTGAATTTTGCACTATTGAATTTAGTCTTTTTTCTATTATTTTGTTCCTCAAGGTCTTTTCTTCCCCCCCCCGTATAATAATCTAATGATGTATTGACAGTGCAAGTAGAGAGCACTTTGTAGTGACAAAGGAGGTGTCCACAAAGACAAGGTTAGTCTGCCTCTGTAGCCCAGGGAAGGAGGTGAGCTCATCTAGTAGTTGACTCAATGCAAGAGCTTTGTTACCATTACTGCATTATATTACGGTTGCACTAGATGATCTTGGAGGTCTTTTCCAACCTTAATGATTTTGTGATTCTCTACCTGGTCTGAATTTCGCTTGGAGGAGTTCATCTGCCATTTGCTGTAAGAACACCCCAGAGTTATATCAGTCTTCATGGTTACCCCCTATATCTCTTTAATTTATGTTCCATAAAACATTAAAAAAATATTAAAAGATATAAAAAATATTAGAAAGTATTAACCACCCTTGCCCCACTCTTCCTTATTCTTGATAAACTTACACAGTCCCTTGTGTACCACATTATTTCTTTACCAAAGTCAGTCTATTCTGTAAACCTATTGTTTTTGTGGTGGTAGTGTAACAGTTGTTCTGCTGAGATTCATGTTATCTCTTTTTTAAAAAAAAGTCTGACTAACATCAGTATCTAGTGGGACAGGATTTGCTTATGACAAAGCCACATTACATGGTCTTTGAGATCTTCAGTGTATTAGTGTACTCCAGTTTTAAGGATTATCATGAGGTTGATAGATAATTTCCATAGCCAAGTACTATGAGAATTTGGGTTTAATGCACCCATTCTTTTATGGTTTTGTTTGTTTTTAAGACCGTAGATTATTTGAGAACCCTCAATTTAGTCTTTATAAACTATTTGTGTATAAGGTTCATCTTGCTTGTGGATATGCCCTTTTCAATTTGCTTCCTAGTGTGTAATCCCAAATTTAAAAGCATGAGTTTGATTGAAAACTAAATGTTTAGATTTTTTAGTCAAATACAAATTAACTCATATACAGATCTTTGTGCGTATCTCATCCTTATTGCAAAGCTCTTCATCATCTTGTCTTTTTCTCCACCTAAGTACATAACTTCACCTATTTAATCTGATTTCCTTTATGATGTCAGATTCAGTTTGACTTCTAGCAAATCCTACTTTTGCCAAGTCTCACTTTAGTGCTGCATTTCTTGACTTCGAAGTCATAGTTTTCTTTGGTGATCAGTCTTTTTTTCCATTATCTGTAGGCTCCTTACTTATGCTTAATGTCATTTTCAAGATGGTTATTCTTCTAGTTAGGTCTGGAAAGTTCTCATACAACATTTTTTTTTCTCCTTGCCTGGCATACAGATTCCAGATAGCTTTAGCAGGTTTGACATGGAGAAATTCCAGGCTGCCTCCAAAATCAAATCCCCAAGTTCCTTACTTCAGTTGGCCTCCCTAAATAGTTACCTTGGGCTCCATCCAAACTCAGCAGCTTGCGCACACAGCGCAGTGCCTGTTGTCCCAGTTGCTTGATCCCCAGATAGTGCACAGTGTCAGTGTGAAGTGCCTCTCCCTCCTGACTCATATGCCCAGATTTCCTTCTCATCAAAAGCAAAGTTCAGCCAGGGAGGGGAGCAGGCCTGTGCCAAGGTTTTGCCCTCATATACTTGGGATATGGCCAAGTATAATCTCTTTTCAGATTTGGGAGCTCAACAGTACTCCAGACTGTTGTTAGTTTAGATGAGGCTCTGTCTTTTTGAAAGGAAGAACTTTAATGAATTTAAACTGCATTTTTTCCCGTTTGAACCTAATTAAATTATGTACACTGAAGGCATTGCTAGTTAACAACACTACTTCTTCAGATGGATGTATAATATTATCTGGGCTGGTAGTACTGCTTTTCACTGTTCCTCACAACAGGATAATTCTTCATATATGTGTGTACCTTTGCCATGACAGCATAATAATCTCTGTTATCATCCAGATTTGATTCTGGGATCAATAGCAGACTCCTATCAATTTCTCCATATTCCTACTTTTTCTTTTTTGTCCTATCACAAGCAGGTAATATTTCCCAAACAATTATTGTTTCATTTCATTGTCTCTTGTTTCTTTGTATTATGAATAAGCATTTCTAGAGAACCAGATATACCTTGATGTTATCTTTTGGTAGCTTATTATGTCCTCCACTAATCATCATCACTGAAGTTTCATTCAGTGCTTCGCTTCAAAATCTCAAGTTCATCCTTGCTGTTGCCCAGGTTCTTGCATTAATGCAAGGACATCTTAGCAACCACAGTTAATTCTTCATCTAAAGTACAGTTTGTCTACTAGCTGTGTCCAACAGTAACCAATTGGTATTAGCCTTTCCATTAACTAAAGGGGTTTGGAAAAAACATCCACCATTGTTTATGTAACATGAAGGAATCAGTGCTTCTGCACCTTGTGAAGATGATTCTCAGTCTGAACCCTACTGCTGCAGTGCTGTTGAGAGTTTGCAGAACACCTGCTTAGTAATAATTACTCTTTGTCTTGTAATGACAGCCACAAACTAATGAAGAATTAAATTTTATATTAGATTGATAGATGTGTTTCTTATCAGCTGCACAACATTATATCTTCAAATCACATTGTGGATGTCTACTTATCTCTGTGTAACTGGGGATAAAGAATGTGAAAAATTAGCTAAAGGGAGTCTGTATGATCTATTTCTGCATACATATGTGAAATGTGTGGATAACAGAGGTGATATGGAGGGATATTGGTTAAGAAGCCATCCTGGCTCCAAGGCAAGGACATACATGTTTTTTGTTTTTGTTTTTTTGTTTTTGTTTTTGTTTTTCTTGTAGGAACGTACTACCAGACCCAGGTTTTAGGCTCATGATACAAGATTCCACAGGAGGATTTAAATTTCTCATGTTACTTTAACATCCAAAGTGAAGACCAGCTGCTACCTAAAACACAGACTGCACTAATGTAGTGAAACAATTTGCTTCTGTAGTAAACTCAAGTTGAATTTTAGATGACATTCATAATACAGAAATAGCTGAGGATTTCTGCAATACAGCAGTCTGTGATTCCAAGTTTGCTGATACAGATTCATACAAATTAAAATGCTGCAATGCTACTTCTCTGTGTTGGTATGCATAGAAACACACACACATCATCCATGAAGTACATACATATCAGAATCACCCACAGATCCCCTCAAGCCCTACTCAGCCCTGTTTAGTGCTGACACGCACTTTCAGTTCTTCCATTTAAGTTGTAGAGAGCAATTAATCTTGGCCCGGCAGTTTAGTTTTATACATGTGTGTGCACATGAATGTAAGTGACATGGAGGGAAAGGCAGAGACTACCGAAAGTAGATTCAAGTAGAGAGGAACAGTCCTGTGATTCCTAATGAAAAGAGATATGTAATTTACCAAAATAGTTGAATGTAAGGTAATATTATCTTAATTACAGCAGAAAGGAATAAGAATAAAGGAGCAGGAATAAAGTAGCTGCAAAGTTTAAATTATCTTCGGTTTATTATTATCTCTTTCAAGACAAATGGGAAATATTTATAGTTTTAGATATTACAAGAATGTGGGTTTTTTTTTGTTTTGTTTTGTTTTTTTCCCATTCTGCCATATGGAATTAACATGAAGTAGGCATATTCACAGGCAGCATAACCTCTATCTATAAAAGATAAAAGAATTATAAAATAACTCTCAAGCTATGTAGTGACACAGCAACACATTTTGGAAATCTACAGCTCTCTTCACAGAGGAGCATGTTTTATCTGTTGATTTGCAAAAACAGAAAGTGATTTTGAATGTACTAAACTTGTATATGATATTCAGTTGTTAGTTTGAATACTCTTTAACCTTTGAGAAATCAAATTGTTTTGTTAAGAAATTACTATAAATTTCTACTGTATTTTTTAAAACACTCAAAGTAATGTAAAAAAAATTGATTTATATTATCTTTAAAATATACTTATTTTTCTCTTACAGTTAGCAATTTTTTCTTAGGTAATTTGGGAGAAGATTGTTTGAAGTTGTGTGAATTCATGCTCAAGATATGCCAACAAATGAGGAAAAAAAATCCAGTTCTCTCCACCACTTCCTTTAAAGCTCTTTAAAACTGTACAAAATGGCAGATTATCTATGTAGAAATTTTCAAGATGTTTTGTGTTAGTACAGAACATCAATTCTAGGTATTTTACATATCTCTGGGGGTCAGAGTGCTCCTTCTCCACTCAAACACATTACTGCGTGCTTCACTTAAAAGAACGAATATACCACAATGAACTTTTGGACAAATGATATAAATCTATGTGCTGATAAGCAGTATTTTCTTGTGTTGATGGTATAGTGTGAGACACTTTGTGGCATAATATAACACAAGAGAAACACTTGAGTTACACGGATATTTTTTGCACACGCACTCTTGTTGAGGTCTGTTCGTCAGACTGTGCACATAAGTATTGAGAGAACATTTAAATATTCTCCTTTAGAGTACAAATTTTCACAGGTGCATATTGAAAGTTGTTTACTTCTTGCAGTATTTTACATCTGCCGCTAATTCAATAAATGGGAAGGCTGAAAACCAAACAGTGTTATTAATGGTGACAGAAAGCTTTTAGCCAGGCTCCCTATATGGTGATGGATATTGTTTATCATATTTTACTTGTTGCTTTAAACTTCCCTTGTCAGAGTGAGTCATTGATGCAGGCGAAGAGGGACTAGATAAGAGGCAATATGATTTGTCTGATAGTAAGTTTGTCTAATCAAAAAACTTTGGAAGAAATGAGCAAATAAGGCATGTCAATTTGCAAAAAACTGGCTGTACTCAAGTATTCTGGAGAAATTTCTTTTGTTCTTTTGTTGTCATATTTTGTCATTTGTATATTATGTAGTGAGCGACATATCAATAACAAAGGTTAAAACAGAACTCTTATAAAATTTAAAGTATCAGTTGCTGATAATTTTGATTAACTTTATTTTGATGTTGTTTCTCGTGGCAAAGCTGTAGCACATAATCAAACCACTGCTACAACCATGGCTCTACCACAGTCTTTCCATGTTTTCATTTCTGAGTTATCTATATGTTTCTAACACAGTGAAAAATGACAGCACGATCTGCTATTCTTTTTAGTTATACTAAAAGGTTCCTATTTTTTCTTAAAAAAAGAAAAAAGAAAAAAAATTCTACGGAAACATTTCTTGTGCCAAACCCAGCACAGTAATAATAAGTGCTTAGAAAATGTTGTACATGCATTTCTAAACAATTTTTTTTTTTTGGAACATTTTTATAACAATTTCACTGTGAAATTTTAAAATTCAATGCTTATATACTTTTTTCTTCAGTTTTCTTTCTTAAAGCAATGTTACAACATTTTTCTGCGTATTTTGCTAAATTCAGACTGACATATATGAGTGAAACGCATATATATTTTTTTTCAGCCACATTTCTTCCACAAGAAGTGACATCCAAGTTTTGATAAACAAGGAATTAGCCATCAATTTCAAAACTTGAGATGGGCCTGTTTTTCATATTTTATGGTTTTTGATGTACATTTTTATTTTTCATTTTTTCGTATCTTCCTTCCCTGATTCATTTTGATTCATTCTGATTTGACAGTCAATGGCTTAATGTCCAGATGGAGATCAGTGACTAGTGGTGTCTCTCAAGGGTTAGTACAGGGCCCAGTGCTCTTTAATGTCTTGATCAATTACATCAGCAGTGAGATTGAGTGCACCCTCAGCAAGTTTGCTGGTGACGCCAGGCGATGGGGTGCATTCAATATGTTGAGGGATGGGATGCCATCCAAGGGGATCTTGACAGGCTCGAGCTGCAGGCCCAGGTGGACTCTTGCGCCAAGTGCAAGGTCTTGCACCATGGTTGTGGCAACAGTTCAAGTTGGAGGCTGATAGGATAGAGTTCAGCCCTATGGAAAAGGATTTGGGATACTGGTGAATAGCAAGCTGGATGTGAGCCAGCAATGTGCCCTCACAGCCCAGAAGGGCAACTGTATCCTGGGCTGCATCAAGAGAGGCATGACCAGCAGGTCGAGTGAGGTGATTCTGTCCCTCTACTCTGTACTGGTGTGGCCTCACCTGGAGTACTGTGTCCAGATGTGGAGTTCTCAGTACAGAAGGGACACGGACCTGTTGGAGTGCATCCAGAGGAGCACCACAGAAATGATACAAGGGGTAGAACACCTCTCCTATGAAGACAGGCTGAGGGAGCTGGTGCTGTTCATCTTGGAAAGGAGAAGGCTCTGGAGAAACCTGGTAGAGACCTTTCAGTATCTAAAAGGGGTCTATAGAAAGAAGAGGACAGGCTCTTTAGCAGGATGTGGTGTGATGGGATAAGGGGAAATGGCTGCAGACTAAAAGAGGAGAGATTTAGATTGGACATAAGGAAAAAGTTTTATACAGTAAGGGGTGATGAAGCACTGGCACAGTTTGCCTGGAGAGCTGGTGGATACCCCATCCTTGGAGACACTCAGGGTCAGGCTGGACAGGGCTCTGTGCAATCTGATTGAACTGTAGATGGATTTGGACTAGATGACAAAATAACATTTGACATGAAAGTGCATGTGAAACAAAGGTGTGTCATTGAATTCCTCCATTCAGAAAAAAATGGCACCCACTGACATTAGCCAACACTTGCTGAATGTTTATAGTAGTCAAACAGTGGATGTGAGCACAGTGAGGTGGTCGGTGGTGCATTTCAGCAGGGGTGGCTGTGACAGGGTCACATCTGCTGGTGTAGATTTTGATGAGTGTGGCATGCAGACTCTTCATCACTGGCAAGAAAGTACAGCTAATGGTGGTGACTAGGTTAAAAAATAGTGTTTCATAGTTGAGAATTTACTCTTTCTAACAGTGTTATTGAGCTCTTTGTACCTGTTGTATTTTTTCCTAGAAATAAATAGGAGGCATTACTTCTGGAGAAACTTACATATCTTGAAATGAATTCCTACAGTTTAAGCCGTACCTGTAAAACCACTTCTACTTACTCAGATTTACCAAACAATTCAGTAGTCTCCTACAAATAATTTTACTTACACTTTTTATTATTCATTGTAACTACCTGAGCAGTTTTGAAGCATTCTCTTCTTATTTAAATTCCAGTTTTATTTTGAAAGGTATAACAAAGCATCTTTCAGTTCAGAAGAGATCTCTTCCCTCTGTATATACTCAGTCACATCTCCATAATTTAGAACCAAAATTATGTTTTCTCTGCAGGTAGTTCTCACAGTTATTCATCCTGCTGAGCTAATACAGCTAAGGGAGAGAGTAGAGTCCTACTTGTTCTTACGCAGAAATCACAGAATTAATTTCTGTTAGAGGTCCAACCTGTTATACCTGTGTAAACCCACGAAGGGTAATGGGGTTGCACAAGTCTCAGTAAAGGCATAATGCATTTAATCAAGCATAACAGAAAGTAAATTGCTCTGCAAAATCCTCATTACTGGAGATGAAGTGCATTCATCTGTCTCAGCTGTTAAGCCACAAGCTGTCTGGGCAAAGGCAGTTCCTAAGACAATGGTTCTCTGATTTCAAGCGAAACCTGTAGGTGACATACTACAAACAAGTAATGACTGTATGATAATAATCTGGATTGACTACTACATGAAGCATTAGTTGCCCAACACAACTGCATGTGTGCAAACTCACAATATGTATTCTAGAAATCAAAATTGAAAGACATTCAGTATGAATGGCAACTACACTCCTTTTACTTATGTTTCCAAAAAGAGATGACTTATGTAGGCAGGTTCTCATTCAAGTATGCAAATATAATAGTCGGCATTT
This sequence comes from Gallus gallus, assembly GCF_016699485.2. Taxonomy (NCBI): domain Eukaryota; kingdom Metazoa; phylum Chordata; class Aves; order Galliformes; family Phasianidae; genus Gallus; species Gallus gallus. The sequence continues at coordinate 94,367,174 of NC_052534.1, forward strand.
TTTCACTCTAATATCATAGCAGTTCACATTGTAAAGAAATAAATGATCAGCTCATATTAAAACTTTTTTTAAAAGCCATTTAAATTGTCACTGTGTCACTGATATCTCAGGCTTGGATTAGGAGAGTGTGAATAAAAATTGGCTTAAATAAAGTAAGTCTCTCTGTTCATCACTTCCTTAGAACAGTGTAAGTAACAGATTAACAGTATATTTGGAGAGATGTGCCACAATAGACAGCAACATTATCTTATAACATACTATGACAATATAACAGGGTCTGAAGAATAGTAATCTGAGAGAAGGAATATTAAAAAAAAAAATAAAAAATCATATGTTGCACTTTGTTAACACTAGCAGCAATTACAACAGAATGCAGCCCCTCAGCATTCCTGCTGCACTGAAACCAAAGGTGTGTATAGACTGATAGAACGTAAGACCCAAAGGACCACTGCAATGATCTCTTCTGGCAACAAGAACACAAGCAAAAAGGGAAGCTCGCAGTTCAAGTCTTGTATTCCAGGCTTTGGAATTGGTTCACCTTTCCTTTCTCAATTTTGTCAAAATTCTTTTCCCCACAAAGATGTTTCTAGACTAAACACACCACCTCCTCCTCTCTCAGACTGCTCTAGTAAACTACATAGATGAGCTCTTTGAGTTATCACTATAAATCATAAAGAAGTATAAGTGCTGTGATGTTCTCACTATATAACTGAAGTTACATTTGCAAGGGAACATAGTGTTCATTACTGGACCAAGATACATGGTATGAAAAAACAGATGAACTTTCCAATCATTAGTATCACCAGCAACATTTCTTCAAACCTTTCTCATTTCATGATTTATTGACAGAGTTTTCCATAGACATTGCCCCAGTACTGGATAATTCCAGTGGATATTCACCAGTTCTATTGAAGGACTACATTAATATTTTTGGCCAGGATGTTCTTCCCTGACAGGGTGTGTTTGTGTGGTTCACCCTCTGTGATTCCCAGGTTCTTTCAGAGATTTGCACCTAATGAGCTAAAAAATAATTAGCCTGTTTCCTTCTTCTTTTGGTTTTCTGTCTTTATTTTGGTCACTTTTGCAAATTTCATTAGCAGTGATTTTTAAAGATATTACACAGACTGTTGACAAATGTTTTAAGCAGGGTAGATCTCCCAAAAGGAAAATAATTGCTTAATGATAATTCTTCGTGTAAGATTAGAATTTAAGACTTATCAATAGCTTGTTTCCAATCTATAAAGTGCACACCAACTCAATTTTCTCTAATTCTTAGTTTATTGGCAAATAAAATGTCATGTGTTAACAATACCGGACATAAGCCTATTCTATCACGTAACAGTTTTTTACCTTAACAAACCACACTTCCTGCCTGATCTGAAAAAGTCATCAAGTGAGTTTGATGGCATTTGCTTCCCATCATTACTGAAGTTAGATGTATTTCCCTGCATTAATTCTTTATGAATCAATCCTCATACCAGATTTTGCATTATTTTGCCAAAGATCAATGCTGGATAGTCAGGCTTGTAGTTACATGAATCTGCTCATTTATCCTTTTAAAATATTCAAACATCATTAGCCTTGTTCCATGTCAGGATAACATTTTTTAAGCATTGTTTTAAAATAATACTAGTGGCTTGGAGGGTCCTGGGTCAACTCTTCCAGAACTCCTGAATGCAAGTTATCCAGATTTATTGGTACTGGATTAAAAGGAAGAAGCTAAATGTCTGTCCCAGTAGATGGCAAAAACTCATTTTATTGAAATGAGTACTTATTCCATATTGGGAAAGAATGGTATTATCAACATGCTTTCAACCATGAAGTTTTGACAGAAAGATCTTTTACTTGGCACTACGAAAAGTGGTTGTTAGTAAGGAAACAATACAATTTCTGCAGTTTTCTGTGTAGCTCCGGGCACAAGGGTTGAAAGACCACTGAAGGATCAGACTCTTTGTTTTGAGGACGATTATTACATTGTTAATTTCTGAATGGGAAAATTTGAGAAAGAAAAATCCATCAGTTTCCCATCTTCCACCTGTCTTGCACTGGTGGTATGTTGTACCTCTCAACACAATAAAGCAAGGGAAATTTCAGTGTTTTTTTTTTTTTTTTTTTTTTAAAGGAAGCAAGGCACATTAGGTGATACCCAGAAGCACATTCAGTGTAGTGTCCCTTTACCCCATTCCATCATTTCTCTTCCAAATTCCAGTCAACTGAAAAGAAATTCCCTCTATGCCTTTGTGCTTCGGGAATAGGAAGTGATGTTATTGTAACCAAGTCACTAGCTCTGTGCTTCCTAAAGTCTGTACAAATCAACTAAAACAATTTATCTACTAGAGCTCATTTTTCACCAAGTGTACAAAAACTAAGGTGAAAATGAAATTGCAAATAATTTGCATAGAGATACTATGATTACAAAAGCAATTACAAAAGGTTATATCCTAAAACCCCAAGCAGATTCTAAATAGGTAGTTACCGTCATATAAGAATCAGTGAAGATATTTTCTTGTACTTAATCAGTGCAAATATGAAAATAATGTTACGTAACATTTAAAAATAATCATCATAATTTTCCTGTGAAGTCGGATGTTGAACTACATTTCCTTTGTTGTAATTATGCCTTCACTACAATGACAGCACTCACCAGTAATTGCAACACAGGTTACTTGGTAAAAGACATAAGAGAGCAATGAATTCTAAACGCTGCTTCGAGAAACTGCTGTGCTCTTCCTTCAGACATACGGCATGTATTGAATAACCTTTAAAAGTCAAGGTCATTTTCTCAACCAACGTAAATCATGTGGATATGGAAAATAAGTGCAACCTATTAAAGTGCAGCTTAAAGCAAACTATGAAGGAATCAGTGGTAATCCATCAAACAGGAAGGAGATGGGGGACCTTTGGGACTTTTTGGGTGACTCACAGCTACCAGACAAGGTGTTCACAGATCTGTGGAACAGGAGCTTTATGCAGTGATGGCTCCTCCAACTGAGTCACCCTTCTGGCTTGCTGCACAGATAGTCTCAGAGCTATTCCAGGAGCAACTATTTCCTTTGGCAGAAATTCCTTCCCGGCTGCCAGTTACATTAATCTTTTCCTGAATCACCATTAAAAAAATACTTGAAGATATGCAAAGAGGTGTTGCCTGGAAAGTTTCACATTTTTGTCCTTCCATTTGGCTTCAAAGTTCTGCTACAAGGTACAAAGGGAACCATTTCTATAGAGGCTACCATCTCTCTTCAGGAGTAAGAGACTCCTATGGAGCCTGCTTGAGGATGGGACTTCAAAGATTGTCGCTCAGGACTATCTTTAAAAGTCAGAGAACCCCACTGGCAAACAGCCATGGACCCAAAGAATGCTTGAAATAATAATTACGGTCTTCAGAATTAAGAGAATCTTAGCAGATGTACCTCTTAACTTTGTTAGCTTTCAGAGCTTGCAAAATTCTTGTGTGCTTTAGCTGTTAAGAGAACAGAAAGGAACTTACTATATAAGAAAATGAGTTGTTTCTGCTCAAGCTCCGCCAAATAATCTTTCTGTGTCTTGAAGAAACAGGATTATTACCTTCCTATCTGAATCAGATACAGACTGGAGAATCTTGAAAACACACGTGCCCTTTATATTTAATGTCTGAGTCACCGAGTTTGTTAAAATTAATGCATTGGTTCAGATGTTCCTGTCTGTGCACCATACAGTCCTCTAGATACTAAAATCTTAACCACCTAGGCTTTTGTTTTCAACCTCTCAGTTGTCAAACTCTATTCCAAATTTAAGTTCAGAAAATTTGGAATTTTTAAATGTTGTGGCCTAGAGACAACTTATTGTTGCAGAATTTCAGAAAACAATACTTTGGATCAAGATAAAATCATTGGAATCAAAATGACAAAAAGCAACAGGACTTTCAGAAAAGCAAATAAACAAGCAAACAAACAAAAAAGAAAATGAAAATAAAATGAAGGAAAAATAAAAATTGAAAAAGAAAAGGAAAAAAAGGAAATTGAAAAAGAAAAAAGGAGTAGAAGAAGAAAAAGGAAAAGAAAAAAAAGGTGAAAAAGAAATAGAGGAATTAAATGACAAATGAATCCTCTGCCTGAGTAGCAAACTCTTCTACAGATTTCTTTTTTCAAAGATTTGCTTTATAATGTATGCAAACACGGAAACAGATGTTTGTAATTTTTTTTATTATTATTATTGATTTTGCTTGTGTAATTAAAAACCAGCACGGGGTTAAGCTGAAGTTTCCCTAAGCGTACAAGTTTAAAAAAAAATAAATAAATAGAGAGAGAGAAAGAAAGAAAGAGAGACAAAAGAAGAAAGAAAGCAAGAAAGAAAAAAGAATAAAAAAAATAGAAGAAAAAGAAATGAAGAAAAAGAGCAGCACAAGATTCATAAAGAGAATAGTTCTAAGATTTCACACTCAAGTTGGAGTGTTCTAAAGCTGTCAAAGAAAAGAAGATAAATTATAAAAAATTCTTACTTTTATTCCCTGACACTTTGCTTTTAATTCCTTCTTCTTCCCACCACAGTGGTGTTATTGCTGAGGATGATCTAATAGCGCAGTTCTATGCAGATAGCTCTTTGTACTCATGAACTCCCACTGCAGCCAAGGTAAATTCCACAATAAAGTATTGGAGAGTTGTTCCGGGGATCAGCTGACGAAGGTAGGGGAACAAGGCCAGGAAGCTTCCATGCAAGTGTGTAATACCCCGGAAACGCGTATCTTGCAAAGTCCTTGCACCATGTAATTAAGGGCTACATAATTTCTAGCCTGGTGCATTCTTGGTGTCTATGAAGAAGACAGGTCTTTCCTCAGTAAGTACAGGATGTAATTCTGTGCTGAGGAAAAGTAACATATGTTCTGTAAGAGTCAAAAGTTGGGAGACTTCCTCCCAGGCAGAACTCCCAGGTAGAAGTCTGCTCTGAAGAACCATCCTTTCCACATGTGATTGTCTTCTGCATTTGCAAAAGGTAATTTATCTTTATGGAACATACTCTACATGGTTCTTTCAGTTTGATATTTAGATCTGAGCGGTGATATTTGCTGGCTTTTAGAGCTTCCCTGCAGGGAACACTGGGTGCTGGGAGGAGCAATGACGAAAGAACAGGGAGACAGTTCCTGAGCTCAGTTGTTCTCCAATATCTCTCTTACCATCCCTGATGACCAGGTATGCAGTCACAGTGCCCTGCTGAAAACCAGCCATGTTGGGTACAATCATTGCACAGAAAATATAAATTTTTGCATATGTGCATGCACACAGTTAGATTAAATAAATTTTAAGTGAATTTTAAAATGAAATAATAAGTTTTTAACTCATCTTTGGATTCTTCTTCTTGTTAAAGAATCTGTTGCACCAGATCCAGGGACTACTGGAATCTGAAGAATTACTCCCAAGAGTTGCAGGTCATGCCTACAGCATATCTGTTCCCCACTGAAGTTTTTCAAGTGAATGTTTTCCATTTGTATATACAAGTATATAAATGGATATATATATATATATATATACATATTTCTCTCTCTTTTTTTTTCTCCAGGGGCTTTTTGACTTACTCTCTTACACATGCCCTTTTATTTGAATGGGTTTATTTTTGTTAATCCCGCTCAGACTTTCAAAATTCCAGTCTTACTACATTTTAGCCATCTGCTTCAAACTACAAAATAACTCATGCAGGGCTGTGAATACTGGGCATCCAAGATTCTTCCCTGCATGAAATCTACAGATGTGTACTGGAGGAGGGGACACTTCATGATGTGCTCAAAACAAGCACACAGCAACCCAGCAACAACCCTGTCTTTGTGATGGGAAAGACCAATAGACCCTGTGCAAGCACTTTTTTTTAATGTTTCCGTTAATAATATCAGTTAAAAGAAACAAATATGTTGATTACTTTTGTAAGATTGCTATGAATTATTTAGCTATGAAATAATTGCAGGAGGCACTGTAGAACAAATTACCCACAAAGCCAGCAAAACTGCAAGTCAACCTGCCGTCATCGGACACACAATCATCATTAATTTTAATGAGATGCGGGAGTATGCAGTTCAAAGGAGAATGCAGTCACTTCTCAAAAATCTGTGTTGTAAGCTAAGGAAATTTTACTAGCACTCCAGATCAATAGTGGAGGCAGCAGTCAATAATAGTAGACCTCACAATCATCATTAATTGAAATCTCTCAACCTGCAGTTTGCATAACAAAGCAGCTAGTGCCTTAGTGAGGAAAAACACTGCTTGCAACATTACAGCTTCCCAACATCTTGCAATGTCCTTCTGGACTAATGTGGCTGGAAAGAGTTCTTCAGTCCTATGTTGTAAACCTCCTGTGACACACACAATACGTACATGCTTATTTCTCATAAGTCAATGCATTTTTAATGAAGGCAATTAAATAACACCATGAAATTAAGTACCCAAATTCAAATAAAATTGGTCACGAAATTTGAAAATGAAGCACAAGAAGAAAATAAAACAAACCAATGAACTGACTCACCTTGCAGAGGACTGAAAACATGGATATTGGACAAAATATGCAGCAGAGAGGTAATCTTCAAATTTGAAAAGCTGGAGAAAGATAAAAAGGAATTTGAAATGTAATAGGCCATATTAAAGCAAGTTTTCTGTTTTGGGGCATATTCATTTTTTTATTATTTTTTATTTGAATATAGTGAATAAAAAGGCATTTGGAAAAAGATCAGCAAGGCTAAAATGTAATAAGAATCACTTGCTAGTTGTCAGCCTAAACATTAAGATGATCGAAGCTTGCAATTGTTCTGTCCTGCCATATGGCAGTGTCTGTGTGAAAAAAATTGATGAAGATGATGAGATAACAATTTTCTGTCTGTAATGAGTAAGGAACTAGGAAATTGCTGGGAAAATTGTGGGATTAAGGCCCATTTACAGCAGCAAATTGCAAAGAACTCTCAGAGAAATGCAGGAAGTTAGCAGCTGGAGTATTTATTGGTGCCACAAATTAGTATTTTTTTTAAGAAGTCTGGCAAAAGAAAAAAAAACAACAAAAAGCGTTCAGATCTTATAATGCAAACACATACATAAATATATTAAAAGTTATCACTCTTTCATTTTCCCTACTCTCCCATAAAGAACAATTGAGAGTGAAAATTCAGGAATGCAATGTCTTTTGCATTCCTATTTTCTGAAAACTTCTTTCTACTATTACTTCATTCAGGAAAAAGAAAATTGTAATGTACCTTCGAACTCTCCCATCTCTAATGAATTATCATTATTGATAGTGACAGTAACATACACTTGTTCTCACAGTAGTTCTGTTTAAAAACCTGAAGACAATCGCGTCCTTGCACTAGCTAAATGTACGGATACAAAAGGCTCTTTTCCTTTAATTTTTGGACTTTTCTCAACTTCATGCGTTAAAGACTTCCACAACTTATTCCTTTTTATTTCTCTGTTGCCTCTTTTTCTTTTTCATCAACTCTCCATACGTCTCCTTGTCATTCTGTAAGAATAGATGTAGTATTGGTCCCAGTCCACAGCTTTGATCCTGTATTTGTCTGTCGTTATAGATTCTTGTGCTACGTTTTTTCACTTTTGCAAGATTAAATATCAGAAATAGAAGAGACTAGTTGCTTGGAGCTGTGTGAATAGAATTGGATTTAGTCATCCTGAGAAACTGCTTTTAAGTGTTATTTCTTTTTTTTTTTTTTCTTTGCAGAACCAAAACAATTCTTGCAGAACTTTTCTACAGACAGACTGAGAAACTGTGATAACAAAATAGCCAGTAGCCAAGCTCGGATGCTCAGTGGAGCTGAGCTGTGGGTATGATTTGCCAAGACTCGTTTGACCTAATTCATGCCAGTGACTTGAAGCTTAATGTTCTGACCAAAAACTTACAGCTCAGCAGTTTACTTACAAGTTTTCTCTGATATTTCTATATTCTAGGTTTGACCTAGAAATTTCAGCTTTAAAACTATGTCTAATTAAAGAACCATCTGCTTGTATATATGTATATACACACACATGTTTATATAGACACATATATACATATATATGTTTTATTTTAATAATGTCGGTGAGTAATGAAAAATTGATTTTGACTTTGGGAGTGCACTTTACCCTTTTTGTGTATGTTTACTGGATATATTTCAATCTGGTGCTCAGCCGAACAATAAAACCAATCTCCAAGAGCCTAATGTCTTCAGGCACATTTTACCTGAGATTCAAAACTTACTTTGGCATTTTGAAGAGTGCTGAATCATGTCCTTAGTGTTTCTCTCATTCCTATTTAAATGTTGTTTCAGATTAATCTTTTCTCTCTTTCAAATTTCTTGATTAAACACAAAACGTCATCAATCTAGGAAGTGGCAGCCCCCTTGTCTCTCTGGACATGAAGTACTATGATTCCAGGCAGGCTCTGGGGAGGAGGAACATGCTGGCATTTGCTCAAATATGCATTAAAAGAGAAGACTGCCAAAAACAGGAAAATTGCAGAATCTACTTTAAGGGTAATGATAACGAAAGGAATTAACCATTTAGATCTTTAGTAATTTGCCAAAATGATGTAATCCATTGTAGCCTACTTAATCTTTATCACATGAATATATTCATATATTCATATTTTTATTTCTTTTTCTTCTTACTGCAATTTTTCATCACAGAAATCAGGTGAAAGAAAATTTTAATGACTAATATGGTCCCAAAGAAGAAAAGCCGAATGATGAACTGGTTTGGAGAATGTGGATTTCTTTTCATAAAGAAAATTGTGTCCAGTTATTAAAAATATATTGAATAAAGTCTAGGCACTAGCTGCTGTCCTTTTGAATACAAAATATAGCTTGGTTAGCTGATGTCTTTCTAAGTTTGAGTAAGCGTAATATTTTTTCAGAAATATATTGAATCACACACACAGAATCACACAGGATTGGAAAGGTTGGAAGGGACCGCAGGAGATTGAGTCCAACCCCCTGCTAAAGCAGGTTCTCTACAGCAAGGTGCACAGGAAAGCATCCAGGCAGGTCTTGAATATCTCCAGAGAAGGAGATTCCACAATCTCTCTGAGTAGCCTGCTCCAGTGCTCTGTCACCTTCACAGTAAATAAGTTCTTCATTGTGTTAGTATGCAACTTCCCGTGTTCCAGTTTGTGCCAATTGCCCCTTGTTCTATTGTTGTTTGCTGCCAAAAAGAATCTGCCCTCACTGACTTGTCTCTCATGCTTTAGAAGTTTATAAGCAGTGATGAGATCCCCTCTCAGCCTTCTCTTCTCCAGACTCAGGAGAAGACTTTTCTCCGGAGTCTCAGGCTCTCAGCCTTCCCTTGTACAGGAGATGCTCCATCCCCCTCATCATCTTTGTGGCCCTCTGCTGGGCACTTTCTAGGAGATCCTTGTCTTTTTTGAACTGGGGAGCTCAGAAATGGACACAATATTCCAGAATAAACAAGATCAGAACAAAAAATGAGCTAAAGCTCTGAACTGCCATATTAGAAAGTGATTGCTGCATAGATGTTTTGAGCAGAGATTAGCCCCCATTTTTTCTTACTTTCTTCACTTTGAAAATTTTCCACACAAAAATTCCAAATGACACTTCTTCATTTACAAGAAGATCTCCATACACACAGTGACTCTTTTGAAAATAAATTTCCCATATTTTAAACTCACTTTTTTCATTGAGTTTGTCATTATGCATTATCGTAGCTCTGTTTACAAATGAGCTCTTGCTGTTGAGCACAAGTGCAGAGTTTGTACCTTGCTAGCTGTTAGCAAAGCACTAAATGGGAACTATTTACCATTTAGTATTCTATATGTCTTGCAGGAAAATAAAAAGAGAGGCTGTCAGAGGAAAAACAACAACAACAAAAAAAGCATACGCCATTAGTGTAGGGTGTGAAGGATTTTGAAAGGGTTGCTTTGCCATTTTTCTTTTTAAAAATCCAGTGAGGGAATTCCAGCAACCCCACAAGCATCAAGTTTTGTCAATAAGGTTTCATGAACGCATGATTCTCTACTATGGCGTATTAACAATGTTAATCATTCAGCGTATCTGAGCTTAACTCTTAAGAGTAATCCAGATGTGTTGTTTAAAGACACTGAGAATTTATTGTTTTATTTACCAGAGAATGCAAGTGCTGCCTATGAAAGTGTTACATCAGTTTTGTACCTAGCGACAAAGTTATAGCAGCAGAAACTCTATTTTGCTGCAATCATAGCAATATAAATAAGTACCTAGCATCTTTCATTGATTTTCTATCAGAGTGGCAGCAAGTTTAAAACTTGCAACCATAAATATAATCAAAGGATTATTTATTTATTTATTTATTTATTTATTTTTGCCTACCATCTCGTACTTTAATTTTTAAAGAAGAGGTTTTAGAAATGAAAATGCATTTACAAAGTCATGAGACAAAGTAAAATAGATGGCTCTGGGCTGGATTCAGAAGGGGTCACTGCTATGAGAATGGACTCACTTGAAATTGCTCAAAATTTATTTTGATTCTTTGACAGTTCTGCACTTGGGGTGAAAGGAGATGCTGACGTCAATCCCATTTGATAGGCAGTGATTCTCCACTATATCTGACATTAATTAAATCTCTTTTTAGCAGGGTCAACAATCAGAGCAAAGGCTAAATAAATCAGAAATATCTCTGTGGAAATCAATGAAGTTACACTAGTGAAAAGTAAGCATGAGAGCAGAATGAACCCCAATAAATGTAGTTCATTATTCATTTCACTTAATTGCTGTGAAAAATAAGTGCCTTTGAACTTACTAAGCCATTAGCAGCAGACACTCAACTCCTGTCTTAAAGAAAAGGGTGATTAATACTTAAGTGTTTTTCTGTATCCCAAAGACATCGTATGAAATGATGATCCTACCACTGGGAGCTCTCACCACTGGACAGCAATCAAATCGTTTCAGAGGATCAGATGGGAATGAGGAAAAGACATGTTTCCCAGAATTCAGAAGTAAAATAAGGCTTTGATTTTGCAATTAGTCTGCAATATACTAATAGACTGAGAGAATATCTAAGCTGCAAATAAATTCAATTATCTTCAACTCTCAAATCTCCTGTTAAGCTTTCTGTGAGGAAAGTCTTGTCTTGTGGTCTACCTTTGCCATGCTCAGAATGCTGGGGTGGACCTGGTCCTCAGGCCATGCTGCTCTTAGGCACAGCTGGACCCTTGAAACAAGACCTCTCATGTTCTGTCATCAGGATGCAACTACAGAAGATAAAACACTACATGTTCATATCCTACATTATTTTTGAGATCTGGGTGACATCATTACAGTGAATGTATCCCAAGTTATTGATGAAGTCAGACAATGAAAAAGGGTTGTTTTCTAATCAGTTCCAAATCAAGGAGATTCCTCATTTTTTAAGGTCGAGAATAAAAACATTGTGAGCAGGAATAACTTCTGCCCTTTATATGTAGTTAAGAAAATACTTTAAAATTATTAAATTTGATTCTTGATATGAACAGATAGTTTCTGTGCTCTTTAATTTTACCATTTGACTTAACAGGAGCTATTTGTAATATATTTTAATAACAACATATTAATGTGTTTTTAGATCAATAAAAATCTGAATTTGCATCTGAATGTCTTTACAATTCTAAAAAAAAATAAAACTGCTTTTTTATTTCTGTGTTATGAGTTGTTCAATTCATCTAGATCAATGTGAAATACTTACTGATTATTTGTCAAATGTATAGTTTGCAGGCATGGCACATTCATTTTAGGGAAGTTGACTATATAGCTCATAAACAGAAGGTTTTCAGAAATGAAAGTTTTCCATTGTCTTACAAATATCACAAGTCTACTGCATAATATCAGTGTTACTTGGAGTTTATGAGAAGGAATAAAAAATGAATAGCTATTTATGGCCATTAAAATATTTCATGCAGCATTTGACAGTCCACATTCACTCTTGGATCTCCAGAGGGCAAAACAATGAATAACACTGGCATTTGCAGGGACACTTACCGGTAGTTCTGGACAGAATTTAGAGAAGAACAGTGGTCCTTGTGTGCAATACGTAATGTAATTTCATTACTTTATTTCCATTAGTAGAAACAATTGACATAGGCCATCTAGACTACATGCAGCTTAATTTGTGAATTACTTTCCTGAATACAAAATATAACAGTTAATAAGTATCTGCAAGAAAATGGAAAAAGCCTCAATACACCCAATATTGTTCTATTTTTTCTGCTATGTTAATTATTGATCTATTTAAATCCAAGTGTGGCATAAAGGCATAAGCCAGCACATTTTGGCCACTGTTTACATTTAAAGGTTTCTGAGCTTTAGAATATGAAATATTTGCATTTTCCTTGGGAAAAAAAAAATATTGTAATGACAGAAACAGGCCCCTGCTCAAAGCAGGGTCATCTACTGCATGTTTCTCATGATCATGTCCTTTAAGTTTTTGAATATCCCAAAGGGTATAGACTCCACAGCACCTCATGGCAACCTGCTCCAGAGTTTGATCATGCTCCCAGTAAAACAGTTTTCTTAGGTTAAAATGGAATTTCTCATCTTATAGCTTGTGTCTGATAATTCTATTTGAATTCTATTCCTGTTTAATTAAGGAATGTAGTAAGTCTGTATGTATAAGTCTACAATAGGAAGTATTTCTTGGGCCAAGGCATCAGAAAATTTGTAGAAGGAAAATCATAGTTCTGCCTGTAATTCGATCCAGATGTCTGCATAGGGTTTTTAGGTATTTCTTCAGGGTCCATTACTATGTCTTTTAAGTGCATATCTGTCTATAATGTCATAAAACTCAGCTCCTTCATTTACCCCAAGTCTCATTATTTTCTCTGTGTATGAAGAACTTCACAGCCAAGTGCCTCTTCAGAGTAGGACAGTTAGACCTTTCTGAGATAAAACTTGGTTGCAATTATGGGAATGTTTGTTCTTACTGGCAGTAAAGCTGTTCTCACAAGATTTCAAGCATTTTGAACTGAAAAGGCAAGGCAGGGCAGAGAAAGAGAAAGAAGAGAAGAGGAAGAGAAGAGAAGAGAAGAGAAGAGAAGAGAAGAGAAGAGAAGAGAAGAGAAGAGAAGAGAAGAGAAGAGAAGAGAAGAGAAGAGAAGAGAAGAGAAGAGAAGAGAAGAGAAGAGAAGAGAAGAGAAGAGAAGAGAAGAGAAGAGAAGAGAAGAGAAGAGAAGAGAAGAGAAGAGAAAAAAAAGGTTGATCAAGGAACCAGTGAAGTGGTTGTGCTGAAAGAGCTTAAGGATACACAATTAAATTTGCACAGTTTGCCAAAAGGATGATTTTTCCTGAAATAAAAGCAAAGGGACATGGAGAAATTCAAGCATTTTAATCAAATAATCCTAAAGTAAAAGGAAAGAAAAGCAGTACTTAAAGATGTGGGCTTTTTTTTGGTTAATGACATAATAGTACATTATATTCTTTAGACACACATCTTAACTTGTTAACTTGTTCTTGTTAACTTCTAATGAAATTGTGTTGGAACTGTATGTTTCTTGAGTAACATCATCAGCTCAGTCATCCTGGACCAATGAAAACAGTGGAAATATTTTCAACCATGTGTGTAGGCTTTAGACGTTAATTAGGGTGTGCACACTTCCCCTGATGTACACCCTTCCTTTCGGAACCATTCTTGTGAACTACGTGTCTTTTAGTACTACGTTAAAATCATAGCAGTGGGTCACTATGGAGAATCAAACAAATCAGAAACTTCACAGGGTTGACAGCAAAGCTAACTCAAAGCAGGTCTGTTCAGATCTGAAAACCACTCAACTCACTAATGTGGTGTTCTGCTTGTATGCGTCTGTCTGTTGACGGTGGGGGAAGGCTGAACAGAAGAGGATTGAGGACCTGAGAGGTCCCGTCTGCCATGTAGAGCTGTGTCTTGAACCGTTTGATAAGTAATGGGGAGAAACACCACTTACCTAAAAGATCTGAAAAAGCTATGTGCTGGGAGTACTGTGGAAGAAGTTGAGTGCATTGAATATTTTTGAGTATTTTCTTCACTGAAGTTTGGTTCCTGAGATATGGTAAACATAGTGGGATTCATAAAATAACTAGGTGTTAACATACTAGATGTAAAATGAGATCAATTTCATGTTTTAGTAAACAAGAAAGGGGAAAAAGACAAAATACAAAAGACAAAAAACAAACAAAAAACCAAACCAAACCAAAACAAAAACCTACTTTTGTCTACAGAACATTGAAGAAACTCTGAAGGAAGAAGGACATTTTTTCCCTTAGATATTCTTTTCAATTTGTTTATTAGAAATTTCCTGTGTATTTTCCTAGGTCAGCTGTTATGATTACTAGCAACAAGATAAAGCTGGAGTAGATATCTTAAGTCAGTGCAGAACTTTTTAAGAAGTTCAAAAATGAAACCTTCCTGTAGATCCTTTAGGCAAGACTTCTGAAACAAAACTTTGCTGATAACTGAATTCTTAAAGAGACATCACGTATAGGCTGACTGTCTAAAGGACATTTACAGGCAAGTGCAGGAAATTCACCAGGTTCATTGGAAACTGCCTGCCTCAATTGGGCTTGAATAGAAAGAGAATTCAAAAAGTATAAATTCAGGGAAACTCAACATTCAGCTTTCTATAATTCTGCTGAATGAAGTATTCAGGAAAGTTTCTGACAGGAGTTTCACAGTACTCAGAAATGCACATTCATGTGTTGTTTGTATTTCAACCATGCCCTGAGGTCCTCACGCAAAACTGGAGTCCTGTTGTGGCTGGTACTGAAGAACCTCATAGGAAAGTGTAGCTCACACACCGTTGCTTTGTCTGCTTGGTCTGTAATTAATTTTTCAAGATACCTAAAAACACTTATTAAAGGGACATGTTTGTTGATTGCTATATATTTCTAGAATTGCCTGATTACCACAACAGTTGTGTGAAAGGAACTTGAAAACCAAATGGCCTTATTATCAAATCTCAGAGTAACTCTGAAAGCTCTAACAGTGACTGGAAAACAATGATGCCCTAGTTCTGTGGTCCTTTTACTAGCTCTCTGTAACTCCTTGTAAGGCTTCAGAATGATGCACCATCTTTACCTGTTATTTAGATTCCAGTAAAATCCTCCATGCTCTAAGTCATTCTGCAGTGCAGATGAATGGCCTAAGAAAAGACAAGAAAATGTAGCAAAACTAGAGGGGGAGAGAGATATTACTTACTCTTGGATGGCCATAATTCTACTTAGACGATCTTTTTTCTCTCACAAAGAATCTGAGATACAGTTTCACTGAACCCTTTTTCACTCACATTCAATCTCTTTTTTCAGCTCTTGTTCACTCATGGGATAAATGAGACCAATAAGCAAAATGGATTAAATAGCATGATCTGAACTCCACTGAAATCAATAAAAGACTTTCTGCTCACCTCAGTCAGCTGCAGACCATGCTTTAATCAGCCAGGTGTGTTTAATGTAAGCATTTCCTTTAAGCTTGTTATAAATAAAAATAAAGAAAATTATCAGAATTGGCTCAGATTCTATTTCTGGAATGTCTAATCTTGAGAAGCTGCAGCACAAAATTTGTCCAAAAAGAAGGTGAGATTTTGTGCGTGGAAGGGGAATTGAAGGCAAACAAGCACAAAGCTGTGCTGAACTATTACACTTTGTTCAATAATATTGTCTATCCACATATCTGATTTCCTTAGACTATAAATTACTTGTCCCCATATGCTTCTATGGCAATTAGCACTTTACTGACACTTAAAATTATTATTGTTGGTTTTAGTAAAATTAACTCCAAACAGTGACAAAACAAATTGGATGTCCTTCATACTGGAAGTGAAGCATATGTTTTGACTGTCATCAGTGAGACCTTTTGCTCTGTTTATCATCTGAAGTATTCTGTTGATATTATCACAAGTACCAATACCAAAAATGCTGATAATTGTTGAGATGGCAAAGTGCCCCATCTGGCAAATGAGAACAGTTCTTAACTCTGTACCTATGCATGTTTGTTGTTTATTATGCATTATTTCATGCATTATCTGAGGGTGTAAAATTGTCACGGACCTGTAGGAAGAACTTAAAGACACTGGATGTTTGACATTTTTGTCACCTGGCAGAAAAATACTGTAGCCCAGTCACTCCATGGAGTTTGGTGTATTTCCTCAGCAATACTGGGAGGGATTTGAAATCTGAATTGTATGTCTGGCAGATTTTACCCTGAACAGAAAGGTAAGTGGTGTTCCAGGCTTCAAACATCTTATATCCTTTTTTCTTTAAGGAAATCAGAGACCACTGATTTTTCTTTTTCTTTTTAAGCTTGATCTCCTTCTTTTCTCATTTTATACACTAATGATGATTTTTTCCACCAGTCTACTTCTAGAATAATAATAGTAAAAAAAATCCCTTATGAATTCATTCATTTTCTTCATTTCTAGCCATGACCAGGATGAGTGATGGATTCCCATGTTACCATTGGTTCATGTACTTATTCAACACCATACTAAAACGTTACAAATAATAATTTTCCTTCTTGTCACTCATAAAACCAGCAACTACTATTTTGCATGTGGAACTGTAAGAAGTATATTTATTCTCTTCTCTAACTCAAGCCTCTCACCTCTTGCTGTAGTGAGACAGGCACAAAAACATGAAATAGAATCCCTTTTGCACTCTCTTCTCCCATGCCCTTTGGAAATGCACTTTTAATCTTGTTTCTTTTACATACGAGGATCCTCTTGTGGCAAGGTAACTGTGACCCTTGGAAAGGAAGAGAAATTGAACATACTGTACGTGGAATACAGGAAAAAGAATAGTATTAGCACCCTGTCACTGTTAGTACTTTTGCCTTCTTGAGTAGGTGGTGTCAGTGCCCATCTGAAGATGAATGAGTCATGTTTGGTGAGTGTGCAGACGATGGTCCAAGCTTATATGTACAAAACACCTTCAATTCCATGATTCAACATCACCTCAGGTCTGCCAGGTCCTCTGTTCAAGAGGAGCTTACAGAGAGATCATATAATCACAGAATGGTTGGGTTGGAAGGGACCCCATGGATCATCAAGTTCCAACCCCCCAACTACAGGCAAGGCCACCAACCTTCAGATCTGGTACTAGATGTCTTTGCTTGTACTGGAGGCCCATCTCTGCTCCTGGAGTCCTCACAACATGTAATAAAGGACCATGATTCTCACAAAATCTTACACATGTAGGAAGCCATTCTGGAAACAGGGGGCACTGACATTTTTATCTCTAGTGAGTACTGCAGTGTGGTACAGACTCCTGCTGATCCTAAGTGTTCTCAGCCACTGCAAGGAAATTGCCGACAACCATTTGGTAAATGTACACTCAAATGTAAGTTCCTCATCCACAGTTTCGGAAGTTGCAAGGACTTCTCCACCTGTTTTTCTTTCTAGTGGTCAGCCTCTGACTTGTGCTTCCATGAAATGAATCAACTCCACCCAGTCTGGGTACTCATTGTGCTCAAGGCTAGTCTGCAGAGGGAAATCCTCCTACAACTTCTCAGTGTTGTCTCAAACAGCACTGAAAGAGCTGTTGTACAAGTCAGCGTGGTATTAGACAGAAGTTTATTATTTAGAGACACCTGGATTATAACCCGCAGGCAAGTGTTTTGCCACTAGTATCTGGTGTTCCCATGATTTAACAGCAGTATAACCCTGTAGAGACGTATCCCACAGATGAGTACTGTGTTTTCCCTACTATCTTGTGCTTTCATAATGAAACATTAGTACCCCTGGGATTTGGTAAGTTTCACCCATGATTACTTCAGTACAGACAGTATGAAGAAAGCAAGCTGAAAGGCAGAAATATGTTCTGATATTTATTTTAATTCCAGAATAACATCTCTGTTTTAATTAGAGAAATACCTTCCAGGCAGGTGTTTAAATCACATGGGGGTTTGTATGCCACATGCAAGATTAATGGTCTCACATGCTAATGAAGCACTCTTACTTTCCAGGCCAGAGAATAAAAGCAGTAGCCCTTCATTGGTGAAGACGAAACCATATCCTTTCCCAGCAGCAAAGGTTTACTTACTTTGTGGGATTCTTCAGAAATCATTTCACTCATTCATTGAACAAACCTTTTAAGTTCATCTTTTTCATGCCCTCATAGGAAGGAACCTAGCCCTTTTCTCCTCATATAGGCAAAACTCACCACTTGCATATAGTACCATAGCTCTGTGAAGCATTTCATCCCGTTTCTGATGAGGCACCAAATAGAAAATGTGTTCCCCTAAAACAAATACTGTCTCGGTTATAAGAAGTGTCAATTCATCCTGCCCCAGATAATAGAATAAGAGTCAGTATGGTGTCAAAAAATAGCAAGTTTCCTGTGTGTATGAATGGCTTTTGGTTTGTTTTCTTTCAGTGCTAGGTAAGCTGACTGAGATTCTATCTCCACCATGAAAAAGACCTTTATTTTGTGTTATTAAATGAAAGATGAGCTTATAACTGACACCGCAGACCATCTCTAATGGCTTTTACAATAGACCTAGTAGCCAGCCTCAGAGACTCCCCTGGCCACATTCTCAGGCAATACAATCTAACAAACAATCAGACCCTCCATTTTTAGTACTGCTTTTCCCTCATGTGTCATTTTCCACCCATCAGTAAGCTAAAAAAGACAGTTGTTTCCCGTATCTGAGGTTTGGCCTCAAATTTTTAATACAATTTATCATATGTATACAAGTTCCTGCTTCAGGTCTTGAACATCTCAGTTCAGAAGGTCAAGCTGAAGGTGTTCATGAGTACAACTTGATCTTCTCACCCATTTTTACCTACGTTTGTGTGCATGGCTGTGCCTGAGGGTGATTTAGGAATTCCCTCCACCACTTTATCATTGGTTTTGTAGAACTCAAATTACCTTCATTTTCTTTGAATTTTATGGAAAGGAAATAAAACATAATAAAATATTGTTCCCCAAAGGGCAGTTGTGTAGTGTAATCAGCATTTCTTTTCTATTTCAGACAGCCTCAAGAGGACACTGTGTTGCCAAGGTTATACAGCTATAATCATCATGTATTTATGCAAAATAAGAACTATGTAATAGTGCAGCACTAAACATGATGAGATTATTAAAAGGAAAATATAGATGAACAAAGGCCTTTTCTTCTAATACTACCTTTTATAGGAGTTTGAAGTGAAGCTTTAGTCAAACACCTGAATATATCCATATCTTCATT
This sequence comes from Gallus gallus, assembly GCF_016699485.2. Classification (NCBI taxonomy): domain Eukaryota; kingdom Metazoa; phylum Chordata; class Aves; order Galliformes; family Phasianidae; genus Gallus; species Gallus gallus. The sequence goes on from NC_052534.1 coordinate 94,386,289, forward strand.
ACTTTACCAGTCTCAACAGACTAAGACAATTAGTATCCCTGTACATGTATTAAATACATTGATTTTTAGGTCACAAAATGTTCTTTGTGAGACATTATCTTTTAAAATAAGTTCTAAGGGACCTGTATTTTTTAAATACAAATGCCCAGGCACTGGAGACTTGATAGCTGTTCAGATAAAGCACGAACCAGCCTCAGCACTACTAATAGTTTCTTGGACATTTTAACTGCCACATGGCATCTTCTTTATAGGCACCAAATGCACTTGGCTCCCAATCAGCCACAGAACTGAGCTCTGGATTGTTATCGTTAAGCTCTAGAAGTCCTTGCTTTATGTGGAAAGACAAGAATCAGACCACCAAATTCACTGGTTACTATCTATGATGCCTCTAGAGACAGAAAAGCACCCCTCGCTGTCCCCAGTTTGGGATATGGGCCACTGTTTTGTAGATTAAATGGAGTCCTTTTGTTGCCTTGCCTGTCTAAGAACATACCAACATGTAGGACATGCTATTTTATATGTGGCAGAGTGCCAGAACAGCTGCTGTGGATCAGCTCCAAACCAGCCCAGTCTGGGTTCCTGTCTCTTGCCATCCCCAAGGTGAAAGTTTCTAGTGATGAATTTGTCCCCACTGTTCAGCCCCTCCTCAAATGTGAGATTTGAGCACCCATAGCACTCTGTGGCAGCAAGTTCTCTACCTCAGCTATACACTTCAGTTTCCTTTTGTTTTAATTCAGCAGACATCTTTCTTATTTTGTTTTGTGCCCCATCATTTTTGGACTGGAACAGATTAGTGAGCAAGCCATCCTTGTGTACTAATTCCACACCACTCTTGATTTCACATTTTTCCTACTCCTTTCCACAGTGATAACAGCTGGTTTATTTACTTCTTGTCTCTGTGGAAGCCATTGCACACCCTCAGGTGTCCTTGGAGCTCCTCTCCCAAGTGTCTCATATGCTTTGGGCACCAGTTTGGAGATGGAGAAGATGAGAATGGCAGAGAATGCTGCCATTCCTTGAAGTTCCTGAGAACAGAAAGCAAGGAACTGGCCCTTGCACAAGTTCCAACATCTTCATACAGGTTCTATCAGAATATGTTATCTCATGTTTTCTGAAGTAGTTGTGCAACAGATTTGGTTGCCTTTCAGTCAGGTGTAACATGATTCCTGAATGTATATTACTCCACACACCCAAGAAACCAAGCTGAGATTCCACATTATCATTTTTTCAAGTTGCAAAGCTTGTTTAAGAGCAGCCTTTCCCTCCTATACTGGTACTCAGATGTGGCAATCCAACTGTCTGGGTGACCATACTCAAACTGGTTCTGTGAAATGATCTAAGAGAACAGACACTCTCCCACCCTTCCTCAAGCGTTGTCTGGCTTTGTTTATAAACCTGCATCACCCTAGCTGTCAGCAGAGATACCAATGAATGAATGAGCCTCACTGATAAGCTTTCCCCATCCAAGGTGGGGAAGCAGAGAAAGGAATGAGTAGATGAGAGGAAAGGGAATGAAACTTCTGAAATTGGCTTTCCACCAGCAGAACCCTCCTGTGAAACTATGGCCTTAGCGGTGTTGAGGAGCTGCACTAATTTCATCCATTGTGCTTTTCTCTGGCATGGATTCAGCAGCTGGGAGGGGCTTAAGGTGGTCCTGAGTGGAGTGATGCTCTGAAGAAACTGATTTCTCAGGGACAGGCCCACCGCCTGAAAAGTCTGACTTGCAGCTAAAATGACACAACACACTCTCCTCTCCTTAAAAGTGAAAATAAATAGAAAGGTTGAGAGATTGAACACAGAAGGGTGGGCAAAAAAAGAGGAAGGGCAGGCTGGCAGGCGCAGAACAGAGTTTTCCAAGTATGAGTCAGGGGGTTACAAAGTGAAGGCTGGAGAAAGTGAAATAGGAAAATGCAGTGGCAGACTCCCGGTGACACATTCAAAGAGTTCTGCCCTCCTTAACTGCCGACTTTGCTGGAGTTACATCACTAATCCTTGCATTCCTCACATGCCAGCAGGCCTCTTACAGGGGCACTGCAGCAGGGCTGCTCTCCAACCTGCCCTTCCCTATGTGACAGCAGGAAGGGCTCTCTGGCATTGCATCTGATGTGCCTTCGTTGTCCGCAGAGAGACAAACAGCAGTGTGTGCTCTGTCCTGTGCTCTCAGCTTCACTTAGTGCCAACTTAAGTGTAGATGTATACATATATACGTCTACACATTTATATATATATATGGTATTTGCATGTATTCCATGAATTATGTGCATTTCTGAATCAAAAAGAAAGCCTCGGAAGTGTTGGCTCACATTCTATTTCAGTACAAAAGTCTCTGTGTAAGTATGCACAGGATCTATGTGAATATCCATATGTTTATAGTGCTTGGTATCAAAAGAAATAAAGGCAAGAACACCAAATGATCACTTTAGCTCCCATTTGTAGCCCAGCAAGCTAAATCCACAGCAAACTCTCACATCTTAAGATATTTTAACAACCAACCCTTTTCCTTCCAAGCGTGTGTTCTGTGAGGAGATAGATCAGGTTAAAAGAGTTTGTGCTAAAAAAAAAAAAAAAAAAAAAAAAAGACATCTTAAGCAAAGGTTAAAAACTACGCTATGAAAAATGAGGTCTTTCTGGAGAGCAGGTAATGAAATATCAGAGGAACATGTTATCTTCATGGAGAAAATGTGAGCTTTAAGTGAAAGCAGAGGGAGCGAGTCACTATGTGACCCCGCAGGCACACTGAACAGCCCTGCTCCATTTCAAAGCCCCTCACTGACTGCTGCAGGAGGTGCCTGAAATGGGGTAGGGAGGGAGGCCTGACAGCAGCATTGTTTTCTGTCTGTGTTTGTCACAGGGAGCCCAGATGGGACCTCAGTGCAGAAAAATAAGAATTTCCTCTTAGAGTTTTTTTTCTCCTTCCTCTGGAGTCAACAATCCAAAGGTTTGGTGTTTTGCTAAATCAGTGCATCCACTGCACCTTAGTATCTGCTCATGGTGATTCATTCAATTAGAGCTAAAACTGCCTCAGATGCCGTAGTTTGTAGCTTTAAAATGATATGTTTGGTCCTAGGCCTATAACAACTAAATTTCTTTGTACCTACATGTTTGTCAGGTTTACGTTTTGTTTGGATTTACGCTTTTCATTTGTTGGTAACATTTATATCTTTGTTTTGAAAGTTTATTTTTGTTGCTTATTAGTTAATTTTTTGCTCTTTTGTCTTTTTTTTTTTTCCTTTTCCTGCTTTATATCAAATCTGCCTGGAGTTTAAAGAAGGAGTCTTCTAAAACCTACTTCTGTATCTTGAAATAAATATTATGTGTTAAACATCTAATTGTAGCCATCTGTGAGACTGAGGTAGCACAGTAATAACATATACAATACCTGCCTGCAGCTTTCGAGACTTCACTAGCAGCTTTGCCAAAATTTCAAGGATTTCCCTCTTCTTCCAGTCTCATTTTTTCCAAACCCTCAGTGCAGATCAGCCAGATGCCAGCTCTCACCAGATGTGGGACGATGGATGGCCCAGTGGCAGAGGTCGGCGTTTGTCTGTGCAGCTGTCCCTGCCCGGCAGCGCCTGCAGCTCTATGAGACACCAGATGGCTCCAGTGGGTGCTCTGCACAGTGCTGGGCACAGCCATTCCCAGCAAGATAGCAGCCAGGGAGGTGGGATCTAAATCCCAGTCTTTGAAGTCAGTGAGAGTCAATGCGAGTGGATTTGAGGCAGTGTAATCAGTATTGCTGCAAGGGGACAGCAGCAGCAAAGTGCAGTTCCCATATAACATCTAAATACTCAAATCATTAAGCTTTCGTGTGACCTGTGTATCTTGGGTCACATTCATAGGGAGACTACAAAGCCCACAGGCTCCATTATGTATTTCAGGACACAGCTAATCAGTCTCGCCTAATAAAGCTACAAGAAAATGCGTGCTCTAAGATGACACTGCTGCAGACACACTGCATGTAAAAGCGCACTGCAAAGCACTGAGTGTGGTGCTTCGCAGCCTCACACTGGGATGACTGGAGAGGATCTGATAGCAGAGCCATAAAGTCATTAGTGCAAAGGGGAAGGTGAATGGGGAACAACTGGTCACTGTCTTCTCCATGCAAGAGCTGGGAGTTATCAAAGGAAATCAGCAGGACTCAGATACGTCATAAACAAAAGGGAAAACGTTCTCATCCGGTAGGAGGTGATTCATGGAACTGCTTGCTGCAGGACAGGAGGGGACCACAACTTTGTGGCCATTCGGAAATGGATAGAATTAAATCCACCAGGGGTGACAGAACACAGACCTGTGCTTCCTTTGGACTCGTGTTCTTCTCCAGGTTATTTATCAGGCTCATGAGCATGGTAAGTACTTGGTCTGGGCCATTGCAACCCTCTTCATATCCTTACCTTCAGCATTGTATAACCACAGAAATATGGAAGAAAGAAAATACATTTCTAAGAGTATCTCTCTGATTGCTGAGCCACATTCGTTTAGTGTAAGGAAAATGTCATTAAGTCCCAATAGATGGCTTATTGCAAAACTCTCTGGGGATGTGAGGATTTTCAGGCTTGCTTTTCAGTTTTGTCCCCCATATAGCAGAGAAGCAGACCCTCATGGAACAAACATCAGATTATAAACAATGGATTTACTTTACTTCATTGTCTGTTGTACCAGCATGGAGGTAACCCACTGGCCACTAAAAGCTTCACCTTGTCAAACCAGCAGTTACTGCCTGTGGGCAGTGGGTTGCAGCCCTGGGCCCCACTCTTGGATTCCTTTATTTCCCAGGGTGAGGCTGTACGGCTCAGCAGCCATGTGCCATAATCTCATGCTTGCTGCATGGCAGTTTCCAAGGAAACTCGCCGGCTGCACATGCTGGAAGTGATCCTGAGGGGATGTCGGCAGCAAATGCCTTGATGGAGGCTGTGCTTGGGTGGAAGCTGACCCACAGCAGAGATTTGGTTTCCCTTCCCAGGCTAGGAACTGCATGCATATTAGGAATTTAAGACAAAGCATGCACCTTGTTTTGTAGGCAAAGACAGAAAGACTTCATAGTAATTTAATTAGTGCTTTTTGTCCAAGCCATATTCCACCTATTTCTTTGCCTTAATATTTGTAATATGTGCAAGCTTGATGTCTGACACTATTCTGTGAAAATTATTTAAAATTGTAATAACCATGTAATAAAAAATAAATAAATAAATAAATAAATAAATAAATAAATAAATAAAATAAAGGCTACAAAAACTCTTGCAAGTATATAAGCTGAATACACCCTCTGGTTTGAGATACAGCACTGGGAAATACAGTGGACTGCAGCAAAACCAGAGATCAGAACACGTGTATATGCCAGTTTCCAAATACTGGAGGGATGTTTAAAAGGAGCCCGTGTATCAAGTGAAAAAGACTTTTATTTGCCTTCAAGAACCAAATCTCTGACTGTAAAATATCAGACTTAAAATCCAAACATTTCTTCCCACCACATAGTTGGGTACACTGAGAAGAAAAGTGTGGTGATGGAGAGGAGCAGAAAGAAGGTCACAGCCTGTGTCTTCCCATCCTAGAACATGAAGGTAACAAAAGTAAATAACTCCAGCCACCTCCCTGCTCTGTGTCAAAATGCACAGAGGAGAAAATAAAGGCTGGAGGAATAGAAAGCCACTAGATGTTACCCGTAATGTTAAACTGTTTTAGATTAGATAGGAAATCAGTGCCATATTATCACACAAAATATACAGTAGAGGAAACACGGAATCACTTTGCTAAATTTACTGAAATGCATTTGTTTCATAACAAAAATACATATAAGGAGGAATGCGTATCCAATCTGGAGGAAAGTCAGCATTGAACACTCTTTTCATCTTTTTGAAGATACTCCCCTTCTGGGGCCTGGCCAAGAGGGAGAGATTCTGACAGGCTGACTACTTCTAGGTAGTTACTTGGTGCCTGAATCCAGCTTTGGCTGTGTGTCTTATTCTTCTGAATATTAGCTAGATTATAGCAAATATTAAATTATTATTATTTTGTGTATAGTTTTAAATGAAGGTGATGAAATGTGGTACAACATGATCCAAACCCCTGGGAAAAAAAAAAAAAAAAAGAAAAAGAAAAAGGAAAAGGAAAAGAAAGAAAAAGAAAAAGGAAAAGGAAAAGGAAAAGGAAAAGAGAAAGAGAAAGGAAAAGGAAAAGGAAAAGAAAAAAGAAAAAGAAAAAGAAAAAGGAAAAGGAAAAGAAAAAGAAAAGAAAAAGAAAAAGAAAAAGAAAAAGAAAAAAGAAAAAAGAAAAAAGAAAAAGGAAAAGAAAAAGAAAAAGATCCTTCATTCAGTTTCTTCTCCTGTACAACACCATGAGATGACAAACACAAACCCACAAGCAAGAACCCGTTCTGGAATTATGGCTCCTTCCCTGAAGCTGCCATGTGTGCTGCCCACTCCCTTTGAAGCAGAAGGATGGAGAAGGCTTTGGTTATGGGGGCAGCTCTGTGAATGTGTGAATGCAGAGCTCCCCAGGTGAAGGTTACTCTTTGCTCAGGGGTTAAGTAGGGGTCCAGATTTCTCTCTAAAGTCTGCTAAAGGAGTAAATTGAAAACAAATTCCTCTCTTTGGAACTGCCCAAGATTTCAGTCTCTGATGTTGATTGACACTGATAACAGCTTCTCTCTCTATTTTTATTTATCTTTATCTAATGAAAGCATCATCAATTATCTGTTTAACTACCTGCTATCAGCTTCTGCCTATGGGTACTGTAATAACCTCAGAAACATCAAACACTTGTATCTCTGACTCAAGGAAGCTGCCTTAGCACATGTGAGCTGAAAACCATGGGAGTCAGTAGATGCTTTGGTGTACTGTTGCTGTATGATAGTACAGATGGAGACAATGGGAAAATCTGTGCAGTTAAGTCCTTCTGGGATTGGAACCCAGATTTCTACTCTGTGCGTTATGGAATGGGCTGGAAATCAGCTGCCATCACAGCCACTGAATGAGAAGGAAACACTCATCCTCCAACATAGCCCCCCCCCCCCCCCCCCCCCCCCCAAAAAAAAAAAAAAAAAAAAAAGATCAGGCATAACCTAGCAAATGGGTAGTAGAAATAAGACCCAAATGGAGCTGGATGTACTGTGGGTAACAGTGTTTGAAGAAGATCTGCTTTGTGGTCTCATGGCTAGCAGTGGTGAGGTGAGGAAGGACATGCTGATTGTTGTGGTTTGAAATGAGCTGAGAGTGAGGAGGAATGCAGTTCTGAGATGGGTTTGCTGAGTGCCTTCTACACAATGTCTGTGATTTCTTCAGTGAGACAGGCAAGAAAATGCCTGCTTTCTTTATTGCTCAAAACAATTGCTATGGAAAAATGTCCTAGATGAGGCAAACACCACAGAGAAGCATTTCCCTTTCAAACACCCTATGGCACATTGCTTTCACATGCCCCACTCTGGGATTTGGTTAGAAGCAGTCCTGCTCTGGGCGGTCGAGTGAAGCAGCTTGACCCTGCTGTCATACTGCTTAACTTAACTGCTTAAAAAAACATAACTGCTTAAATTAACACAACTGCTAAAAAAAAAAAAAAAAAAAAAAAGAGAGAAATAGAAGCCTGTGGTTCACCCTTGACAAATGGATGTTCCTCTTTTTGCTGTATAGCCGTCCAGATGAAGGCTACTTGCTGAAGTTCTAATCATCATGTTGGAAGCAGCCAGCAGCACTTCCCCAGACTGCCCACATCTTGTATCAGCTGCACACCTTCACTTGAAGGTGTGCAGCTACATCTGCCCAGTGGCTACATCCGTACAGTGTTTAATCCCATAACACATACTGATCAATGCTCATTTTCACTCAGCCCCCTGGAAATGTTCTATTTCCAGGACAGAGGCTGCCGGGCTGCTTTCAGCCACCGTTCCTCCTTTCCGCGTTGCCAGACTGTTCTGCTGCTGGCTTGGGCGCTTTCCTCAGCGTCTGTGACGTGTCAAAGAGCAAGAAAAGGAAAAGGACTGCTGGGGATCGGGCGCTCCCCGGTCTGTCCCGCCCAGCTGTCGGCATCGCGTCCCCCGAAGCCGCCAGGTGCCGGGCGCTGCCGGAGGGAGACCGCCGCTATGCTCCGGGGCCGGGCGCCACCTACCGCCGCCCGAGCCGCGCTCCTCTCCTGTAAACCCACACGAGCGAGAGATACTGGGAAAAGGGGGGGTTACTTGCCTTCCCCAAACCCTCCTCCCTTCTCCCCCCCCCCCCCCCCCCATCCCCCCCCCCCCCGCAAGCATTTTTCTTTATTATTAGTAATATTTTTTCCCTACTGTTATAAGCTCTTCCCGAAACCACCCAGGGATATTCTTGGTCCTGGGCGGAGAAGATGAAATTCCATGCCTGTAACACCTCCTTTGTGCAGCTGCAAGCTGCCTGAAATCTACAGCTCCGGGTCTTCCTAAACGGGACACTGAGGAAACCAATCTGCATGAACTAAAGGTGTAAATGTAGAGTGTTAAAACTCACCTTTAGCTTAGGCATAAAGGCAATTAATCACGAATAAGGACATCCTCAGAGGAGCTTAATGAGGTTTTGCTAATCCACTTAAAGAAGTGAATCTTCCTTGAGTTTTCCCTGTAGATCCACCCCCCCACACCTTTTTTTTTTTCTTTTTTTTCTTTTTTTCCTGTAAATTCACCATTCCTCTGCTTGCCTGCATAAACTTTATAAAGCATGATACGCTACGTAACGGCCATCTATGCACCACTCACCTGCACTCAGGTACACAAGAGCTCAGTGAGAACATTGCTGACATTTTCCTGAAAGCCTGGAAACTTCAGTGCCATCTCTGTGCTTGGACACTGTTAAAAGGGTTTGTTAAAGAAACCTATATATTTTTTTACATTTTTATTTGGTGAATTGCTGGTTCTCTTTGTACCTTCGACAGTGCTGTGCCTTATAGCAGTACTGTGCCCCACAGCAGTACCATGTGCCATAGCATGGCTGTGCTCCTTAGCATGTCTGTGACACACAGCAGTGTGCCCCATAGCAGTGTCATGCTCATCCAAACCCTACACTCATCCAGCCTTACATCCAACCCAACTCTACATCCGACTCAACTCTACATCCATCTAACCCTACATCCATCCCAACCCTACATCATCCAACCCAACATCTGACAATCTGATACTGAATTTGAGGTTGGTTCAGGTGGATTTGGGATCAGTTTGAGTGAGTTTAGGGTGAGTTGCAAATTTGGTGTCATTGTACTGGAGCTAGCCAAGCACTGATATGATTAAGTGCTTAGAGCATCTAGGCTATACAAGGAGTTGCTGAGAGAGCTGAGGTTGTTCATCCTGGAGAAGAAAAGGTTCAGAGGTGTCTTATCAATACATATAAATATCTGATGTGAGAAATAAGAAAGTCAGAGCCGGACTCTTCTCAGAGTTGTCCAGTGACAGGACAAGAAGCAGTGGACAAAAACTGAAGTACAGGGAATTCTGTACTTAATTTAAGCTTTCTCTGCTTTGCTTTGCTTTGCTGCTTTGTCTTGTTTTGTTTTACTCTGATGGTGGTCAAATAATGGAAAACATGGCCCAGAGCATCTTCATCGTCGAAGATACTCAAAATACATCTCAAGCATGGCCCTTAACAGTCTGCTATGTTTGACCCTCCCTGCACAGGGACCTGGTAGTCTCCAGGGGTCCCTTCCAACTTCAATGGTCCTGTGATTCTGTGATACTCAGCATTTTTCATATCCCGAAGTAAATTACCACCATGAATAAACAAGAAAGGGAGAAATAAAGCAGCTGCTCTGAGTGCAACACTGCATGAGTACAATCAATATTCATCAAACAGAAAAAGCAAAAAATCAATAAGGTAAAAATTAAAGAGTAAAAGGAAAAGAAATCTTCTCTTTCAATAAACAGGCACAAGTGATCTACACTGCCACAGACCATGGGGTCTTTCTCATTCTGAGTGTGCTTTCAGCTAGAGAATCCACATGAACGGGGGACAGAGTTAAGGCTGCAGGGACAATCATTTCAGAGTTGCTAGATAAGCTGCTTTGAAAATCTGACATTATTTCCATTTAGTGATCTTGCCTTAATGCTTCTAATATACATCTAACAATTATACAATTACAACATCTAATATACATCTAACATTTATAGATATATCTCTATATATAGATATATAAACATACACATTCTCTCCTGGGATGTGTAAATATGTCCTCAGGACTGAACAATGGTTATTAATACACTTCCATTGCTCTCTCTGGGATAAGAGACATCTAGAAAATCAGCAGGAAATAGCTCAGAAAGATATTTTAGTATTAGCATGCAGATTCTAGTGGCTCTTTTTATATGTTTATTAATACAAATAATGCTGGTGGTGTTCTGGAGTAGTCTTATTTGTATGAAGTAAATTCCAATTTCCCTCATGTTTGTAAGGAGGCTAGATTCAGAGAAGTTTCAAACAGAGGAGGAGCATAGTGTGGAGCTTTGGTGACCATCCCGCATCTTCTAAAATCATAATGGCATGGCAATATTTCTTTAAATTTTGGTCACTGTGACTGTACAGTTTACAACATTCTCCAGTTGAACAGCCAGGAGGAAGAGAACTAGAGTATGATGTGTGTGGACCTGCTCATGTCCAGGTTGAGGGCTATCAATATCAAAGACAGGAGAACCAAAACCAGAGCAGCCACCCTCTGTCACCACGAACAATCCTTGCCTCCATGCCCTTGTCTTCTCAGCTTCATCACAAAGTCTACCCAACCCCTGTCTCCCTGATGATAGGCAAACAGCCTGTCCCTCCAATCCCAGCATGACATGGCTCACCACTGGAGTTCTGCCCACTGTGACATAGCCACTCTGTTGCTAGGACTGATGCTGAGTACTCAGATAGGGACCAGCTCCCAGCTCCCAGGTAAACGGATTGCTGAGCTGCCTTTGCCTGTGACCATGGGAGCTCCCATCTCATTGTAAGACCATGATGGGGTACAGGCTGGTGCTATCTTATCTGAAAGATCTGTGTCTTTCCCCAGATTGAGTGGAGAATTTTACCAGAATATTGTCTTGTGCTATACACTCTTGTCAGAAGATAGAGCCAAATCCATAAATTAGCTGCCTTCTGCTTGGACTACTTCCACAGACTACTTCTTCCCCTTTAGGTGACCGGACAAGAGGCTGTGGGCACAAACTGAAACACAGGAGGTTTCCTCTGAGCACCAGGAGCACTTCTGTGCTGCGTTGGTGAGTGAGCTGTGGCACAGTTTGCCCAGAGTCTGTGGGGTCACCTCCCAAAGTCACCTGGTGGTGCTGCTCACCCTGATATAGGTATCCGTGCTTGAGCAGGGGCTGCACCTGATGGACCCAGAGGTCTCTGCCCACCTCAGACAACGCTGTTGTCCTGTGATTCTGTGATATATATATATATATACACACACACATACATATACATATACATATATATGTATATGTACATACACATACATGTATATATATATCTGCAGTTGACACCAAACTAGGAGGAAGTGTTGATCTACCTGGGGGTGGGAAGGCCATTCAGAGGGATCTGGACAGGCTGGATCACTGAACTGAGGCCAAAGGGATGATGTTTAACAAGATGAAGATCTTTGGCCACAGCAACCACAAGCAATGCTGCAGGCTTAGGGCAAAGTGATTGGAAGACTGTGTGGAAGAAATGGATGTGGGGGTGTTGTTCAACACTTGGCTAAACATGAGCCAATGAAGTGCCCAGGCAGCTAAGAAGGCCAACAGCATCCTGGCTTGTGTCAGAAATAATGTCCTCAGCAAGAGCAGGGAGGTGATCATCCCTCTGTACTCAACTCTGGTGAGGCTGCATCTCAAGTACTGTGTTTTAGGCCCCTCCACTACAAGAAAGATATTGAGGCTCTAGAGGATGTCTAGAGAAGCTGTGAGGGGTCTGGAGCACAAGTCTTATGGAGTGAGGCTGAGAGAGCTGGGGTTGTTCAGTCTGGAGGAGGATCAAGGGAGACCTTATCTTTATCTACAACTGCCTGAAAGGAGGTTCTGGTGAGGTGGAGGTCAGCCTCTTCCCCTGCATAACCAGTGATAGGGCTAGAGGGAGTGGACTCAAGTTACACCAAAGGATATTCACGTTGGATATTAGAAAAAATTTATTCTCCAAAGGAGTGGTCATGTGCTGGAATAGGCTCCCCAGGGAGGTGGTTGAGTCACTGTCCCTGGAGGTGTTCAAGAAACATGCAGATGTTGTAGTGAGGGACAAGATTTAGTGGGGAAATATTGGTGATAGGTGCACAGTTGAACTTGGATCTTGAAGTTTTTTTCCAACCTTAGTGATTCTAAGGTTCTATGATTCTATGATTCTATGTATGTCATAGATTAAAGCAACAAGAAACTTTCCATTACGTGTCTCTATATAATTTCCTCAAACTTTACCTGCTTGTATTAAAAAAAAATTAAAAAATCACACCCCAGTGTGTTGGAGCTGGAGACAGTGTGGTGAGAGTAGCTGGAGCATGGTTTTGGGCACTCCAGGTTTTTTTTTGTTTGTTTTTGTTTTTGTTTTTGTTTTTGTTTTTTTGTTTTTGTTTGTTTGTTTGTTTGTTTGTTCTTTTTTTCTTTCCTTAGCCACTCAGTGTTCCTGTGTCTGAATAAGACTTTCCCTGAAGCAGGATGAACACTTCTCTCTGTCACATGACAAATGCCACAGGAATAGGAATGCACCCCAGGATACAATTGGCCTTCTTGGCCACATGTACACACTACTGGCCCGTGGCTGACCTGTCATCCACCGTAAGTCCTTCTGCTCAGATGTCCTCTTCAGCCACTCCTCTCCATTTTCTATCATCAGCAAACTTGCTGAGGAGGCACTTTGTCTCTTCATTCAAGTCACTGATAAATAAGTTAAACCGTACTGGACCCAGTATGGACCCCTGGGGACACCGCTAGCTGCAGGACTCCAAATAGACTCTGTGTCACCAGTCATAACCCTCTGAGCTCTACCAGTCAACAAGTTTTCTGTCTAGCTCACCATCTACTCATGTAGCCCACAATTCCTCAGCTTATGAGCGTATCATGGGGGGACAACATCAAAAGGCTACCTGGTTATTGGAGCCCGGAATTCAAATGGGACTGATTTTTTTTTGCAAGCCACATTATTATTTTATGTGCCAGTGTCTACTGAGAATGGATGTCTTATGCACCCTCACACATCAGGACATCTAGCTTCAGGTGAACATACACTATAAGTCTGTGTATTGAGTTTACTACTGTGCTATCTAGGAAAGATAGCCTTGTCTTCATGAGTTACCCAAAACCTCAAGTGATGATGAAATTAACACTGTGAGATTCTTACTAAGAGCCTGTGGGCCTCAGTATGTCTTTTTCCATGTAATTGATATTTTGTCATTTTTTTCCATCAAGTACTGATGATTTTGATTTGGTTACTGATGCAGTTTTACTGCAACTGTGAGAGCGAAATGTCTGGTGGTATCTTCAACACTGCATGTGTACTGAGAGCTCTGGTATCTTCTAGTACACAGTACTGATATTAATGAAAGTTCCTTTGGTTTGTCTAGGCTGATACACAAAGCAAGGCCAGAGACCACTGTCTGTCTCAAAGGCCAAATGAAATACTGACTGCATTCACATTGCATAATACTAGGGCCGTAAATGCCATTAAAGCTTTTCTTTTTCTTTTTCTTTTTCTTTTTCTTTTTCTTTTTCTTTTTCTTTTTCTTTTTCTTTTTCTTTTTCTTTTTCTTTTTCTTTTTCTTTTTCTTTTTCTTTTTCTTTTTCTTTTTCTTTTTCTTTTTCTTTTTCTTTTTCTTTTTCTTTTTCTTTTTCTTTTTTCTTTTTCTCTTTTCCTTTTTCTCTTTTCCTTTTTCTCTTTTCCTTTTTCTCTTTTCCTTTTCCTTTTCCTTTTCCTTTTCCTTTATTTATTACCTTTAATGTATTTCTTTTCTTTCTTCCCTCTCTCAGGACCAATTCAGTATTGCCACTTCAGCTGAAACCAGTAGTGTGCTTGCCTTGTGCTGATGACTATTATTATGTTGGCCTTTTTTCTCTTGAACAATTCAACTATCCTTGCTGTTTTGATGCATTTCTCTAGAAATGCTTCCCTCAAGGATGCCTCCTGCAAACTAGACTCTTTGTCCCACTGACAGTCCTAAGTTAGGCTATGGAATCTTTAATATCCATTAGGTAACACATTATTTTCAGTTCTGAATATGTATTTATTCTTTATTCTGATTTTCAAATTTATGGGTAAAATGAACAAAGACAACAAAGTAAAGCAAAAAATCATCCCAGTAGTTCTCTATTCTTTTCTAGATGCAGTATTATCTTTTGTAATACAGATAACTAGACTCAAATCAAAAGATAGCTAGACTCAAATCAAAGCATGTCGCTTTTAATGTAAGCAGGGGTCTTCATAAGACAGCTGTGGTAGAAAGGTCTCTTAAACTGAGACAGAGGAGGTTTAGATTAGATATTAGGAGGAATTTTTTTCACACAGAGGGTGGTGAAGCACTGGAACAGGTCGCCCAAGGAGGTTGTGGATGCCCCATCCCTGGAGGCATTCAAGACCAGGCTGGATGTGGCTCTGGGCAGCCTTGTGATTGGCGACCCTGCACATGGCAGGGGGGTTGAAACTAGATGATCACTGTGGTCCTTTTCAACCCAGGCCATTCTACAATTCTATGATTCTATGAAAGGTATTAGGTTTACTATAACCAATGAACATAATTTCCATTTCCTAATCCCAATGATGAGATACAAGTATTAAAAGATATTTTGCAGGCAATGCAGACTTTGTAATAATTCTGTAACCATAATAATGTCTTATGCACCCTCACACATCAGGACATCTAGCTTCAGGTGAACATACACTATAAGTCTGTGTATTGAGTTTACTACAGTGATTGGCGACCCTGCACATGGCAGGGGGGTTGAAACTAGATGATCACTGTGGTCCTTTTCAACCCAGGCCATTCTACAATTCTATGATTCTATGAAAGGTATTAGGTTTACTATAACCAATGAACATAATTTCCATTTCCTAATCCCAATGATGAGATACAAGTATTAAAAGATATTTTGCAGGCAATGCAGACTTTGTAATAATTCTGTAACCATAATAATGTCGTAATGCCTTAGTGATCTACTGATATAAGATCAATGCAGATTTTAGTAGGTAGTTTGCCACCTTTGTACACAAAGACATAATGATCTATGTAATTAAGTAAAGTATTGGAAGTACTTCTGGTTTGAAGACATTTTTATAAAAAAAGAAGATTATGGAAAATATTTATAACATTTATTTCTCTGAAGGTGAGGAACAGAATATATTTTTTATGTGATCTCTTTTGCAAGCCAGTAGTAGAACATGCATTCTAGATTCTAGATTTGGTTGATAGCACTGAATTTATCCTGTTCTGCATTTATATATCTATTACATCTACGATTGTTATTTGTCCTGTTTTTTTCAAGGAAAGGCTACTGTTACTTCAGCAAGAGGGGAAAAAATGTAGATATCTGCTTAGGTAATAAGAATCAGACCAAGAGGTCAGACGGTGTAAATAACCATACTGTAATCTGAGGCAGAAAGGTGATTTTGTAAATATGTCTATAGTCTCACTCTGAAGTTATCATAAACCTTGCTTGGCTATTCCCTGCTTCAGGCATTACAGCAAAGTCATTTCATTTCTCTTGTTTTGCTACAGGTAGAATAGTTAAAAAATTACCTCAATTTCTCTACTTTCCCATGGTTATTAGATGTTCTTCTGTTTTCACAGTCTGAGTTACCATTTTGTTTTTTACTTAAAACTAAAAGAAGTTTTTCTGCACTTCTTATTTGCCTTCTTTGCACACAGCCCAGGAGAAACTCTTAGGATAATTTCTGACCATGACAACCAAAATCCTACTTTTTACTGCAGTAAAGCCTAAGATTATCTTAGAAACTCGTGCCTCCAGGGATTTAGTCTTTACGACTAAGCACTGATTATGACTAGAACTTGAGATAAAAACAATCCTGCTGATTTGGGACCAACTCCGCCCTTCCAGAGCTACAGAAATAAGCCCAGAGAGCTGAACTCTAGCTAGGAGGAATTATTACAGATCTGCATAGAATTCTTTAGTATATCTTTTGAAATGTCTTCATCTTCACTAATGAAATAGTAATTATTTTGGAAAATTTCATATGGACATCCCATTTTGTCTCTTTACATTTCAACAGTTTGCTTCAAGCCTGTCCTCATGTACCAGGCTCTGTTTCAGCACCTTCTAGTATACTGCCCGTTGGAGAGACTGAGCCTGAGAAACAGCCAAATGTACATCCTTCTGATGTCATGTGTCAGCGGAAGCAGTCCTGCCTTGTTTGCTCTTAACAAGTCTTGACAATGTCCCCTTACAAGAAGACAAGATTTTCTTAGTAAATGTGTTTGGGAAAATCCTGTTTTGATTGACAACAGTGACAATACCCCTGAGGGACTGTGAATCATACAGGAATGGAGCTGCTGCCTTCCTTTCACACAGAACAGGAACAGTGTGTGTTGGAGCACCTGGGTGGATGCTCTTTTTTCTTCTACATAACTTATGAGCTTGTTTGTCTTCTGAGTTTCTAGAAAGCATGAAGAGTGGTAAAAAATGCATTGGAAGGATTATTGTGAGGTGCCATATAAAGTGTCATTGAGATATTTCTGTCACCCAGACATTTACTTTTTCTCACCTATAATCCTTTTCTTAATTAAAGCAAAACTCCTGCTGGTGCAGGTTTATCTTCTGCAATTTGTGTCGGCCAATCGCTCATTCATGCAATGTCTGTATCAATACATTATCATCAAAGGTGACAGCTGTGTGGAGCTGTCACAACAAATATAGCAATAATTTTATTATTGTCACTGTTAGAATGCGTTCAGGGCTGCAATATTTCTACTTCTGAAAAAAATGTGAAACATGAAATGCCTCATGAGTAATAAAAGCACTGCATACAGCATATGCATGTGGATAAGTTACATGTGTACGCTGCACAGACATGTATTTATAGTAACATGCTGTAATTATGGCAAAAGTTCTGTCAGCATTTCCAGTATAAACATCATTTTCAGGATTTATTACACAGCCATAGGATTAGATCCCAGATAGAACTTGGCAAATGAGGCCTCAGCCTGGGTAGCAAATTCTTCTACATATTTCTTTTTTAAAGTTTTGCTTTATAATGTATACAAACACAAACAGAAACAGATGTTTGCAAAGGTTTTTTTATTATTATTTGTACTGGTGTAATTAAAAACCAGCACAGGGTTAAGCTCAAGTTTGCCTTGGAAAAGTGCTAGAGTTTAAAAATAAATAGACAGAGAGAGAAAGAGAGAGAAAGAAGGAAAGAAAATAAAAGAAAAAGAAAAGAAAGAAAGAAAGAGCAAAGGAAAGAAAGAAAAAGAGAGAATGAAAGAAAGAAAAAGAAAAGAGAGAAGAGAGAAGGAAGGGAAGGGAAGGGAAGGGAAGGGAAGGGAAGGGAAGGGAAGGGAAGGGAAGGGAAGGGAAGGGAAGGGAAGGGAAGAAGAAAGAGAAAGAAAAAAAGACATAAAAATAAAAAAAAACAATAAAGGAAAAGAAGAAGAAAGAACAAAAGAGAAAAAAAAAAGAAAAAAGAAAAAAGGAGAAAAAGAAAAAGAAAAAAAAAGGAAAAAAAAGAAAAAGCACTCATCCTATGCATCATAGTCTTTTTTTTTTCTTTTTTTTTTTCCTCCCGTAATTTTATATTCATTTCTGGATGTTGAAGAAAGATGTCTACTGATCTCTTCTTTCTTCTGTTAGTTGGGATTCTGTTCCAGGTTTTCTGGGAACAGAGCAGCCCTCCAGCTGAAGCACCAAAGTCTCAGTGATGCCAGAGTCACAGGAGTGACCTGGTTTCAGGAGCATCTCAATCAACACTTAGCAAACACTGCAGAGAATGTGACTTGTATTCGTTTGTCCATGTTCTGCTCTGTTCTGATGCTTTCAGGAAGATCCTAGTTTAGCAGGAGATGGTCCATAGAAGATTCACCCCCACAGAGGCATTTCTTTCCTGGAATTCAAATGAAAGTCTGTTTTCTTACCCTGGCCGGGGTTGCAAGTTCAGCTCAGAGCAAGTTGAAAAATATAGAATAGATTTGTCCTTACTATCTATGCTGTTTTGGGACAACGTAGCCCAGCTTTCCACAGGATGAGCTGCCTGAAATCTGCTCTCACTGCAGGGCAGATGGGTTCTACAGTATACTGTCCATCCTGGTTCTGCAGATATACAAACCCAAGCACCTTCTGGTGGCTGCCCCACCCTTCATGTTCTCTTCTGCAGAAGACTTAACCTACTCTGAAAGAGTATTCCTGAGTTTATTACTTGGTTCAAGACTGTGGTGGTTTCACTCTGATAGGCAGCTCAACTCCATCGCATCACTCTGTCACTGTCCCTCCTCAAAAGAAGAGGGGAAGAAAATATGATGGAAAAGGGCTCAAGAGCTGAGATAAGGACAGGGACATCACTCACTACTTACCATCACAGTCAAAACAGACTCAGCATAGGGAAATTAGTATAATTTATTCCCTATTACTAACAGACCAGAGCAATGAAAACTAAAAGCAAACATAAGATACAGATACATCCAAAAGATACATACATCTCTCCTAAAAACAGTATGGGGTGGATTTTTATTTAAAGTAAACTAAATATAGATGAATGAAAATTATTCTGATACAAAAAAGAAAATCACAGTTTGCATTTTGAACTAATGAAAGAATTTGCAAATTGAATCTCTCAGTGAAAAACATTAACTCTGTTTCAGCAAGAAAAAAAGAATTCCACTCCAAACATTCTGGTTAAAAAAAAAAAATCATCACATTCATATTTAACAAAATTGAAGTTTGAGTGCTATGAGCTTTAACCCAGTACAGATTATAATCTTAGTATGGATAAAACATCTAAAAAGGAAGAAAGCAATAGAAATGTGTCAAGATAATGTAATGCTACAAGTGGCTATTGTCAGGTTGATCTAAAATATTGTCAAGATTTCTCTGCTCTTTACATAGTAATTATCTGTACAGAGAAAAACATATCAGAGAGGTCATATTTTGAACTAGAATTGTGTAGAAACAGACTCCTTTGAGACTGGTATGTTATTGTCTCTATTCGTATTGATGACAACTGTTGGCTTACCAAGTAATAAAACAACAGTAGCCAGAGTTTTGTGTAATGTCTGTCATGAATACTTCAAATACTAGCAGGTGATACAAAAAGCAAAAGCACCTTGTGTGTCCTTACCTTAAGTGTATGTATGCACACGCTCAAAAATATTGAAAAGATCTCACAAATCAGCCTTTGTAAAACCAAGTTGCATAAAGATGTAGGAATAGCAAAATATTTTTATATTAAAAATACAGATTTTATAGAGAATTTCCTTCATGCTCGCTAACACATTGAAAAATTACCTTTCTATGTTAAAGTTTCATTGCAAATATAGAGTGGAACACAGTGGCCTACTCCTGTATTACCTGATCTTTTGAGTGGATGATTTTCTTGCCAAATGGCAGGAAGTTAGAAGGACTACATGCCCTTTAACTAAAATCACCATAAATTTACTCTGATTTGCCCAGAAAGAACAAGAAAAGAACAGCTATGTTTTTGAAATTGTAGTCAATGTAGCTGTTACTTTCTTTGAAACTGTAGCCAAGAAGAAACCACATAGAAATACACACAATTTATTGTCTATATGATATAGATATTTATAGGTGATGATTCATGTCATTAGTTTCTGTATTCTAAGGTAGGATCATGATATCTGGTATATTCATTTATACAACCATTATGAATTGAGAAGGGGTAAACTATCCTAATACTGAAAAGTGGCCGTTCAGTTATTTTCATCAAAATTCGATCCATCAATTTCTCAGCCATGGTATGTGAACAGTTACCCTCTACCTACACTGACGTGCAGAAAGCCTTCAGTTTGGAAAAGGTGAGGTTAATAAAGGTCAGCAGTTCTCTTTGTCTGATTGTAACCAAGAAAATTGCTGAAAGCAAGCAAGTATGCAGTTGGTACACTGGTGATTTTTCACAGTGCCATTGAGTAGAACCTTGAAATGTGGTGCAATCATAGATCATGGACCTGAGTATGTGCACACACACACACATATCCAAACAAAGAAAATAATACCTAAAAAAATAAATAAATAACACAGAAGAAGATCCAGATTTCAATAAGAATATTCCTCCACAGGGCAAGCAATGATTGAGGATTTTGTTTCGTTTGCTGTTTCATCTTTCTAGTCATTTGCTTTCTCTTGTTTGTAATCTCACACTAGCTTTGTTTTATTATTATACATTTATTTATCTATTCTCGAACAATATAAAAACACTCATGGAAAAGCCCTAGGTGTCCATAAAATTAATTAGATTTACAATTCCAAATGAGGGCCACCAAACAGCATAGCAATAATCACATAGAGAGAACAAATTAACTCAGCTAGCCAATAAATCAGAACACAGATCTGTATGTTTTTTTCATCTCCAAGAAACAAAATCTGAACTTGCCCAAATGTTTTATTAAATAAATGGCTCTTCTATGATGCTCAAAAGGTCATGAATTTTGACTGCCTTTTTTTTTTTTTTTTTTTTTTTTTTTAATGTTATATTTTGACCAAGGCCGTAAAAGGAATAATTAAACACATTTCTATTTTTCTTTGTATGTGTTATGTGTCCCTGTGGGGTATGACATTGTCAGCTAAAAAGATTGAAAGTTCTCTGGTGTCACTATTTCTTTTTATCCAGTTTCAGGTAAGAAAATATATGTATGTTTATTAATTGGTTGTTATTCAAAATTACAGTTGTTCTGATGTTACCTGTTAGGGTGATGAGTAATTGCATATTACAACTGGGTGTGAGCAACCAAAGGACAATGTTCTGTGGCAGAGCACAGTAGAAAGAAAATTTATCTCATGCTTTAGTAGTAAAATTGTGTCAGAGTATCTGAAGTCACATCCTTGGAAAAGTGTTTGGACCTGGTTGGCCTCAAGATCCCAAACTAGATCCCCCATCTTGTTTTAGGTTCTAAATACACTGTAAATCTTAAAAGTATAACGTTCCTTGATGCTGGGTTCTTTCTGTTCCACTACCCCAGTGTAGATGGAGATACATAAATAACAGCAGAACATAATTCTAATTTAGTATGCCACCAAATACCAGGGTTTTGGTTAATTTCTATTTATCACTAGAAAGTTAGAGGGTGATGTCTAGGTTTTCTTCAATATAAATGTTACTACTAATGAGAAGAATAGAATGTGCCACAGAATGGAACACAACCAGCTTATCTTTTTTTTTTTTTTTTTTCCTTCTTTTTTCCTGGTTGGTTAAGACCTGGTGGAATTACTCTGTTTTCCTTCAATATTGAAAACAAACAATTGTGATTGGATGAATATCTGAACATTTTAAAATGAAAGATTGGCTTTTAAGGTAACAGTACTTAACTAACCCTGGGCCTTTCTTCTCATTTTGAAACTGCCATAGAAATCTGAGAGAAAAAAAAAAAAAAAAAAACACCAACCAAACAAAAAAACCCACTAAGATTAATAAATAAAAGTAATAGCCAACACCAAACTCTGAATCTGTCCGCATGGATGGACTGCTATCCAACTGCATCTTGAATATGATTAAAAATATAATTTGACTTTGAAATCCAAATGTATCTAGCACCTTCTTCCCTAGAGGCCAAACCAGATGTGCCTTGTTTTTATCCTGCTGGCAGCTAGATGTAATTTCCTAGGTAGACATCCATAGAAATCCTGTGATATCCTAAAAAGTAAATTTCATCAAGCTAAACACACAAGATCTAAAACATTACACTAATGAAATTTTAAACTCCATCCCATAAATTTATATTTCACAAAACTGGAAAGCAGTTTTTATTCCTTTTGCTGCAAATTTTGTGAACATATGGTGTAATGTGGAAACATGGATAGTCGGAGCAGTTAGCAGTTGCTGTGGTACTGCTGGCTTATTTCCACTTTACAAATTCATACGAAGCTAAAATATCACGCTGGTGACATATGCTTACCGGCTCTCCATTTACTGCCTGCAGCTATGGGCTCCTGTATTCTAATGGTAATTCTACAATCTGTTCACTGACAGCTCAGGGGGCCAGATGATATGCACACTACTGACAGGGACATCACTTTCATGAAACATTTACTTCTCTGCACCTGAATATTGGAGTAATCATATAGAGAGTCGACACACCATGAAATAGAGTTAGACTGAAGATTCTGAGAAGAAAATAGCAGACTGTCACTCAAAATAAAGTTCATTTTATACCCAGCAGAGCTAGGTTAAAAGACATTTCCATGCACTGAAAATGCTTTCCATCTTTAAAGCTGCAGTTTAAAAGAAAAATGTTTTCCTCATATTTTTCTTCAGTGGCTTAAGGGATAATTACACTCTGGGACTTGCATTTGGGAGAGCTTGTACTTTCTTGCCCTGTGTTATTTGGATGAAGTTAGAATTAGAGAAGGTTGACGGATGCTGAAAACTGAACTTTGCGACCTCGTCAAGAGCACCGCAAGCTGCCTCTGGAAAACTTCATCTTACTTTCTCATGCAGACCCACAAGGTGAGCTGTGAGGCTTTGAGCACTGGAAGAGTATTTGCACACAGTAGTCACTCATATTGGATCTTTACATCTGCCTGAGGCAGGAGCACAGAGCAGCTGAGGTTTGGCGGTGGGGCAGACAGGGTGGGATGAGGTGCCCCATACTGGGGAGTTCTGTCCGTGAGCAGTTAGTGTTATCAGCAGAGTTGTATGGGTGGGAACAGAACAAGAACCACTGAGGTATCCCTAAGCAGATAGAGGTTCAGAGGAGAACCGGTAAAGCATGTAATGAATTGTGTGAATGCACAGTTTTAGGGGAAAAGGTTGCGATAAATTCCTAGGCAAAAGGTTAATCATGCAAATTCGAGA
Organism: Gallus gallus; assembly: GCF_016699485.2. Lineage (NCBI taxonomy): Eukaryota > Metazoa > Chordata > Aves > Galliformes > Phasianidae > Gallus > Gallus gallus. Next base: position 94,409,223 of record NC_052534.1, read on the forward strand.
CAAGGCCTAAAAGGCCAGATAATATCTTATCAGCCTCGATCATTTTCACCAGAAGGTAATGACCAATTATCTAACATTAGAAAAAAGGAAGAGAGCAGTAGATTAAAACAGAGATTGTTCCCTTGCTAATAAAGATGGGGCAAGAATAAACACATAGTGTAAGCTAGCAGCTGGTAAGCATGGAAATCATTTTTCCAGTACTCATATCACCTGTGAATGGAAATATTGTATTGATATTAATAGATTTTCATTAATATATTTTCATGTTATACAAGTTTTATTCTGTAATACCTTATGTTCTTCAGGGTTTTTCTCATTTAGTGACCAAGGAAAGGCTACCAGACTGTTATTTCTGAGATAGTCTCTGTTTTTTTCAGACTGGCACTTCACATTGTGTTTCTTTTTTTGCAATAATTAGAGAGATCATGTGTCCTTGTGATTTGCCATTTCCTAAATCTAAACTGTTCCCATTTGTATTCAAAAGGTGTATTACAAACACTGTACTTTGGAAGCGATTGAAACCTTTTTTTCACTAAACTGAAAGGTATTTATCAGCAAGGTTTTTATATGCTGTTTTGTAAAAAGTTAAAACGTTTGGAGCTAGGTTTTGAAAAAATAATATCTTGACTAAGCATGGAAAAAAGAGCTATTTTGATCTAGTTGAACAGCTATGTTTAAACAAAAAGTAACTAGAAATTTAAAACAGCTTCTGTAGCTACCTTTGTATTTTCTTGTTCAAGTGAGAATGAAGTATGTAGAGGAATAGAAAAAAACTTATTTTTCCCAAGGAAAAAAGCAAACAACAACATATATATTATTAAAATACCCAAAATACCCCAATGACACAATATTTACAAAATTGAGTCATACATACACGATTTTCAGGCTATTCCAAAATTTCAAAGAAAATATATAGCCTTTTTTTTTTTTTTTTTTTTTTTAAGCAATCACAGTAGCTATATTTTATAGGATTACCTAAAAAACTTCTCTGCTTATAGAACATCAGAGATAGCTTAAGGCAATGCTCATATGTGGCTGTAGCCTGCTACAAAATGTGTATAGTCAGCTTATTCTTTTATGGAACATTTATTTATGCACTTCTTGTTTTTATTCATCCAAATTTACAGCTGTATACTAAAATGTTATAGCAAAGAGTGCTTTTATTTTATAGTAAAGTAGAATATTATCTATTCTGTGTGGGAAGATAAAGAGATGGACCACAAAATCCGCTCATTATTTCCTCCCATCTTTAAGTTTCTTCAAACACTCTGTAATAGATCTTTTTTTTCCCTCAGAACTGCCTGGAGCACACTCTTACAGTCCTTCTTTCAGAGTGAGGTAGCTCTAAGTGCAGTGGAGAATGGGTGATTGCCATGTCACTCCCATCCCAAGCCTGGGATGTTTGCATTATCACAAGGTCATTTATTTTACATATAGATTGCATCAAGCTTTTTTTGATCTGGAAGGCAGCCTGAAATACAGAGATTAACATACAGGAGTCAAAAGTGTGGAAAATAAGACGTCCCCCTCTGTCAGTAAGACAACTCAAGTTCATTGGATTTTGGAGTGGACAGCTCCCCTCTCTGGCAGTCCTGAGACACTGGGGAAAATTCCATATTTCCACCCAAAATACGTATGCTATTGAAATATTATTATTTTTGCATTTCACTGCTGAGCTCTTGAACAACTTGAGCAATGAAACAGTGTGTCTTCTCAACAGAACTTATCACATGTATGAAATAAATGAAAAACCTTCTATTGAGGTTTGTAGACACCTACATTGTTTTGCAGTAGGTAGTTTCGCCCAGCTGCTTCAAGGCACAGAACATGGCCCTTTGCTTTGCTCTGAGGCAATCTACCTGTAAGAGCAACTGGAGACAACCCATGAGATCTATGATAATCACCAGGCTGCTGGCATCCCAAGGCAGTCTATATGGTGAGGAGTCCAGATGCTAAGCACGCAACACCAGGAGAGGCTTATGTTGAAATGTGGCTGGTGCCTGATTAGGAACCCAATGATGGTAGTTAGTTCCCATTACACTTAATTTTAGTGAATCTTTCCAACAATACTTTCCAACAATAACTTATATCTTCAGGATTACTACCTTGATGTTTGGGATTCCTTTTCAGTGCCTTCTTCATGTCCTTCATGTCACTCTGCATCATTTTAAGAGACAAGCATCCAAATCCAATGGTACCTGATCAGAGGTGCAGCAAACATTATAAGGGTTAAGTGGCTCATCCTAGTCACTGTTACACAGCAATTTTCTGATATCATGACCAAAGAACACATTTGCCATGGATACAGCAGGTAAATCTTAAAAGAAGATAAGCATTAAAAGGTAAAGTTTAAAGATAAATCAGGAATCCCTTGTGATGAATACTTTCCCAGTGTCTCGACTGGAACCACAACAAATGCTCATTTTGTCCAGAGATTTTCTTACCTGCTGATTTTGGGTGATCATGGTGTGACATCAGATCTTCATTTGTACACTTCTGCTCAGTCCCTGTTTTACTCTAGCTATAGGTCAGAGTCCTACAAATGTTTCTTTTCCTAAATAGGAAATCTTGGTCTACGATGTGACATATGTATGATGCCTTTACCCACCCCATACCTTAATGATGTCTCCCTCTTGATTTTCTTCATTTTTAGCAAAAAGTCAACAAATAACCTGACAGTAATAAACACTCCTCACCTCTATTGCAGTATATATAGCAGTGGTAAATCTTTTCCTTTTTCCTTTTTCCTTCCATTTGCTATTGTTTTCTCTTATTTATCCCCAGAGTAACCTCTGTGTATGGAACCAGTGTTTTTTTGTTTCTGCCTGTGCAAACTGGATTTCATTGTTTGTAGTGATTAAAGCCTGTTTCTAATGCTTGTTTACTCCAGTTCTTGATACCGCTCTGCATCAATGATACTTTTTCTCTTACTGAGAGCTTCACTAAGTCCAGTGCTGAATTTCCTGAATTTCATGCTGGGCACGACATAAAAGAACTCCTTGCATATAAAGCAAAACCGATTTAACAGCATACATCACAAGAATGCTACAGCAAAAGTGAACTCTCATAATGACCTCTTCAAACATTCCTCTCCTCCAGCCAAATTCAATTTGCACATTTGGTAGGAAAATAATAATAAAGAAAAAAGAGATTACTTAATTGTTACAGGCACCTCTACTTTATCAGCTTCAGCAGTAATACACACTTCTTCCTTTCCTCAAGCTAAAAGTTAGAATGTGGAGATGATGGGTATGAACTCATATTCTCTGCAAATCTTTTTTTCAGTGCAGAATCAGAATTAATCAACTCACAGCTTCACTTTGATATGATTTTGAGGTGCTTGCTCTGACACTCCCAAACAACTCTTAGATATTTACCTGCCATCTTTGTCCCTTATCAAGCAATCAAAGAGTTGGCTGCTGCTGCCCAACTTGAACAGACAATGGGAGAAATAGTAACAACACTGAATCCTGTGGGAAGGGCTCATCTACACCCATGACTGCTCATTTCTAGAAAACCAAAATGCTTGTGTTGTCCAGAACTCAAAACTAGAGCAGGCACCTCCTTGAGAAACTGTTCAGGTTTTACATTTTTCTACATATAGGTACTGGTAAGGGATTAAAAGAAAGATTGTAACTCCTGATTGAGTGGAAATAGTAAATGTGGGAAGAAAAATGACTTACTATTAAGTAGTTTAAAATTTATAATTTTAAGATCAGCTTTCCCCTTTTTATTTGATTAAATTACCCTTTCGTATCCATGTGAGATGACATGAGAATAGTAACTTGCACAGGCAGTCAAGAATCAAGCAAACTAAATCCTAACTTCAGGATCTGTGCCTGTTACTCTTTGACTGTTTTCACTTTTTCCCTGTAAGTCCAGTGAAGCAGACACCTTGGCTTCTTCTCTGTTCAAATATTAACACAGAAATAGTAGAATAGCCCTAAAATTGAACTTTTAAAGAGTTTTAAGATGTTTAAGTGATTTTTTTTTCTTCTTATTGAGTCTAAGACCAGCCAACTCTGCCTTGTTTTGCAAATATGTCCTCTCCCTAACTGTTAATCTGGGAAGTGACAGGTGCAACTTCAGAGATCCATTGCTTAGTCCCTTCAGGCCTTGAAGAGCTGCTATACATGCTCTAAGCACCGTAGATTTACTGTTACCCACATTAAGGCTCAGTACAGAGGTGGTAGGGCCACCATGCCACAGGTATGTCAACTCCAATGGGTGTGAGACTTAGAGCCTGCTAGTTGATGCAGTAAACCATTTGTAATGATAGTACTGTAGATGCATAGGTTGACTCCGTGAGGACAACAGACACATTCACATATGCCAAAGTACCACCAGAATTTTAATTTGAAATTGAAGGAGCAGGAAGTTGAGCTAAACTAACACTGGTACAATGTAGCCCCCAGGGAGCCATCCAAACTCAGTGTAACTCTGCTGATTTCATTACCAGTTCATCTCTGGAAAGAAATAAATTCAGTCTAAGGCAGAATAATTTAAAGAACAACAGATTTTCTAATAACCCTGCAAGTTGGGTGCAAGTACTTTTTTAAAAAGGGGTATCTTTTGCAATTAAGGCTAAGACAAAATGAATTATGCTTGTTCAGGTGTATAGCAATTTATGAAGGGAGTTAGTCAGGTTTGGCAATTCCAGAACCTTTATGTACAGAGCAACTCTAATATCAGATGCAAGTTTTGGTCTTAGGGTTAGTAAGTCCTTGTGTACGCCACTTAACTGATCAATTACACTTCTGACTGTTTTTTTTAAGCTACTGTTCCAGCAGCCATATTCAGTAGATGGCTTTGAGGCTTAGAAAGCTCGTAATATAATAATTTAAGCATATAGGCCTTGAAAATCAATCTCATTAGAGCTCTTGAGAGAAATGTGCAAAAATTCAGGTCTTAGTAGAAGAAGTATGCATATATCCAAGAGCAACATTTGGTCTCCTTAACCAAAGGAGATATATTTCACACTTACATACACACTCACAGAGCTACCCTGATGGATCACTGGCTGCTGTGAGAAGAGATATTCTGATTAAATGCTTACTCAGTCTGATGGTATCACAGAGTGACTGCAATACTAATAAACCTCCAATAGGGCTTAGATTAAACCTGTAGGACTTTGTGGTGGTGCATTTCTGGATAATTGTATAATCAATAAGAATAACACTTGTCTTTTACAGAATGACTTTTATCTCTGGATTTTAGGATGTGCCAGCATATAAGGTTTGTAGTCAGAACATTTTCATCTAGTGGAGAAATGCAGTTATCCTATGGAAATGCACTTTCTGCAGCAGTATATTTCTTTTATAGAATTGAAATTATAGGAGTATTTACTCTGTGCTTGCCACAGCAAATGGAGGTGATTCCCAACTGAGCAAGTGTTAATGCAGAGAGAATGTAAAGATTGGAAAAGTCATCTTTGCAGTCACAGGGCTTATTGTCCATGATACAACATTATAACAGGCAAATCCTGGTCCCTAATTTTTTCTCTAATTTTTAGGTGCTTCAAATAATACTATATTTGAGAACACGTTTTGGCCAGCTCTATTAAACAGTATTCACAACTCTTCTATGTAGGGACTCTTCCTAGCCCCAAATCCATCTGAGGGTTAAACCCAAGAGTCTATCCACTTTGTCTAACTTCTTCCAGGAAAAAAAATATAAGTGAGATACACAGCATGGATGTCCATCTGCTGCTCTGACCTGAATCTGGGGTCCATTCAGAAAGAACCTTGGCAAGGTCCAGGCTTCCAAGTGGACAGCACTGAAGTCTTTTGGAGACCATTGGGAGCTATGTGAGCTGCAGCTTGGACTGAGGATATTAACTGCACACATGCAAAACAGTGACTGAAAAACTCTGATAAACTGTAATGAATGCAATATGACACAATTATGATAAAATGATGCTAAAAAGCAGTTATAAATGCTGTCCTTCAAGAGTGAAACAAACAGTTCAGTCACAATTCATCAGTTATTCCTAGGAGACATCTTAAATTGGATGTTTTGACAAAATATCAGCAGAATGGTTATTCTCAATGACTAGAAAGAACCCTGACAGAATTTTTATTTATTTATTTATTATTTTTATTTTTTGGCCATCTGGTTTGTCCATTGGAAAAAAAAAAGTAAATAATTTTATTTCTATCACTTTGACAGACTACTAATTTATTTCTGATATAATGAATACAGGCTCAACACCACTGAATCTTTATTGGATGTAGGGGAAAAAATTGTTCTGGCTTAAAACACTGAAAAGCAGTTAAGACTCAGGTCTTGCAATTATTATATTAGAATTTTCTGTCATTGTTTATAAGCAGAGAATAGAGTAAAAATAGTTGTATGAACAAATATCACTGTGCAGTGAAATTCAAAACAGATGAATTCTTGAATGTATTTCCCTGCCCTTTAAATCATAATTCAGGGCATCTGAGCAAAAGATATGTTTTTTTATAAAAATGAAAGTTCACAAGAAAGAATTTAGAAGTGCAGACAGTGGGTCTTGCCACCACATAAGTTTAATTATGGAAAGGTGGCTGACTGGGTGAAATTTTCTGTACTGTGAATGAGAAAAACACCTCCAAAATGTGAGTCCAAATCATTAAGGTAAGTTTCTGCTCAGTTACCTCAACAGTGGCTTATCTCTCTCTTCTGGCTACGGAGGGAACCAAAAGATACAGAAACTGCCTGGAAAATACATGCCTACTAAAACTTGAGAGAAATCTGTTTTTCCATTCATTCTGTTACTGCCAGCCTATTTTTCTTTGTGAATATTAAACTACTTTCAGAAAATTTGATATGAAGAATGAATATAATTATAATTAGTTATAAATGCCAGACCAGTTGTCTTCAGGAGGAGAAAGAAGCTATCATCAAAGATATGTTAGGGATGAGCATTCGGAGTAATTGGTTACATTTTCAGCCCACTAGAATCCCATCAGACTAAGCTGGATGATGGGAAAGAAAGGACTTGTGTACCTTGATGAAAGAGAGACTGGGGCCTATATCTTGCCAACAAGTGTGGTTTATGTGTCACAACTCATCTGAAGAGAGAAGAAGATAAGACTTTCTTCGGCTTGTCTTTATCTTATTAGTCTTCATTAAACTATTAATTTGAGCAGAAAACTCCCAGTTGACAAGGGATACATTTTTAGTTTAGATACAAAAATACGAGTTTTGTGAATTTCAGAATGTTAACTACTAATACTGATTTCCCTAAATTACACACATTGTCAAGGAGAATAGATTAGAAGATAATGAAAGATTTCTGATAACCATCTAAAATACACAATGCCACTTTATTGTGCTCTTGAAAAGACCTATACTTTTATTACTATGTCAGTTTGCTTCCACAGGCTATTTTATAGAGATATATTAGTATCCATTGACAGTAAGTGCCTGTATATCCATAGAAAAAAGACAAGAAGCAGATACTGCTAACTAGCTGCTGTAAATATAAATTCTAAATAAAAAGAAATTCAGGTGGGAATGCAATTAAATTACATGTGGTGTTAAATGACATATAAAAATATATTCTTCTAATTGTATTCAAGCTCACATAGATGAGAGGATAACAGCAAGTTGAAGTGAAGGTTATGAATTAAAAAAAAATGATACTAGATTGGGGAAGGAATTCTGAAAATCATAAGGAAGGTCTTGACATGTCTTTATAAATGAGAAAATGAGGACAAGAGCTTTACCTGAAGTACTGAAAAAACACAGCTCTTCACTGAACAGCTCATCTGATTTTGCCTTAAGTAGTTTTAAACTGCTGTTGTGAAAGAATGTCTCTTTCTTCATGCAAGTTCTCCTCTGTCTCTACATTCTGAATAGAAGTTGTTAAACTAATTGCTGAAAAGATGATGGTTCAATTAAAAATTATACCTAGATTTGTCTTGTACTTTCTTTTTTCCCCAGGAACTATAAAGCAAATTTTGTCTCAAATCAGAAGATCATTCCTACCCACCTTTTTAGGCTTTTAGTAAAGTGTGAGTTTCTTTCTCCTCACTCACACTACAGTGAGAAATAAATTCTTGTTTCTTGCTTTTTAACATCTTAATAGAGGGGTTATGTGATAGGATCTAACTTTTCTCCTGCCCATGTCTTCTGTATGATCTTTAGGGCAGGGAGCTTCTTTTTCCTCAGTGGAGGTGACAGTGCATCAGTGTCTGAAAATGTCAGCAGTGTTGAATCCCAGAAATGGGATGATAGCTGAAGAAGGCAGAGTTTTCAGTAAGCATGCTTTAGATTTTGGTTTCGTGGTCCCTTTGACAGAACACATCTAAGAGGTCTATGCTACCTGAAGAACTGCTTATGAATGCAGTCATAGTTTCCGACTGCAAAGTTAGCGTCTTCATGACAAAATGTTATATAGAGATATAACCAAAAGCATCAACAGTAAAACCTCTTTTTAAAATTATTTCCTATTATTAGTAGTATTTTATTTAAAGACCTTAGTAGTCCTCACTTGCTTTTATTGATGGCATATTGTGTCAGGGGTGATCACATGGAGACTTCTGCATTATCAGAAGATATTCTCTGGCTATCTGGAGAGCTGGAAGTACAGCAAATTCCTTAGTAGCTTAATCAAGCTATTTGAGAATGAAAACAAGTGTGCCTTCTATATTGCAAAAATGCTATCACACTGCCCTGCATTCAACCTAACTCTGGCATTTCCTGACTTTCAGAGTCAAAATCTCTTGGTTCAGTTCAACTGGTTCCAGTGGAAACATGCCAGCAGACATGTCCTCAGTGCTTCACTACAACTTAGACATTATAAAGGAGAGAAATGGAGAAATGCATTTACCCAGAACTTAGTGTAGATTTTAGAGATCTGCCATGCCACCAGTTCACTATCTTCTGTGCATTGGCCAGATCTTTGTGATCAAAGCTTTAACTACCCATCAAATTGGGATTATTTTCCATGCTGCAACATACTGTCAAAACTCTTTAACCTTTCTTTTTAATTTTATTATTTTATTTAATTGGAGTTTATCTTTCTATGTAAAACCTTTCATTGAACCTTTAGGTAGTTATATGTTTGGGAAGAACAATACAACGTAATACATTCTGATTTGGAAATACAGTTTATTAATTCATTTATTTAATTCTTCCAAAAAATGTCATTTTTTTTTCCATCTAAAACATGATTTTAAAAAGTCCTGAAAGTCTCTGAATCCTGCGTTCTTAAGGCAGCATGTCTTCTAAGCTGAAGTGTAATATTAGATCAGAAGATTTCTCCAAGCATTTTTGATTAAAATGACATTCATCACTTAGGGCACTGCAGCATATGCTGAGGTGAAGAGCAGGTAAGCTGATTACTGTAACTACACAGTCCACAAAATAGAAATTGGACAATTTGCTGTAATTTAGAAAGATGAATGTGATGCACAAAATTATATATTTTGCTTGAAGGGCAGATTACATGCCTCTAATCAGGATTTAAAACCTGAATGAGAAAAGACTGTGCCATAATTATTTTCCCATAAGAGAACAGAGACATTGCAAAAACACCTAATATCTCTTTGAAGATTTTTAGGGACTCAGCATAAATAGTTGCAGAATAGTAAGGGACAGCTACTGCTACCGTTTACATAAGTTTTGTTAAAATAGAATTTATTTTACAATTCTCTGAAAGCTTTTTTCTTTCAAAGATAAAAGAAGCCACATGATTCCATATGCAAACATTTTGGGTCCAATTTGCTCTCAGTATATCTCTCTGGGGTTCAATGAAGTGTCACCATAGATTAACATTGTTTTTGTTCTTTTCAGTTTTTACACACATTCATTTATCTGCCTGAATTTCAAGCTCTTAATAGAAGAATATATATATATATATTTGCTGATCTTAAGATCTTTCAGTCTGAGCCTAAAGGGCCTCTGCACTTCTCACACAGTCAAGATGTAATTTTGAATAGTGTTCTTCAGATAGATGAGATCTTCAAGCAGCGCTTAAGCACTTTTTGCATGGGGTTAGCCTGCAGTACACTGAAGCTGGAGCTCATTCGAGACTCCTACAGATATTGCTGTAAAAGACCATCATAAATACCAAATATAATGTAATAGCAACAATTATGAAAAAGTATATTTGTCAGAGGTTTTCGAGCTCATCTGACTTCTGTTTCTGTTTCCTTCATTGTGATAAACCACAAAGCAGTGGGAACTGCCAACTGGTGCTGCAGTGTGGAAGTATGGAACAGTCCTTGGTAGGAATTACTTGATGAATTCTGTTTCTACAGTTCTTCTGTTAGAATCAGTCCTCACAGAAGCATTGCTTCTTGATCTCAGCCTCCTAAAGGAGTCCTAGAGAAAATAAAATAGACTTGAACAGTCTTTGTGACTTCCCCTCCCTCCCCCCTTGGACTGGAGCCTATATAAGTCAGCTTCCTCTCAGACATACACAATGAGATCACATCACCAAGCTCACACTTGGCTTATGCACAGTCTCTTCCACCACTGACATTCTCCCTTGGGAAACTGAACTATAAGCTCCTCATAGTCCCTGCCCGAGTTGTTTTAGCAAGAATAATTGTCTGTAAAAATGTACCTTCCAGAGAGATCTAACTCGTCCAGAAGCTCATTACTGTTTCTCCTTAAAAGGCAGAATGCCAGTTCCAGGTAGAGCAGCCATCTATGAGAGGAACTCCGTAAACCTTTCCCCTCTTTAGCACTGTTAGATAGCTGGGGAAAATGAAGTCTCTCCTGTGGCCTGATCCTGTGGAATGTGGAATGTGAGTGGATAATCCTTGAAAAGAAATCTGTTGACATATGTCATAGACCTGCAGATAGGATCCACTGAGGCAAAATTCTCCCTGTTCAAACTGTTCCAGGGATGGTGTGCACCTTTCCATTTGCAGGAGGAGGTCCCTGTGAAATTTAATGCTTGCTTTTATTCTCTGCAGTTTTCTTATACAGGGGAGAAAATTTATATATCCTTCAGCCCAGATGTGAGGAATGATGATGTATCTCTTTCTAAGAGAAAATAGAGACCTTGAAAAGTTAGTTTTCAAAGGAAACATTACCTTCTGACCAGTTTCACAAAGTAAATCCTATTTAATCATCCTGCAAACACTTGAGAGGGAAAAATGTCTTTAAGGTTATTGTGATATTTTTCACACTGCTGTATAAATAGATGGTGGCACTAGTTCAAAAACAGTATCTCTGACTTTAAGCAATTTAGTTCTGATTGACTTCATCATCCACAGAGGTGCTTAAGCTGAAGATACGCTAAAAGCCTTGGAGAAGGGACATTATCATTAGAGAGAAAACCATTCAGAAAAAAAATCTTGCATGGGAAAAATGGGGAGAGAAAAAGATTAAAAGAAAATAGATGCATTATTTCTTTCTTGTTCTGTGACTTCTGAGACCTATTTCTAACGAGAGACAGCAATGTTTATATGGATGTTCCTGACACACACATCTTTTTCCAATAAGTTATGCTGTGAAGAACTGCAGACTTACAGAACCTTCACAGAAACACAGGGGTTGAAAGAAACTTCAAGAAATCATCAAGTCCAACATGCTAAGGCAGGTTCCCTACAGTAGTTCGCACAGGTAGGCATTCAGATGGGTCTTGAATATCTCCATAGAAGGAGACTTCATAACCTCTCTGGACAGCCTGTTCCAATGCTCTGTCACCCTTATGGTAAAGAAGTACTTCCACATGTTAGTATGGAACTTCCTATGTTCAAGTTTTAGGCCATTACTCCTTTTCTATCACTACACATAACTGGGAAGAGCCTAGCCTCATCCATTTGCCACCCATCTTCCTTTAGGTATCTATAAACATTAATCAGGTGCCCTCTCAGTCTTCCTTTCCCCAGTCTGAACAAACCCAGGTTACTCAGCCTTTCCACATATAAGGGATGTTCCAGGTTTTGTACAACAGGATGATATTTCATACTTTTCTGTAAGATGTTGACTTCCAGAAAGGGATATCTGTACAGGGGAAGAAAAGAGCAGGAAATTTGCATCTTAGTTAACACAGAATCATAGAATCATAGAATGGCCTGAGTTAAAAAGGACTACAATGATCATCTAGTTTCAACCCCCCCCCACTATGTGCAGGGCAGCCAGCCACTAGACCAGGCTGCCCAGAGCCACATCCAGCCTGCCCTTGAATGCTTCCAGGGATAGGGCATCCACAGCCTCCTTGGGCAACCTGTTCCAGTGTGTCACCACCCTCTGAGTGAAAAACTTCTTCCTAATATCTGACATAAACCTCCCCTGTCTCAGTTTAAAACCATTCTCCCTTCTCCTATCACTATTCACCCTCATAAACAGTCATTCCCCCTCCTGTTTATATGCACCCTTCAAGTACTGGAAAGCCACAATGACGTCTCCCCAGAGCCTTCTCTTCTTCAAGCTAAACAATCCCAGTTCCCTCCACCTTTCCTCATAAGAGAGGTGCTCCCGCCCTCTGATCATCTTAGTGGCCATCCTCTGGACCCGCTCCAGGAGTTCCATGTCCTTCCTGTACTGGGGGCCCCAGGCCTGAATGCCGTACTCCAGATGGGGCCTCACAAGAGCTGAGGAGAGGGGGACAATCACCTCCCTCTCCCTGCTGGCCACCCCTTTTTTAATGCAGCCCAGAACACAGTTGCCCTTCCGGGCTGCAAATGCACACTGCTGGCTCATGTCCAGCTTCTCATCTACCAGGACCCCCAAGTCCTTCTCTGCAGGGCTGCTCTCAAGGAAATCTTCCCCCAGTTTGTATAATTACCTGAGATTGCCCCGATCCAAGTTCAGCACCCTGCACTTGGCCTTACTGAACCTCATTAGCTTTTCATGGGGCCACTTCTCCAGCCTGTCCAGGTCCCTCTGGATGGCTTCCATTCCTTCCAATGTATCGACTGCACCGCTCAGCTTGGTGTCCTCTGCAAACTTGCTGAGGGTGCACTCGATGCCACTGTCTATGTCATTGATGAAGAAGTTGAAGAACACCGGTCCCAAGACCGACCCCCAAGGGACACCGCTTGTGACCGGCCTGCACCCTGACACAGTACCATTAATGATAACCCTTTGGCTGCGTCCAGCCAGCCAATTCATAATCCACTGAACAGTCTATCCTTCAAATCCACACCTCTCCAACTTAGAGAGAAGGATGTGGTGAGGGACCATGTCAAGGACTTTGCAGAAGTCCAGGTAGATGACATCCATTACCCTTCTCCCGTTCACCAAAGTTGTCACTCCATCATAGAAGGCTACCAGATTGGTCAGGCACGATCTGCCCTTGGTGAAGCCATACTGGCTATCTCAAATCACCTCTTTATCTTGTATTGTTGTCTGTGGTATGGCTGTATCTCAGGGACATAGAATTTGGCTAGATATCAGTCTGAAATCTTGCACTAGTGCAGTGAATTCAGTGCTGAGCTCAGGAGGGACCTACTCACTATTCTCAAATGATAGCTGCCCCAGTTCACATGCTAACAACAAAATGCCAGCACAAGTTAATCTCCACAAATTGCATTATGCCTCTAATTTTGGAAAAATTGCTTCTTAGTGACATAGTGCATAGTATGTTAGAAGGAAAGGAAAAAGGAAAACGGAGTTAGGTTTCATTTCTACTATCTGGCACAAAGCCCCCAAAATTTTAAACTGAAAATTGATTGAAAAATAAGAAAATAATCTGTTGACTGAAATGAATCAGCCAGATTCTACATCATCTGTCTTCAGTTCTCACCAGAAGACAAGACAATGTAGTGGGGGGTACAACATGACAGAGCAGATACCATAGAAATAAAATAAAGTCTAAGAAATCTGTAAATTGCTTTAGTTTATTACATTGGCAATTGGCAGAACACAGCATCATAAGAGTGAGATTTGACTCTTTGCCTGACAATTTCCATCCTTCAGCAGCAAGCTGAAGGTCGCAAGTGAGAAAAGTTAATGCATTTACAATTGCTTTCAGTCATTTATATAGTTAGTGATAGAAAGATGTATTTTGAGAACAAAAGAATGAAAGAAAAATCAAACTATTTCTTCATTCTGTTTCCTCTGAGAATTGAAAGTTCAAAATTTTATGTATAGCAAACTTAGACTGATGATGAACAGCCTATTTAGAGCGTGATGCTGAGTGAATATTAGAACTGTATCACTTCCTAAGGGGCGAAATTAAAGCAAATTAGAAGTTCTGAAACATCAGAAGACATTGGGTGATGTATATGGTCTGGTCCATCTTCCTCCCAAGCAAATGGGCATCCCAGGCCCAAAGGGTGGGTATTAACCAGTAGCTAGGAAGGTGTAATATCTCCTGCCTGCAAAGCATCCGTTGCAAAAAGAATGTTGGAGTGACTGAAGGCAAAGACAAAACCAAAACAGATCAGAAATTGAAGGTGTATACTGCCTTCTCCTCCCCCCTCCCAGCCCCACAGCTGTCATGAACAGGCTATTAAACTGTTGCATATCACCTCTTCAACCCCCATTATTTCTGTGCTAGAATTGGTCATAAAACTCCCTAAAGAATTTATTTTTTTTCAAATAAACAGGCTTTTGTGTGTGTGTTTTCATACTCTGAATTATGTAAATCTAAAAAGCCACAGAAGATGCCATACTTCAGAGTTTCTGCCTAATTATTATTATTAATTGTAAAACAAACTGAAAACACATCTATTTCTATATGCATCTGTATCAAACCATAACCACAATTTTCCTTGGTTACGCCATTTTGATTACACTGTAGTACTGTAACAGTACAGTACCTGGCTGCCATTTTATTCAAATTTCCAGAAATTGACGTATGCTACACAAATGATTGCACCAATCCAAATGGTGAAAGCTCAGGAACAAGAGGAGAATGTTAACCAAGAGTCCTGTATAAGAGATTACTTCCAGTCTGAGGACTCACTGAAACTTTTAGCTTAGGTATGGAATACCTGACGATGGAGCTGAACCATAAAATAGAAGTATATGATAAAGGCTATCTATGTGAATTGTATCAGAGGGAGGATTTCTTTACAGATGTTTTGAGAACATGAGATTGAGACTGAGTCTAACACACTGCAGAGAAATATCCTGGGATCACTGAGAAGACTTAAAACTTGTGAAACTTTTTCTGAATAATGTGAAAGTGAAGGCAAAGTGAACATTTATGGAGTCTGAGGATAGTGATGTGCAAAGTGGAACAATTCTAGAGCACACTTCTGGGTGTCATACATGTTACACATTGGCCTGAGTTTGTTGAGGATCCCATTCAATGGCAAAGGCAGATTCTTCCAGCACAGCATTTATGCACTCCTCTGAATTGAAAAACAGAACAAAACAAAACAAACTCTCCAGAATGAATTTAAAATTTGTTTAGATCCTCTGCAGGAAATAGGAGGAGAAGTGCATTGAGTGGCTCCCAACTCATTGCATTCATCACAGACATGGCAAATTCTGTAAGGGAAAATACTGTTGAACCTTAGGACGAAACTTAATGAATCTGTTGATTAAAGTTATCTTTCCCTAAGCATACAAGAATATATTAAATTTTCCTGTAGCATCCAGAAGCTGAAATGATAGCAGTTTCACACAGTAGAGTGGTATGCCAAGCAAGCAGTTACTGTTTGCACTAGAGGGACCATGTCCTTGTCCAGAAATCATTTTGAGGATGAGGATTTGTAAGGAACAGATGAAGGACACTGTGTAGGAGAGTATTTTGAAGAAGCTCTTTGTTTCTGGTGCTGAGAAGAAACAAAACATCTGAAAAGAAAAATCCTATGAAACAATCAGGTTGAGTTTGTGGGGATAAGTATGACAAATCTCTTGCAACCTCAGCCTTTTTTAATTTTTATTTTTTATGGTGAAGGGCAAGCATCTTTCAGTGACTAGGATAACTTTTGCACAAGAAAGACCAGATTTCTGTCCCCTTGACCTTCAGCATGTATGGCATTTGCCCCCCTCATGGAGTGAGAAATTGGCAGTGAGGATTCAACAGGAAGAGGAATTACCACTTTCATCAGCCAATGCTGCTCAGGTAGAGAGAGGAAGTGAGCCCAAGTCCTCCCTCCTTGCCCCTAGAGAAGAGAGGAAGAGCAGGCAGAGCCACTAGCAGGCCCTGTGGCTGCAGAGAAGGGCTGCTTTCTGAGAGAAAGAAGATAGAGGAAAGAACTCATCCTTCATTCTGCCATCAAGAAAATGGGTGGAGTAGAATTGATTTGGAAATAGAATCACCTAGACCTGAACTGGAATGGAGGGAGACAAAGTGAAGGGCTCACTAAAATAAAAGCAATATGTTTAAAAAAATCACTTAAAATCCAAATAGAAGAACTATCATGTCCAGATTCAAAGGCCACAATTTAAGAATCATTGGTATTTATTTCTGCATACCACAAAACATTTTTGTAATTAGAGAAGTATGCTTTCATTGCATTCTGAGTCAATTAAATGGAAAAAGCATGTTTTTTATAATTTTTGAGGTTTTCTTTAAACCTCAACTCTCTCTAGATCCTCTGATCCTTAACCTTCCTAATTATGTGCTTTGTTTTCATTACAAATACCATTTAAACTTCACAGACTGCCTTTACTCCTTCATTTCCAATGCCATGTAGCATATGTGTTCCAATACCTCAATCTATGGAGTCCTTAAAGGTATCCTCTTCCCCTCTTTGGTCACAATGATCAAGAAACTTTCTTTTCTGCTAATTACATAAACCAGGCTGTGATGGGTCAGGAAGAGCAGAACTGCGGGCTAACTCCTCACAGAGGGACATAGGAATCCCCTCTCCTGAGTGCTCCTGTTTGACAGAGGGATGGCCAAAGCCCCACTCTGCTGCAGTACCTGCCCCATGTCTTTTCAAGCAGAAGTACAACCAGTCTTACTGATCTGTGCAGGAAATGAAGATGCTAACTGCATGGCCAATTTGCATACACTCATGCAGAGTGCAGTCTTTCAAGCTTACAGGATAATTTATTGAAACAAATGCCTGCCATTTTCTGTATCATAAATACAATATTTAATCTGCATTAGTTGCTCAAGACAGATTTTATTATGTACTTTATTCATACAAGGTTTTAATAGGCTACGGTGGAGAGTTGTACATGGTACTTAATGCATGCTATGATGTGTGTAAAATCTGAGATCAGGGAATGCAGTGTATATTTATAGCACTGTCTGAGAGATTATATGTAATGAATATATTATCCTGCATACACATCAGAGGCAGAGTTAAGGGTGCACATGGATCCTACAGTATGGTGTTTCCTAACTTCCGTGTGCTTAACTGTACAACCTTAACATTCCTTCAACACTCTCTGATGGAATATCTATCAGCCCACATCATCAGCATGCATGTTACTCCCACAGAAAAAGATATTTCAGATTGTCCTCTTGCAAGAGACATTAATTAATGCATTTTCATTTTGAAATGTACTGCTTTCCAGCCAACACATCTTGCTGAAGATTAAAAAGCTTTAAATCTTCATGGAGCAAGGCTCCTCAGGAAGGTTAAAAAAAATACTATCTGCATCCTTTTTCCTGGGGGCTCCTCTGTTTTGCCCTTGCACTAAAGCTATTATGCACAGCTTGAATTCTGGGAAGACATGATGCTGGGGAAATACAAGTAATTATACTATTCTCTCATTTCTACCAACTATTATTTTCATTTTTGCTCTTTCTTTCACATCCTTTTCAACTGTTTCTATCTGCTGCAAACATCACTTGCAGATTATTACTTGCAGAGAAAATTTCAGCTGAAAAAGGGTGATAGATTGGTGGTGATTTAAATGATTGCATATTGGGCACCCAAAATTACAAAATAGCTATTTGAGTAACCTATTTACTTTGAATTCTTGCATGCTGAGCAATTCCCAAGTATTTTAAAGGTTTTGTGAAAATTGTCTCTATGAAATTATACCTAGTGAACTGTTCTGTATTAAAAATGATAGAATATAAAGATGTGAAAAAAGGCAGTGTCCTTGTAAAACTAGCAAGCAATTTGGGATGGCACTGCAGACCTTACAATAAAAGCTAAGAATTGTGGAATTATAGTTGGCTGCTTTGTTTCTGAATCAAATGCAGCCCTGGATTAGCCAAAGACAGATCCATTGGTTTCATACACTTAGCCACAAAACAGAACAAGAAGGCTGGCAAGGACATTCATGCTTAATTATGTTTTACATTCTGAATGAACTTGGTTTTATATAATAATTTATAAATATATAGTTCTTTGAAACAGAAAAATAACTTGCCAGTGCAGTTTAGGGTTTAGCTAGACAATAACAATTATTAAAGAATGTTGTGTTGCCTTTAAATTGTTATTTATCTAATAAAGAAAGTGTATTGCTGAAACCCTTGTTTTCACAAAAAAAAAAAAAAAAAAAAAAGGCACTGGGGAGGATAGAGGAGGTAAAATGATGAACTAGCTCTATTTTTATGGTCAGTATTTATGGTTAAATATGTCTTCAGCAAAAGAAGTTCAGCTCAGATACTTTAATGTACACAAGATCGTGGGCCAAATTGGGATCCTGGGAGTTACACAACAGATGAATTTGGCCACCTGTGTTCATAAAGCTTCCAAACACTGACAAATGCAAGAAGGTAATAAAATAAAAATTGAGTACTACAGGCAGTAATGGCATTAGGAGCAGCTCTTGAGACTTGATGTAGCAGGCTACATTGCTACCCATAGCAAGTCTCCTTCATATGCCACTTTGACTGTACAAATGTACCATGATGCCCACTTGGGCAGAGACAAATGCCATGGGACAGAGATATGCACCCCAGCCAGGAGGCATCAAGCATCATCTGCTGTCACAGACAACTCATTGTCAGGATCCTAGTGTGAGGCCATGTCAGGGTTTACAATGGACAGACTGGTTGTGCTTCAAGATTGTCCCAAAGACGGACAGTACTAAGTTAAGCTACTTGATAGTGAGACTTTTAAACATAATGGGACTAGCACAGAACAGGATTGGAAAGGCAGGAAATGAGCAGCTGAAGTTCCTGCCTTTCTTTTTTGTTGTCAGAAAACCTATCATAACATCAGTTATTTATCAGATAATTTATCCTGAAGGACATTTTATTTGTCTTGCTGAAGGTGTTGTGTGCTATTGGTAGGAAATACAGGTAGTTGATATGACACTTCCCATATTTGCCAGGAGACATCCCTCAGAGAAAAAAAAAGAACTTAAGCATGCTTGCATTTTCCTCTAAAGATGAATGTGTGTGATTGTTTAAAAAGGATTAAATTGATGTCCTTTTGATGTATCTTTACAAGGTTTTATGAATGCTTTGACCGAACAGTGCAGGTGATAAATTCATTATGGGTGATAAACTCATTAGAATGATAAACCTGGTATGGGGGATAAACTCATTACAGGAGAAGCCTAGTATGGTGAGGTTGACGCAAGGCTTTCTATCACTGTCAGCAAAATTGCAAACTATAAAATGTCCACTAACATAAATGATGGTCTTGGCATACTCGCCTTCCATCTTTCCCTTTCAAAGGTTGATCTTAAGCACTCAGATAGTTGCAGTTATTACTTTCAATCCCACAACTCACAAATCTCTACCTATTCTTGCTAACTAGTCCAAGTTCTCAGCTGCTTTCTGTCATGCTCTTTCTATCACCTAAATTCCAGAGACAGAGCAGGAATTTCTGTCTTCCCTCTGTGTCCTGATCCTAGCAGTATCCCCACCAGATCTCCTTAGGAGCACAGTTTGGGTAAGAGCTTTCCTTCCTCTGATTTGTTTTTGTTTGAAAAATCATGTCTGTCAGGTGAAGTCCCCAGTGACTTGAAAAAGGGAAACATCACTCCCATTTGTAAGAAAGGGGGAAAGGAAGATCCAGAGAACTACAGGCCAGTGAGTCTCACAACTGTGAGGTCGCAGAAGGTCACAGAACAGATCTTCCTGGAAAGCTCATGAGAGACAAGAGGTGATCCAAGACAGCCAGCACAGCTTCACCAAAGGCAGATAGTGCCTGACCACACTGACAGTGTTCTACAGTGGAGTGATGGCATTGGTAGATCAAGGAAGAGCAACTGATGTTGTCTACCTGGACTTGTACAAGGTCTTTAACATGTTCCCACACCACATCCTTATCTCTAAATTGGAGAAATATGGATTTGAAGAGTCGGCTATTTGGTAGATAAAGAGTTGGTTGGTTAGTTGCAGCCAGAGGGTTGTTGTCAAGGGCTTAGTGTCCAGGTGGAGGTTGGTCATAAGTGGCATGCTCCAGGTGTCCATCTTGGGACTGGTGCTCTTCAGTATTTTTATCAGTGACATAGACTGTGGGATCGAGTACATCCTCAGCAAGTTTGCTAATGGCACCGAGCTGAGAGGTGCAGCTGATACCACAGAAGTAAGGGATGCCATCCAAAAGCACCTAGCCAGGCTTGAAAAGTGGGTCCACGTGAACCTAATGAGGTTCAAAAAGGCCAAGTGCAAGGTCCTGTGTTTGAGTTGAGTTAACCCCAGATGTATGTACAGACTGGAAGAAGACTCACCGAGAGCAGCCTTGCAGTGAACTCAGGGGTCCTGATGGATGAAAAGCTGGACATGAGCCATCAGTGTGCACTTGGAGCCCAATAGGCCAACTGTACTGTGGGCTGCATCCAAAAAGGAGTGGCCAGCATGGTGAGGGAGGTGATTTTCCCCCTCTACTCTGCCCTCTTGAGGCCCCATCTGGAGTACTGTGTTCAAGCCTGGGGCCCCAGCTCAAGAAAGATGTGGACCTATTGGACAGGCTCTAGAAGAGGGGCATGAAGATGATCAGTGGGCTGGAGAAGTCATAAAGAAAGGCTGAGGGGCTTGTTCAGCTTTGAGAAGACTAGTGAGACCTCATTGCAGCATTCTGGTACTTGAGGGCAACTTATGAAGAGGAGGGAGACTGATTTTCTATATGGGCAGAATGTGACAGGACAAGGGGAAATGGCTTTAAACTAAAGTAGGGGAGATTTATGTTAGATGTTAGGAGATAATTTCTTTACACAGACGACGGTGAGGCATGGGCACAGGCTGCCCAGAGTTGTGGATGCCCCATCCCTGGCGGTGTTGAAGGCCAGGCAGGATGGGGCCCTGGGCAACTTCTCTGAGGAGCAGACCTTGTTATATGAGACACTTACTGCAGACTGTAGTCAGATAGCCTCCTTGGTTGTTAAGCATTTGTGGCTGGAATCCTCAGCAGAACACAAGTCTATATTCACTTATCAATGTCTTTGCTCATCTTAGGCTCATGTTCCCAATCTCCATAACTTCAGCCCAGATATGTACTGGAATGTATCAGTTGAATCTTGAGGAAATCCTGCTGTCAACTGAGATGCAAGCCATGTTAACAGCTGCAGGTTGAAGCATGCATTACGGCTTTGTCTCTATAACAGAAATAAGATACTTAGACAAGTAAACAAACCACCCTCTTTGATAGCAAGGATATTCTATTTGACAAATCTATCACTTGGAACATGACAGAAGGATTAAGGAGTTAATATCATGATAATTTTATTTCAGTGCCAAGGTAAGTTTGCTGAGGTATAGTTCAGTGAGAGTAGGATGGCTCAGTGCCACAGGAAAATAAATTTTCACTTGGCTCTGTGTGTTGAGCTGATTTCTGGTAAATTAATGAATTGAATGGGCTCAGTAAAAGGTCTTCCAAATGGGACTGCTGGCACAAAGAGGCATGGGAGCCCCACTTCCCAGCACAAGTGCAGGACAAGCAGGGCTGCAGGTAGGAGTGATGGGGAGCAGGCAGTCCCTGTACTGTTAAATCAGGTCCCAAGGTATTCTGGTTTGATGTGGAAAGTTAGAGAAATTTCAAAAGCAAAACATCCAGGAGGCCAACAGGCCTCACTACAGGGCAGGACTCAATTTCAAGATGTGTTACTTCTAAACACTGTCATCTCAATTATTACTTTCATAGTGATAATGTAACAGTGTTCACAATCAAGATCCTGTTATGTGATACATATGAATATCTCTGTTGAAGATAGCTTCAACCTGGAATATGCAAATCCAGGCACTGTCCATATTTTTTTTATATGGATCACTACAAGCCCAGGGTTGAATCCTTACAAACAAAAATTAGAATTTCAAAAAAGAGAAGAAAATAGCACTTGCAATAGTATGGCCAGCTGGTGATTGTTTTATAACAAGGCCCTTTTTTCCCTCTTTTAAATATAATTTACTGGAACTTTACTTGGAGATGCAACAAATTAGTAGCTATTCATTTTATAATGAAGAAGGCCTTATGAAAATCTAGGCTGTGAATAGGCAATCAGAATTTATTTGGACATAAGGGGTTATTTGCCAGTCTAATATTTCAATATTGAAATGCATACTTCCATCAGTACCATCACAGAATATTTTAAGCATTTATTTTAAATCTTTACATTTATTTTAAGTTCATTACATTTCCTCAGCTTGATTCTATACAGTACCTATAATTATTATTACTAACTCTTGCTTGAAAGACCACCAGAAAAAGAAAAAAAATGCTTCACATTTGGATAATATATAACAAACTCATCTCCCCTCAGGTCTGAATAAGCTTTTATTCTCTTGGAACAAAGTCAGTTCTGGGGATTCAGCAATATGATTACATGCAGGCTTTACATAAGTTCAGACAACAACAATTAAAAACACGAAATAATCCAACACTGGTTAATTTACAATAACTACCAAATGTGCATAGCTCCATTGATTCAGACTCCTAATCCATATACCTTCTTAACATGCAAAAATTATTGTGCCTTCCTTCCATTAGTTGATCTTGAAGTGGGTCACCAAAAGCTTATTGCACAAAGAATAACAGTCAACTTGAACACAGTTTGAACTGATCTAAGAGCGTGGGCTGCAGAGGCTTACACCTTGGGACGTTGTTCCAGGATGCCCAGCAAGTACTCCCAACCTAGCAGGTCACTGCTGATATTTCTAAAACAAAACGCTGAGGATGATGACTTCTTGCAGGGTTTTGTTGTTGCTCTTTGTCTCTGAAAATGGTGGGTTGATGGTTGAACTAGATGATCTTAGTGGCCTTTTCCAATCTTAATGATTCTGTGATTCTATAATATCATACCAACTGATGAAACTGTGGCCAATTCCATGTAGGTGGGCCATTGGTTTAAGATGACAGTGTTTTTCCCAGTGGCTTTGGAAAAAACGTGTGCAACTGCAGAGCCCGGTGCACATTGTCTGCTGTGTCTGTGGGCAGCCTTGTATCGAGAGTCATGGGCAACAGTATAAAACAATAAGGGGTCACCTGTGCTGAATCAAACAGTGATTTTGTCTGTAAAGGCCCAGTTTTAGATAAGTAAAACCCACAATTTGAAATCCAAAAAAATGTATTACGTCTATAGCAAGGATCTATGCATATGCCAGATGTAGGCATCTTAAACACAGGTATATAATTGTGACCTAATTACACAAAGGTCACTTAAGACACTGTAGAAAAAGTGATATTTACCAAATTTAGGAAACAGATCTCCAGCTACATGCAGATTTCTGGGTGTGCCATTTCCCCACAGTGTCTGTCAATAAAGCTGTTGTTACCAGTTCATAGGGGAGGAGCTCAGAGGGTGGCTGACTTTTCTCCCAGGTGTACCTGGATGTGGTGTTGGGTACACTGCTCTGGGTGTCCCAGCTGGAGCAGAGTTGTGCCAGATGGACTCAGAGGTCCCTGCCCACTTCAGCTATTCTTTGACTCAGTGATCTTCATCTGAATAGCCCCATACTGTCTCCATAATGTGGCCTCCTGATTGTCTCCCAGATGTGTTTTTTGGTTTGTGGTTCCCCATACTGGTCTTTCATGGCCAAATGATAATTACGACTAAACTACAGTCAAAAGGAAGAGCCTAAACGGCTATGAGGTCATCTGTTTTCTTAGCAAGTTACACTTGCTAAGTGGGAATATAACACATCCCCTGAGCAGCAGCCTTGCTTCCTACTTGTTTTAATTACTGAATGAATTAACTGCAAAAATAAACCAATATCTTCAAGCAATCACAAAAAGTATTCACAAGGTATGAAGGAAGTGAAATTAAGTTGAGCATGTGCTTAAGTGTTTTGCTGCTTTTGCTGAAACTGTTTTTCCTCTGCATGTATATCACTCTCATCTATCACCCAGCTCTCACCCGAGGACTCAGGGTCCTCCAGAATGAGAATAAGAGCCCTAAATCTCCATCAGCCAGCCAGAGCTGTGCACCATATAACCAATTTTTTACATCCCTAAAGGCGACCTCAAACAATCTTAATAAATCTCAGCAATTGTTGCTTCTGTATCTCAAATATATAAAGGTCAGACAGTGCTATTGGGACTGACCCTGACCTGCAGCTCTCCCTCCATGCCTTCACCAGGGCTGCTCAGGCCCTGGACCCTGCAGTCCTCCTGCTGGTGCTGGGTGATGGCTGCTATATTCCCCACAGTGATTTCCGTGCTTGGTTTTAGCACTGTCATTTTGCCAAGAGGGGAAAGCGAGCACTTCACCTGCTGACCAGGCGTAACAGCACAGCAGTGAATGGGGAGAAATAAAAAAGGTGCTTAGCTCAGCTCAACTCCCTCTCTCACCGCTGTAAAATTAATTGTTGTCATTATCTGGCTGCTTTCTGGAGACCATCAGCTTACCTGCTACACAAACTGCAGCGACAGTAACAGCAGCTGGACCTGACACACAGCCGTGCCCTTGGTGTATTAAAACATTCTGATGTAATGTCTAACACATCACATGGCTCACCTATTAAACCTCGTCAGGGGCATGTGCTCTGGCAGTGGGAGAGAGCTAGTAATGAGGCCAAATGCACAGAGGATAAAAGGAACATATTATGAAAACAAGCCATTGAAGGCCTGCATGATAATTTGAGTGAATGCATTTGGACGTGTAAGAGCTTTGCTGTTTCTGTATAAAATGTTTCCAATTTCTTATTTTTTATTGCAGAGATGATTGAGTCAGCAGCAGCTTGCCACTCGCATTCCAGGTGGCGTGATATGTCTCCTCTTGCACTAACTCATAGAGGTCATTAATATGCTAAATAAGTTGTAGCCAATTGGCTCCCATGGTGACAGCTCCAAAAGCTTCATGAATAATCAGTGGAGCACCTGGAGGCATGAAATTTTCATACAAAGAGTTTCTAGACTTTTGCATTAAGCTCTGAGCCAGGACAGACAAGTGATAGACATGACTGGCACTTTGAG
This sequence comes from Gallus gallus, assembly GCF_016699485.2. Taxonomy (NCBI): domain Eukaryota; kingdom Metazoa; phylum Chordata; class Aves; order Galliformes; family Phasianidae; genus Gallus; species Gallus gallus. The sequence continues at coordinate 94,434,335 of NC_052534.1, forward strand.
GAGTTTCAAAAATAAGAAGTGTTATTTTAAAAGAAAATAGCAATCTTATTAAAATGAGAACGAATCTGAAGCTCCATGTCTTGGAGCAGTTCTAAGAAAGGCAACTGCTCTGATTCCCTTGACATCTCTTGGACAGAAGCATGTTTTGGAGTTGGGGACAGCAAAGGGGACTACTTCAGCTAGCAATAAAATCACACCATGGTAAGAATTCTTTGAAAGAATTAAATAGTTATATCATTAGGAAAACAATGAAGAGATGCTGCTTTCATTTGTTTTTTTATCTGCAGGAACTTACATGCCTGTAGATTTCAGGAGAAAAAAATCACATGATCTGAGCAAATCTTGTCAGTTCACCATCTTAAAAGCAGGTGCCTTTCTAACACTGTTCCCCTTCCAAGTACTAATGTGTTATCTCATAAATCCTTGCAGAGCCTTCCATTGGTGACACAAGCAGGAAATGGCTTATGTGTTTCACTGTTTGATAGAGCAGATCAGAAAATTTGTGTTCCCTGCAGGGACTGCGAGGATGTCCTGTTTTCTGATTTCTGCAGACAAGCTTGTGCCACACAATGCTGGGAAAAAAAGAAAGTGGAGATGGGATGCGCGTGTGGGGATAGCTGGAAGAACTGAAAGGAGGCAGCTTGTGTGCTTCCTCTTCCACACGGGACTGACGTGGGTAGGAGCATCCTTTGCACCAGATTGGATCCCAAGGAGCTGAAGGATCCACGCCCCAAGATTAGTTCATCTGTTGGATCTCTCTGTTCTCAGTGCCACCTTCTCCTGTGGGTGCACTGGGAGGGGCAAGGAGAAGTGCCAGCATTTCATCTCTGTGTGACATCGTTTCCATATGACTGCTGGGAAGGCAGAAAGGCCCCAGCTGCTCCTGCTGGCATCACTATGGGTGGTTTTCCAATTCCTTCCTACAGAGCTTGCAAATTAAATGCACTTTAAATTCAGCTGTGTTTGGGGTGTTTCTGATGGAATTCTCAGCAATATATTTTTGCTCTTTGCTGTCCATTCTGACATAATGTCAGCTTGGGTCATCCCTGAAAGGGCTGGAGATGTCAGATTGCAGGAGCACCATCACAAAGACCTCATGTGCCATGAAGTTTGCTAGTGAAGAAAATGTGCTGATGGAGTTAATCAAAGCAGGCGCAAAGAGTGCAAACGTACAAAAATACCTTTTTTGTCCTTGAACACTTCTGCAAGCACAAAAAAAGTGAAAATATATTACCAACATGGTTGCATATAAGCAGGGGTAACCCTTATTTTGTAATTAATGGGGTTTTTCCTCGCAGAACTTTACAGAACTTGCTGAAATCTTTCTTCACTGCCTCTCTTAATTGTGACTTACAGTAATGGTGTAACAGAAGAGAAGCAACCTGTAGGGTTATAAGAAGGAAATGTAACAGGAAAGTAGCATGTAAGAACTCATCATTAATTGCAACAGCTGTTTTTTCCCTGGTAGGGTTTAACTGGATGCTCTGCAGGGCTGTTGAGCATTTGTGTGCCCACACAGCAGAACTCTGCAGCGATTGTGCTAGCTGACCTAAGAGTGAAGCTATAGGCAAGGAGTGACTTAGTAAAGCATTAAAAATGGTTCATAAGTGAAAGTGAAAGGCTGTGTAGAAGGCATTGGAAGGTTTGTTAGTCTGTATGTGTTTTCTGTTCTAGGATAACTATATTCTCATGTTTTAGTGTTACCTTGATAATGAATAACTTGTGCTGTTCTTGTGTTAGACAACGTTGTTCTCTTAAGCATGTTGTTTTACATGTTCTGGTATTCAAAAAACAATTCCCATGGAAAAGTGCACACACATTCTTTCTCTCATGCACACACATGTGTGCCAGTCTGTGACAAAATTTTCTTTTGAGATCAAACATTAGCTAAAGCCATTGGAGCTGCTGTAAGGGTAGGAAAGTGACTTGGCTCAGACACAAATATCCAGAAATCCTCTTACACTTTCACAAAGGAAAGAAACAGGCATCTGTCTTACCAACCTCTGAGAGAGAAATTTAAAATATATGCCATCAGCAAAGTAATGGCTTTGATTTCTGAGGCGAATGCTAGTGGGAGAGAAATTTCCATGAAGAAACCATAGAGGAATACTCTTTATCATTGACAGCAATTAAAGAAAAACTTTGAATTCCTCACTCTGGGTTGGCAAGGCGAGAGGTGTGCTGTCCACTGGGATGTATTAGCAAGGTGGACAGCTCAGTTCCATGGCTATGACAGTTTGTTCATGTCCTGCAGACAGACTAATTTCCAAAGCAGAGTCCTGTTGTCAGGCAAAGTGAAACTCTCTGGTGAAAGCTATTCATTTGAGTGGTATTCAGAGTCTCTTATTGTAAACTTCCTCTACTGAGCTCTGTACTGTATTTTATCTATATGTTATGCACACATCTTAGATGAGGAGAGTTTGAGGCAACTTCCCAGTAGTGTGGAAGTAAACAATATATTTACAATTGTGAAGACTGAGGTACTGCTCAATAAAAAGAATAGAAGATATGTATATATATATATATAGGTATATACTACAGTTTATTTGATGGAGAAATGTTTTTTATCCAAGGAGCAATATGATGTGTCCACTGGGTTTTAATATCCTCCTTGTTCCTCACAGATCATTATTCAGAAATAAATGCATATAAGTAAAAGAAGTGGAAGTGTTCAAAACCTGAAACAGTGTTGTGCTTTTTTTTTTTTTTTTTTTTTTTTTTTTAACTAAATTGAAAGAGAATGTGTCAGGTAATAATGCATATCTACAGTAGATGATGACAGTCACAGTAGACTTGCTCTGTACGGTCATCGCATATTTCAGCATGAGGCTACTGAACACTGCAACTGCATTTGGAAGACCTCTCTCCAAATCCTTTACACTAAACATAAGATTTCCATGGTGAAAATCAGGGATTTGGGGGTCTTTCTGTAGCTGAGAGAAACAGAGATTGCTGCCCACTTCCTGACTTTCTGCACAAAATGTCCTCGATCCATTCATGTTTTCAGTAATTATATTGCTGACATTTTAGGTTCACCTATGTAAGAAAACCTACAGGCATATTTTATATTATGCAAGGCAAGACATCAAAAAACTGGCAAATCCACATAGTCTCTTTTAAAGCAGCCTCAAGCCATTGTGCACATCTTCGTTCACCTGATAGCATTGAGCTTTGACATGTTTCATTTTGATTAGAACCTCTCCTGACTTGGAGCAGGTTTCTACTTTCAGCTACTGTAGCACAATTATTTCTGCAGGTTTAATGTCTGCCAAGTATTGCTTTTGTGAGATTCACTGAGTAAATATTGCATTTTGCATTCATTTGCACATCTTAAAGTGTACTTTTATAGATATCTAGCAGACTCAATCCCACCAACAACTGCAAACTTTCACAGCGCTTGCATCTGTGAATGTCGTCACTGTGAAAGTATTTGGGAGAGCAGAGCTGGGGCGAACGTTGGCTGTTTTCAGATGGTCTATGTCTGATGTACACTTGTAATGTACATGTCTATATCTGAGCCATATTTCCTAAGTCCCCTTTAAATACATAGAAGGAAAATAAGCATTTAAGGGACCAATTCATTTGATCTATTGTAGTTGCCTGATTAAGGTTCTGGTCTGTCATTCTTTAGAAGAGCTGATTCCTTTCCATTGCGTCAGTGGCAATGGCCAATGGTGAGTAGTTGAGATGCAGATCTCCACTCCACAGGTGCCTACACATGAGAGAAGAATCCTCTATGCAGAGCACAGCACCTCTTGTTAATCAAATTCACAGAAAAAACACTGTGAGGCATAGATACATGGATGATATATGTTCACAATTTACAAGGTGGTTTCAAAACTTCACCTTTCTTAATTGCTTAGATAATCATAGTAATGTTATGCTTTATTGTGATCTTTCTAAACATCACTGTAAATTATTGTGAAGCAATATCTGAGCTCCTCATAGCTATAGCAATTAAGTCTAGCAGAATTCTAAATTATAGAGGTAAATTTACAAAAAGATGACAAGAATATTCTGGAGCTTTGTCTACCATACAGGTTATTCCTGGATGTCAGCTTATGCAACGGCATAAATACTGTTTTACAACTGCCATTTTAATAATCTTAGAGATGCTAAGGCTAAGTATTGTGTCAGTTGTTTGTTTATCATCATTGACTGTTACAGTTAATGCTATTTAAAATCCACTAATTCTAGAAAGTATTTAATCTTCTATGCCTCAAAAGATAAGTAATGTTCAATAAGAGGCATATGAGTTCCTGACCGTGGAAGCAACTTCTCTAAGAATCTTTTCCTTGATTTTTTTTCTGAACACCTATATCTGACACAAAAGAAAATGGCCTAGGTTAGTGAAGGACTTAAATTAAGACGCTGAACTGGTTTAATTTGGCATGGCAGATTACATGAAACCTTCAGCACATCATAGGCTTCTCAAATCAAAGCAGCCACACCCTGCTGCTTAACGTGACCAAACAGCCATCTGCATTTGGAAGGGTCTTCCATCAGCATCCATCTCCACAGCAGGTGTCAGTCCAGGAACATGAATATATTTGGTTCCCTCTGACCTTCATTAATAACTTTTGCTACCTTTGGGCAGTAGATGGTGGTCTGTTGAGCACAAGTAGCTCCTGGTACACTCAGAAATGGAGGCCCCACCAGTTTCTCTGCAGAAGATGGATGGCTTCTCTATTCCTTCACTGTATTATGAAGAACTGTGCAACAGCAGAGAATAAGATGGAGTGGGGCATGGCCAAAGCTGGAGGAGCACTGAGCTGCCCGGGTGCTAGGAGCTGCCTCTGCTGGAGCCCAGTCCAGGAGAGCAGCTGTATGGTGCACGGGTGTGCACCATCATTCAGCCCTTAGCTGCCTTAGAACAATTTTGTTACATTTTGCATTTCAAATAGTAATTTTCCAGCTATAAGAACAAATGGGGCCATTTCACCAACATTTCCAGAAATCCCATATACATTCTTGTCAAATTCTCTGATTAAAAAATATTTAAATATTAAAGTTGTAGAGCAGGTGTATTTAAACATCTTCTGAGGTCATTAAAATGCTCTGACTACAGTATCTGCACTTTTGTTGGGCAGCATCAAATAGAGTTGAAATTTTGTTTTAGAATTTTTAAAGGAAAATCAATCTCCTTTTGCATAATCTTGTTTCACTTTAAATGCTTCCTAGCCTCTATTAGTATTCTTTCCTCAGCAACTTTTGTTCCGTTCTTGTTATCTTCATTCTGGTTAGGTGATGTGACTGAAAAGCTCATCTGTGCATCCTCAGGGATATGCAGATGAACAGCAGCAGTTGGAGGATCCATGTAAAACTACCTCTGACTGCTACCAGAGCTGTCCCAGGAGATCCTCACCTCAAAGTCTGGGATGGGACCCACCACGCTGAGTCAGCAGGAGCCTCTCTGGGTTACCTCACAGACTGAGGGGGTCACTGCTTTGTGGGAGGGGCTGTGCTATGGGGCTCAGGAGAAGAGCATTTTGGGATTACATGAGACATTATAAGCTACAGATAAAGAAAGTTTCCAGATGACTGGAGTTTACTGCTTTCTGTGCTTGCTGGGAACTGTCAGACTACCCTAAAATAGACATTATTATCAACATCCATTATATCCAAGGAAATTCTCTCCAGTAATGAATGAGCATCCATTCCCCTTCCACCTACAGAAACATACCTGCCATTAGTGACTATCACAAACCGTGCCAAGTGTTCTTGTGGGCAGGACCCTAATTATTTCCCTCAGTTTCCCCTCGTATCCCCTTAGCAAACCTGCCAATATCACCAGCTATCGCTGAGCTGGGAGAATGTCACTTTGGAAAGAAAGAGCTTGTTAAGGGTCTTTTCAAAGATGGGGTGCACTGTGGGTGTTGCACTGACATTAATGACACCCGCTCCGAGGTGTGTGGTGGCTGTGATGGCTGTGACAGGTGCAGTGCTGCATGTCACTCCGTGTTGCAGTCACCCCATGTCACGTGTCCGGGCTGTGCGTGCAGAAAACAAGGGCTGATGGAGATGCCCCAGCAGTCGCTCCTGGCAGCTCTGAGCACCACCCCTTGGTAATACAGCTTTCTAGCAAAGTCTAGTTTACATTACAAGGAATTTCTTTAGTATTTAGCAGTCACCTTGAACATGTCTGAGCACAGCTACTTCAGTGACTTTCTGGACTGACAGAGTGTATTTTCTCTGGAGCTCATTACAGAGCGGGGCTATGTCAGAAACAAAGAAGGGGCTTTATGTAAAGACTTGAAAGAAGAAGGGCAGAGGTTTGCAAGGCAGCTCAAGGAGGAGTTCAGTGCAAAGGGGCACTGCAGAAGAAGCTGCGGAGACAGCTGCTAGAGAATTTAGCACATAAAAATATGTGCAACGCTACACAGAGCGCATGTATGTAATATTCATAAGACTGTCTTTGAGACGCAGTCTTCCTCTAGATTTTGAAGCTGTCTGAAATCTGCAGACTTTCAAACCACTTAAATATAATAAAAACTGCACTGATTATCGCATGATTGCTGACATTTGGTGTCTGTCAGTCTGAAATAACTTCTCCTCCTTGCTATAATTTCCTCTAAAAAGCAAAGCAGACGCAGTGATCTTTCACAAAGCTCTCCCCAAACAGCTCTTGCCTTCATGCCTTGCTGCTTTCTTCCCGAGGTCAAACAGCGTTGCCCAAAAGCTCTTCCTTTCTCCTTTTTACTGCATTTGTTTGTCTGGTAGTTCTGTGTCTGGTGTTCTTGACTGACAAACTAGAGTGCTACCTATGTATAAAAGAATATTATTAAAAAAAATCTTAAAAAGACCCTATTAATATTTTATTAGCATTTCTTTTCTTCCTGAGACTGAATGACAGCTTACCCAAGATAGCTGATTTTAATTATTTTTCCAACCTGTATTCCTCTTGTCACTGTCTCTTCCAGCATCAATCCAGTCAGATGTTTTTCTTTATTATTACCATAAGGCCTCAGCAGCCTATAATTACTCTAAAGAATTTCTTATCTTTTATTTCTGAAGCTGAGATTTTCTCTTTTCATTTGCCATTTTTTTTTCTTCTTCGTTTTCTTTTTTATATTTTGGTAAGATCTGTAATTAACCTTGCAGCTGTTGATAGTCTGCTCCAATTGGTAACCATTACACTTGGTGCCGTTTCTTTCTGTCCCCACCCCCCTTTTCTTCCTCGTCTCTTTGTGAAGGACTGGTTACAGTAATGATATTCCCATCTTCAAAGCAATGAACAAAATATATACAACAAATTCCCTTTGGGATTGCTTTGCAGAATCCATTTTTAATGCTAAGATGATTAAAAACGACTTGCTCTTAACAGCACACAGTGCACATTTCCAGAGCAACCCACCATGCAGTTTTCCAGGATTTGAAGGACGGGCAATGGAAGGAAGATGTCTGTGTGTTGATGTCCATGTGGCAGCTCCTGCTCCCCAGAAGGGAATCAGCAGGAGTCTTCCTCCGGGTGTTGTTGGGGAGATTGGGAACAGAAGGGGACTGTGCCTGAGCTGAAAGAAATCAAATGTAAATAATTGCGTAGATTACATGGCTATGCTGCTTTCCCTGAAAATGAGCCTGTGCCTTCCACTTGAGAGATGGAATTACAGAAATAGGAACCATTTCATATCTGTGATGAAAAAATATAATAAGGCTACTCTCAAGGTACATTGCTTTGTCATTAGATATAAAAGGCTTCTTTCAGGATACTACATTAGTTTCCTGGAATTATGACTTGTGAGCAGAGCTAAATGTAAATGCAATGTGTCCATGATAATGGTCCCTGTATTTTAGCAGAGGTACTGTTGGTACATTGGGAGTTCTCATTGCCATCACTGTACTAGTAACATCTCTATGTGACTTCTTTTTGAAGAGAAAATTGCACCTAAGGAGAACACAAAAGAAATATGTTTTTTTAAGTATTTCAACACCTCTATTTAGCCTTTCCCTACTCCCTGTTCCCTATTCCATAGCCTTTCTCAGCCTACTGGGTAAAGCCTGCCCTTCAGTGACAGAGCAACAAGGTGGAGGTTGCTGTAGTTTCAGTGTTCTTCTTGAAACATTCTACTGCAGCCTCCACCATGATGTGCAGAAGTCACCTGCTTAATGATTCATACACCACTCAGGCTTTTCAAAACCTTCTGAAGTGCTACGTGCCTTGATTTTAAGCTGTGACCCACAGTACAAGGGCAGAACCAAAACTCCTCTGCTTGTCTAATTTCTCCTTGTGTAAAATGCAGAATAAATCAGTTTCCAGTTCTTTGCCTTTGGATTGCTTCCTAACCTTTTCAGCTGCTGATTTAAAAAGGTACTTAATATAGAGGACTTTCATAAAGGCAGTTGTCTTGGGACCTGTATAGTAATCTAATTCATTCTAACATCTCAGCCTCTAAGATTCCTCATTGAGGAAAATCAAAGCTGAGAGAAAACAGAGAAAGGGGCAATAATCACTTTAGCTACCTTTACCTGTTTAACTGTAGGCATAGCTTATGCACACATTCTGATAAATAAGAAGGGAGAACTGGCTTCAACCAGAAATGGAGAAGGCTGAGATACTCACCAAGTTCTCTGCCTCAATCTTCAATGACATTCAGTCTTCCCATGCTTCTCGTGTCCCTGAACGTACCACAGTAGGAGTGGAGCAAGTCCAAGACTGCCTCATGAGGGTGAATGTGTACAAATTTATGGGATTATGGACAACATACATCACAGGATCCTGAAGGAACTGGATGATGTCATTGCCAAGCCACTCTCCATCATATTTGAAAAGTTGTGGATGTCCACAGGAACTGGAAAAGAGGAAACATCTCTCCTATTTGTAAGAAAGGGTGAGAGGAAGAGCTGGGCAACTACAGGTCAGTGAGTTTCACATCTGTGACAGAGAAGATCATAGAATGGATTCACATGAAAGCTAAGTTAAGGCTCATGCAAGATGAGGATCTGATCCAAGACAGCCAGCACAGCTTCACCAAGGGCAGATTGACCACTCTGATGGCCTTCTACTATGGAGTAACATCACTGGTAGACAAAGGAAGGGAAACCGGTATCATCCAACTGGGCTTCTCCAAGGTCTTTGACATGTTCCCACACAACATCTTTATCTCTGAATTAGAGAAATATGCATTTGAAGAGTTGGCTATTTGGTAGATAGAAAGTTGGTTGGATAGTTACAGACAGAGGATTGTTGTCAAGGGCACTGTGTCCCAGTGGAGGTCGGTCACAAGTGGTATCCCCCAGAGGTCCATCTTGGGGCACTATGGTGCTCTTCAACATCTTTATTAATGACATAGATTATGGGAATGAGTATGCCCTCAGCAAGTTTGAGATGACACCAGATACAGATGATAACACAAAAGGAAAAGTTGCCATCCAGAGGGACGTGGATAGGCTTGAAAACTGGGCCCACATGAACCTAACGAGGTTCAGAAAGGTCCTGTGTTTGAGTTGCATCAATCCCAGTTGTGTGTACAGACTGAAAGAAGGCTCACCGAGAGGTAGCCCTGCAGTGAGGAACTTAGGGGTCCTGATGGATGAAAAACTGGACATGAGTCAGCAGTGTGCACTTGGAGCCCAGAAGGCCAACTGTATCCTGGGCTGCATCCAAAGAGAAGTGGCCAGCCAAATGAGGAAGGAGATTGTCCCCTTCTACTCTGCCCTCCTGAGGCCCCATCTGGAGTACTGAATCCAAGCCTGGGGCCTGCAGCATGAAAAAGTCACGGAACTGTTGGAGAGGGTTTCAGAGAAGGGCCATGAAGATGATAAGGAGAAGGAGCACCTCTTTTAAGAAGAAAGCCTGAGGAAGTTGGGCTTGTTCAGCCTTGAGAAGAGAGGGTTCCTGGGAGACTCAATTGCAACTTTCCTGTACTTAAAAGAAACTTGAAGGAGGGAGACCGACTTTTTATATGGACAGAACGTGACAAGACAAGGGGGAATGGCTTTGAAGTAACAGGGGAGATTTATGTTAGATGTTAGGAGGAAATTCTTTACTCAGAGGGTTTGAGGCCCTGGCACAGGTTGCCCAGAGAGGCTGTGAATGTCCATCCCTGGAGGCATTCAAGTCCAGGTTGGGTGGGCCTTGGGCAACCTGATCTGGTGGGTAGCAGGGGGATTGTAACTAGATGATCTTTTAAGTCCCTTCCAACCTAAGCCATTCTATGATTCTGTGATTCTATGATAGCTAATGGTCTGAATTCCCCATACTGCCAGGAAACAAAAACAAAACAAACAAATCAAACAAACAAACAAAATCCTTTCAAAGAGCAGTTCATCCCTACCTAACAGATGAGTGAATTTGCTTCTAATGATGCTTATCTTTCTCCAAGCATTACTGTATGCGTCTTGAATAAGAAGCACAGATTACATACTTAACTTTTCGGCAGGTAATTTTACATGTGCTGAGCCTTTAATTTATAACTAAGTGAGAATCAGTGTTGAAATGTAGCTGTCCTGTCTGTACTCAATAACATGTACTCAAAGCACTGACATTTATATATTTATGTGAAAATAATATACATAAAAATCTCTCAGTGAACATCTGTGATGTCTTTTGAAATGTACACCAAAAAGAAAAGTAAAGAAAAAATTACCAAATGTTCCAAGAAATTCTTTTCAAAATTATATCAAAAAGCAGACTGAGCAAAATCCAAGAGCTTCATTTCAAATAGAACAACTCCTTTTGAGCAGCATTTGCTGTCCTCAGCAGTTTGTTTCAATACACATGCTCTTTGGAACTATAAAAGGAAAGAGTAAGTATGAAAAATCATATGTTATATCTCAACATGTGTCAGGCAGCAAATTCATTAGATGATGGTACTTTCTGTATTTAAAAAAAACAAGGATCAGTTGAAAATCTAACTGCATTGAGGTTCATGATAAACCACATGGAGTTGAACCAATCCCCTCTACTACAGTACAAACATAAGTCTTTATTCTTTATTCATGTTGCTGCTCTGCTAACAAACCTCTCTCTCTCTACTTGGGTTCCAAGTTCTTTATAAGTCTTGTCAAATGGCACAACATTGCTCTGGCAGTCAAAATGTGAATTTTCTGTTTTAGTCTTGACCCATATTGGATGTGAAACCACAATGTTCAGTCATGGTCTCTGGTACCAGGGCTCTGACAGTGGTACACTGTGATAAGGCAGCATCCATGAAACTAAGGTATTTTTCATGTCAGTGAACAAGAATTAACTTAAAGCAAAATACAGGATGAGGAATTCAAAAATGCAATTCGAATGCACTTACGTCTTGCCAAATCCCATCCCGTGCTGGCTATTAATCTCGCTACCTCTGGATCTCCTCTTCCTTCCTCCCCAAATTGCTATCTGTCTGAAAAAGCTCTTTTTTTTCTTTTCCCCTAGTGCTGCTGGGTTTTCCTTCTGTGTTGAAATATTTTTCCTATCCAGCTCTGAACTGGTTTTGAGAACAGCTGGCATCAGTGAAAAAAATATCAAAGCAAATAGTTTTGGCATTGTCAAAAAACAGGTACAGTCAATGAAATTATCAGGTAGCAGGCTGAAAACAAACAAAAGGAAGTACTTTTTTACACAGTATATAATTAAATTAGGGAACTCATTGCTAGAGGATGCTGTGAAAGCCCAATCAATAAATATTTTCAAAAAGGAACTAGGCAAATTTATGGAGAACTAATTCACTGGTGGCTACTGAATACAAGGCTCACATTTGACCCTTCCTTGAGCACTTCTGATGGCAGTCAAAAGTAGCTTTCTAGAATGGATTTATTCTTGTTCTGACTTAGTGTGGTCAGTCTTATTTTCTCATGTCTATTAAGTATTTGATGAAATACGATGGACCCTAGTGGGTTTAGACCCATGATGAAAACACCTCATGTGCAGTGTGCCTCAATTTTATTCCAATCCATCAGTTCATATTCTACTGTTAGATTACAGTCTATTCTCTGAAGATTTTACATGCAAGCTGAGCCTGAGTTAATTGGAAAGATTATTTGCAGGTTTATCAGTAAAGATACAAATAATACTTTGAGGCCTCATGTTTGGAGAAAAGACATACCTCCTCTATTGCCATGACTGCAGAAATTATATTAATGTTAATTGGAAGAGAAAATCACAGATTGCACCTAGACAGTGCCAAGTTTCAACGAATCAGAGATGGAAAAGACCAATTATGTTTTTGGCCTAAAGGCAAGCTCAGTGTAGGATTGCTCCTTGATGTTCATTTTCCATTGTTACAAATGTTTCTCCTGGTTAACTACTTTGCATGCAGAGTGAAATATGAAAGAAAAAAATAATAAAGTGTTTGAGTATGTTATTACATTTACATTAAAATGCTACTTGTTAGTGGCTTCAGAAATACTAGTTTTATCTTACCTATTTGGCAGGAACTCTTTGGAAAAGCTGAGAAGTGGAAGCAGACAAAGACAGTTCAGTCTGCTGAACCATGAACTTCAGTTTTTCTGACTCCAACTTCAGGAGCCATAATAATACACGGTCTACTGTCTGAAAAATCTCTCTTGTCCAATTTTGCCATCACCAATACTACAGTGATAAAAAAAATGCATAGTAATTATTGACTAATTACAACACATCTATTTTCTTCTCCATGGCTTTTGTCAATATATATGTCATTACACTGTTCCATTGTTCCTAAGTATGATGAGGTGATGAAAGAAGAGAGCAGCAAAAAGACAAGCTAATTTTGTATGAACCTTGATGATTCACATAATGTTAGTCTTTTTTGCTTTAACTTTAAGAAATAATAAATGCCTGTTATTCTTGACTGTTTTTGTTGCTGTTTTGCTTTGGTGGTGTATTGCTGAATTCATTTCTTGTCGGCATCCCACAGGTGAACTGTGTTTTAGTGGGGATCTGAACAGAGCAGTGGCCTTCTGGATTAGACCTATAGTTAGATTTTTCTTTGAAATAAAACCACATTTGTGCATTTTTACTCGTCCAACTGGATAGCTTGCAAATAAGACTTTCCTCTAAGAGTCTTTTTAAAAATCTAAAGTGCCTTGGAACTGCTGCTCTGTTTTAAGCCCTTTAGAAATGAATGTAGTGTTCATTAAAACCTTCCTCCTGATCACCTACTTAGTGAAATGATATTGCTTGGCTGGTTTGGGGATCGTTTTGGAACTCATGTATTGACTTCAGTGTAATTCCAGGTATTTTACCTAGCAGTGAGAAAGAAAACAGGAGATCAGATGTTCCAGTATTTTCGTCCTGGTCTGTATTTCTGCTGATACAGGAAGACTCTGCTTTTATTCTGTTTTTACCGTAGTTTAACCAGAAACAGAATTTGGACGAGTATATATTCTTTTACTGTGTATTTATTACAAGCTGCCATGAGTTCCAGTCACATCCCCACTACTGTTAATTATCTGAATGAAGTTTGTCGTCACCCATATTTCTTGCTTCATTCACCACCTCTAACACCAGTTGCAGATCACTTCTGCTAGAACATCCTCCACACTAGGGAGAAAATTTTTGCTACCAGAACTAAGCATGTAAAAAAATAAAGGGAAATTTGACCACAGACTGTGTTTCAGTGCATCACAATAGGAGTACTTCACCCACTTTATTATTATTATTATATACTTTTTCTGGATAGCAGTCAGTTTCAGCCTTTTGCAACTTTTTTTTATTATTTATTTTTCTAAGCAATTAATCTCTGAAAAGCAAATGTAAGATTTCTTATAATGTCTTATTTTTTTCTTGGTTACCTTTCAAATCTCCTGAGAAATCACTTGCTAGTGCTCCACACTTGGAAAACTATATCACTGTAAGAAAGATAAAGCTGTGTTCAAGAATTTCACTGTTTTTATCTAATTGTACTATTCAGTGATCCCTGTTTCATATGTTTTGAGCATTTTAATGGAGACTTCTCTTGGCTTCATGGACGCATCCACTTGTAATCTTTCTCTTTGGAGGATGAGCAGTTTCCCAGGAACAACTCTGTCACAGGAGTGCTGATTGGTGACACATCATAGACAGATTTCCTGCTCACTGCATTGGACTGAAAAGCAAGTGGTGATGAAGCTATTTGTCTCTTACTACCTAAGATATATCACAGAACTGATATGCTGAAGTATCAACATACAAGTGCATGGTTTCGTCTTGAGTATTCTGGCTGGACTCCTCAATGATACATCCATAGTTTGTCTCCAGGCTCATTTAGCCATTCCTACATTTTCCCAGCAGGGCAACTGTGATGATGGGACTTCTTTTGTGTGGATCTTTAGCCACTGAGAGCTGGACAGAATAAGAATTAATGTTTCAACCCAGTCCATTCTGTGATTCTGTGTTCAGCTGAAGGCCTTATATCTCAACTTTCACTGTTTTGGAGACTTTAGTTAATTTCTCCTTTTTCATTTTTCCCTTCTTCAAAGAAGCCATTAAGCCATTTAAAGACAGAAAAGAACTGGATGAGAACTTGGTGATTAGAAAACAGAAAAGAACTGGTGAAAAAGAAAGCAAAACCAAAACACACCAAAAAAATCCCTGACACCTAAAGGACTTTAAACATATGTTATATGTGATAGTAACAGCTGCAGCCTTGTTGACAGTATAATACCACTGCAATCCCCAGGATATATCTCAGATACTGAATTTCAGGCTGCAGAAGAATGGTGCTTGAAGATTCTTGAAAAGAATCACAAGTAAGTGTAAAGCATACCTGCATCAAATTTCTGCTGTGAATTAAAGTTTCCATGCTGTTAAAACTAGCCCTCTCCTCTCTTTAACTCAGGAAAAAACAAAAACAAAAACATAAAAACCCACCCAAATGCCAGAGTAATAAAATAAATTGTGTACAGTATTATGTTTGGTTATTATCTTCTGCTTAACTCATTACTTTCATGGGATAAACAACTTTCAGAAGAGATAAGAAACTCTATTAACACCTTATCCCTAGTAATATCAGCTGTCTTCAACGTCCTCAATACACTTGCATAGGAGAACCTACCCAACAGCAAAGTAGTGCCCTGGTCCTCACTGTTGAGCAAAGGGCAATTGGAGCCTCTTTGCACTACCTACTTGCAAAGACAACCCTGAAACTGATCATAAACAGTAATTCACAGTCCTACAGGAAAAACTCAGATGCAGCCTGTGCCCTGCTTGAAGCAATGTCCACTTTCCCTGTGAGTGTACCTTGCTATTCTGTATGTGATCTGATCGCAGCTCTACCAGCTGCTATGTGAAGGTTGGTCTGAATTCCACCTTAGAAAGGTCCCAAATGCCTACCAAAGGACAGATGAAGTTTCTGAAAATGTTTGTTCACTGTTCCCACACAAACATATCCAGTGGGATTTGTATTGGTCTTACTTTAACCCTTTCAAAGGGGATGAGCTCATGACAGTGGAGAGCAGTGGACATGGAATAGTGGGGAGAAATAGCCAGCTGTAGAGCACTGAGTCATCAGAACTAGCTGTCTAGTTTAAGATGAAATGATTGGGAATAAAACACACAGTGAGGTTTGAACAGACATTAATACCAACACTGTAGATTTTTACCATTCATTAGATTAATTCTAACCAAGAGCAGGGCTTCAGGAAGAACGCAGAATACATGACTTAATTGAATGCAGACGTAGCCAGTATCAGGGATTTCCTTTCCAGTTTTAGCAGAAGTTTTAGAAACACAGACTAGGAGAGGTGTAGTAGTGTATTATCTCTGTGCATAGCAGATTGCTGTCCCATCAATGATGTTAGCCACTACAGAACAAGGATCCAGAATGCTTCCAGGCAGGAGAGCTAGTGGCTGATGTTCAACTGTACTGGTGAAAGTAATAATACAAGATCACATGTTACAGAAAATTAGGACCTCGGAGTCAAGCACCAAGCTCAGTGCGTCCCACTGTCTGTCAGAATACCCCATATTTGAAAACAGATTTAATATGTCATTACACAGAGCTCAGCTTTCCCTTCCAGCTCATTTGAGTTAGACAGAATAGCCAGAAGTGTGAAAGGGAGTTAAAAAGGAGAAAATGACTGAAGGTTTCTACTGTTCAGGAGTGACAGAATATGAAAAACCCAGTCAATTTGCCTGTAAAACAAGTACTAGGAGTTGGAAAGGAATACCAGAGATGTCCACAACCTGTCCTGCAGCAGTGACTGAACAAAACCTGTCATCTTTCACAGAGGAAGGTCTGTTAGCACTCACAACAGCAGTTTATACATTTCAGCTGAGGGGCAGTTGGGAAAGCCAAGCAGTGGTAATTCTTAACCTGTACAGAAAGCTATTTTAGCTTATGTTGACCTGTTCCTTCTTTAGAGATAGCAAACGGCAGGAAAGAGCAGAGAAAACAGACAAGATCCTAATGGATCCTCCACATCCTCCAGGAGTTCAGAGAAACTCATAAACATAGAGATTTCTTGGTATAGCAAGCTTCCCCAGCTCCATTTACAGGTATTTTTTGTTTGTTTGTTTGTTTGTTTTGTTTTTTTGTAAGTGGATGTTTTTTTACAGATGGGGAAGAATAAACCTGTGGTAGTGTACATTTCTGATGCTGCTAATAGATGCTTTCAGAACAGATTTTTTTCTAAATGGTTAGAATATAACTTGGCAATAATTGTTAACTGCTTTGGTAAACAGTCATTTTAGACATTTACCTCTTCTTTTCCAGGTCTAGAAGTTGCTCCTGACTGCACATGTCTGCATAAAAAATATGTACCTCACTGTACAGATATAGCAATTTTTGTGGAAAATAAAATACTGAACACATACTTCTTCAAATCTCAGGTAGGCCAAGCAAACCAGACAGTCATAATAAACCAAATTATTCTTTTAACCCTCAGAACTGTCAGGTATTTGAAGCTATGCAACCTGATTTTGTGTGGAACAGCTGTACAAGTGGCTACTTTTTGTATCTAAGTGGCCAGCTGATATAGGTAAAAATAACAATTATATAATAAATAAATCCATTAAAAATATTATCCTATTCTTTCAAAATATTTTGACCTCTGGTAAATATAGGTTATACACGACAGTATTTATTTTACTTTCATTGGTAGCTGAGTCTGAGCTGGGGTTGAATGGACTGCAAAATCTTGCCAACACATAGTAAATTCAAACATAAATCACGGTTGGGGAAATGCTAAAGCAAGCTTAAGCTTGTTTTCCAGGGAAGAAGCTTTACAAGACTGAACTTGCTGGCAGTAATAATGCTCATCCTCTGTTGAATTATATTTCAACAGTTTTCTTTCTTCTTTTTTTCAGAGAATAGCTAAGTGGCAGTTTTAATAGAAGGAGGGGAAGCCATCCAGAGGGACCTGGACAGGCTGGAGAAGTGGCCCCATGAAAAGCTAATGAGGTTCAATAAGGCCAAGTGCAGGGTGCTGAACTTGGATCGGGGCAATCTCAGGTAATTATACAAACTGGGGGAAGATTTCCTTGAGAGCAGCCCTGCAGAGAAGGACTTGGGGGTCCTGATAGATGAGAAGCTGGACATGAGCCAGCAGTGTGCATTTGCAGCCCGGAAGGGCAACTGTGTTCTGGGCTGCATTAAAAAAGGGGTGGCCAGCAGGGAGAGGGAGGTGATTGTCCCCCTCTCCTCAGCTCTTGTGAGTCCCCATCTGGAGTATGGCATTCAGGCCTGGGGCCCCCAGTACAGGAAAGATGTGGAGCTCTTAGAGCGGGTCCAGAGGATGGCCACTAAGATGATCAGAGGGCGGGAGCACCTCTCCTACGAAGAAAGGTGGAGAGAACTGGGATTGTTTAGCTTGAAGAAGAGAAGGCTCTGGGGAGACGTCATTGTGGCTTTCCAGTACTTGAAGGGAGCGTATAAACAGGAGGGGGAATGACTGTTTACGAGGGTGGATAGTGATAGGAGAAGGGAGAATGGTTTTAAACTGAGACGGGGGAGGTTTATGTCAGATATTAGGAAGAAGTTTTTCACTCAGAGGGTGGTGACACACTGGAACAGGTTGCCCAAGGAGGCTGTGGATGCCCCATCTCTGGAAGCATCCAAGGCCAGGCTGGATGTGGCTCTGGGCAGCCTGGTCTAGTGGTTGGCAACCCTGCACATAGTGGGGGGGGTTGAAACTAGATGATCATTGTGGTCCTTTTCAACCCAGGCCATTCTATGATTCTATGATTCTAATGCTTTTAGTGAGCTTCTGGAAGTATCAGAATCAGAAAGTATCAGGAAGTATCAGTATCAGAACGTTATTTACATCGTTAAGCCAAGCTATGTCTGAAGAATTGCAATCACATCACTTTTATGAGATTCTACAAACTGAATGCTGAAAAGTCTTCTCTGGCACTTTTCTTTAAAGCAGAGCAGGGAGCAGAGGGAAGGGGAAATCTGAGAAACTTTCCACAGCAAATGCATGTTTCAGTGTTCTGTATTAATAATTCCTCAGTGAATCTATATGAACATGATATCCTTTCTGCAGATTTGATTTAGAATAGATTTGGATATAAGCTATGCTCTGATACTAAATTTTACTTCATAAAATCCACAGTTAATCTGGCCTTAATGAAAAAGAAATGTTAGTAAGTGGATGGTAAGATGTACAGGCAATTCTCCAGAGCTGTGGAGAGTGTTTCATGCCTCATGCACAGTACAAAGGAGAACAAAAATTTGTG
Organism: Gallus gallus; assembly: GCF_016699485.2. Lineage (NCBI taxonomy): Eukaryota > Metazoa > Chordata > Aves > Galliformes > Phasianidae > Gallus > Gallus gallus. The sequence goes on from NC_052534.1 coordinate 94,452,897, forward strand.
TGCACATATAACAGGTATGCAGATCATGAATCTGTATCAGAAGGAGTGTATCATCAATTTCAAAAATTGAATTCAGGAGGTGAAATTGGCAGTATTGTGTTGATGAATATAAAAGAGAGATGATAAAAACCACCAGTAAATTATTAGTTTAACATTAGTGGTAAATCTGACATGAGAACATTAGCAGTAGACATGGCAGATCATGAGAGCACAGACTGTGCCACACTCATCATCATTTGTATTTCTATTATTTGTATGGAGAGAACGCTAACAAATCAGCCTGGCAGTAAAAAAACTGTGAGAATGTCCATGTGCTCTGTCATTCTCAAAGAGTTTTCACCCTATATTTTATTAAAGTTATATGGCTTGCTAATGGAAGTAAGGTAAAGTTGCAAACCACATTCTATTCTTAAGTAATCTTTCCAATGCCATTAAAGTCAACAAAGCTGCATGGAGCAACTGAAAGCAAAAGTTGTCCTTATGGATCCCTCTAGAAGCAACCTAACTAGTAACAGAGACTTTAATCTCCTGGCGGAGGTTAAAGTTGTATTTCTTTTCCAGGTAAAGTCTGATAGGATGGATTCTGATTAGATCTTGCTTTTATTTATTTATTTATTTATTTATTTATTTCTGTTTAGCTGTTTAATTTTCAGGTAATTGATGAGTCTGTTTGTCTACTGATATATTAAAACTGGCAGCAATATCTCAGAATGGGTTATCTTTTACTGAAGACCAATAAAAACTAATCACTGTAAGTGGGTGTGAGTAAAGATCAGAACAACAGGAATCTCAATATATCTTAACAGCACTAATGTTTAATATTTTACATTTCCAGTCAAAGCATGGAACAAACATTAACTAATTAACCATTGAAGCAATTCTACACCTTTGTAAGTACTTATATTTACTTTTGTACTGTAGTTGTCTTTTTGTAAGAGAGAAAAACAAAACACAAGCAAATAATGCATTATGCTCAGCATTCTTTTTCCTAAGATTTCCACTATTCCTAGACTAAAGGACTTCATATCATTCATCCTTGTGCCACAAGTGTTTTAAGGATGGTTTTGTTTCAAGTTCCTATGAAGCACAGAAGAGAGGAGTGCATGCAGCTACACTCTTAGTCCTGTCTGTCTTCCCACTTAGGTCCTAAGACTTAGGTCTTTTGTTACCCCCCACCATCTACAAATATCCCTTTTAATTCCCAAAATGACAAAGAGGAAAACAAAGTAGTTATCTCCCTGAGTAAAACTGGATAACTACTCTAAAGACTAATTTCTTGAGACAACTTAGATATGGATGTCAGCATGTCACTTCCTTCTCTTGACAGTCTTCTAGCACTATCCCCAAAAACTCTGAATTCTCCTGTGCTCCCCAAAAAATTATACCTCGTTAACCTATGCTTTTTACGATAGACTCCAAAGGTCCCTAAGCTGTCTATGCCTTACTCAGTACCTTTGCTTTTCATTGGTGAGGTCTACTGACAAAATAACATCAAGAACCAAGATGATGGGGTGTTTATCTCTACTCACAGAACTGAAGTTGGGTTCAAGCCAAGCTAGACAAGTAAGAAGCCAGGTACACAGTTCTGAGACATCGTCAGGCAGTGAAGCTGTTTTAAACGCCTACACTATCTCCATTATACTGGAGCATCTCCTGTATGAGGAAAGGCTAAGTAATCTGGGTCTGTTCAGCCTGGGGAAAGAAAGACTGAGAGGCCACCTGATTAATGTTGATAAATATATAAAGGGAGGTGGGAGGCAAATGGATGACCAGGCTCTTCTCAGTGGTGTACAGCAATAGGACAAGGAGTAATGGCCTCGAACTTGAACATAGGAAGTTCTATACTAACGTGGAAGAACTTCTTTATGGTAAGGGTGACACAGCACTGGAACAGGCTGTCCACAGAGGTTGTGGAGTCTCCTTCTATGGAGATATTTAAAGCAAATGGTATCCTGGGCTCCATCATGAGAGGGGTGGCCAGCAGGGACAGGGAGGTGATTGTCCCTCTCTACTCTGCTCTTGTGAGGTACCAGCTAGCTGGAGTATTGTGTCCAGGTATGGAGCCCCCAGTACAAGAAAAACAGAGAGCTGTTGGAGAGGGTCCAGAGAAGGGCCACAAAGATGATCAGGGGGCTGAAGCACCTCCCCTATGAGGACAGGCTGAGGGAGCTGGGATTATTCAGCCTGGAGAAGAGAAGGCTGCGGGGTGACCTCATTGCAGCCTTTCAGTACCTGCAGGGACCCTATAAACAAGAAGGCAGTAAACTCTTTGAAAGGGTAGATAACAGCAGGACAAGGGGGAACAGTTTTAAGTTGAAAGAGGGAAGATTTAGGTTGGATGTTAGGGGGAAGTTCTTTACCAGGAGAGTGGTGAGGTGCTGGAACGGGATGCCCAGAGAGGTTGTAGATGCCCCGTCCCTGGAGGTGTTCAAGGCCAGGTTGGATGGGGCCCTGGGCAACCTGGTCTAGTAAATGGGGAGGTTGGTGGCCCTGCCCGGCAGGGGGGTTGGAGATTCATAATCCTTGAGGTCCCTTCCAACCCAGGCCATTCTGTGATTCTGTGATCTGTCTGGATGCCTACCTGTGTGACCTATTGTAGAGTACATGCTTTAGCAGGGGTACTCAATGATCTCTTGAGGTCCCTTCCAACCTCTGCAATGCTGTAATTCTGTGATTCATTTATTGTAAATTTAAGAAAAGAAAGGCAGCATCTGTGACAAACAGTATTAGTTATTGAGCTGGAACATTTCATCATGTCTGCATTATGCCATCTTGCAATCGATGCTTGATTTCTGAGAATAGAGATGACAGTGGAGCCCCTCTGCTCCTCACTCCACTGAGCAGAAGCCATGGATTCTTTCCAGGCTCACAGACCCTGGCAACTTTTCACTATCTCAGCCGTCTCAGCTCTCAGGTGAGGGAAGATAGATACAGTCAAGATCTCCTTCAGATTCTCCGTGAGCTCTTTTCCTTAGACATGATCTCCAGAAATGGCCAGAGGGTCTATCAATCAGGTAATATTTTTATCATCAATATATCTAGTACCACTGACAAATTGCAGTGGTCTTCCCTAAGTAATCCTCCTGGAAGTGTCAAATAAATAATGTAATTCAGGTACCCGTACATAAAATTACAAAGTTTTACAGCTGATCCAGAGCAGGAAACTCTGCAGGGATACAGGGTACAGACAACAGCGCAGCATCCTGTGTGTCTTTATGCTCTGACCCACTCACTGTTAGTAATTTGACAGATATCTCTAAAGGTGAGATACTGTCTCTGTCTGCTATTTCCCACCAGTGGTAGCTTTCACCAGCCTCCGACCTCATGGCCACCATCATCCAAGAAAATTCTTCAAGAACCGCATCCTCCAGCCTCAAGATCACTGCATCCATAAGAGTAAGAAAACAGGCAAAAGTGGCAGGAGACCCAAATGGATTAGCAAGGAGCTCATGGAAAAACTCAAAAGGAAGAAGAGAGTCAAATCTGGAAAATCTTGGCCACTTGGGAGGAATACAGGAATTCTGTCAGGGCCTGCAGGAATGCAATAAGGAAGGCTAAGGGCCACTTGGAATTAAATCTGGTGAAGGAGGTCAAGGACAGCATATAAGGTTTTTTTAAGTATGTCAGTAGTGAAAGAAAGACTTAGGGAAAATGCGATGCTGAATGAGGTGGATGCCCTAGTTACAGGGGACATTGAGAAGGTGGATGCACTGAATACCTTCTTTGCTTCAGTCTTTACTTCTAAAACCATCTCTTTGGAAGATCCTAGAGATAAGGGAGAGCCTTGGGAAGAGAAGACATCCCTGTGATAGAGGGGTATCTGGTCAGAGATTTTCTAGGCAAACTTGACACACACAAATCTGTGGGCCTGGATGAGCCCCAGGAGTGCTCAGGGAGTTGGCAGAAGTGATTGTCAAACTGCTCCCTATCCTCTTTGAAAGGTGATGGAGAACAGGAGAGGTGCCTGAAGACTGAAGGATAGTTAATGTCATTTGTGTCTTCAGAAAGGGCAAGAAGGAAGATCTAGGCAACTACAGGCCAGTCAGTCTCACTTCTGTTCCAGGAAGGTGATAGAACAACTTATTCTGCATATCATGACAAAGCAAGTGGAAAAGACGGTTGTCAAGAATAGTCAACATGGATACATCAAGAGGAAATCATGCTCAACTAACCTGGTAGCTTTCATCACCAGCGGGGTGGATGGGGTGCAAGTGGTGGATGTTGTGCACCGTAAGACTTTTGACACTGTCTCCCACAATATCCTTGTAATGAAGCTTAGGAAGTGTGGGATGGATGAGTGGACAGTAAGATGGATTGAGACCTGTCTTACTGGCAGAGTTCAGAGGGCTGTGATGAGCCATACAGAGTCTAGTTGGAGGCCTGTAACTAGCAGTGTACCCTAGGGATCAGTACTCAGTCCAGTGGAATAAATTTAAGAGGTTGGGGTTCTCACATGTTTTTCTCTCACACAATTTATACCATAAGGCATGGAGAAAAGGTCACAGTTTGTCTCATATCTAGGTTACAAAGATAGGGGAGAGGAACAACTGCTGAAAGGCACTGGCTGCCTGCTTAGGGAATTTAACTTTCTGGCCTTATAGAAGCTTTTCATTTTTCATGCTTGACCCCATTGTAACCCCACAGATGTTATGGATGAAAAAGACTGGATATACAAGAGTGGCAGATGCTGTAGAGAGTTATCACGGTTTACTGCATAGGTGTGTAAGGAAAGAGAGATGTGAATTCATGTATTTATTTTTTAATAGCTGTGAGGATTGGGAGAACTAATTTACACTTTATCTGTGTGTTACTTTATAATAGGGAGATGTGAGAGTAAGACTCAGGAGATATCTACTTAATATTTCTTTATATTTCTGTACTGAGCAGGAATTTTAGAGAAGTCTGTCAATATTTTAGAGCTCACCTCTGTGAGGAGGATTTCACAAGGGCTTGTTTATATCTAATTTGTCATGTTTGTGTATACTGTGGTCAGCAGCTGATTTCATGGCCATGAGAATTAAAGCAGTGTTCTTATGACTGTGCTTCGCTAGTGTTGTATGGAAAATGTGGGAAAACATCCCAGAAAAATATTTATCCATTCCTACATCTGTGTGCACTAAATGCTCCCGGATGGCAATACTCATCCTAATTTTCCAGTCCTACTTGCTCCCATACATGGAGGCTTCAACAGCGAACACTATGGAGAAGCAGCAGCAGAGAGCATTTGTCCAAAAGCACAAAGGTGGTACTAAATAAAGACTTTCAGTCTATGTGACATGCCGTGCCCTAACACAGGAAGTCCCAGCACACAATGCACTTGTGGGCCACTGCACTGTGACCTATGACATGTTACAGCATGACAAAAATGCAGAAGATTATGTGAGTTAGGAAAGCTTATGTGCAAAAAGACACAAAAGGGATGTGCTATAGCCACCAAAGAAAAAAATTGTGTCATTATTATGCCATATTTTTATAGTTCAAACCACATATCCTTTCCCTAATTTGAGGTTATGGAGATGTACAGACATGAGACACTCTGATGGGCCAGGGGATCAGGGCTTCCTTGGTGGTAAGGCTATGCAGATGTACCCTAAATGACTCCTGCGTATAGATGTTGTGGATGTATGACATGCTTCTCATAGGTCTGTATCTGAGTGACTCACTCAATATCACTAAGCGGTCCACGAGAAAACAGGAATTGCCCTAGACACAAAAATGTAACCTAAGAACTAGGCTGCCCTCTTTCTCCTCTGTTTTACAATTATAACTATGCCAGTGAATGGAGAAAACCAGTAGAGGCAGAAGCCCTCAGTGCTCAGTATCGTGTATCCCTTTTAATCATAGGCAAGAGGTGACTCCACAATCAGAAATACAGACCTTCCACAGACCTTGAGTGAAATCTTGTCTCTAACGAAATCAAAGGAAATTTTGCTATCCTCTGTGGCTTTAAGTCCAGATTTCATCCTTTATCTTTACATTTCTTATTTTACCTGTCTTGGTAGTATGAGCTGAGAGGAGCTGTGCAAATCCATGAAGAGAAGCTTTTCCAAAATTGCTTTATTGCCTCAGCCTACTAAACAGCTGGTTTCTTTCTGAGGAAAAGCTGACAACTACACCAGACTCTGTTGAATTATGTAGTGTACATTTGGGGAATAAGCTGCAATATGCAACGCAGTGAGCAAAGCTTTCCATATGCATTTGTCTAAGGATAAGACAGAAATCCATGTCCAGTAGGTGATAAACCCAGTAGTTGGTGTTCCAATTAGTTATGGCTGTGTTCAAAAATAATACTTTGTAAGCGCACATTAAGGGCAATGAAGCACAAAATTACACATGCAAGTATAACTCAAGACACTGAGCCTTGTTATCAGAAAAGGATTCTTCTCTTGTAAAACAGCACAGAAGAGTAGTGCTGTTTGCAGGGTTATTTTGCATTCTGCCTTCTAAATTATGACCCTTGTAGACCAGAGGAGCAGATGTAAGAAAGGTTTCAGTCAGGTACACCAGTGTTGTACCTCAGTGTTGTAGGACTACACAGAACAAAACATTCTTTGACTATGAGAGATCTTCCTAATTGTGAGGATCTTAATCTTCTGTAGCTAGAGGAAAAGTGAACATTGGGCCTTGATACTGACTTACATTCCTGAGAATCAGTACTGGCCTATTTTTGCACTGAGGTTTTACAATACAGGTTACAGGTTACAGCTCTATCTGTATCCAGCTCTAAAAGCCCAGGAAATTACAAAAAAAGAAGTAATGCCTTTGTCAACATTCACCATGTAGGGTCACTCCACCTGAAAGACAACCCAAACTCCCTGCACTTTCCACAGCTACAGATGATGGACTCACAGTTGTTTGCGGGACAGATGATCACTCTAGGAGCCTCAGGATCTTTCCATTTATACAAATAAATTCACACAGCAATTCACAATTCCCTGCCATAAAACATGTGGCCTTGAACCTCCTAACTCTAATTAACATTCTGTTTCCCCAAACTATTTTCCTTCACCCCTGGCATTTCTAAAAGAATTTGCTGCTGCTCGGTAGTATATGTAGGTACTTAATACCTATAAAGATACTGGGTATATTCAGCCTCTGGATATTCCCTTGAAAGATGCAGTTCAGGTTAAGCATCTGCTCTGTAGGTGGTTAATTAGCAATAAACAAATTGTCTTCTACATGTTAACAGCAATAATATTTTAACACCTTCCCAGAATAGGAAAATCATCCTTCTTTTCAATAGAAATTAGTTGGTATTGGGAATTTATTATCATTAATCCCTTCAGGTGGTTGCAATGGTGCTCAGAGAGGCTGAAGGTTGTGGCCTGACCACAAATCCAGGTTTTCGCATTGACAGAGGCTGCATGCATTTATTGCATAAAAAAATACATTGACTCTCCTAAGATAGGTGAAAAAGGAGTGGGTGATGGAATGCAAAATGGAAGAAGGCTGCAAGGCACGGATACTATTTGAATAAGAACAATGAAGTAAGAGGAAGAAAGACTGACAAAAGGAGAAGAAGTTGAGATGCTAACAGCATCAGGGAGGTGACTGAGAGACTAACAGAATTCTGGTCTGTGTCAAAGATAAGCAGCTGATGCTGAAATATGAAGAAGGCACTAACTACGACTCACTCTCTAGATTTACATTTTCTACTAGATTACATTTAGAGGTGAATGCCAACTAATTCAGAAAAGTTTTAGAGACAAAGGTAAGAGAGGTTATGAAAGTTGGTGGCCTCAGATGGCACATTTGTGTTTTGTAGTAAGAGGAGTGCCGTGAGATGGAGGGCATTTCCTGGCTATAATGGCCTCTGCTTCCATTCAGTTGTTACCTGAATTTGGAGATATAAGTAACAAAATAAGACATGTGAATTTGAATATCAAAATAACAGGTCTATAAATCTGTATTTTTCTTTATCTGTCCTTATAAAAAAATAGAAGGGCCCAGACTAGGAGCAGTGAAACAACTTTTGGAAACTGAGTGATATATATGAGAGCAAGATGTACAGAAGAAATCCCACCTAGAAGCACTGGCACATGAACAGCAAGTAATGCTCACTGGTTTAATGGCATTTCAGCTTGGAGAAGACAATAGAGGTAAAATTCCACTAGATGGAATAGTTGAAGCAAATATTAACAAGCCATGTGTAGAAACGTAATTTTTGGGCCAACACATCCTATTATCTGCTTCACTTGGAAGAGCAGAAACACATAAAATACATCTTGCAACTGTTTGGGAATGAGCTGAAGCAGTGCTCTTAGAAGGCCTTCCAATGTAGGACTTGAGTAGACAAGAATATTTTTTTTCTATGGCCCTATGGATTAAGAACCAAGGAAATTAAAAGTGAATTTAGTTTATATAGTGGTAGTAATAGTGGTAATAGTTTTATAGTTAGTATAGATATATCTATATTCAGTGACTGAATTTTTTTAAAAAGTAGATTATTTAAGGTTCTGAGTTCTATTTTTAAAGCTCTTTAGTTTCAAAATGAAAACAGATTTGAATACTTGTAAAAAGCTGAAACAAAATATCTCACTCAAATGAAAGCTCTTTCTTTTGAAAGCATTTATAGAAAACATTTCAAAATTTTCAAAAATTTTCTGTTTCTTTTTCTTAAAAATATTCACAAAATCAGTAAAAAAGTTTTGATCTGATTGCCAGCTGTTGGTGGGAAACTGCTAATCACTCTGAACCTGCTTTAGTTTTTTTGTTGTTTGTTTTGTTTTCTGAATTTACTACGTTTGAAAACATTTTATCCTGCTCTCAGGCAAACCCAGATAAGTGGGAGTTTTGGTTGTGGCTTGACTCCCAGGGAATTGCTTCATCTATAGAACAAGATAATATCATGATCAGTATAGGACTGTCTGGGACAAGACAGAGAACTCCTTTCACCATGTCTCGTTTCCCCCTAAAAGCCTCCTGGCTTTCACCTGTTGTTCCTGGCATTTTTGACACGACACCATTTTGGAAATTAGAAACCAAGGCTACCATGGTCAAGCAGTATGTCTCTCTCCTTTGTGCACCTGGTCAATAGTCTCTTGTATCACTGAACTTAGGGCACAGATGGCTTACATAGCTGAAAGACCTACCACACTCTTGCTGCAACATGATCCACCACCAGGATTTGGTTCCTTAGGCAGAAGATATTAATTATAGTTAGACTGGATGACTAAAATGCTCTAATGAATTTCAAAGGTCCATTAAAACTCTGCTTAGAGAATACAACAATTTTAACATCTTTGTTATAACAAAAACTTTATAAAGACTAATGTTCATGTGTTCCATATGATATTAAGGCTTATAGAAGGAGGTTTTGTTACATAACAGCATTTTTTGCCAATGTGCATTTCCTAGATATCATTAGAATCTTAGAGTCAATAAAAAAATATCATGAGGTTTACTGAAAAGCATTAAGCCACATTCATTCTGCTGTTTTAGAAGCAGAATTGGTGGAGAGGCACTTCCAATAACACTCTAGTCTGAACTTAACTCCCAGTTTCATCACTGAAAGTCATACAAGTATATTAGATGCATAAATGTCTTCCTGAACCAATTACTCTTAATGGCATACACATAGCAAAAATCAATGTCACCATTTTTAAGTGATGCATTCAGAATGTTTCAGAGTTGACCTCTACTGCATTCATTCTTTTTCAAAACTTTTGCCTACTGATACAATATTTGCCTTTGTAAATCATGACAATCCATTATCAATAGATAAGCAACATTCTCCTACAATGTATAAATAGGTAATAAGGAGCAAAGACAATTACAGTACAACCAGGGTTGGTGCATCAGCTTCAGGAATTGGTCTGAAACTTAATTTACTTGATGCTTGGTAGGGCTGGAGATTGCTTACAGGAAGGGTAATTGCAAGCTGAAAATAACAAGCTCTATGGACTTGTTTTAGATCATACCATCCAACCTGTGTGTCAGAGGTTATCTCAGGGTTTTGGATGGCAGCAGCACTATCCACTCCAATGCCCAAGTTAATATCTAAATTGACATAACCTATTTTTCTTACAGATGTTTTGCTTTGTTTTTATTATTTTTTTCTAAAAAGTAACCTGGAATCTATATAATGTATGTTAGTGCTTTTCAGACAACTCATTTAATTTGGACTCTAACTGTGATATGTTTTTGTTTTACCTAGCTGACATTTGGGAACAGATAGGAGAATATTTATAAATAGAGGGAATTTCATCACCTGTTATATTTTCCTGTCCATGTAGCATGTATAGATCTAGATCTTGGCACCCAACATCTCTCAGAGAGAAGCTGAACTGCTGGAAGGAATGGACAATTTCTGTGCAAAAAAGAGGACAGGCAAAAGTCAGCCCAGCTTCATATGAGTAGCCATATTACTGAGCTGGGCCTCCATCTTGTGCTTGAAGCACTTCCATTTGTTGATTGTTAGTAGTGTGATACATACAGACCAGCACTTCGTTAAGAAACCCTACCCTGGGAAATAGCAATTCTGAAGAAGACACACAGTTTGCTGGAATTAATAACATACAGGGTCCATGCTGCCTAAATGGACCTTTTGACTTGTACTGCAATTTTAGATGCAAAAATATCACTGGTGCTAAAGCAGATAAAGCTTTATATCTACTCAGTAGATATACCCAAGAAAAGGACGTGTTGGTACAACTTAGGCCTGTCTGTCTCTCTGAGGGAGCCCAAAATCACTTGCCTCCACTGACTCTATGGGGGGTACTGACCCATGGAGAATGGGCTCTCCTGGCTACATCTGTACCCATTCATCAGAGATGTTTGGGACAATCTGTTACTGAATGTGGCTGGATAGCACAGTCTGGAGGCATGCTGCAGTCAGCTCTCTTACTCCCCAAAGTAGGGTAGCTTCCTCTAGAATATTAACCACAAATGTTTCTCCCACTGAGGCCCATAGAGCTATCACACAAGTTCTTTCTGGGAGCCATTTGGAAGAATGCTATTTAACCTAGGAGGAAGATGTCTTTAGGAACATTCTAGCAATTGAAATCTATAAATAATTATGTCCCAGTGCTTAGTTCTAGTCCCAGACTTCTAAACTTTCCAGTTTAGATGTAGCCTGTGTTTCCAAAAGCCAAGTGCAGCTGAGTCAAACTGGACACAATGCAGAAGGCCTATCCCTGGTGTGGACCTAGATGCTGTGTAGACATCTGCAGTATTCTTTAAACCTAAGTGGACATTTAATGCACCTCAAAAAATTCCAAGAGAAATTTAGGTTCATCAGGTCTCAAAGAAAAACTTGACTATCCAGTTATGCTGGTTAACACTTAAATGGGACACTGGGAGCAATATAAAACCTCATATTTCAGGTTTTAAAAATATTCTTAAATTTTAAGGATTAGCATGAGATCTTCCTGGCAGGGAGATAGGGACAGATTATCCCCCATGTGCATGCTGTGGAATTTCCTACATGTTTTTCCAAAGCATCTGGTGCTGGCTGCCATCTGAAATGGGTTGGGACAAGTAAACTAGGGTTTTCTGCCCCCTGTCCTCCCAAATGGCATTTTCTGTGCTTCCAAATGGAGATGAATTTGATTGGGGTTTTTTGCTGATTATTTTCTCTGCACTGTTCAGCACCTAGCCTGAGATTTATGCTTTCTGGGGCTTCTTTTGGTTGTCTTTTTCCCTAGTTTTATTAACGTGTCTACTCATCACTACAATATGAGATGCAACCAATAAACTTTCAGCCGTTTGCACTTACTTTACCAGAAAAAAATTATTTATGTGTTTCAGTCTCTCAGTGCCTAGACTGCTTGCTTTTTCTACTGTTCCCTCTCACTTCCTCAATCAAATAATGAGGTTCTGCAAAAGTGGGAGCTTTAGTGGGTAGTACTTCAGAGCAGCTGTACTTCAGTAGCTTCCACTGCTCTAAGGAAACACATGCCTGGATAATTTGCAGCAGAAACCAGGTTTTTTCTTCGTAAACAATCCTATAATCTCCCAGCAGTTTGCTGATAGATATGAGGATTCACAGCTCCAACAGATAAATATTCAAAAGACACTATGGATTCCCAGATTACTGTCATAATTTCCCGGTTATATTGCAAAGAAGCAATTCAATGATCCACTATGTGACTAAGACTTTTACCCAAGTATTTGCAATAGTTGTTTTGGGTTTAGTGTATGTGTGTATTCTCACCTTACATGCGTACACTAGAATGTGTAGACCATCAGAGGGTTAAAGAGCGAATTGTTGCAGGAGCTTTAAGTTCAGAACATTTAATTAACTAGAACTACAGAGAAAGTGGAAGAGAGCTCTCTAATCTAAAGAAAAAAAAAATGCTGCAGGCTTGACAGCAGTACTGGAAATCCCAGTCACCTCCAAGCCTGTGTATTCAGCAACAACTCCAGCAGTTAGTAACAACTTATTTTCAATGGATGATTTCTAATTAAGCACTTTGAAACATATTTCAATTCTGGGGAAAATTGAATATGGAACTAAAATTCCAGCATGCACTTCTTTGTTCTTTAATAATGGTAATGTAGCAGTTTTGTCTGGCATTTCTACTTGTTGGATTATTCTAATACATCCACATACATGCTCATCTCCTTTAAGTAGTTGGAAGAGAAAAAAATAAAGAAGATAAAGCTCTTTTTAGATAATCTTATCCAATTTTTAGGAAGATTTCAGATTCATGATGAAGACACAAAGCTTCTGTAATGGATATAGGTTCCACACTGGAGTGTAATACCCTTTTTATGGTATTAGCCTCGACTCCCGCAGTCTCAGTTTCTCAGATGCTCTAATCATATCCCAGAGTGCCAAATACAATTGCCAGCACTTGCCAGTTTTTCAGATTTACAACAAAAGGAGCAGCAGCCCACTGACCTGTTATCTAAAGGAGAAATTATAAAACGTGCCAGCTGGTATCAGAAGGCATACATCTACAAGGGTAAGAACCTAGGGGACACCTTGAATGAAAATAAGCATCTGAACAGTTGAGAGATTCACACATCAGAGCTGATTCACAAAGGACCATCTTAAAATTAATCATCCAGTTTATAAGACGTTTGTGACCAATGAAAGCTGAATGAATAAGATGCAAGTGCATGGCACCTAGCAAGTGTGGGACCTACAGACAGTACAAAGTAGCATTGTTAGTTTATGTGAAACCAGAAAGCAGGTAAGTTAATAATTCACTACTAATTAATTTTCCAGCTGATTTGTAGGGCTTCATCTTGAATCTGATCCACTTTTTCTTTTTTTTCTTTCTTTCTTTACTATTACTGTTGCATCTAAAGGTATAACTAAGAAGTAGAAAGGCTATGAAAATGGAACAGATTAATTAATACTACTGGTAGGATGAATCTCAATGACATTAGGTACTTAAAAGTCAGTTGTCCAAGTCTTGAGTAGATCCCAAAGGTAGGAAAAATGTAATCCTCTCCTGGCACTTCCTTCTTTCCATCTACAATAGAAAGAAGCCTTATGTACCTAAGCTGCATAATTTACTTTTAGGCATGTAAGACTAGTTGAGGAAAATCCCACATTACATGATGGAGCTTATAGAGTAAAATTAGCATACAGGAGACTGTGGGGGACTGTTGTAAAGATGGGAAGAAAATAGTTTCACACAGACGTGCTACATAAAATTCTTGAAAAATGACTTCTGTTAGGCTCTTACCTTCCATTTCCAATGGATAACAAGCCTAATTGACTGGGGGCTAGAAGCAGTTAGGATATAAAGGAGTAACTTTATCTTAGCAAAGACAGTAGAAGTATGATGAAAAAAGGAGTATATGACCCTCACAAGCCTCACCCTTGGATCCTGAAAGTGAGAACTGCTTCGTGAATTGGAAGAACATCATATACCCAATGGATTTCAAGGGTCTTTAAAACCTTGAAACTACCAGCATCTCCCTGGAATATATTTAGGTATCTGACAAGCTGGATTTTATTTTATTTTATTTTATTTTATTTTATTTTATTTCATTTTATTTTATTTTTAAATGCTCACTCTTTCTGAAATGTTTCTGTTCCAAATATGTTGCTTTAAGGAGATTCTTTCATCTCTGACTGTAATTGCTATTGCTCCCAGCATGAGGAGACATCTAGATGATGGATATGCCAGAGGTGCTAGGGTAATTGCTGTCAGAGTACATAGGATTTCAAACTCCAGGTCTGGCCTGAAAATGGGAGAACCGTGTGCAACTGAAATGATGATCAGATCTCAGAATAGGTTACGGTGAATGAGAACAAAATGACTATCAAGTGATAAAACCCTCCAGCCCCAGCTGGAACCTTGGTAGTTTGAACATGAAAAGAGATTACAGTTTGGTTCTGGAGTTTTAAGGTGCTTCTTGCTCATTTTGGTAGGATTAGTCATTTTCTGAAATCTTCAGTAAGTTTAAAGATGATCAGAAGCGTTGATTGCCACAGAATTGGGTTTAGATATCTTAAGTGCATCAAGAAACTGCTGTTTTGAGATCTCAGACTGCCAAAGGGCTGGCTGATAGCCACTATCTAGGACTTTTCCAGTTGAATTTTCTCTTCTATATGAGACTTTTCCTTGTCACTCTACTCACCATATTCTCTTTGGTGTCCCCACTTGAGCACAGGGCTTGGCGTATATGACCTCTAAAGGTCCCTTCCAACCTCTATGATTCTGTGCTCCTGTGATTTTTCTCCTCTCACCCATCATGATGAAACGAGCAGCACAAAGTATGTGCAAACACTGCTTTTTCTCTATATGCTTTTTTTTTCCTGTTCCTTTGAAATACTTTCCAAGGCTTTTACTTTAATGATAGCTCCAAAGCGTTTCCTGTACTTTGCTTAATCTTTCAGTGCAGATCTGCTCACAGCAGACGGCTCTTATTTGCATGCCAGCACAATGTTAAGCCCTTTCAGCCTGATTTGAGTGATTGACAATTTTAGTTCCTTTTAGCAGTCTGGAACAACTGATTTACCACCGTGGGTGTAACTGCTTTCTTTCTGACACTGCTAATTTACCAAAAGAATTGTGTTCTTGTACATTTACTGAGATTAACAGAAATTGGAAGTTAAAATTATGTAAGTCAGTTGCAAACTTATTCTGAATATTTCACTTAAGCAGTTTTTCATTGCAAAACTAGGCCTTATATGCTACCACTAACTAAGGTATAATTGACAGAGTTGTGTATCACACTTTTATTTCTATTGAAATAAATAAATAACAGACATATAACTAATATTTATGGAAAAATCAATAATAGAGCTTTGGTCATTCTTCTTCATTCTATTCAATCACAAACAAAACTGAATTCAAACCAAAATATTTGCAATCAGTCCAAGTTTCATTTCAAATACGGGATTTAACTGAAATTATGTTGAAGAAAAACAGGAACAATGCAGAGGTAGTTAATTACTTTCACATGCTTTTTTGTTTGTTTGTTTGCTTTGGTTTTTATCATGAGCAACAAAGCTATGTCAAAGAATATAGTGATATTTTGAATTGTCTAAACAAACACTACATTAGGTACCTTGTAGGTTTGCAGTGCTGCTCTCTGTGGCCTTCCTATGTCCTAACCCAAGCTCTGCATTCCTAAGGAAGTCCAATATGGCATCCTTACTTTGTAGAATGCCTGATCTGAAACTAGCAACCACTCTGTGGGGTCGAGCTAAAAGCTTAGTTGAAAATTCCTGCTCATCAAAATCCAAACTGTTTCCATAGGGTTTGAGTTTAGTGTTTTTAAGCCGTAATGAAAAATTGTGGGTTTTTTTTTTCCACATTTATTAAAGTTCTGCTTGTTTGATAAAGATGTTCTCTCTTTTTTTTTCCTTTTTTACATTTTCAAGGTGTAATTCATTTAGAGAATAAAAATACTAATTTTGACATGTAATTGAAATCAGTTATATAAAAGGAAAGGTATCTTCTCTTCCTAAATGCTATATGCTAAAGAAATTACACTGAAAAAGTTTTGATTAGTATGACTTTAAATTCCTTGTTAATATGTTGTAGAATTTTTTTTTTTAAGCCTAATTTGGATTTAAGTCTTATTTTCAAATCATGTATTTTTTATTTCCAGAGAGCTCTCATTTGCAGCCTACTGTGAACAACAAGAATATTTACCAGAAGAAATACCAGGCAATGTCAGTATAGGGCCTTCTGCAAGGAGAGTACAAAAAGATAACCCTTTTTATTGCAAATAGAGAAGAATATTTAATAGTAATCTGACCTAAGTGACCAACTAACTTCCATTTATGAGTTTTACCTTTTGAAGGACCAAGGAGAAGCATTAAGGTAAGATTTAAGGAAAATTTTAAGTAAAGATGTTAAGGTATGGTAAACCTACAAAAATGTTGAGGAACACTATAGGCAGAAATTGCCATACTTCTGCTAACATTGCCATTCTTATGGCCTATTGGTGCCATCTGGGTCCAACAATGTTCATGACACTCAAGAAGCTCTTCTGGCCCACGTCTAACAAGCTTTATGTCTGGAAAAGTTATGTCAGCCTAAGGGCACATACCAAATGGGGGCAAGCATGTTTAAGCCTTAATGGGTGATGCACAAGGTGTAATGCCAGGGACACATATGGTTTAAGGAGCCAGAAGAAAAGGGTGCAGGGCAACAGACTCACTAGAAAATGACTTCCAACATCTCTGCTAAAACAAAGCCCTACAGCCCGATTGTGGAGGCGACTGCAGGGACTCTACTAGCAGTCCATGCTGGCAGTATGCACTGCCATGTGGTCCTTGTTCTTGTCACCCAAACTCACTAGATAATGCTGACATTTAGCTTTCCTCTCAGCTGCCATTGACATTCCAAGTGGGACATGGACCCTCGTCCTCTGAGGAGCTGCTCTTTCTACTCCTAATCTCTGGTACTAAGGACAGACGTCCCAGTGCTGGCTGGGGGCAGCCCACTGCTAAGTGAGCAGCATTTCCAGAGTAATGGATAAGGGCAGTTGCATCTCAGTGTAGGGTCAGTTAAAAGGCACACAGCAGAATGTTTTGAAATGGACATCTGGCATGCAGTAAATGCATTTAGGAAGCAATAAACAGCTCATTTTGAATGACTTCTGCAATTGGTTTCAACACAAGCAGTTGGTGGAAAAACAAGCTTTTAGAAAGGTCATTTAGTGCCATATATAACCCTTCTCTTCGATTTAAACTGCTTAGCAGTGTACAAAGCAAATCCCAGCCCATTTCTGGTCTGGTAATTAATAGAGTCTTCTACTCTAGCTTGAGCAGTACAAAGAAAGTGAGTGTTGTCCTTGTTATCCAGACTTAATAACTCACCATTTCAGTTGTCAGGGTGTTTTTGAAAGAAGATGATTGTTGAAATCCAAGCACAGTGTATATGAAATCTTGTATCTTCATGATGAACACAGAATCCACATTCTTTTAGTTAGTAACAGATTACATCTAGTCATTGGAAAAGGAGAATAGGACTTAATACTGGAATTCTTGTCAATATTTTGTTCTAAGGGTACAAATGTAAAATACAAACGTACTTAATTTTCTAACACTTTTATATATATATAAATATATATAGGTATATATATGTTCTTCCCTTCATCTATCATTGGATGTGCTAAACTAGCAGCATGAGCATTACAAATGTAAGTTTCTAGTGATGAATGAATGAATCAGGTTTTTACACTGCCCAGAATTAGCATCGATATATGACAAATACATAGCATTTACTCTTGGATATTTTATTAGTACCTAAATATATTCCGGGCGAACAGAGCTGTCAATTCTAGACAACACTGAATCCACATACTCCAAATTCAGAAATGAGGGAGACACATAGACTAAATTTCAAGGCACAAGGTAGAAACTGTACAGGTAATACAGACTCTTGTCTATTCCTGGCTCAGAAACAATTATTTCATTTTGCCCCAAGTGTCCATAATTCAGGTTTTGTTTTCATTTTGTAGAGAAAGGCAAAGAGATACCAGTATTTCTATTAGAAGACAGTAGAGCGCAGATTAGCCAGCAGATCATCAGTTTAGACAGTCATGTAGTTAAAGAGTACTACAGTGCTCCATGGCAACCTTGCCCAGCAGTTAGTGTGTAAAAATCACAAGTGTGTGCTTGTGTTCAAGAAATGTTTATACGTTATAGTAAGAGACATGGTTTAGTGGGGAAACACTGGTGATAGGTGGTCGGTTGGACTGGATTATCTTGAAGGTCTTTTCCAAACTTGGTGATGTTATGATTCTATGAATATAGAATACGCATACTCTATGAACAAGGTATCTGTTTTACATTGATTCTTAGTATTTGGCTATGAAGTAGTATCACTTATGAAAAATTTATAATGATAAGCAGTAATATGAGGAAAGAAAAATCTGGTCCTGTACATGTTCTTTCAATGTTCTCTAAATTACAGGATATTTCTACTGAAAGAATCTTCAAAAAAGTAGTTAACACTGACTTAGTGGGTCTGTAAGTTAAAAAGCTATTGAAGCCAGTGATTCCACCTGCATTTCTACAAGAATTTCTATTCAAAGTTGTTTGTCTCTGGACCTTGGAAGACCTCTCATGAGGTATGGCTGTGCTTGCAAGTTGTGAAGCTATACTCAGCCTCAAAGTCAGTAATATGCTACAAATAACACCAGATATTCAACATGGGCCAGTCAATCAGATACTCACTAAAGGTGTCAGGTTGGCAATTCAGACAGTGTCTCAGCAATGCTACAACCATACTCTATAGCCCCCCAAGCCATCTAAATCAGTTCAGGATTATTATACAGAAACACAAGCTCTGGCTCAGAAGGTCTACCAGTCTCTTGTTGCAGGGAGATGGGGAAATACTCTGGGCAAGGATTTCTCTGTGCTGACTGTGGTGTCAGGATCCTTTTGGCTACAGCTTGTGCTAGCCAGAGCAGCTGCTTAACCCTCTGCATAAGTTCTTGAACATTTTCTCTAGCAGATATATCTTTAATAGCATCCATCTTTGCACAGAAATATGAACCAAGAATTAGAACATTCTACTTTTTGAGACCCAAGGGCTTTAACAGGCCAACACCAATATCTACACCAGCAGAAATCAAACCATCAGTGCCATGCATAAAACCCATCCATCCATATAGGCTAGTCTTCTTGCTTCCCCTTACAGCTTTGTCCTTTAATACTCACTGTCTACCATGCTGCTTTCTGGGCTGACAAGACAAAGTGTCTGTGACAGAGGATTCCTACAAGAACCTCTTACAAGAGATTAGTAACGTTCAGAACAGGAAAATGCCAACCACAGGAAGATCACCTGTCTTGTTGGCAAAGCTCAGTGTTTCACTGAACAGTGATTTAACAGCGTCACATGCTTTTATCACACCTAGCTGAAGGTTTATATGCAATAAGTCATCTCACACATTTCCCTCTTAAAGGAAGAGTGTGTTGGGCTGAACACCTTTCAGAGAGAAGCCACTCTGAGAAGAATAGAAATTGGCAACAGCGGTTCAAGGAGGTACTCTTGACAAACTAAAGTTTGAAGGATCACAAGTGCAATTGTTAGATAATAGTATGGCCCTGGATCACATCCAACCGCTCCAGCTCCTTTGTAACTTATGGGATATTTAAGTTATTTTACTGTATAATTTGAGTTTTTGATCAACATTTTTGCATTGAATATAAATTAAATAATTTTAAAAGTGTTGTGTTCCTACATAAAATGGAGCAATATCAGAAATGTAATAGTGTTACACAATGGAAAGTGCAACAGTGAGAGCAGAGTAGCAAGACTGCAGCAAGTGAGGATTCACTCAGACATGACAGCAATAGGCACAGAAATAAAAGAAAAAAAGCTGCTAACCTTCAGAAGACCTCAGATATATAGATATCTCCAGAGAGATACCCTCTCCTCCACTGCCAACCCTAAAATGAAGTCTGGGAAGGGGTGGATTCTGGCTCCACCCCTTCTGGTCACTCAGGTGCATACACCTGGGCATCCCTGGGTTTAGCCCTGCCTTCCTACAAGGTGCTCAATCACTGTCTCAAGCTGTGACTTAACATTTTCGCTACAAATAGTAACAGAAGTTTTCTTTTCATGGTGTGTTTTCAGTGCACAACTTTGGTTCCTGCAATCTGTTGTTTGGGAGAGTAATATCTAATTGACAGATCTATTATTTGTTAAAATTCAGTCAAAAAAAAAAAGTTGGATTGGAGGTTAATAAAGAGAGGTTACAAAATAAATAATTACCTGCTTGGCTTCTAAGAGATTGCTTGAAATCAGGGAATTCTGGGGAGAAGGGAGTTGTTGGCTGACTTCTGTCTTTATCTGGAGAGAGAATTGCTTAGATACAGACAGGCTGTACTCCCTTTTCAGATATAAATATCAACCTCAGTTATTAATAAACCAGATCATCTGAAGAAATTATCCACATTTTCTTGTCTGACAAAGCACTGTGATGAGTCTATGCCAAACATTTTCTTGGCAGGACCACAATGATTTCAGACAGTATTTGGCTGGAAGAATGCCTGGTTCTGATTGCATGGTCCCTTACAGAACTGGATGCAGGTAAACTAGGAGAGGGACAAATCTGCTAAGTGCAGCAAGTAAAGGAAATTGGGATGGGGTCCTCACACAGCAGGTCCTCACACTAATTAAGAAGTGGGAAAAATTAATGTGAGGATGGATGACCTTCAAGAAAAAGCAGCTCTGTTTCTTCTGCTCCCTTAATTCATTCACAGTTACGTCAATCCAACTATCTCCTACTGATAAATATTTTCCTCTATGGTTGAAAAATCAAAATCTAATCAGTTTGGTGCCAGTAGGCATAACTGTTGCCTAACCATATCTTAGCATCCAACAGCTAGAAATGCATCTTATTAAGCAAGCATGCAAAAAACAAGCCAACCAAAAACATGCAAGCTTTTAAAATATACCTTCAATATTTTAGGGGGAATGAAGCAGAAAATGTGTTAAGGCACCTCCTGTTTGCCTTTCCTAGAGCACCTTGGCAATACAAGCATCATAGTCTCCCAGTCACACAGATGTGCCTGGGAGTCACAGTCAGGGCATGCTATGGACATCTGTACAACAGCATATCAGTGTCACAGGGTAGTCACCTGTGGCTCACTTCACAACCAAAGATAAATGATCACCTTTAGCTTTTAATTAAAAAAAAAAAAATGGACACCTAACATGGATCAGACAAACTGCGATGAAAAGAGGAAAGAGGAACTAGCTCATGCCTGTTTGCTCTTTCAGACTTCTTGATTCGTGTGTGGTGAATCACACCATCAGTGTCCATGTGTCTGGGGTTCCCACAAATGTCAGATCCAGTACATCTGCTGCAAATACACCTACACCTAACCCCTACCCCATGGGGAGGGCACTCAACTGGACACAAGGAATGTGAACTCTGGTACTTTCAGTAAAACATAGGCCAAAGGATGCAATAATGTCTAATTTTGTGAAAGTGTGTAGCAGATCATTCACCCCGGAAGGAAGTGTATACCTCAGATAATAGTGGAGTTTGATTCCACATAGAGAGTTGCTGTGTTGTAGAGAGTCATACTGTGTTGTATGTTGAGTTGCAACTTGCTTTTCTGTCAACTGTTTTCCCTTTTCTTCAAAGCAGCATTATGAGCCTGAGAGCTGCAACTTTTGACCACCATTTGTATGCAACAAAATCACTTCTAGACTTGTTTCTGGAGAGAATGACTCCACTGTTATCTGGGGTACACGTATCTTCCACTTTCTTACTGGGTATATGATCTATGACTTCCTTTTCCAAAATGGTGCTCCACGTCATGATGTAGTTTATCAGCACTTCCTTCTCCATCACCAGCATTAACCTCTGAACCCATCACTTTGTGTCAATTGTGGTAATGCATTACTACTAACAGGAGCTGCTGTCCTGTTAGTGTAGGTGCTTTAATGAATTAAGACTGCTTCAAATATTGCTCTAAATCCAGCCCCACAGCATTTTTATCAGGGCTTCTCATTTCACTTAGCTGAAAACAACTTTTTTTTTTTTTTTTTTTTTTAATTTAGTTAGTTAGTTTTTTTTAAAACAAGTGTCACTGCTTGCAAAGGGATTGCTCTGTTTCTCCTTTGGTCTTCAGAAAGGACACAGAAACAGCGGGACTTCAGCTCCTCTCTCGAGAGTTACTGGAGGAAAGAAGCGGAAGGAGAAGAGAAACAGGGAGCATGATAATTAGCATTAACTGCAGGCACATATGATTAATGTTATTTGTATAATAGCATTTAACCAAAAGCAGCACCCTCATAACAATAGGTGGTTTGAGGGAATGTTGTGGCAAATGTAAGGAGTTGCTGTTGGTGGATAATAATGTGCTTCTGCAGAAAGACTCACTTCATGATTCATGCATTAGAGTTGCAAAAATAACAGCAAGGGGGAAAAAATAGCTCCTGGCTACAAATACCAGACTGCAGCTGAACCTAGTCAGCACCTTCATGAATATTACAAGGACACTGACTTATCACTAGTGTATTATTTTATATAGCACTCTCTTCAGATTGTTAATAGGACTAAATGAAACAAACTGCAAGACTTTTTTTTCTCCATCCATACTCTATGCTAGTATCTAGACCTTCTAAATAACCACTAAAACTGTGCTCTACTTGCTTAAGCATATGGATATCTCTGTGAGAATTATCCTTTTGGTATTACCTCTTTCAATATGAAAAAGGAAAAGAAAATAGAATAAAATAATAAAAATAAAAATAAAGGTCCCAAATGTTTTTTCCAAAGGCCAGAGAAACAGACAGCTTTTATAAGTGCTTGCACTGCTGTTCATCTGCAGGCTACAGGAAATCAGGTCTGCAAGGGTCACATCCTCAAGTCATTTTTTTCTCTGGCCATCTAATGGTTTGTTTGAGTCACTTTTCCATGCTGGTCCTGGAGAATATGAGGAATGTTCTGTTATACAAGCTGTGGCTGCAGCTCTATAGAGACATGTGTGATATGCTAAATTTAATCCCCTCTGAGTCTTGCTAGTTTCAATGAGATTATTCATCTGAGTAGAATAGTTCTGCAGCTATAAAAATAAGCATGACAGAGCCATACATTCAGGATCCCTAATTATAATTACTGTGAGCTACTGTTATCTGTATAATTGATAAGCATCTACAATTTGCTAAGCACTAGCCATTACTAGACACGTTAAAAGAATGTGAGAGTTAAATCTGGGTGCCACTAAATCAAAACCAAAATTCTCTTAGGCTCCAGTGGGGACAGTATTTCAGCCTTACAATTTGTGAGACAGATCTGAAAATGAAATATACAAGCAACTATAATTACATTGAATGAATAATGAAAAAGAAGAATTTATTTTATTTGCTGAATGATAGAAAAAGTTCATAATCAAACCTATGGTTCAGCGTTGCTTTCTTCTTGAAGGATATATGCTTAATTTAAACATTTTAAGTGCTGCATGATATTCTGATGTAACAGAAATCCAAGTTAGGTGTCTTTCATGTATTTCTGGGCTTAGCTGAGCACCCAGATGCAAAAGCAGCACAAAAATAGCCAAACAAGAACAGAACAGGAATAGGGGACGGAATCAAACTAATACCTTTGGAGAGGCAAACAGTGTGGTTTCATCTGTGCTGCTGTGTACAATATTGGCTGTTCTGCAGGAACAGAGGATTTCCAAGTGATACTGCTGGCAACAGCAGATGTGCTGTAGGGCATATGTTCCCTTCACCACCTCTGAAGAAGAAACAGCAAATTCCACGTTAGAGACGATGATGTTGGAAACAATGCAGGTCTGTAACAAGCTAAACTCTGGCTGCTGGTTACTCCCTGCCTTCTAGCCCTCAGACTGATAGCTCATCCCTACACAGGCTACACTAGATAAACAGTCCCTAAACCACACTAGTGCAGCAAGTAAGCACTAAGCTACACTAAATGAGAAACAGTGAAAAATCACTAGATTATTTCAGCTCACCTAGTTGTCATTTGGTTGGACTTCAGGAAAAAAGAGTTAACATCTGTAGTGCAGAGGTTATTTAATTTCTTTCAATATCTCATGCATAAAAAAAAACAAACCAAAACAATACAAAACAAACAGCACAAACCCAGTGATTGTTATCAACTGCAGAAATTAAGGAAGTCAATAATACTGACACAAAAGTAGTGCTGCAGTTTTACGTCTGGTAAAGCCAAGTAGATTAGATTAGCCTAAAGGATGACAGAACAGTACCTAGAAAGATATATAAATGCATATTTCCAAATCTTCTCGTGGCCGTGCTGAGAATTAATTCTGCCAAAGACTGATCTACAGCTGTGCAGTCCTCATGGCTGATTGCAAAGGAGAAGCACGAGCATATGCCTTGGACAAAAGCTGGAGATAGCCCTGCTCCTTTCAACATGGCACAGTTACAGATTGATTTAAACAGGTCGCGAAACTGTATCCTTAGTTATAGTGGGTCAGAAGAACAATGCACCTATTGAGTCTAGGGCATTTTACAGACTTTTGAGCTAAGAATTTGAGCTTCCAAGGTTGTCTTGCACATGCATTCTGTGTGTAACCCTGGAATACTATGATGGAGAGGTCATGGTTGCAGTAGATCTTTCTGAAGCAGGCTGATGCCCTTTATTCATCTTCCATGAGAACGCACTCCAGTGGTCATGGGAATACCTATTCAGTTTTCAGCCATGTAAGGTGACAGCATTTTAAGCAAGATATAGTTCTACTTGATATTTGTACTGGAAGTTCTGATGATGATGGTTTTAGAAATTTAAGATAAAGAGGGTTTTCTGTTTTTTTTTTTTTTTTTAATGTAGGAAGGAAAATTGTAATTGTATTGCTGTGAATATACAATCTTCCAGTGTAAATTAAAATTGCTTGACTATTTTCTGTAGAGATTTCAATGTCATGTACTGGTATATTATGGACGGATGCATACTATTGTTTTTTCTTTCCTAGCAATAAGTTCATATATTAATGTGAACATCTTATTCTAAATTAAAATAGTAAATTAAAAACTATTCCTCCAGAGGAGAGTCCTTCTACTGGGAGGTGGCTTTCTTTTTTTGGGGGTGTTGTAACTGCTTCAAGAACAGATGCAGCATTATCTGAAAGCTCAACTAAATGTCAGAGAATATTGGTATGATTTAGAGGATTGCCAGCTTTGTAGGTGTGTTAATCTGTGGAGTTTTTGAACAAGTTAATTGTACAAAATAGTTTATCATTTCTGTATTTATTGCAGAGGCTAGCACTCTAATGTTGGTGGAACATTGGAGGAGCATTGGTGGTATCAACTAAATTCCTGACAAAATTAACTATAAAACTCTACACTGAAGTTCAGATGTGTCATAAGAAGAGCACAGTGTTAAGAGATTATCTAAAAAGACAGCTGAGTTACATAACAGGGAGGGAAGACTATATTGGTGCTAATAGTTTCCTCTGGTTCAAGCGAAAATGTGGGTGCTTGTTTGACAAATTATTTGAGTCTTGTGAAACATGAGGAAATCTGTGAATATGAATTCTCATGATTTTTTGCACAATTGTATGTATGAAGAGCAGGGGGAAAGTTCATATGTTGGGGGTGTGTAAGAATACTATACAGAAGGATTCATATAGAAGGGCTTTACTGACATTAGCAAGAAGAATGAAAAGACAAACTGTTACTCTGTTTTAATTTATTTTTCCTACATGTTTTAAACGTTGACCAAAAGAAAAAGGGAGCATTATAGAATTGAACGCTACTACGTAAGCACAAGGAGCTTGTTAACTGTATGTGTAATCTCCGTTCTGGCACTGCCTAATCATAGAATCATAGCATGGCCTGGGTTGAAAAGGACCACAATCATCACCTAGTTTCAACTCCCCTGCTATGTGCAGGTCACTAGACCAGGCTGCCCAGAGCCACATCCAGCCTGGTTTTGAATGCCTCCAGGGACGGGGCATCCACAACTTCCTTGGGCAATCTGTTCCAGTGCATCACCACCCTCTTTTGCAACTATGACCTTGTACTGTAGCTTTCTATACTTTATTCCTTACTTCTGGATCAAATGTTAAGAATTCATCCACTATGCTCTATAGAACATGAGTTATCTTATAATAGAATCATAGAATTACTCAGTTTGGAAAGGACCTCAAAGATCATCAAGTCCAACCGCAGCCTAACCATAGTACCTTAACGTTAACAACCCTCTGCTAAATCATACCTCTGAGCATCACAACCAAACGGCTCTTAAACACTTCCAGGGATGGTGACTCAACCACCTCCCTGGGGAGCCTATTCCAGTGTTTAACCACCCTTTCTGTAAAGAAGTGTTTTCTAATGTCCAACCTAAACTTACCTTGGCGCAACTTGAGGCCATTTCCCCTTGTCTTGTCACCTGTCACCAGTGAGAAGAGATCTGCCCTGCTCTCAGTGTAAACACCTTACAGGTACTGGAAGAGAGTAATAACGTCTCCCCTCAGCCTCCTCTTCCCCAGACTAAACAGCCCCAGCTCCCTCAGCCTCTCCTCATAGGGCTGATTTTCCAAGCCCTTCACTAGCCTCGTTGCCCTTCTCTGGACCTGCTCCAGTACCTCCATGTCCTTCTTGTGCTGAGGTGCCCAAAACTGAACACAGTACTCAAGGTGAGGCCTGACCAATGCCGAGTACAGGGGCAGGACTACTTCCCTAGTCCTGCTCACCACACCATTCCTGATACAAGCCAGGATGCTATTGGCATTCTTGGCCACCTGAGTACACTACTGGCTCATATTCAACCGACTGTCCATCAGGACACCAAGGTCCCTTTCCATCAGGCAGCTTTCCAGCCACACCTCCCCAAGCCTGTAGGGTTGCCTGGAGTTGTTGTGACCAAAATGCAGGGCCTGACACTTGGTCCTATTGAAACTCATGCCGTTAACCTTGGCCCATCGATCCAGTCTATCCAGATCCCTCTGTAGTGCCCTTCTCCCCTCTGGAAGATCAACACTGCCTCCCAGCTTGGTGTTGCCTGCAAACTTATGGAGGGTGCACTCAATCCCCCCATCAAGATCATCAGTGAAGATGTTAAACAGAAGTGGCCCCAGCACTGAGTCTTGGGGGACACTGCTCATGACCAGCCGCCAACTGGATTCAGCTCCACGACTCTTTGGGCCCGGCCATCCAGCCAGTGCTTCACCCAGCGGAGTGTACACCCATCCTGGCCATGGGCAGCCATCTTCTCCACAAGAATGTTGTGGGGGACAGTGTCAAAGGCCTTACTGAAGTCCAGGTAGACCACATCGACAGTCTTACCTTCATCCACTAAGCGGGTCATCTTGTCATGGAATGAAAACAGGTTTGTCAGACAGGATCTACCGTTCGTAAACCCATGCTGACTGGGCGTGATCCACTGGTTGACCTTTAATTGGTCCATGATAGTTCCCAAGATTATCCGTTCCATAACCTTCCCTGGCACCGAGGTGAGACTAATAGGTCTGTAGCTACCAGGATCATCTTTCTGGCCCTTTTTGAAGATGGGTGTCACATTTGCCAGTCTACAATCCACCGGGACAACCCCTGGTTTAAAATTTGAAATTCAAAACCCATCCACACCTGGAATAATCAGGAGAGGAGGGATAATTAGGACCGGACAAGACAACAATCTTCGAGTTTTCCAGTTCCTGTTCAATAGCCAAGTAACATGCAAGCTTTTCAATTTAAAGAGACATACTGACAATTTAATATTAAAAAATAGGCTATTTTTCTCTGTTGGCACTGAAGGAAACAATGTCACTATTTTAACTAAAAATTTGTTAGAAAATTAAAATCTGGCTGACATCTAGCAATGAATTTTTTTTCTGGCAAACACAGTTTTAAGCAATTTAAAGCAAGCCTTTCAATCAGCAGCATATGGCATTGATTGCAGACATCACAACCTATCTTATAATACATGAACAACTGACCTTTCAATTAATCTAAAAAGGTTTAGCTTCAAAAGCAACAAAGATTTTAAAAATATATATGAATTATAAAATTAGACTGGGTACCACACTGCCAGAGGGAGTTGTTTAAGTCAAACCTAGGTGAGATTCAGAAAAGAAATTTCTTTTTCTAATTCCAATAAAAGCATTACTCAACCCTTCAAAATTAATCATAATCTCCTTTCTTTTTTAAGTAAGGGATAGAAAGATTCAATACTACAGCCTTTCAGGATGGGTTGTACTATATGCCATATTTTATACTTGCCTTTCCATATAGTAATTGCTACTGATTGCAGTCAGAAACAGATTGCAGGTTACAAGGGACATGTGGCATCTCACCCTTTACGGTAATTGTCTTGTATAAAAAAATTGTGATGTTAAAGGCTTCTCAAGATAAATAAGGGCAGCAGAATACAAATATATTCAATATCTGTACCTGAACTTTGGTAAAATTTCCTGGTAAGGAATTACTGGCTTTACTGTTATACTGGGAGCAGCTGCAATTTCTTACCTTATTTATGGAGACCCTCTTGCTATATTTTTATTTATTTTGAGAGTTCAGTATGCCATAAATACTCATAGTTCCTACATAATACTAATTTTGTATAAGAAAATTCCAAGTGATGCCCTTTTTTTTTGTTTTAAACTCCTTGGAGGATGGTTCTAACACTATGGTACCATTCTCATAAAGCTGGTGGAAGGTGGCTCACAGCAGTTATTCTTTGTCTGTAGGGATGAACATTAAATTAGAAAGAGAATTTTAAAGCTGATGAAAGACTGCAAATTCAACACTTATTTTCTGTCTTGAATAAAGGCCACACATTTAATGTGGGATTAATTCCATACGTTCAAAAGTATACAGACAGACATATCAGCACTGAGAGCAAATTAGTGTATTTTGCTATTTGTTAAATAAATAAAAAAAAAAGATATTTTTGCAATTCATGTTCTTTGATTTTACTCACTGGACTCAAGAAGCTTTGTTTAAAGAATACATGCATAAAACTGTAATGTGAAGATTCACAGTTCTGATTATATTGTGGAAAAAGGAATGACATGCAGCACTCCCTGTATATGAATCAGTATTTACTTGATTGCTCTTGGTTCCATAACTAGACATGGCTCCACATCTAGATTTCTACACCCCAACATGTATTCCCACTCAGTGTTGTGAGCACTGGCTCCAATTTGTGCAACTGTTGGAGTGAAAAAAAAATGCATGACATTTCATCCTTAAACCTTGCTCCATGAATTTCAAAAAAATGCTTGAAACATAATGGACTGAAGATTTAACTTTGCGTCATGAAATGACTGAGAGTTATTAACAATGTTTAAGTGTAAGCTAGTTCCAAAGCTTGGAGTCTGTGAGTATTTCCATGACTTTTTCAGGCAGAAATAGACACCAGCAATTCAGCCTCAGGGTAAGAAATACCTCATAGGTATTTCTCAAGGACACATGGTGGAAAGATCATCTGAAAAAATTCCCCAGATTGTGTCAAGAAATCAGGATACATTAAAAAAAAAAAAGAAAGAAAGAAAAAAAGAAAAAAAAAAAGGATTTAATTAAAGAGTTTCCTTTTTAAAATGCATTTATATATTTTCCATGTTATACTGACAGAAGTTAGAAGAACGATGTAAAGATTAATGTGTTTTTCTGAAAAGAAATGCAGCTATTACGGATCTGGAGAATTCCAGTAAAACATTCTTCATCAACTCCACCCAAAATGTAATTCCTTCCCCAAAGAGATTTACTCCCTCTCACACTCACGCATAGTCATGCCCAACATAATTTCTATCCGCTGTGGCCTCTGTAATATTAATAACACCCATAATTACATTGTGCCTTCTGACCCCAGTTTAACATAACACATTTGAGTTCATGCACTAAGTGAAGTGTTTAATCACAAGTGCGCTGAGGGAGGAGCAGGTGTTCTCAATATCTCACCTCCAAATGCTTGCCCTATGGCTAGTCTCCTCTTACACACCCATTTATTATAAAGCTGATGGAATGGATGGCTCTTTCCTCTCAGAGCTTCTTAAGTAGCACCTCTGGCATCTGCTTTATTAAAAAATAAAATAAAAAAATCAAATGTGAAAGAAATTGGACAGGTGGATGGTCATCACAACTTGGTGCTGTTTAGATTATGCAGCTCCTTAGGTATGTCCTAATAGTTAATGAGGTGCATTTGCTATCTACAAGTATTACAGTCACCTCAGCTCATGTCATTACTTGGAATCATGGTTCTTGATGGATTGACAAGAGAATGCTTTTTCCTTCTAACAAAATACAAGGACAAACATCCATGTTTCCTTTTTGTTAAGATTTTTTAAGATTATTTTGTTCCCGAACCTGAAAAGTCTAGTCTAAGAATTTCGTGTAATAACATAAGTAGTGCATTTGATCCAAAACTTGCATCATCCTGTATAGGTAAAGCACGTGTCACTTCCCGTTTAACAGAAAACTATTCCAGATGAATCTGGATTCCCACTCTGCATCTCTGAGGTTCAAAACAATGAAAATAAGCCCTCCAAATTTTGTAAAACCCAGTGAAGTCTGTTGCTTAATATTCCCCCTGTATGGGAATTCTTAGAAATTACTTCCACTTGTGTACTAGCAATGCACTTGGAACTTTCCTAGAGCAGATGCTTATCTGTGTTTTAAGGCCAGAAATACTGCTGTTATCTCTGACCTTCAACACAACACAGATTGGGTAATGTTTCTTGGTAATATCTGAATCAAGTATATAAGTCTTGGTTAAGATGGAGCAGCTGCCCTTTAGAAAGTCATCTGGGCTTTATTTGAAGACCTTAATTGATGAAGAATTCATTAAATGCCTCAATAATTAACCATTGTTATAAGTTATTTTAATATAAAAGTTGATGATAATTCCAGCCACTACATTTTAGATTATCAGCTAGAATGAGGAGCCTTCTTCACTTGAAAATGGTCTCTCAAAGCTGGTGCAAATATGCAGTGAGCAAATCACCTCTTAGTTCTCCCTTGGATATACTAAGGATATCAAATGTCTTTATCCTCTGGCTGAAAACATGTGGGTTTTTTGTTGTCGTTGCTGCTGTTTTTTTTCCTGAATATGATTCACAGAACTCTTGTCAGTCTTTTCTAATTTCCTTTAACACAGACACCAGAACTGATAGTAATTTTCTCATTAATGCCAAGGAGAGCCACACTACTGCTTTACATTTTTTCTTGTTTCTACTTCAAATGTTTTCATGAGTTTTTTTTCCACACTTAATAGTACTGGAAACAAGTGTTCAGTTCAGTGACTGTTGTGACCCTGTATTGTTATAGTTAGAGACTGCTAAAATGTAATCTCATTCTACAAATGTGACCCATTTTCTTGTATTTGAATATATTAAAATATCAGTTCCTCAAGTACTATTTATAATGAACCTCATCTCACTTTGTAGGACTGTCTTGCTCTTACAATTATATATTGTTCTCTAGATTTTACTTCAGCTACTAATTGTCTCTTTTGTTCAATTTAGCATCAGTGTCCCATTAGTTACTCCTAGGACTATTCCACGATCCATCTCTTCTCACCAAAAAGAAGTTATATTCATCCTTGTTCATTTTCTTTCTTAACTTCATCTATTATTCCTATTAATATTCCTTTGTGCAATCTGAAGTCTTTCTTCCTTCACTCCAGGAAGCCATCCTTCAGTGCTAAGCCTAGCAAAGGTGATGATCACAGTGGGTAAAAATCTGTTTTGTTTTGTTTTAGCCTGCTTTGCTTCCCCCCCACCCCCCCTACCTCTGCAGCTGTTCTAACTGATTTGGGAATGACCTGCAGGCAGTCAGCAAGCATTGGCCTATCCCTATCCATCACAACAGGGTATACCTGGCCCTTTTGTTATTCTGCCGCATCAAGTTTGCTAGAGCATTTTTCAAAGGCTCTCTCTTTTTTTTTTTTTTCCAGTATTTTCCACAGGGCAGTGCAGTAACAAGGTTGGCACAATCCCTCCTGTGGGGAAGGAACCATGCCCTGTACAGAGCTAAGCTACTTTTGCTGTCCAAAGGTTAGCCAAATCCTTATGTTGGATCCCTTCTGCTATTTCATTGTTCACTCAGTTTTATAGAATTGTAGAATCATAAAATGGTTTGGGTTGGAAGGGACCTTTAAGATCATCTAGTTCCAATCCCCCTGCTATAGCAGAGACACTTCCCACTAGAACAGGTTGCTCCAGCCTGGCCTTGAATGCCTCCAGGGAGGGCACATCCACAACCTCACTTGGCAACCTGTTCCAGTGTCTCACCACCCCCACAGAAAAGAATTTCTTCCTAATATCTAGTCTAAATCTATCCTCCTACTGCTACCTGCCATAATAAATGTCCCTCCTCAGCTTTCCTGTAGGCCCCCTTCAGGTACTGGTAGGCCGCTATAAGGTCTCCTCAGAGCCTTCTCTTCTCCAGGCGGAAGAGCCCCAATACTCTCAGGCTGTTCTTATAGGGGAGGTGCTCCAGCCCTCTCATCATCTTCATGGCCCTCCTCTGGACCCATTACAACAGCTCCATGTCCTTCTTGTGTTGGGGGCCCCAGAACTGGATGCAGTACTACAAGTAGGTTCTCACGAGAGCAGAGTAGAGGGGTAGAATCAGCTCCCTTGACCTTCTGGTAACGCTTCTCTTGATGCAACCCAGGATACTGGGCTGCAAACACACATTGCCAGCTCATGTTGTCTTTCATCAACCGACATTTCCAAATCCTTCTCTTCGGGGCTGCTCTCAAGCCATTCTCCGCCCAACCTGTGTCTGTGTTCACTTAGTTTACTGCAACCTTCATAACAGGAAAATAAAAACCTCTTCCCTTGCACAGGAAAACACCACAAGGAGTAAAGGAGATGCTGCTTTGTACAGTACAACAGAAGTGGGTACTAGGAAGTGTAATATTTCTCTCTATAGAGTAACTCTCTTTGTTCTAACCAAGCAAGGGATCTTTCTACTAGAAGTTAGCCACAAATGGATCTTTAAACATCATGCATAGGCTACAGAGAAATATTTGGCTATGTCCACACTCATGTTGAAGTACCTTGCTCATATACTAATGCTTGTATACCTGGCTGAGATGATGCCCTGATACTGCACCCTGTCCCCAAGTTAGATGCATCGTCACCTTTACCCCTTAGCTGTACTTATACTTCACCCTTCACAGAAGAACAGTGGGGGGATTTATTTTCTGGATCTGGTTGCTGTCCTAAGGCCTCAGGATGCTTAAGACATAGGCACTGTAGCATCAAGATGGTGTGTGTGTATATGCATATAGAGAGAAGAACAGGGGTGCCCAAATGCTATGCTGGCTCCAGTCTCAGCCAAAGCTGTAGAAAAGCAGGTCAAGAAAGGGGTAGAGATCTGCCTCACACAGGGGAAAATGATGGTTATGAAGGGGAAGTCCCTCCAGCTGGGATGTATTAGGATAGGATGATGTAAGGATGAGTCTGAAACAAATTTTTTTCCCAAAGAAGGAGTTGAAACAGAGAAAGGAAAAAAAAATAGAAAAAAAAAAGAAAAAAAAAGAAAAAGATTTCTTATTGTGGGAACTCTTTAAAAGTCTCAAAGGCATAATAAGGCCCTAGGTAAGAGTATCTCTTGTGATCACTTCTTCTCCTGAGTCTCAGAATGATTCCTGAGAACTAAAATATTTTTCTCTCTGTCTGAGGTGGTCCAGGGGTCAAAGTCTCTCCTGTCTCTGTAGTCCTTAAATGGTTCTCACTGCTTGCTCTCTCTCCACTCTTTTTTGTTTATCCTTAGCAAAGCCATCTGGCCCAACTTTCACAAGGCTGCTCAGTACCTCGCTGGGTAGGGCCTCAGACCCCCTTATTCATATGAAGTATTTAAGTCAGACACCATTTATAGGTTTTTTTTTTTTCACTTGTAAAAACTACAGGAGCTTGGAAACAACAACAGATTTATTTCATTTTATTTTATTTTTTTATTATTTTCTGCTATTGTAATAAAAATAGCAGACCACAACAATAAAACCACTCTTCTACATTAATTAAATTAAACCAAAGCAGTAATGCTCTGATTCAAACATGGAACAAAGAGGAATTTAAAGCTAAGGTTGAAAATGCCTTTGTTCACATAAGCTGACTGAGCTCTCTTGCAACCCTTCTGACCAGAAACAGTGGCTAGTATCAAACTGCACACTGAGAGTACTGCCTGGCCTGAGCCAGCCAGATCATGCCCATGATAAAACTAATTGGCTGAGACCAAAACTGTGCCAAAAATTTCACAGTATGAACTGTTGTATTCACATGGTGCTTAAGCCCATGTGCTGACCTTGTTTAGTTTATTAGTTTAGCTGTAACCATTGTGGCCACATCCAATTCTCCATGGGCTGTTCATTGGCTTTCAATAAGCCAATGTTCTCTACATCCAGCCTTGGATATGAAGTTGCCTGTAGTACAACACTGCAGTTTATCTTAAAACAAAACAAAAACAAGCAAACCACCACCGGACCAAAGTACCATCACCACATCACCACTATCAAAATACCCTTTCTTGGATGTATGTGCTTTTTTTTTTTTTTTCTGAACTTTTTTGTCCCAAGGTTTTAAAAGTTTAAAATTGAGATAATGGAAATCAATTGAAAAGAAGAATCCAATCATTCTAAAAAAAATCCATAAATGAAAGAAAAATGAAAAACAAGTATTGTATAAAAAAAAAAAAAACACAATTTGGAAAATAGTGGAAAACAATTAAAATCTATTATTTGTTAACAAGCAAACAAATTTAAAGTTATATTCAGAAGCTTACTATTCCTTGACCTCTCCAAACTGAGACACTGTAAGTTCAGTTGGTTAAGAAAACATTTTCATTATTACAGCTGAATATAGCAATGGCATAAGAATGACTTTGTCTCACCAAATTATTTTAAGGGAGTGATTATTATCAGATGCTGAGAAAGCTTTTTCATACTTCCCGAAAGAAAGTGATATGCTCCCCGGCTGCAGCAGTGATATGACAACTGCTAAATGGGCATTTGCCTCCTAACCCCCCGTGGACAGACACCAGCCTGTGTCATGAAGGAGGCAGTTGGAAATCCATTAAAAAAGTGCTATGGCTTTTTCTTAATGGATATCTATGTCTTTTTTCCTCCAAGCTACCTACAAAGTCTTGCAGTGTAGTCCCATAAGTAATTAATTCCCATGTTTAAACAAATATTTCTAAGGGATTCTTTAGTCTTTTCACTTTTATTCTCTTCTTATTACAGCTCCATCCCTGGTTTTTCAAGAAGATGGAAAAGGTTAGTAATTGGACCTTGCTAGACATCAGTGATGTAGTTTGAACTAAAAATCTTGGAGAAAGCTGATTTTCCAAATTGTGGAGCCAGTATTTGATTGGCAGGTTACTGTGGAAGAGGCAGATGAGCTGCAGGTACTACTATTTCTCCCTGTTGTGCAAAGCAGTGAGTAGCTTCATTCTAAAGAGTGGCATCTTGCTCAGCATTTATTCTGAGGATGTCAGTTTTTCCTGACAGATATCTTTGCTCTTTACTTTAAATGATTTCCTATAGTCAGATATGCCTGTTCTAGAAAAAAAAAAAAACAGTTATCTTTCATCTCCAGCTCATTTTCAGTTCAACAATAGACTTGGATGGGGCCCTGGGCAGCCTGGTCTAGTATTAAATGTGGAAGTTGGTGGCCCTGCCTGTGGTGGGGGGATTGGAGACTGATGATCCTTGAGTTCCCTTCCAACTGAGGCCATTTTTTGATTCTGTGATATACCCACCAAAACCACAACCTGCATGTTGCCAGCACAACCTGCAGGGGTCCAAGTAGGTGCTGACCATTTAAGGGATTTGGCCCCTTATCTGTGGTCTCTAACCCAAAAAGAAGGTAATGGAGAGAGAGAGGAAGACTTTCCCATCTTATGAAGCTTTAGGTACTTTGGGTAAGACTGAAGGCTGACAGTCACTCAAAACTATGTCTCTTGCTTCCCAGACACTGCTTTATTTATTAAAGTACTTGGCTTTATATAAATCTTTGCTTTTGCAGCATTGAGCAATCCAGTGTTCAGAGCTCATCTGCTACTCTAAATGCTGGAATACACTTCCTGGTTTCTCCACTCATAAAACAGACCAGAAGCGACATGATTACTGAGTATTCCTGTTGTGCAGTGCCCTTCAAGTAAAGATGCAAAATACACTAGAATACAGCAGATGAAATGAGCAAGTAATAGCCATTAAATAAATACTGCTTCAAAGAATGAAAATTGTACAGAACACTAGCAAGAACTTTGTCACGTGAAAATGCAGAGCTAACTGCATGATTATTAAAACCAGGCTATATTTTCCATCCATTTTTATTTGTGAGGTCTCCTTGAAGTGACTTATAAAACTTCGGAACCTCAGCAGCTTTTCTCTAGGGAACATAAAACTATAGCAGCTGATACTGGTAAAACAGGTTATATGGAGCCTTAGAAATGACTGCATGATTTGTCCAGTATTTATTGTCTGAGTAATGTACAGAAACACTAAAACAGAAAAGCACAACTTTCCATCTGTGCTGCATTATGCCATACATAAGAACAATTTTTCATTTGAAATGGTGGTAGTCCCATAGACTTTCTTGCTTTGATATCCTATGCTACCACACGTGATATGATAGAGTATAAACAGACTGACTATAAATCTGAATTTTTACAGTTCTGAAAGCTGAAACATTCCAGCACTCACTTCCTACCAACAGGCCTCCTAAAGTGTAGCCAGGGTCAGGTGCTTGGATTTTTTTTTTTTTTTTTTTAAGCAGAGCAAAGGTTGTTACATAAGGAATCTGAAGCCAACCAGAATGGGGGAGGGGAGGGATGGAAACCCACAACATTTCATCATTTAAAAAAAATAAAAAAATAATCTAAAACCAGCCAAGCACAATAACACACATAGAGAGTCCACATTCAGTATACAAGATGCTGAGCCCCAAAAGACATCAGAATATAACCAAAGGTTATGCTGTTTTAAAGAGAAATTTCTAACACAAATTTCCCTTTAATTATCTAAAGCTCTGCTCACAAGTTTGCATAACTTAAATGTCACCAAAACATGAGCCTGAGTGATACCGGAGGAACACGATCTCCTTTTATCTCTACTATTTGTAATTAGAGAGAGAAAGTAGATTAAAACAGATGGGCTGGTGGCTTTAGAGAGGATCAGAATTGTTAGGGGGAAAGGTCAGTGTATTTTATTTTTTCTATAGCATGATTGTATAAGAATACAAATGAACATGGAATATAGAACTCTCAAAACTTGCCTTCTAGATCATGAGGGATTGTGTAAATTAAACAGCTTTCATTATTTCAATGTTGCATTTAATTTTGCTCACCGTAAACGTATATAAATTGATATATATAAGCATTTCCTTGTGTCCAAAAAATTTTTCTGACTCCAGTGAGAAGGTTGAGAGGATGAATGTCACATATTCTGAACAAATACTTCATATACATATAGAGAGGAAACCATCACTGGCAGCAATAAAATCTATAGTTGGATCTTAAACTAAGGAAAATATTTGCCTTTTCAGAAGAAACAAATAAAACAGTACTGAGTCACACAGGTAAGGGTTGGGGGAAATCTAGGTATCTTATCCATGGTATTCTGTCATTTTCTTCCATTATCCCTTTAAAAAGA
Organism: Gallus gallus; assembly: GCF_016699485.2. Lineage (NCBI taxonomy): Eukaryota > Metazoa > Chordata > Aves > Galliformes > Phasianidae > Gallus > Gallus gallus. Next base: position 94,490,364 of record NC_052534.1, read on the forward strand.
AAGAAAAGAGAGGGAAAAATATTGTTCTAGTATCTCCTGTTCCATCTTCTAAATAAATAAATAAATAAATAGGAAAAGCTGTCCAATGTTTTGTAATTATTTTTTCACCAAAACTAAATTTATTAAAGAACAACAAAGGGCTGCTCCAAAATTAATGCCTCCTATTTTATTATGTTGGCTGATGATGTCAGAGGCAGATGTTGGTGATATGGCCGTAGAGATTGAACCTTCCCACCAATATCCTGTTACATTCTGTTGCCATGTGACAGATGGCAGCAGAGGGGCAGTACGACAAAATGGTGTCTGGCTTGGAAGTACATCTGAAGTAAAGGTGTGGAATTGAATTCCTCCATGCAGAATAAAATGACACCCACTGACATTCACTGATGCTTGCTGAACATTTACGGAGACCAAACAGGGGGTGTGAGTACAGTGAGCTGGTGAGTGGTGTGTTTCTGCACTGGCAACAATGACATGAAGTCAAGCCTCATTCCTGACATCCATGCACAGGTGCCACACCACAAACTGAAAGTCTTGATCAGCTCATCCACACAAATTGGCAGATTACTACCAGGGAACTGTGTACGGAGCTGAATATTAGCTTTGATGTGTTGGAAACAATGGAAGCAACATTGGAATACTGTAAAGTTTTTACCAGGTGAGTCCCATGAATTCTAATGCAGGAAAAGAAAAAACATTGTTTGCAAGCTTGTCAGGACCTACTGATCCAATATGAGGCTAAAGGTGATGGTTTCCTGGATTGTGTCATTACCAATGATGAGATGTATTGTCACCACTATGAGCCAGAGTCAAAATGGCAGTCCACGGGATGACGACATGAATTCTCCATCAAAGAAAAAGTTGCATCCCTTAAAGAGTCAAAGTGATATGCACTGTCTTTTGGGATAGAGAAAGAATAATCCTTCTGGATTTCCTGCAACCCAGACAAACCTTCAGCTCTGACTGCTATATCATACATGGCCCCTGCACTTGTAGATAGGGATGGGGGACAGCGTAGGCCCTGCATAATCCATGAAGAGATGGTTTTGGATCTGCTCCGAAAGCTGGATACTCACAAGTCCATGGGGCCAGATGGATTGCACTCTAGAGTGCTGATGGAGTTGGCAGATGTGGTTGCCAAGACACTCTCCATTATTTGTCGGCAGTCCTGGCTAAGTGGGGATGTCCCGGTGGACTGGAGACTGGCAAATATGACACCCTTCTTCAAAAAGGGCCAGAAAGGCACTACAGAGGGATCTGGATAGACTGGATCGATGGGCCAAGGTTAACTGTATGAGTTTCAGTGGGCCAAGTGTCAGGTCCGGCATTTTGGTCACAGCAACTCCAGGCAACCCTATAGGCTTGGGGAGGTGTGGCTGGAAAGCTGCCTGATGGAAAGGGACTTTGGTGTACTGATGGACAGTCAGCTGAATATGAGCCAGCAGTGTACTCAGGTGGCCAAGAATGCCAATGGCATCCTGGCTTGTGTGGTGAGCAGGACGAGGGATGTAATCCTGCCCCTGTACTCAGCGCTGGTACCTTGAGTACTGTGTCCAGTTTTGGGCACCTCAGTACAGAAAGGACATTAAGGTACTGGAACAGGTTCAAAGAAGGGCAGCAAGGCTTGTGAAGGGCTTGGAGAATATGCCCTACGAGGAGCAACTGAAGGAACTGGGGCTGTTTAGTCTGGGGAAAAGGAGGCTGAGGGGAGAGACCTTATTGCTCTCTTCCAGTATCTGAAAGGTGACTGCAGTGAGAGTGGGGTTGGTCTCTTCTCACTGGTGACAGGTGACAGGATGTGGGGAAATGGCCTCAAGTTGCGCCCTTAAGTTGTGCCAGGGGAGGATTAGGTTGGATATCAGGAAACACTTCTTTACAGAAAGGTTTGTTAAGAAGGGGTAAATAGGGTCCCCAGGGCGGTGGTTGAGTCACAATCCCTAGATGTGTTTAAAAACGGTTTGGATGTGGTGCTCAGGGGCATGATTTACTGGAGGGTTGTTAGGGTACTGTGATTAGGTTGTGGTTGGACTCGATGATCTTTAAGGTCTTTTTCAACTTGAGCAATTCTATGATTCTATGATCACGATGCTGACAAAGCTTAACACTCGAACTTCCTGAGTCATGCCAGAGAAGACAATTTTTCTCCAGTGCCAGTGATCGCGAGGCTACGTAGACACTCAGAACAGTGTAACCCAAATTAGCCTGCCACTTCATTCTCACCCATAAGCTTTCAACACATTTATCATTCATTCCTAGGCAGAGCTTGATTCATTCCAGTTGTTCTCTCACTCCTCCTTTCCTTGATGCTGTCTCATCATTTTATTAGTTTTTCACCACACCTGCTCCAGGAACTCCATGTCTCCTTCATAGTGAAGAGCTCAGCACTGGACACAGGACTCTGGATGAGGTCTCACAATGGTTTCTCTTGTCTTACAGTTTCCTTAGCTGGCACCGCAAGGTTGGCAATAACTTAGCAACCACAGCTATCAGGAGAGGTCATGGCTCCTTGGTCACCTTCATGCTACAAGCAGAGTATGATGGAAGCAGTTAAAACCAAGGATCCATTCCTGATAACTAACAGAATAAGAAAAATGGCCCAAATTGCAGTCTACAACAGCAGATCATCCCATAATTGTCCTGTCTCGTGAACCATCCCCAGCTTGATAGATTATTTAAAAATCAGTGTTCTCTTAAAACACACAGGTCACTTTTGATATATGAGCAAGACTAGTGGGATGTAAGTAATCTTTTTCTCTAAAACTGAAAATAAGACTTTCATATCAGATCTAAACCAGTAATAAATATCTTATTTGCCTAATGTGTCCGGCTCAAGATATTACATTCATATTTGACATAAAAATATGTAAAATTCAATGTGATATGGCAGAAGTGGATGCACTTCTAACTTTCATTTTAAATTGATAGTTCAAGTTACTCAGAGAATACTAACTCCAATTAATAAACAGGAATCAATTAGTAATCAATACATTACCATCATTAGCAAAATAAGGGGTGGCATAATAATAGTTTATATATTTTGCATTCATAAAGTATACATATGTTGTACCCGTTAAAGCTGACTTAAGTTACTTAACATTCAATTGTGCATTTTGTGGAGTGAGTCAATAGAGTGACTCACTAGCCCACTGCAGTGCCATATGGGAAACTTTCCCTCTCCTGAGCAGATGGAGAGTAAGCATGTCACAGACAAAAATGTGTTTTGTCTCTGGAGAAAGGATGCTGGCTGCTTTGTTCTTAGACTTTTCGACGTGCCAAGCCTTCTGCTCACATTGGGAGTCCTACATTTTGAGGTCTCATGGCTATTTCAGAATTTCTCTGACATGATGATCTGTACAAAACAGACAAAAGCAGACTTTCCATAAGCCTGCTTAGGTATGTGACTGTATCTGTGCAATCCAGGATTTAACTTGTGGAAGAAAACAAGAAATTACCACCTTTGCCATCTTTATAGTAGATAATCCTCTCTGAGGGAGGCAAGTGCCTTCATTTCCCTGTGGAAGATTTAAACAGAGGGTGGTTAAGATGGAGTTATACCTCTCCAGGTGACTGAGGCCATAGAAACCTGATTTTATATTCCCTCTGGCTGCATCTGCATAGAACTACATTTTTTCTTCTTGGAATCTCTTTTTTTATGCAATTTTGCTGCTGGACTTCTTCTCACTTTTCTGAGCATATCCTTCTACGGGTGAAGGGTGAACACATTACTCTGAAAACACCAGAAGAAGAATACTAATACTATTGTCCTTTCTTTGTTAAAGAAATACAGCCGAGACCACATTCAGCCACACACTCTAATTTTTGTTATTTAACAGAAGCACTGGGGACAGGGGCTTAGACATTCTTGGCTCCAACAATTGTCAGTGGGCAAAATGGCCATCCAGCCTATGCAGAACGTGAACCCCTTTCTGAGGATAGCTATCTAATACTGCATGCTGCGAACATAAGGCAACCCCTAACCTAAATGCATTTGGGGCTGTTTGAGATGGCTTCATGTGCAAAGAATCTGGGCCTTTCATACAGAGTGTGACCAGGGAGAATGTCTGCCTGTATCTTCTACTGCCTAGCAAAGGTAAGCATTAAGCACGTGTCCCTTACAAGAGTAAACACTCATCAGAGAGCTGAGGCAGCAATAATTGAAATACTGCCTCTTGCTTCTAAATCCCTCCATAAAAGTTGCTACAAGTTACTTCATATATTCAAAGAACATAAGTCTTGTAACGACTTAACAGCTTAGTATACAGTAATTTATCTTTACTGATCATGATTGGCTTAAGTGCCACGTGCATCTTGTTTTACAACAATTGTCTCTTGTCCTGATGGTGAGCACCCCTGAGAAGGATCTTTCTCTATCTTCTTAGGTTAATCAGTCTTCAGGTGTTTTTATAAGCGCTGCTGCAGGTTGGACATGCCTGTTCTAAAAGTTCCGTGTCTTTCTTGAACTGGAAACAGTATTCCAGATGTGGCCTCACAGGGGCAGAGTTCAAGGGGAGGATCACCTCCCTCACCCTACTGGCTATGTAACGCTTCCCAGGATACCATTGGCCTTCTTGGCCACCAGGGCACACTGGTGGCTCATGACCAACCTGTGGTCTACTAGGACAAACTGCAAACTTGCAGAGGATGTACACTGCCTCATTGTCATTAGCCGATAATTAACAAAGAGATAAAGAGCAGCAGCCTCGGTACTGATCTCAGTATTAGCATATGGCCACTAAGGGGACTTTAATTCAGTTCTCAATCCACCCCACTGTCCATTTGTAGTTCTGCAACCATATCTGTTACCTCCAGTGTAAGAAAGACACGGATCTGGGGATGTGGGCCTGGCAAAGGGTGAGGTCAGGACCCTGAACTTTGGAAGAGCAAACTTTAAGCTGTTCAATGGATTGTTGGCCAAGATCCCCTGGGATGCTGTCCTTAAAGATAAAAATGTTGAGGAGAGCTGGCTACTCTTCAAGGATGTCCTCCTGAAAGCACAAGAGGTCTCCATCCCTCTGAATAAGAAAGTGGGCTGACGAGATAGGAAACTGGCATGGCTCAGCAAGGACCTGCTGGGCACACTGAGGGCAAAGAAAGGTACGTACAAGCTCTGGAAACAAGGGCATGTCACCTGGGAAGAGTACAGGGATGCTGTCCGGACTTGCAGACGTAGGATCAGGAAAGCCAAGGCGCAGGTAGAACTGAACTTGGCGAGGGATGTGAAAAACAGTAAGAAGATATTCTACAGGTACATTGGCCAGAAGAGATAGGCCAAAACAGGTGTACCTTCTTTAGTAAATTTGAAAGGAGAACTGACTTCAATGGACAAAGAGAAAGCTGAGGTACTGAATGAGTTCTTTGCCTCGGTCTTCACTGCTGGCCAGGATTCCAGTCTTTCTCACATCCCTGAGCACTGCACCCCCAAGCCTCCAGGTGGGAACCAGGGGGGTAAATCTCCCCCCACTCTAAGGGCAGAGCAAGTCCAAGACCGCCTCATGAGACTGGATGAGTACAAGTCTTTGGGGCCGGATGGCGTGCATCCCAGGGTTCTGAAGGAGCTGGCTGAGGTGGTTGCCGAGCCACTCTCCATCATATTTGGGAAGTCATGGCTGTCAGGCAAGGTCCCAGATGACTGGAGGAAGGGTTACATCACTCCTATTTACAAGGAAGGGAGCAAGGAGGACCCAGGGAACTACAGGTCGATCACTCTCACCTCTGTGCCTGGAAAGATCATGGAATAGATCCTCCTGGATGACATGCTCAATCACATGAGGAATGAGTGTGTGATCCAAGACAGCCAGCACGGCTTCACCAGGGGAAGGTCATGCTTAACCAATCTTGTGGCCTTCAATGATGGAGTGACGGCGTTGGTGAATGAGGGGAAGGCTACTGATGTCATTTACCTGGACTTGACCAAGGCCTTTGACATGGTCCCCCACCACATCCTTATCTCCAAATTGGAGGGATGTGGATTTGATGGGTGGACCACTCGCTGAATAAGAAATTGTTTGAAAGGTCACAGACAGAGGGTGGTGATCAATGGTTCTATGTCCAGGTGGAGGCCAGTAACAAGTGGAGTCCCCCACGGGTCTGTCTTGGGACTGGTGCTCTTTAACATCTTTATCAATGACATCGACGATGGAATTGAGTACACCCTCAGCAAATTTGCTGATGACACCAAGCTGAGTGGTGCATTTGACACGGAGGAAGTAAGGGATGCCATTCAGAGGGACCTTGACAGGCTTGAAAGGTGGGCCCGGGGGAACCTAATGAGGTTCACCACGGCAAAGGGCAAGGTTTTTCACTTGGGCTGGAGGAACCGCAGGCATCTATACAGACTGGAAGGAGCAGTCCTTGAGAGCAGCTCTGCAGAGAAGGACCTGGGGGTCCTGATGGATGACAAACTTAACATGAGCCAGCAGTGTGCTTCTGAAGCTCAGAAAGCAAATGGTATCCTGGGCTCCATCATGAGAGGGGTGGCCAGCAGGGACAGGGAGGTGATTGTCCCTCTCTACTCTGCTCTTGTGAGGCACCAGCTGGAGTATTGTGTCCAGGTATGGAGCCCCCAGTACAAGAAAGACAGAGAGCTGTTGGAGAGGGTCCAGAGAAGGGCCACAAAGATGATCAGGGGGCTGAAGCACCTCCCCTATGAGGACAGGCTGAGGGAGCTGGGCTTATTCAGCCTGGAGAAGAGAAGGCTGCAGGGTGACCTCATTGCAGCCTTTCAGTACCTGAAGGGAGCCTATAAACAGGAAGGGAGTAAACTCTTTGAAAGGGTAGATAACAGCAGGACAAGGCAGAACAGTTTTAAGTTGAAAGAGGGAAGATTTAGGTTGGATGTTAGGGGGAAGTTCTTTACCAGGAGAGTGGTGAGGTGCTGGAACAGGCTACCCAGAGATGTTGTGGTTGCCTCGTCCCTGGAGGTGTTCAAGGCCAGGTTGGATGGGGCCCTGGGCAACCTAGTCTAGTAAATGGGGAGGTTGGTGGCCCTGCCCGGCAGGGGGGTTGGAGATTCATAATCCTTCTGTGATTCTATGATTCTGTGGATCTGTAAAACTGGGTCCAGACAGGGTTACAAGAATAGAAACAGGAACATCTCTCCTTAATAGGAAGGCTGTGAAAGTTCACGGAGTCATAGAATCATAGAATCATAGAATGGCCTGGGTTGAAAAGGACAATAATGATCATCTAATTTCAACCTCCCTGCTATGTGCAGAGCCACATCCAGCCTGATTTTGAATGCCTCCAGGATGGGGCATCCACAACCTCCTTGGGCAACCTGTTCCAGTGTGTCACCACCCTCCATGCAAAGAAGTTCCTCCTAATATCTAACCTAAATATCCCCTGTCTTAGTTTAAAACCATTCCCCCTTGTCCTCTCACTCAGTTGGAGTTATTCAGCCTGGAGAGGAAGAGGCTCTGAGGAGACTTTATTATGACTCTTGCATAGTTAAAGGGGGCTTAAGGAAATTGGATAGAGGTTTTTTTAATCAGGGCTCATAGTGATGGAACAAGGGGTAATGGTTTTAAGCTTAAAGAGAATAGTGTTAAATTAAACATAAAGAAGACATTTTTTACTATCAGGTTGCTCAGGCACTGGAACAGGTTGCTCAGAGAAGTATGGATGCTCCTTTCCTGGAAGTGTTCAAGATCAGGCTGAATAGAGCTTTGAACAATCTAATCTAATGGACCTCACATGACAGGGTGGATGACTTTTAATGGTCTTTTCCAATCCAAGCCATTCTATAATTTTGTGATTCTGTGACTGTCCTTCCCAGGTTAGCCTGCTGGTGAAGGTTCTTTGTGACTTGGTACTTGCTCCACTTGGTCAGGTGGATGCCATCTTTTCCTCAGTGCTCAGAGGGTCCCATAGTTTTAAAAGCCTATTCTCAGTACTGGCTGTGCAAATGTCTGTTGACCCAAAGGATTTGTCCAGGCTTCATCAGGTCCTTTTCCCTCACTGGCAGGATCAAGGAGATGCCATCTGGGCTCTCCCACCCTTGGCCCTTTACTACAGTGAGATATTGCCATGTTTGCTACACTCCAGGTCTCCCCTGCTGGTATCATTGGTACCCACATGGAAGAACAGCAGGAGGTAATAGTCTGATGAACAGACAAACCTTGGCAACCTCTCCACAGCATCCTGGATTCAAATACATGGCAAGCAGCAAACCTGCCTAGACAACAGGTCAGGTCAGCAGATGGTGGCCTCCATCCCTGGCAGCAGAGAGTCTCCCACAGCTAATACTGCTTCTTCCTCCTGATGCTGCTGCAAAGTTCAAGCTCAGACAGCTCAGATGCTTCTTTGGATGCATCTCCCAGCCCCTCATCTGCTACCAGAGCACTGAACCTATGGTATAGATGCAGGCTTGTGTATGAACTCATCAGCTTGGTATGAGGAGTCACAGTTTTCTTGGTTCCACAAACATGGGAGTCTCTCATAAGCACAGATGTGGCCTCCTCCTCATTCAGTGCAGTTAAGGGTTTATGCTCTTGAAACTGCAAACTCTTGGAGAAATTTCAGTCTGTCTCTTTCTCATTATCTCCATCATGGCACAGTTTGTGGACCTCCTCCTGTAGCTGCTTATTTGCCTACATAGACGGACCCCAGAGCACACACAAGGAGCCCATCTTCCCCAGCCCCAGGCAAAGGACTCACTTATTCCTTTGTCCCCAGAGCTGCATCCTCCCTCAGTAGCTTGGTTTGAGTCAAGTTCTTCAGCACACTAGGGAGAGAGCTGTTCCTGTGTGTGCTGTAGCACTTCATCATCAAGTACATGTTCACTGTTCTCAGCAGAGCCTGCAGACTTATATAGGACTCTCCCTAGCACCTCTTTGTAAACATGTTTGACCTCCGATCAGTAATCAGCTGCACACAGAAAACTGAAAGTACCGTTAGGTCAAATACAGCAAACAGCTTGTAAGAAGCTGTTAGAACTTACTAGCCGTCCTGGCTCTCTGTAGCGATCCATTACCAATGGCAGTAGTCACCCCTAAGTTTCTCCAAAGTTTCTAAGAGGATCTCCCAGAAGATCTGGAAGGAGAAACCAGAAACTGTTGCATCCTCTGACTATCTCAACTAGATATGGTTTCTGAGACAGGATGTTCGCTGGTGTTCTGCATGAACTAAGTTACATATATGTATTTTTTTTTCCTAGTTATTCTGCTTTACAACAGATTGAGTTTCTGAAAAGGGACTTTCTTAAGACTGTCTTCCAAAGGTACAGACATTGGAGCTGGCAGCTGCACTGGTATTGAGCTTCCTAAACTTTAATGAGGCTCCAGGTAGTTTTATAGCTTAAAAGACTATTGTAACACTAAGGTTAAAGTTGCTACCTTACAGTCAGAGATTGTGGAATCAAGGAACTGCAGCTAGAATAAATTATTTTACCTCTAGCAAAACAAGGGGAATCACAGCAACTCACAATAATTCTGCTTCTGTAGCATGTTGTTCCTCCACTGCATGAGTGAATGAGAGGTTCAATGATAAGAAACGACCAGACTGAGCCTTTGGAATTCACTTAAATCACTGTCACCCATACATTTGTTACAGGACAAAATGCCAACTGTGGCTAATCCAAAATATGTTTTCAAAAGCTGTTTCTTAGCACAAAATGCTATTCATGACATCACAAGGAACAAAATATGGATTTTTCTCAAAATCTGCTCATGGAGGATCTAGATTTTTTTTAAAGTAGTTGTCAGAGTTGATATATTTGGGCTCTTCATGAGCAGTACACTTGTTTGTGCCATATGAGCAAAACGGGTCAACTGAATTCAAATAACTTGCAAATTTATAGAGCTAGCCTTTTCAGTTGTATGAGGGCTGCTCTGAAAGCAATGCCCCGTTTTACACTATTGGCTCATGACGTCAGAGGCAGATGTTGGATTTGTGACAGCGGAGGTTGGGCCTTCCCACCAATATTCTGTCACATGTTGTGACAGATGGCAGCAGAGGAGCACTCTGACAGAATGGCGTCTGACATGGAAGTGCGTATGGAGTAAAGGTGTGGAAATGAATTCCTCCATGTGGAAAAAATGACTCCCATTGACATTCATCGACATTTTCTGAATGTTTATGGAGACCAGAAACAGTTGATGTAAAGCGAAGCTGTGGGTGGAACATTTCAGCTGTGGCAACAGTGACGTGAAAGATAAGTCATGTTCCAGATGACCATGCGGATTTTTATGAGAGCAGTACACAGGCTCTTGTTCATTGCTGTCAAAAATGCAGAGCTCATGGTGGTGACTATGTTGTAAAATAGCATTTTTTAGCTGAGAATTTGCTCTATCAAATAGTGTCATTGTGCTCTTTATACCTGTTGTTGTTTCCCTGGAAATGAATAGGAGACATTACTTTTGGATCAATGTACTTAATTGTAATGAAGTATTAAATGTACAGAATAGTACAACACATTAGATTCTTAAATCAGTGTTACTGTTCTTTAAATATAAAAATGTATATTATAAAATAATGTTAGAAAATGGTAGGTCAACAGGCTATAAAAGAATCAGAAATGGATAAAGAACCCATCATTTCAACAGGGACAAAAGTAAGTTCTTGGGAACATAGGAAGATTGCTTGACTGGTATTCTCACCACAGATTTATGGCCACAGCTGGATCTGCTGGAAAAGGGAAGCTGGCCTTGTGTTCCTGCTTGTTCACAGCCAAGCAGCGCTGTCTGGTAGTAGAGACAGGGCAGAACATGAACAGATGCTGGCCCAAGGCTGGGCAGGTGACAAATAAATGATGTTATTCATTTTGAGTGCATCTTAATTTATTTGGTCATAACATTGCTGAAGAAAGTTTTCTAGCTTTGGCATACTTCTCACTTTCCTTCACTGTTATGTATAAGTTGATAAAGTCATAAATGATTCTCAGAGGCAATTTTTTTCCTAATATTGGTGAAAGTAGCAGGACTTTCAGGGGAAGTATCCAACTAAAAGCACAAAGACAGCTTAAACACGAATGTTAACAATAGATTTCACAGAATCACAGAATTGTAGGCATTGGAAGGGATATCTGGACATCATCAATTCCAACCGCCCTGCTAAAGCAGGTTCCCTGCAGTAGGTAACCTATGGTACCTCCATCTGTAACACGTCTTGTGCAAGCTCAGCCAGGTGGACCCAGGTTATCCTAACTATTAAAACAATTTTGTTCAATAAAGTGCTGACCACACAGCCCGTCAGTATCAGAGACTCCACTCAATCTGGGATGAGATTGCTGTGGGCAGAGAGCTGCGTATGCGTCATGTATCTGAAAGTCACCTGCCTAAGTCTGAATTTATCAAATAGAAACAGGGATCACTAGAGGAAAAATCATCCCCTTCTGAAACAGGTGGCTACAAGAAAGACACTGCGGAGGTGTCATCCTCTCTCCATTTAAGGAAAGACTGCCAGAGCAGATTTAAACCTCTACTTTTTTTATGTGCAAGAAGTGAGGTGAGATGAATCCCACCTCCAGTGCTTGAATTAGGAGTCACAGCTATTTCTTTCCCACCAGCTGTAGTGGAGGCAAGATCTGGCAGGCCTGCATAGCCTGGATCACTCATCTCACTCTTAAATTTAAACAGTGTATTAGTAGCAATGCCTAAATTAGGCATTTAGAGTAGGTGGTTTAAATATGGTCCCTGATCATAATTTCATATGCTTTTAGAGTGCCTGGAAACACTTGGGCTTCTTTCCAGACTGAAACATCCAAATAGTATTACATTATAAAGATATCATGAATGATATATGGCTCTGTATCATAAAGTAATGCATAGCGTTTTTATCTGTGTTTACTTTTTCCTTGAGTTTGGTTTCAATGTCCCCATCAAAACTGCTGATATTAACCACAGCAGTGACCAAAATGTGATTGCAACATTGTGAGGGGAAAAAAAAAATAGAAGAAAGAAAGAAAGAAAGAAAGAAAGAAAGAAAGAAAGAAAGAAAGAAAGAAAGAAAGAAAGAAAGAAAGAAAGAAAGAAAGAAAGAAAGAAAGAAAGAAAGAAAGAAAGAAAGAAAGAAGCTATGTTTTACCTCAGAATATTCTTTTTTTCACTCCTTGTTCACGTTGCTGGAAGATATTACTTCAGAGATTGGCCACTTCAGCTCATTTCAAGTTTTAATAGGCTGAAAGAAGGTTACAGACCTAGAATTTAGCCTTATCTAGTTATTTAATCAAAGAATGCATGCTAATTGTGTGTTGAACAGTATATTGTCTGGTCTGCCAGGAAAAAGTTGCCTCCAGCTCAGTACCTTGCTGGCTTACAGTTCATTTAGCAATGGGAAAAGTTTTATGGAATTTAATATAAGGCAGAAAGTGTATATTTAGCTCTTTTGGGAAAAGAAATATTGGGGGCCAGAATAAAGGGGGAAAAAAAGAGGTCTTTAAAGCAGAGAATATTCAAGTTTCTGGGCCTCAGAAACATGGGCAGATATAAGTCCAAAGAAAGAGTTATGCCTGTGTTTCATCTGTTTTAGGGTTTTTTTTTTTTTTTTTTTTCCACACCTGTGTTTATTTTTTCTGTCTATGATAATAATACCCTTATTAAACACATACAAATCAATGCAGAGATGATCTGGAAAGTACACTGAAAATTCAAGATATTTAGCTTTGGTAAAAGGGATAAAATTAATTCACTTGATTCTGTGAACCTTTGTTTATATGAGTGTGGGGAGGAATATGCCTACATTTGAAACTATATCCTACTCTTTGGTTTTTAAATCTTATTTTATTTAAACGTAGCTGAAGTTGAGCATTCACTACGGACATTTTTTAGACCTTTCTGAACCACTGGAAAGGTGGATTGTGTTTTCAAAGAAGGAAACAACAGTGAGACTGAGTGGGACAGAAGAGGCTGAGAGCCTTACATCTTTGTATATATTTATGTGAAAACCTTACAGGAGTGCACCCAAACTGCAATTAATCTAATTCTGTTAGTTAAGGGTTTTGTGAATCTTTTGAAGATGAATTATGATCCCTAAAGATAGACCCATAGAGATAATAGAAATCTATTATCCTCTGTGTTTTATATTTATATATTTTTTATAAATTAATCTTCGCAAGTATGTACTTTTTTTCTTTTATATGACTGAAGACACAGTTCCTCTGTTCACTCTAGGCTTCTCCATTTAAGCATTCCCACCTCATTTCTGTTAATAATTTTCTCTTAATGTTCTCTCAGATAGCCATAATAGATGCTTCCAATTCACTCTTTGGTCCTTTAGAATAAAACAGAGTTAGGTACCGTAGAAACATACATCCAGTGCAAGCATAGGCACGCATTTTCGATGAGTGCAGGAACTCTCTGTGGTATAGTTTAAACTGGCTCTGGGAAAACATACTTGGAGATGTCATACAAGAGAAAGGAGAATTCCTCTCTTTAGAGAGAGCTTTGAAGCAGAGCTTTTTGAGTTATATTCCACTATTCTAGCATGTAAAGACCAAATATAAGCTTACTAATAGACTACATATACATGAAGGAGAAAGCTGTAAACACAAATTCAGAAGTGTTTCAGGATGAAATGGCATTCACAGCCACTGTGATGTCTGTAGTCAATGCAAAGTTATATCTTGGAAGTTTCACAAACTACTAACAAGCTGAGAGACCTCCACAAGCATTTAGCAAGTGAGAATCTGACAGGTCTTCATGGTGAGGCCACGAATAGGTAGCACTGCTAGAAAACTATATTAGTAAAAATGAACCACAGGTTTGGATGAAGGAAAGTCCTTAAAGGAACTTTTAATTTTCATCTTGCACCAATTTTATAATAATAATTTTAGAAGGAGAAACTACTTTTTTAAAACCTTCTAGATAGAAAATTTACATTAATGAAATACATTTGAGAAAGGTTTTCTGGCTGGTGTGTTTTGCAAGATCTTAACCTTACTTGATTTGCATAAAAAAATCACTATTAGCTCAGGAATGTTTGATGCTTTTTGCTATAAAGGCATTAAATTTAAATGCGATGTAGATTTTTTGCATACATATGCTGGCATTAATAACCATAACAATATCTTTAACTGCAGTCATATTTGTTCAATACTGTCAATTAGAAAACTGTTTCAAATATTCATAATTTTGTTAAATTTTAATCATCCAAGATGAAAATTCACATATTAGAGGTCTGCCTTAGGCTTATTTAATTTATTTTTTAATTTTGACAGAATGCTATGGGTCTTTTTGCAACCAAGATTAAGGAAATACATGTAGTTGTGTTCATTCTAAGAAATTCTTACAACCGTTTTATTGAGAAGATCTATCAAAACAATGCTTTGGAACACATATACAAAAATTAACATTACACGTGAGTGTTTTGTGGATGTCAAAGTTGTATCTTCTTATCTATGAAAAAAATATGCATGGACTTGCTAAAGTTTGCAGCTAAACTTAATGTATTTATCTGAACTAAATGTGAATTTACAGTTCAGATCTTCAGACTAAGTGAGCATCCTGTATCTGGAGAAAGTGACTGGGTGCCAGTTAAAGCTACACACATCAGTTAGGCAGGTTTCTTTCTCCACTACTGAGACAGGAGCAAGCAACATGCAGAATATTATATCTTCACTGACCCCAATGAATCAAGTGCCCAATCTGAAAGAATAGGCCAAGCATTCTTTTCCTTACTTCATTCTTGGAAACCACTCAGCCATATGAGATGTAAGGAAAGAAAGAAGGAAGTGAGGAGCCTGAGGCACACTGTTGAGCTTTAACCATTAGGTTAAAACAACAGATTTAGCAGTAAAACCTTTCCAAGGAAGATAAAAAAAATAAAAATAAAATATGCATTTATCTTTTCATAGGGGCATCTTCTGGAAATGAATAGTATCAGTGGCTTTCAATAACAGAAATCTTTTAAAGTTGAAGTATCTTGGATTATGTACATCACATGCTACAATTCATTAGTCTTCCTGTCTTGAAAATACTACCACACTGAACCCAGAGCACAACTGCAATTAGTAGAAAGCCCTTTTTTAAGCCTTGCAGTTTGAAGAAAGTGTCGTTTTACTGTGTATTTCATAGTTGAGTAACAGAAATCAAATGCTGAAAGGAAAGCTGTTCATGTGGTGCCATATGTCTAACCAAACTGAAAAACATAATGGCAGAATATCTCATGAGATTTTGTCCTCACGAGATTTACAAATTTGAGAAAGTGTTGAGATAAGTATATGAAATCAGGGGCGCTGAAAACTCAAAGGATTTCACAGACCCACAGAATAGTTAAGTCTGGAAAGGAATGCTGGAGGGCATCTGGTCTAACGCCTTTTCTCCAGGCCAGGACCACATCCAGGAAGCTTGTGAAGGTCTTCAGGAGGACATCGTAAACTATTCCAGTGCTCAGTCACTTGCACAGGACAGAATTGCTTTCTGATGTTTAGGCAAAGCTTCCATGATATCCATTGCTATACATAGTATTTCTACTGGTGGGACATTAAATGCTTAAGGCAAAATACTGAATACAAAGCTACTGTACTGATATAGCAATGAACACTCCTGACAGTGTTCCTGGTCAGAGAATCCAGTCCCAAGACCACAGGCTACATACAGAGTCAGGTACTACATCTGAAATCTGTAATTCCTTGGTTACTTCAGATAAATGCCTGCTCATGCCTTTTAACTCTTTGGCTTCTCCACGTAAAACATTTCTGCGTTCCTTGGGCCTTTCAAAAAGCTGCTTCTGAAGACCAGAAGCCTTGTACCACTGGTACTGATCAGCCTGGGTTGAAAAGGACCATAATGATCATCCAGTTTCAACCCCCCCCCCCCCCCGCTATATGCAGGGTCTCCAACCACTAGACCAGGCTGCCTGTTCTTCAATGGCTGATGATTTTTTGTTTTTCACTGACGTACAGTTACTAAGAATGATGACATTTCAAATGGGAAGAAGTTAAGCTGATGCATAGGACAAATGTAAGCTGTATAAACTATTTCATGTTGGTTCACAATCACATAAGGTCTCAGAGAATGGCAAGAAAAAACTAGAATAGAAAGACAATACGTTGTTCAATGCAGATGGCTGAGTGATCAAAGTGTTGCACTGCCATGGGGTGCCCAGTCCGCTTTTCTCATTAAGTGCTATGGTCTCAGGGCAGTGCTCATATCCAGGTAGCTCCTCTCATCTTCCATCAGTTTTCCTGAGTGCAGATGAAAATTCACTGTAGCCTTAAAATTTCCTGTGCAGATGTTAATACATTTCTGAATCATCTCAGCACTACCTTAACACAGACAAAAAAAGTGTGGACAATGCTTTAGCCTCCTGAGAAGAAACTCTAGGGGTTTTTTTTAGCATACAGATATCCTCTTTCTCAATCCCAATCTGACGTTGAACCAAATAAGCTATTTTTCCAAATGTCTCTGCAGTTCAGTCTCTCCTACTAGGTTACTTTTTCAGCCTTTCTCCATTTTTCTTGGTCTCCTTCTAATCTTGTTCTCCCTCTCCTTTCTTTGCTGGACTCTCTTTTCCTCATCTGTCTCTGTCTCTTTCCTTACTGCTTTCAGAAGGGATTTGGGTCAGCGCTGGTCAGCCATGCTTCCTCCAGGCTGATTGGACACTTCTCTCTCTGTTTGACGGATGAAATTCCCAAAGCTCCTAGTTAATTTTAGGGTGTCTGGGGGAGGAGGAAACCTGGCACTGAACCAAACACATATTTAAGTGTGCCAGAAAATTACACAGCAGTCAGAAAATTGCAAAATCTGCAATTTTTATGCAGCCCACAATTTTCTAGAGGTCTTGATTACCATCCGGAGTTCAGTGTTTTACAGGAAGTGCAAAGGGTTACATTTCCACTGATTTTTAAGTGACCCAAAAACTACTACGCTGGGAAAAAAAAATCATACAAGGATTAACTATTTCAGTGATATTTCTATCAGCTTAAAGTACAGTCAACATAGAAGAAAGATTTTTAATGAAACAGATTTCAATGTTGAGGTTGATTGTTCTTAAGGTTTATATCCACCGCAAATTATCCAAGCAATGGGGAATCGAATGCATTTTGTCTTTGGGGAGAACCATAATGAAAATTCTGTTGTGGGAGTGTGGTTTTGTGCATACATGTGTAACACAACAGATGTTTGAAAGAATAATATTTTGCAAGGCAAGAGCAGTATTGCTTATTCATTATATAGAAAATAATAATAAGGTGAGAATATGCAGCTTTTGTCTGTTGGACAACAGGGAAAATCATAGGTTCATAGAATCATTTGAGTTGGAAGGTACTTTTAAAGGTCATTTAGTCCAACTCCCCTGCAATGAAAAGAGACACTACAGCTAGATCAGGTTGCTCAGAGCCCTGTCCAGCCTGACCTTGAGTGTCTCCAGGGATGGGGCATCCACCACTTCTCTGGGCAACCTATGCCAGTGCCTCACCACCCTTACAGTAAAAAGCTATTTTCTTATATGCAATCTAAATCTCCTCTCTTTTAGAGGAAGGAATGGCTTCCTCTTTCAAAGAAGCCATTTTCTCTTGTCCTATCACAACAGACCCTGCTAAAGAGTTCCCTTCTTTCTTATAGCCCCCCTTTAGGTACTGAAAGGATGAGATAGCCACTGCCTTAATTGATCTTGTAATTTTCTTCACTCTGTACAATTTACATGCATCCCAAGTTCCTAGGCCTGTGAGCTTGTAGACAGCCGGAAAAACCCACTGTGACATGGAAAACTGGAGTATCAGGACCATCTAATTTTCTCTTGTGTGCTGCTTTTTGCATGTTTCTGCAGTTTTCAGAATGGTCACATGGATCCCAGCTATGGGCAATGGTAAAGGTGCAGGACACTTTTTGTCCTGATGTATTGTGCTGTTGGGTGAGTAGCTAGTATCTGCAGTGTTCATTTTCAGTCCAGGAGGAAACCAGGAAATATGTGACTGAAGGTCATCAAGACCCCATGGCTCATAAGAACTGCATCTGCATCCAAGAATCCTTTTAAGATTTCTCTTTGAGCTTTTAGTTCTCTCAACTTTTTAATTCCTGTCGACAGATAACTGCAAATGTTGGAAGTTCCAGAGATTGCCCTAACTTTGAAGAGATTGTCTTATTTGGAGTCCTAGTTTAGCATAAAGTACTTAGAGATGTGCATCCTGCAGCCCTGGTCCCTTCACTTTCATCTTGGCCAGTGTAGCTTTGCACAGGAATTGGAGCTGGGCACACACAGCCCCTTCTGAGGGCACTTGCTGAAAGCAGTAGATGCCCCCATATCAGTTTCTCAGTCTGGGCAGCTGGGAAGAGAAAGCATGAGGAGCTCACACACACTGAGGTGCAACCATCATGCAACAAATCTTTTAGTTCAGTATTTAAGATAGTCTTGCCTACAAACCACAATAACTTTTTCCTTCTACAAGCTGTAGCACGTTCCTGTCACATGAATATATGGCCACATTTTGACCCTTTCTCCAACAAAAAAACTCAAATTTGCTTTTTTTTTTTTTTTATATATAGCTCGTGAAATGACTGATGAAGAGAAATAAGAGTAGATGAATAAGAAGGTTGTACCACCCCAGATTTGCAACGTAAGTCTATAAACCTGGCAGGCAGACACCTGAGAGCTTCACAGGTAGCACAATGGAGCTAGGATGGAGTGACAGAAATGAGGCACCTCAGTACGATGCTAAGGTCCCTGTAGGCTCCTACTTCCTGACCATATGAGCTCTGCTATATACTCACTTGTTTATCACTCTGAATTCAAGTTGCACATCTGACCTCAGTACTGACACATCCACAAGGACTTTTGTGGACTTATACTGTGTCCAAGACTTCTGAGGTGAAGTATAAGCCCATTTCCCATTAATTACTGTTAACTTTCATTCTAATGTTCCCTTGTGTGATGAACACACATGAGCAACATGCTCGAGAGCTAACACTTTATATACAAGCACAGTCCAATCTTCATTGTGTGGAATGGCCATGTGCAGTCAGTTCCAGGAAAGCTGAAAGTGTTCAAAAAATACTTGAAAAGAATACAGTTTGCTAATTTGTGCTATTTAAGAGGTATTCATATGAAATTAACCAACTTAATGAAATGTCATTTCTCTTTTCTGCTGACATACTTCTTAAGATGATGTTTAAGAACTGCATCAGAAATATGTGCTCTTAAGCTTCAACTCTCCATGCTCGCTTTCCTTCGAAGTTGCAAACAGACATCAGCTTACAACTCTGTTCCTTGACACTGGAGAAATGCTTAAGACTGCAAGGTTCTTTTTATAAAAAGAAGACTAATAAAATTAAGCAATAATCTATAAGCATGAGAAGGTTACAATTTTAAATAACATCTCCAACTGTGAGTTGAATAGCAAGGTAAAGTAAAGGTTTTAGCATTTATAAATGTCAAGGCAACAGAGACATTCATTGTAACAGCATGACATGCATATCACTTATAAACTTATTGCATTTAAGGATTATTACCACTGTACTATACAGATGGTTTCAGGATCCAACTTAAAATTTTAAATGGTTTTGAATTTTAGGGCTTTGTTGAAACAACTGATAATTCTACTAACTGCCTTATCGCTAAAGCCAGGAATAACAGTAATGCTGTAAGTATCACACTCTTACACCATATTAAGCTATAGAATGAGAAGAGAAAACCCCAAACAATTTGAATACATCCCTGGATTCTGCCTGAAATGTTCTGATTAAAAAGCACTGCAACTGGAATTGGCCAGAAATATAATTTAGCCCAAGCTGCATTTTCTATCTGCTTGCTGTCAAGAGACACGGGAAACACTAAAATTAAATGGTTTAGATTCTGACTGTCATCGAGACACTGCGCTTTCAAAACAGTGGTGAAATGTATTTACTTAGCCAGAAAGAAATGAGGTTAAAAAAGTGAGAGATGTCATGTCAGCACCTCCAACTGGGAAATAAGATGTGGTCTATATGCCAGTTTATTGCTCTGATCGGGGACCCTGACATTTTCCTTCCCTCTCCCTCCTTCCTATCCTCCAACCTGCTCTGCTGAAAAGAATGATGAAAATGCATCATGGAGGTTTCTTCCAGGATGTCACTGCCATTTGGTGATCTAATTGGCCCCAGAGGGCCATTCAACCATTTCCATCAGAGATAGAAAAGATTTTCTTCCTTCTGCTAGAGACTGATAGTAGGCATTAATTATGCAGACAGCATCCAAGAGAGCAACAGTCATTCTCAACTAAATCAACATGCAAAATAGACATGGAAATTGTCACACCATAACAGCAAATAGCTATGGCAGCGGGGGGGGGGGGGGGGTGTAAAAAAAAAAAAAAAAGCAAGAGAAGAAAAGCTTATTATAAAGAAGAACCAGTGCAGTATTTGTTTTAATGTGCAGATTCTACAAAAGTACGTAAGGTTGTACTTTATATCGTCTTTTCCTTGAGAGACATGATCCAAAGTATTTCTTAAGAAAAAGATATTGCAATAGAATCCAAACAAGGATTCTTAAAGCTTTATCTGAGCTTCTAAAACTACTAGAAAACAAAGATATATACCAGCTATAATCGGATATGCTTATTTTTATAGAAGCAGTCATTCCTCAAGTTGGAAAATGAAAAGAAAAAATGCAGGAGAAAATCTCAAACTGCAGTCATTTCTTTCTCAGGAGACATGAATCATTCTGAGAGTGTGTACTGAAAATCCTGAGAGAGGAAAAAGAAAAAAAGAGGTTTTGTACAATGAAGCTTGCTCCATTCTCTGACTATAGAAAGTTTGACAAAATATTCCATCCTTCAGGAAAAAAAAAGAGAGAAAGAAAGAGAGAAAGAGAGAAAGGAAGGAAGGAAGGAAGGAAGGAAGGAAGGAAGGAAGGAAGGAAGGAAGGAAGGAAGGAACGAAGGAACGAAGGGAGAAGAAATAAAAAAAAAGAAAAAGGAAATATAACTTACAAGAACAGAGGAAAAAAAGCAATTCTTGCAGAAGGAATATTAATAAGAGAAGACAATGCAAACAGACAGCCCCAGTTCTACGGAGTATGTATATACTGCAGACAGCTGCATAATTTACCCAGGAGAGAAGTGTCACATGGAGCTATTGTCAGAACCCAAGTGAACTCAGCTGAAGCAAGCCCAACACCCTGACACTGCTCGGCCAACCCATGGACACGTCACACTATCATCTCTCAGAAGAAAAGTCAATCATGGGGAAAGCTGTGTGCTGTGCTATCGCTGTGGCATGCCATCACTGAGGCCAACAGACTGCGCACACAAGCATCTATGTTCTGCAGCCTGGTCTGTGCCTCTGGTGGCAAGGCTGTGATCTTAGCCAGTGCTAGGGAACATCATGCAGGACACACACTGCAGCATGTAAACCCACACACTGACAGGAGAACTACAGAAATCTGCACATAGTATCTGGTACACCCTCCCAATTGGGAAGGGTGACTAAGAGCAGTGTTAGCAAGCTCATGCTTTGAAGTGAACTTTGATTCTCTCCTGTGCAGCTGCAATATGCCAGAACACTTCAGTTTCAGTCAGAAATAAAGGCCATGGGCAAGCAATCTCTGTTCTTCTTGTGCCAAAGCACATGCTGCAGTCCCCAAGGAAACTTGGGAAGATGCTGAGGGCTGATCTTTCCATCTCAGTGTTTGGCTTAAGCAGTCAGTGTAATGTGAGGCAGATAGGTGGATTCTCCCTTCTCCTGTCTTTGGAGTAGTAAAAAAGGTTTTGGCTCAGCATCTGGAAATTGTCTCTGTGAGTCTGGTTCCAGCCAGAAAGATTCAAGCCAACATTAGACATAGTGCTACTAGACAACAAGCCTCAATCTGCAGAGCTGAACTCTTCCCTGTATAGACCTGAGTCCTCTAGGAACACTCCTGAATTTCCAGCAAGAAAATCCCATTATCCCATGCTGCACAGCCAAAACACATTAATTCCATTGCAAAGTATGTTTTGGAAAAAGAGACGTTTACTGACATGATATGCCTTATGAGTCTTCCCTGAAGAAGGAGTAACTTTCTAGTAACCTAGATGTTAGAAGAACCAAGCCAAAATAGTGATGGTGATAGTGTCTGCTGTCTCTGTTTTGCTGCTTTTGCAGAGATTCTAATAAGGAGAAGCATCTCACCTTTTTGCACAAGTGTCTGTTGTCAATCAGACCCCACTGGAACCGGCATACGTAACTAAAGGTTAAATCACATCATTTCACAAGTCACAGGATTTTTATGATAACGTATCAAACATTTGCATGATGCCAACCAATCTGTCAGCATCATTATGAAGAACAGATTCTTTTTAAATTAAGAAAAGATGGTAAAAGTAGTTAAAATAGGAACATAACTAGCAGAGCCAGGACATAACAAAGTCAACATTGTACAGTATATTCAGTGTACTTTCTGCTGGAGAGAGTGTCTTATGAAACTAATGACAGTAAAATAACTCTTCTGACTTGGGAAATCCATTTCATCTTGAAAGGTAAAGGCTTGGGATCTTTTGTTATATTTTTTCAAATAATTGTCTGTATTCAATGTTATGATCTTTTCAGTCTCCCCACTGACGGCCAACACTGGGACTCTATGCAAGAGCAAGTATCTTTTGGCACCATGTGTGGTAAGACTTAACATCATGGTTGAGTTAAGCACTTAATTAGAAGCACCTGTGTAGAGTAACACTAGTTATATTGCAAAAACTGATCATCAGTTAAGAAATCTGCCAGATCAAAGACCTTATAAATAGATTTTGAAGAACATGATGAAAATATGTTCTACATAACAAGCATGGTTGGGTGCAAATCTGTGTTCTTTCCACAGTAGGCATTGATTTTCAAGGATAGAGGCAAGTGTTTTACAGCTGGTGCTTTTTTATTTCTTTTAATTCTGAAGAATATTTGTTTTAATTGGCAGCTAATAGAGTAACATGTTCTTTATTTTTAAAGAGAGGTAGAAAAATGTAGGGCTGTCTTCAGGCTGCTACCTCTTGTACCGTAATTTTAACACAGCATTCATTTGTCAGACCCTCAGGGAAGCTCGGGTGAAATGGTAGCATGCAATACCAGTGTGTATGCCACAGATGCTGCTCAGGGATTCAGGTTAATTGCATACCAGGCGTGCTTAGGGACCACCCATGTAAAGCATCTGGCAAGATGGAGGCTTAAAATTGCTCCCTGCTGGTTCCACCATCACAATTTTTCAGCAAGAGGCACACTGCCCTCTTCAATGCAGTATGAATCTCTTCAGCTGGACTAATTTGTTTTAGCCAGTGTAACTTAGTTTCACTTATCTCTACTCTCCAAGCTTTGCTGACTTTGGAATTGATCCTTCCCATTCCCTCCCTCCTATACTGCTTCAATTGACTAAGCCTAAAGAGAATGCTAATGTAGACAGATACAGTTTTTTAAGTGCTGTACACATCTCTGCAAAATCTAAAGGAAGCAGATATTAATTTAAATGAAAAATTAGTAACAAAGACCCTCTCTTGTGTGTGAGCTCATCTACTCAAGGAATGATTCACTGTTTTACTCCATGCTCTGATGTTATTATACAAAATATTCTTTTCTTATCTTCACTATAATGCTGAACCGTCTGAAAAGCCACTGAGGTCATTCTGTTATGTTTATCTTAATTCTGCACTTCTAGAGTATTCTGGCTTTTAGTTGAACTGCGACAGTACTTCAGTGTACTACATCCTGGAAAGGATTTTGTGTGTTTCTTTTTTTTTTTTAATGACATGTTAAGAACACCAGTATGACCACAGGTGATAGAGGGTGATGGAATATATTTGTAGTAATTCATCTCACCCAGACCATGTATTAGGTTTAGTTTCTTAAGCCACTCTATAATCATAAATTAAAACAGTGATAAAATGTCCTTGGCTTTAGAGATATGAAATAAAACTGACCATAATTCTCAGTATATTTTCTAATTAATTTTTTTCTCCTGATACTGTTATACATTAAAAATAGTATTTCAAAAGGGTGACTGTTATAGTCTGGATGCTTTCAGTCAAGCTTTCTTAGAAGATTTAGTAAACAGAATGCAGTGAGTAGCACTAATGAATACAGTGTATTGCTGATGCTCTCATTTTGCTTAGTCTGTGGAAAATAAATTTGTTTTTAGATATAATATTTCAGTTGGAAGGGACCTACAAAGATCAAGTCCAACTGCCTGACCTTTCCAGGGTTAACCTGAAAGGGTTATGATAGAGGCATTATCCAAATGACTCTTGAACACTGGCATGCATGGGGCATCAACCACCTCTCTAGGAAAGCCTGTTCCATTGTTTGATCACCCTCATATTTTTCCTAATGTCAAGTCTGAACCTCTCCTGGAGCAGCTTTATATCATTCCCATGTGCCCTATCACTGGTTCCCAGGGGGAAGAGACCAGCACCTCCATCTTCATTTCACCTTCTCAGGAAGCTGTAGAGAGTAAAGTGGAGGTGAGATACTGCATGAAAAAAACACCAGAAAACAATATGGACAGTCAAATGGCAGTCTATGATAGAGAAAATACAGTGCAGGCTTTTGCTTGTCTCCCACTGGAAAGTTTTTCAAGCAGAAATTTACTCCTTAACTTCAGTTCACTTTTCTGCTTCAATTATCCTGGAGACAGCCTGAGACCTAATTCTGGCCTCAATAAATGACTTTCATATTACTGAGATCCTGCTCCAGCACTTATATGTAACATGAGAAACTGCTGGCATTCAAAACCCAATCTATAGTCCACAAAAACTACAGAAGAGACTGTCACTGGCTTTGGTAGGCTCTAGAGTAGGCTCTTAGGCAGTGATATGTTCCTTATTCATGATTGTATGCATCAACTGTAGGATTGAATTCAATGGTAGATGGATCAGGTCCTACAAAAAGAGGTTGTCCCAAGGTTCCAGTCAGGTAAACAACATCATGCCCTTTGATCTGAACAAGCCCATTAAGAGGCATTACTAACAATGAATTATCAGTTATCAGCAGAATAAAACACTAACATTGTAAATAAATGTAGAAAGTTGGCATGAATAAGATATATAAGAGACAACCGGTAATTGGGACTGAAGGAAATTCATTTTATTGTCAATGACCAAAGTGATAGGCTGCATAATGCAAAGGCTTCTGAATCTCACCTCTAGCTACAAGACATAGCACTCTGGGGGGGGGGGGAGAGGGGGGGGGGGAGTGCTAAAACGGTGTAAGATGCATCTACTTGTATTTACAAAAGCTGTAGCACATACATTGAGCCCTATCCACAAGGGGTTACAGTTATAGCTCTATGTCTGTCCTATTCTTTTTTTACTTAACCAGGCATTCAGGATCAAACACAGCGTAGCACTGCCTCAAGCTCTGATGCAGTGGGGAGGGGAGTAACTTGTTGAAGGAATTTGACAGAACGAGTTAAAACTAAGGTTGTGTAGTAGTTTCTTGCACAGCAGTTCATGGTAGTGGGGCAGAAATCACGAACTCCATTCAACTATGCTAATGGGGGAAGGGGAATGTTTATATTCTTCTTAGCCCACTCCATTTACTGGTTATAATTCCCTCTCCCCTCATTCCTGGCATCTGACCACAGTGTACCTTGTGTTTTTTGTGAAATCAAGTATTAAGACACAATAAAACTAATCTATTCCATTTATATGTATAAATATATATATATGTATAAATATGTATAACATATATAGTTCACAAGTGCATTATAATAATACCAACAGATGGATTTTTAATGAAGTGAAGGCCCGACCACCCTGCTAATACCTACCTAACTTAGCATCCATTCTCTCACACTGGCAAAAAACATACCCTAAACTGCTGGAATCCAGGAATTCATGGGCCTCAGCTCATGTGACCTGTATGCTAGATTGCATCCTGGTGCACAAGGTTCAAGTTTTTAACCTGACCCTTGGGAACACAAAATGAGCATCACTCAGAATACATTTGAATACACACGCCAGAACTGAGCGTGACTCCCATTCTTTGGATTCATGCATTTTAAATTGGATGACTGTGGTGGATTAGATCCAATAGTAAGAACATTTTGTTGCTTGGTGGTCTCCAGCAAAGCAGGTGGGAAACCTTCCTCCTAACTGACATGAAAACTCTGAATCTCTTTAGTCTGAGGGAGAACAACTGAATCAAGGTCTCCTTCTTCAAAACATGTGTCACTAAATAAAACGCAACTACTGAACATGAGAAGTATGAGGCATTTTAAAACATATGTGATGCAGAGTCTTTTTGTATTATTTCCTGAAGCACTTCTCAGCTCCTTGCTGTGTACACAACAGATCTGAGATTCAGCTTCAGTGACAGAGGCACAAGACTGGTCTGAAAAAAAAATGTGTAAAAGGAGATGTCCATTTTTTTAATTATTATTTTTAAAGAGGATATCTTTATTTTGTGTGGCATTGAGTGATTTCAGTCTGATAGAAGTGCTCTGTAAATTTTTATCAAGCCAAGCCCCACAGTGAATTTAGGTGAAATGCTGGTTATAGCAAACCAGGAGTTTTAGGTACTTGAAGAACAGTCATACCAAATGAAAACCTTCTGCATAGCATTGGTGCCCCAGGAATGAGGAGGGGTCAGAAGGTGTCCATATCCTTTTTTTCAGAGTTGCATAACTCCAGTTTGTCATGGTCTCATCACTTCAGCACCTTCCACAACCTCCAGCATCATCTTACAGCACCTAAATCTCTACTGCTTTACAAGCTGCTGTCAGGAATTTAGTACCTTAAGGCTGACTTCAACACCTTTCTTTTATGTTTTATGTTTTTTCCAGTTTTATAGCCATTACACAACTGCAGTAAATGGCAACAAATCAAGAGAATGACTTTAGCACCACAGAAAAAAAAATCCCATATCTGCTCATGCTGCTCTCTCTAAAAGAGTTAAGTGCTTATTAGAGTAATAAGTAATATTTTGACCTGCAAAACAGCACGTTTTCTTCTTTCCTTTGTTGACTGTTTAATATAAACAAAATAAATGGCTCTCCTGTAAGTTCTTTTTGATGAGGCAACACTAATAAACAGCACCTGATTTCAGACTCCAGCCATTCCAGGTGCAGTTCACACTTGGCTCAGTGCTGTCAGCAGATCCTCGGGAGCCCCTTTTCCTGCTCAAAGAAAAGAATTAACCCCATTAATTCTGGCTGCTCAGGGTGTGTCACTATTTAGTTATCCAAAACCTGTCTGCTTCAGTTTTGATATCAGTGGGCTACAAATCAGAAGCATCTACAGTCTTGTGATCAAACAGTTAACTAAATACATCTTGATTTTCCCTTGTGTTTGCCCCTTGGGTCAACTGGTGAACCAACAAGCTATTTCTGTAGCTTCTATTATTTTAGGCTCCTGGATATGGCATATATCCACTGACAATAGTCCTAAGAATTCCAAATATAATCCCTATGGAGCACCTGAGAATGATCAGATGATTTCAATTTACTGTTCTTATAAATATGAACTATGTTCAGACAATTGTAATTGAGGTCAGTTCTGGAAAGATGATGTTATCAAAAGATGACTTTATAGTGTAGGCGTCATTTGTCTCCTAAAAACAGTTTCAGTGTTTGTATATATGTGTATGTATATTTCCTTTATTTGGTCAGTAGTCAAATCATCTTCAGCATCTTATTCATCCATCAGATGGATTGCACTCTAGAGTGCTGAGGGAGTTGGTGGATGTGGTTGCCAAGCCACTCTCCATTATTCGTCGGCAGTCCTGGCTAACTGGGGATGTCCCGGTGACTGGCAAATATGACACCCATCTTCAAAAAGGGCCAGAAAGATGATCCTGGTAGCTACAGACCTATTAGTCTCACCTCGGTGCCAGGGAAGGTTATGGAATGGATAATCTCAGGAGCCATCATGGACCAGTTAAAAGCCAACCAGGGGAACAGGCCCAGTCAGCGTGGGTTTAGGAATGATAGGTCCTGTCTGACAAACCTGATTTAATTCCATGACAGGATGACCTGCTTAGTGGATGAAGGTAAGACTGTCGATGTGGTCTACCTGGACTTCAGTAAGGCCTTTGACACTGTCCCCCACAACATTTTTGTGGAGGAGCTGGTTGCCTACAGTTTGGATGGGCGTATGCTCTGCTGGATGAAACACTGGCTGGATGGCCAGGCCCAAAGAGTTGTGGTCAATGGATTTAAATCCAGTTGGTGGCCAGTCACGAGCGGTGTCCCCCAGGGCTTGGTACTGGGGATTCTATTCAATGATTTATGATATATCACATCAGCAACACCCACTTTCTTGATCAATAACACAAATTAATCAAATTAATAGTGAATAGAAAGCACCAGACCAAGGATCATTACAGTATCCATGTAAAGAAAACCACAGTTCTGGTACAAAGTTTAGTCAGAGGCTGAAAAAAGTTTCACGGGAGATTGTCCTAGAATATAGGAAACTTCTATTTTTTTTTAAGTCTACTTTCATTCTTCCCTCTAAGCTCTGGTATTTCATTTCATTTTTGTTTATGAGTAATTGGTTTTCAAATTTACAAGGGTAACACAATGACCAACACTGATACCCTATGGGCCTGCTGGACTCTTTCTAGCCTAAGTGTGTGCCTGTGAAACAGAGCTGGAGCCCAGGAGAAGGACTAATTGTGCTGCTCTGTAGAACTTCAACCAGACAGTGCTGTGCTAGAAATGTGCAGGCTTCTGTCTGCTTCGCTTGCAAGGACCAAAATGTGTGGGTGTAGAAAGGTACCTATATTACAGGCCAGGTAGCCAGAGGCATCCTTCTTAATTTTCTTTTTTTACCTGTAAGCTATTTTTCCAACACAGAAGAGAGCTTGATTTCTCCTCCCCTCTAGGCAAAAATCAAAGCATTCCACATAATTTTAATGGATACTTTATCTGTCTCAAGTTTTCTTGCCAGGACTTTCAAGATGTTTACTATTTGAAAGAGAGAGGTATATGTGGGAGTGTAACAAAGAAGAAAGACAAGGGATGGGGGTGTAAAAAAAACCCTTCTATTGACATTTAAAAGGAGCAGCTCAGTATAAATGCTCCCCTTATCTGCACTATTCTTCCTTGACCCAATCACATTTTCCAAGTCAGGTCCAGGATTCTAGCTGTGTGGTTCATATGACCTTTAACAGAATCAACTTCCCAAGCTTCCCAAGACACTTTGAAGATTTAGATGTTGCTGTTTAATTTAACAGTAGAACTACTGATATCTTTAGTCTTTGAAAAAATGTTGATATCTCAGAACTAGCATTTGGTGATCTGATTTGACCTTGTGTTACTTCTTCAGGTGAGCTGTCCTTTTTAATCAAATAGTCAGTGAGACACATTCCTCCAAGTGTGTCTAGTTCATTAGGTTAATTCATTTGTAAAATGAAAAAATCCCAAAAACTTTATGTTGAAGACATCTGATATCCTTTTGTTTTCTTTTATGATCAGAAGGACACGAGTGGTGTCATTCCAGTCACAAGCGGTGTCCTCCAGGGCTCAGTATTGGGGCCGCTTCTATTTAACATCTTTATTAATGATCTTGATGAGGGGACTGAGTGCACCCTCTGTAAATTTGCAGACAACATCAAGTTGGGAGGGAGTGTTGATCTTCCAGAGGGAAGAAGGGCACTACAGAGGGACTTGGATAGACTGGATCGATGGGCCAAGGTTAACTGTATGAGTTTCAGTGGGCCAAGTGTCGGGTCCTGCATTTTGGTGCAGGCAAACCATATAGGCTTGGGGAGGAGCAGCTGGAAAGCTGCCTGATGGAAAGGGACCTTGGTGTACTGATGGACAGTTGGCTGAATATGAGCCAGCAGTGTGCCCAGGTGGCCAAGAATGCCAATGGCATCCTGGCTTGCATCAGGACTGGTGTGGTGAGCAGGACTAGGGAAGTAGTCCCGCCCCTGTACTCAGCATTGGTGAGGCCTCACCTCGAGTACTGTGTTCAGTTTTGGGCACCTCAGTACAGAAAGGACATGGAGGTGCTGGAGCAGGTCCAAAGAAGGGCAGCAAGGCTTGTGAAGGGCTTGGAGAATATGCCCTACGAGGAGCAACTGAAGGAACTGAGGCTGTTTAGTCTGGGGAAGAGGAGGCTGAGGGGAGACCTTATTGCTCTCTTCCAATACCTGAAAGGTGACTGCAGTGAGAGTGGGGCTGGTCTGTTCTCACTGGTGACGGGTGACATCATGAGAGGAAATGGCCTCAAGTTGTGCCAGGGGAGGATTAGGTTGGATATTAGGAAACGCTTCTTTACAGAAAGGTTTGTTAAGCACTGGCATAGGGTCCCCAGGGAGGTGGTTGAGTCACCATCCTTGGATGTGTTTAAAAACCGTTTGGATGTGGTGCTCAGGGACATGATTTAGCGGAGGGTTGTTAGTTAGGGTACTATGGTTAGGTTGTGGTTGGACTCGATGATCTTTAAGGTCTTTTCCAACCTGAGTGATTCTATGATCCTATGATGCTATGATTTCTTCACCACCTGATCAAAAATTCACTATTAGCATAGAACATCTCTGTTTATTTGAGATCTCCTCTATATGCTATAGACTAAGTCAGTCCTTCAGGAAGGTAGATTTGCACTTTGGCATCAAGCCTTCCCTTCTTTTCACAGACTCTTTCTGCCCAGGTGAAGTGAACACTGCCCTCCCCATACAAGTTTTGTGTTCCATGTGACTGAAGATTGTGCCAATGGTGCACTGAACGCAGCCTTCTTGCTTTGCAACACTGGGCTAATGAAAAGGAGAGAAGCCTAAAATCAAATCTGGTTTCTAATTCAAGAACAACAAAACTGGAGCCTTAGCTTAGAAACAGATTATTTTGACTAAAAAATTGATCACCTCCAGCCAGTGTCTGTGTAGCAGTAAATTCTGTGTAACATGATTTTACATGCTTTTTTTCTTCAAAGCTGAGGTACAAAAGAGAAAATTTAACATAGCAGGAAGTTCATATTTCAAGTGAGTCCTTCCCAATCCCCTTACCACTGTATAACAGACGATATGTGGTAACCTGCAAAACAAACAAACAAACAAACAAACAAACAAAAAACACAGAACAAAACAAAACAAAACAAAACTCTAAGCCATATTCTATTTCTCTGCTGCACTGAACAAATTAACTATAGGGTGGACTGTTTTGTCACTATTTTACCCCATTATCAAGCAGAACAGCATTCTGAACTAAGCATGGGTTTAAAATGCAATAGATGTTATGTGACAATTAAACTGAGGCTCCTCTACCCCACTTAGATTAGTGCTTCAACAAAATTAATCTTGAAATGGAACTGTTTTTAAGTGTAGTGTATTCAAATGCTTTCCTGAATTGGAAATCCCTTCAAAGTAAAATGGATATTATGGAAATGCTGATAAAGTGACTATCTATTGACTACTCCTATAATTCTGTCTCTCTATTCATAATGTTACTGTCCAGATTACTAACAACATGTTAAAACCCATTTAAAAGTTCATACGTCTCATGATGACAGAGCTGCATTCACTCCCTGCTGATGACCAGGCTGGCTATAAACACATCTACCTGTTTAGGTCCTGAGCAGTATGAGTTCATGCTGTCTCTGCTCTAAGTCAACAAGAGGTAAATCAATACAGAAGCTGTTTTGACACTCCCTCATGAAATTTTCCTGGAGTTTCTATATCCTGCCTCTTTGAATAGACATATCTTGACAAGAGTAGACATACCCTGTATGTGTGTGGGTGCTAATCTTGGCAGTAACACTGAACACCCATATGCTGATGAACTCCAGACACTTGTTCCCTTACATGGAAAATTTATTGAGAATATTGTGCTTCTTTAAGCACATCAGTGGTGCTTTGAACGAGCTCTTCTTGCCAGTTACTACTTCGTTGATAACCTTCTTAAAAAGAAAGAAGAAAGCAAAACCACAGATGAAATAAGACTGAATAAAAACAATCAAAATTTTCCTGGCTGGACTGCCTCTGGCTGGATTTAAAGTTCCATTACTGACATTATCGGTTAATCATTTAATCTTAGATCTCCTGGGGAGGCTGAAACCCCAACTCCTTTTCTAGATAAGTTCAAGAAAAAATAAATAAAGCAATATGAAAGATACTCTAATGATCGCATTAACTAGAAAAGAACAGATCATTTTAAAAAGGAAAGTCTACAAGTTGCCTGAAAGATTAAAGCTGGAATTCAGATTAAATTCATCTATGAGAAATAAAAAGTCTTTAGTGAACAAATAGTTGAAACTAAACAGTGTCTCTATTACAAAGTCAGGATTTTAAAGATCACTTCTACGGTTCTTACAGGACAAGAAGGTACACATCCTCAAGGAATGCTCCCCCAAACTCAGCTTCTTGGCTCATGATGGAAGACTGGGATGTTTCTGGGATGCTCTTCTAACAACTAATAGGCTTTGAACAAAAATAAATAGTTGGACCTCTTCTCAATGCAGAATCTGCCAGTAGAGAGAAATTTCTCCATCTGTAATATGGTAGATGGAGGCCTTCATCCAATATTCAGTCAGTAGGTGAGTAATGGCTCAGTAAGAAAGGAGTCAGTTTTGAGCCATGCAATCACTTTAAAACATTTTTCTTAGCTGACATATCACCCGGTTATAACCAGAAAATACATACATGAAGTTGCATGGACAATGATGAAGCATTGATAGTAAAATATGGGCAAGAGTAATTGTTTTCATACTAGAATCACACCTGTGGTTGAAACTAATGTAGGCACGGCAATGTGGCAGGGAATGCAGAAAGCAGTTAGATAAGAGGTGGTTTTTTTTTTTTTTTTTTTGTTGTTGTTGTTTTGTTTTGTTTTGTTTTCCCTTGGGTTTTTTTTTTTGTTTTGTTTTCTAGAAAAGACAGAGAGGCCTGGCAAATGTTTATTGAAAGTGAAATGAAATGATCTACAGAATTCACTAATATCCGATGTCATAAATATCCTAGAGTCCAAAGGTAGGGAACAAAACCTTAACTTATTTGAGACTTGTCTTTTCTTTTCAAGGACTGCAGTTCTGATGGTGGCTTTTTCCTCAGCTCAGCAGTTCTTAGGAGGCAGGAGTGGATTTATCAGTCATTGTGCCAGTGCTTGCTTTCCATTTATGTAAGCTTCGCTTAACATTCAATCTGTCTTCAGGCAGCTGCCAAGAAGGGTGAGTTTCTTGTTCTGCAAACTGTTCAGCAAAAAGAGCCTCCCCTGATACTGAGAGACAATCTTCCAAGTTCTTTGTTCATGTCAAAGATTCAGAGCAAAAAATGACAAAGAAAGAATTTTTACAGAAATTGAAAAACATTACAGCTATAAACATGGTTTTTTTGAATCATTTTTTCTAAACAAGTGATTGCACATTTGCATAATGATCTCTTCATTTTTTCTTTTTCATATCTGGGCTATTTTTATAAAATACAATAAAATGTTTTCAGCAGTTATTGATTATCATAGTATTTCACTTTTACCACATAACTTTGGAAAATTAAGTTTTTTTCATTATCGCTCCAATAATGGTATTTTTTCTCCTCCGCCCTCCCCTCCCCCCCCCCCCCCCCAAAAAAAAAAAAAAAGTGGGAAATTTGTAATTAAAAAATATGAAAAACTTCCACAGTGAATATTTTCAGTGGTGTTGCTATGAAATACTAGAGTTAGTTAAACATGGGTTAAAAATGGATGACAAGTGAATGTGGAGCCAAATGCATTGTAGGTTGATGGCAGAAGTGTCCAAAAGTTTTGCTCCTGATAAAAGGAAGATAAATGCAGGATTTAGATCTGTATTAAACCAGAAAGAAAACAGGCAGCTCCTAGCACCGATAAGAAATGAAGCACCAGTGCCAATAGCAGTAACATGGCAACAGGCACCACCAAGACAGCAAGAGATAGGTTGGCAGACAAAAGCAAGAAAGAAATTATACAGACCCAACACAGTGACAGGACAGGAGTTTGAAGGCTTCCAGCTTTGTGCATCCGAGCAAAGAGCTGCCTGCTCCCTCCTCGGAGGATATCCAATCCCTGAGGTATATTGTGGGGCCACACAGAGCACCGTTGATTAGTCTCCTCCTTTGGAATTGACCACCACTTGGTTGTGACCCAGGGGCCTCATGAAATGCCCTCTCTGTCACTCCAATGCCAGCATGCATAGCCTGGGAAAACAGAGGAGGGATGAATATCCTTCACAGTGGGACTTTGCTTTGGGGCAACAAATACCACAGGAGGCTATTCAGATAGTGTGAGGGCATCGGATGTCAGATCAGATCTGTCTTTACCAGTCTAGGTTTCTAGCTAAGAGCTCACAGTGGAAGGAAGAAAGAAAAGATTGCTTGCACTGGGATAGGACAGGTGACAGACACCTCCTAGAAGAGGAGGCAAGCCAGGTTTTCAGGCCAGCTATTACTCTGCTACCTAACAAATGACCTCCATCTGTCCTTTGAAAAGCCAGTGCTCCCAGGCGTTGCGTAGGAATGCTGCTATTTAGAAATGAGTCTAGACCTTGAAAGAACATGAGAGGCTCTGTAAACAGTATAAGATTCTGATTGTTCAGGTGAAAAACTTTTGAAGTGCTAAGTCTGACTCTGTCCCTGCAAATGGTGAACTAAAAATAAAACTGTGATTTTGCTTTCTAATTTTTCTCTTATTTCAGATCAGTCTTGGAGACTGAAAAATAGTGTCATAGCAAAGGAGAATTATGTTAACTATGCAGGTTCTGCCTCAGTTGTCAGGTCGATACCAATAGCGCATACTGGAGAAGAGATGAAGTACATATGGCTTGCTGATGACATCAGTACCTTGTAACAGCAGCAATCATCAAATTTCTCCCACTAGAATAAGCAAGAGAAAAAAGTGATTTGCTTGTCACCTAGTGCAACTTAAACTCACAGGAAACTTTTACCCTATTAAGCCTAATTTACAATGGAGGCAGAGAGATAGATGAGCATACAGTTGGTACGTCAGTGTTAGATGATGACAAACTGTAATTTTTATTCCTTTTTTTTTCAAACAAGTGGAGCCCATTTCCTTCTGGGAAGGAAGTTTTCTGAAATATCAGACTGCATAGAAAAAGAATGAGGAAAGCCTTTGTTCCTTCCATCCTGTCTTAAAAAGCTATTTAGTTTTTCCACTGTGAATCACATAACATTGATACTATACATAATTTCTACCATTTATTCTTTGTTTTTCAGGAATATTTATTTGATGAAAT
Source organism: Gallus gallus (assembly GCF_016699485.2). Classification (NCBI taxonomy): domain Eukaryota; kingdom Metazoa; phylum Chordata; class Aves; order Galliformes; family Phasianidae; genus Gallus; species Gallus gallus. The sequence goes on from NC_052534.1 coordinate 94,525,369, forward strand.
AAAGAAATAACTTTTTTATTTTTATTATTTTTCCTCAAGGTAACTGGTAGGTAGGGATAACAAAAAGAAACAAACAAACAAACAAGCAAAAACAACTCCACAGCTCTTAGCTGATCCTACCCCTCCTCAAATAGCAGATGTGTTTTCAGCAAAAGAATTGTTAATAAATGACCTTTCCTAACAATTCATAGGCTGAAGCTGTTTCTAAGATGGCAGTTCAGGCAGCTCAGAATGCAGAAAACCACACAGCTCTCCAGTTAATGTTCAAATACATTAAGTCATATATTTGCAAAGCTTTTAGAGTAGGAATGTTCACAGAACTTGTTTAAAATGTTCCTGTTCTGTTTGGAGACAGTCAAAAGCCTGCAGATGCTGGGTTTCAACACTATCCCTAATGTAAGTTAATGGCTGTCATGTCATGAGGCTGCAATAAATTTCTGGCCCTGGCTCCCATCAGCAACCAAAGTGGACGAGGCTACCTTAGTCATGTTTTAATCTGGTCTGGGAAGCACTGGTAGTGCACCATGCTCCCGTAGCACTGCGAGTGTACCAGAAGAGCAACGTTCTGCTCAGGAAAGACCTTGTGAAGGGGATATTTTTCAGCAGTGTGCTAACCTTGGACTAGATTGGCACAACAGTTTACCACATAGGGCAGAGCAAGTGGTTTTGGCTGGCATACTAAGATAATCCATTGATGCTAGCACACTCAGCTAGATAGGCCTAAACCTGCTAGCTCCCCAGCGGTACCTTCAAGCCTAGCTTTCTTTGTTTGATTAATGAACGATGTTAGCAATTAAAAGCAAAGCACACGATAGAACTAGTAGATTTTTTACAATCCAATTTCATCTTCTGCTGAGAGGTAATGATGAGTAAACAAGAAGCTGAGATACACTGGGTTGATAAAGAGCACAGCCTGTATATCTCCTTGACTTCATTTGCACAAGTCCCAGAAAAAAGTCAGTGAGCAGCCATCAGGTTGAGATTTATTTGTTTGCTCAACTTGATTAATAATTTTGTACTTTTGACTTGGTTTAGTGTTTTGTTTACATTCGTCCAGATATTTGAACCAGATAAGTAGTAAATGGCAGCTTAAAAGGCATTAAGTGGGCAAATATACAAACACACCCTACTGTATCTGCCTTGGATTGTTATGTGAGTGACACATGTCAACTTGACCAAGACAGAGAGATGCAATGATTCACTCTTTTTGAAACTGTTTACAGCCATGTTTGTGTGAAAAATTGTTTAAGTAAATCAGTTTCAGCCCACAACATTATGGAGAAATGAGTAAAGTGCAGAACAGACAGGTGGATCCAGTCAGCCAGTTGTGACTGCACTACATCCCTGGGAAGGGGCAGGGGACAGCATTTCCCCTGCATCAGTTAAAGTCATCAGTAGATCTCCTCGTGGTAGCTTTAGGAGACGAGCATTTGTGACACAGAGACTGGGCTGGGTCCTGTCACGAAGCTACCTGCTGTGAGTGCAACTTGGGTAGTTGACAGAGGAGCAGGAAGGATTTAGAAAAGGAAGTCCTTAAAGTTTCATGCTAAGTGATGTACTTTTGAGCATCCTTGCCCAAAAAACTTCTCATTTTTTTTCCTGAGAACTTTGTTTTCCTCAAAGAACTCAGCATCCCTGCCAGCTTTGGTGGATGGATACCCTGCCTCTTCTGCTCTATAATCACACAGGGCTTGAAACAACTTTCACGTTTGTTATCTAACCTCCAAGAAAGAGTGCTGGTCTTGGTGTCAGCAGAGTTTGTATTAAATACTTGAAATCTCCGGAGATGTAAAAATCAGTGCTTTGCTCAAAGTCCGGCAACGTTCTATCTGAACAGAACTGTGCAAACGACAGTGTGATTACAGTGGTTATACTACCAGTTAGTCAGCTACTTCCAAAATGAGGGGGTGGAGAGGAAGACAAGCATTTAATCTTTTAAGTCACACTGCACTTTGTTTCTGTCAGTGATTTGCTCTGCTGGAAAGAAATGAAAAGGGAAATGTTGCTCTGCCTGGGTGTCAGAAAAAGAAAAGCTACAAGGCTATGCCAAACAATGTGGTGTGGATCCACACCTCCTTAAATCTTGCTGTTTTTTAGTGAAGTTTTTGGATTTGTTTTGTTTTATTTTAGGAAAAATACTCGCCCAGTAGTAAAAAGACTGAAAATAATTTATATTTTTCAGAGGAAAATTCATTCATGCTCCAAGCTCTACTTGTCAAAGCCTGTCCAAAGGCTCTGTGGTTTTCTAGTGGTTTGTACACATCTTCCTTCTGTACTCTGAAGGAACTGTCTCTCTGGTAGTCACCCATGTGCTGATATGGGAGGGTTAGGCTTTTGCACATTCACTAGTGCAGCTCCAAGAGAACTGCAAGCAGGATTTCAGTCCAGAGCATGACAGAGTTGTTGAGCTGAGAAGGACATCTAGGTTGGGTTGGAGGTAGCAGTAACAAGAACACCTTGCAACTTCCCTCTCACAGTTGAAGACTGAAATTATTGTTCACATCTTTCCTGTTAAATTATACAAAACTCCTTCAGCACTGCAGTTCTCTACACGGGTGGACCTGCTGAGGGGAAGGGGATGCTATCCCAGGACTCTGGCAGCTGGAAGGAGAGCTGCTGGCAGCCTAACAAACTGCTCTACTGACGGTTGTCTGCTGATTTCACCCCACTGAACATCTCATATCTGTCTCTGTAAGCCAATAATCTTGGTTTTATGTGAGTAGGATGATTCTCATTTGATTCACACAATTCCATGAGTGATTTGTCAAGGTGGGACAGTCACAGCAGCGTGTCAACAGCATTTCATGAAGTGAGAACTTTGGCGGTTAATGAAATACCCTTATTGATAATTATAAATAAAACCAAAAATTTTAAATTATCTCTAAATTCAGAAGAGTATAATATACTAAGTAGTTCTGGGGAACCTCATCTTCTGCACTTGCACTACTGTTCTACAAATTTTATACCTTGGTTGCAATTACAGAAACCCATTATTTAAATAGAGCTATTATTCTCCAACTGAGCAGAGAAATTAATTTTTGGAATGAAAATAATGACAAAATATTCTATAAGTAATTACAATATTAGCATTGTATATGCAGAACATACACCAAATTGTTCGTTTACACAGTTGGTATAATGTTTCCTTCTTTTGAAACTGTTTTCACATCATGAGGGAAATGGCTGAGAAATGCACAAGAGGAGCTTTCAGTGTGACTACTGAATAGTCATAATAAATTCAGAGCATATTCCAATCTTCTTTTTCTAAGTCCTATCAGAAATTATGCAAAGTTCAGGACTAGAGTCACTAGTCCAGGATAAACTGCCAAAGCATTGCTGAAGGATTTGACCAAGCAGTTCCAGTTAATATCATACTAAATTCCTAGATGCAGCTTTAAAAATCGAGCCCTTAAGGACTAACCTGTTTGCCTATACTCTTGATTATTATTGTTATATTAACATGGCTTGTAGAACTAGGTAACATCAGTTCATCACTGCCACCACCTGGTAGAACTCCAAAACCCTAGATTCATCAGCATAGGTGTATCATAAAGGTAGTAAAGGGGTTAAACAAAGAAGAACAAATCTGGGAGATAAATATCCTAAACCAGTGCTTCAGTGTGGAATGGAGATATAATCATCTACACAATAGCTTCCAGTCCACCTAAAGTGAAAAGATAGACCAAACCTCAAGAGATTTAGTTGACTTGGGTTGTTAGTTTTTTTATTTGCTTATTTGTTTGTTTTGAGGGGTGGGCATTGATTAATTGATTTGATAGCAGGTGTTTTGCAAAGTGACTGAGAGCACCTACTTGAGGTAAAGCTAGTTAGGAAAGACAGTGTTATTATCTTTCATCTCCTGGCTGGTTTGCCATACTATTCAATATTGTCTTTCTGGAACTTGCTTTTCATTCCTCTGCACATTGACAACCATTTGCTTTTCTGAGCTGTGGTGTTTTCATGCGATTTTAAGCAGGGAATTTCTAGGGCAAGAGGGAAGAATCTGTGTTAATGCGGACTAGGAGCTGGATGTTAGCTTTTGGCCAGAGTTCTCCAAAAGAGGATTCTTTGCTGTAGGCCATTTCTGCTGTTCAAGGACTAACGCAATTCATGCAATTTTAATAAGTGTCATAAAAAAATATACCACGCTTTTGGGTCACTGGTTCCCTCTCTGGTGGAAAGCTGTCAGGTAGGACTTCCTGCAAGCTACTAGTCAGAATAGCAAGATGTCAATGTAAATGTAATAAATTAGGAAAAGTAATCTGGACAGTGGAAAGGTGGCTGAAGTCACTGTTCTGTTGATCATTTTATTTCCCTCCCTTCTTTAGCTTGGCACCTTTTATATAACTTATATTATCACAACTGTCTTTGTGCCAGGAGGAGTGAAGTACTCTCCTGTTCCAAGCTTCTGCTCCTCTAGATAAGCCAGCAATAATTATTTCTGAGTGAAACAAAATTAACCCTCACAATGGAGCCTGAGTCCATAGCTGTATTCCAATTTGGAAGTCATTTGTCTTGGGATACAAAGGCTCCAATTCCCCGTAGCTCAAAACAGCTTACTTGCAGACTCAGAGTTACAATGGTGAACTAAAAGTCTTGAAACTGCTATTATAAATCTGTCATAATTGTATTATTGTTACTCCATGTTGCTATAACTCCACAGCTAGTAATTGTGCATTGGGAAGAAAACATAGATGAAGTCTGTCTCCCTGTTAATTCACAAACTGGAGACATGCTTGCCTGCTACTCTGCAGTAAGAGGAGCTATGATTGTGATTCTGGATTTCTTGTGCACCTGTTTTGATACCTACAGTCCTACAGTTAAATAAGACGCAGCTGATGAACAGGCAAAGAAAGGAAAGGAAGAAGTAAGAAGAGGTTAACAATGGAAGAATTAGAAGGCTGAAGGAAAGGGACTCAACGAAGGGCAGATGAGGCACAAAGAGGGGACTAAATGACCTCTTCAAGTCCCTTTATCCTGTCTCCTATTTTTCTGTAAGAAATAACAGCGGATCTTGTTTTAGCCAAAAACATTTCATATTACATATTTTCCTTGCCTATTTTGAGTCTATTAATTCTACTATATGACACAATGTGGCACAGCAGAAATAAAGAAACAGGTAGTGAGTTCTCCACTTTTAGGCTGATACAGGGGAATGAGTTTGTACTAAAGTATGATGGCTGCTCCAAAAGTAATGCCTCCTATTTTATTCTCTCAGCACACAACATCAGAAGTGGATACTGGTAGTATGGCAGTACAGGTTGAACCTTCTCACCAATATTCCATTACATTTTGTTGCTGTGTGACAGATAGCAGAAGAGGGGCACTCCTGCATAATGATGTCTGATATGAAAGCACATATGAGGCTAAGGTGTGAAACTGAAAAGATGGCACTCATTGACATTCATGGACACTTGCTGAACGTTTATGGAAACTGAACAGTGGATGTGAGCACAGTGAGGCAGTGGGTGGTATGTTTCAGCCATGGTAACAGTGAGAGTTGGTCACCTCTGCTGGTGCAGATTTTTATGAGACCAGTATGCAGGCTCTTGTTCGTTGCTGGTGAAAATGCAGAGCTAATGTTGGTGACTGTGCTGAAATACTGTGTTTTGTAGCTGAGAATTTACACTATCAAATATTATTATTGTACCATTTGTATCTGTTGTATTTTCCAGGGAAAATTAGGAGGGATTACTTTTGAAGTGAGGTAGGTAATATGGAAGTTGTCACTTTAAAAGTGCATTAATTGAATTCCTGTAAAAATTATAAGAGAGAGGCAAAATAACAGAAAAGGAAAATGACAGACAGAAAAAATGGTTTCTCTGCTTTCAAGTGTTGGGTGACAGTTACAGACATCAGCAGATAGTGTGATATATTTGTCTTAATTCATGGAAGAGAGTTGGCTATGGAAGGCATGTCATAGTGCTCCTATCTTCATATTCCATAATCTTTAGCAAGTACAGCTCTTCTGTTTGATAAGAAGCAGCATTTCTGTGGACTCCTCCCACCATCTCAGTGAAACCACAGTGATGAGCAAAATCATATCCTCCCGTATTACCACAAAGAAGTTTAGACAGCCCATAATCCTGAAAAGGGGATGCCCACCTGCAGTAAAGCAGACATCTGTTGAAGATTTTTTTAAATACATAGCACAGGCACACGTAACTAATCCTTCACACTCATATGTAAGCCTTGTTATGTTATTCCAGTGGAATCTAGTGTGCCCCTCTTACCAGTTATTCATGGGTGTGCAATTAGAAATGAAGTACGCAGACAGATGTTGAGCAAGCACTGAGACGTCACCATTCATCATCAGCTAGAAGATACTGCATTTGGCTGACTATCCTGGCTTAGTCAGAGAGTTTGGCAAACTGTCTCCCAGCACTAGGTTTTTCACTTTCGAATTGCACTAAAAGTTCACACTGTAAATCATGTAAAACTGGGGGATGGGATTGGTTTTTATTTTTGCCATCAAGCCAAGTTATTAGAAATTCAGACCTTTTACAAGCAGTGTTGCCTCTCTGTTTGAGTCTCACCTTTCATCCCAAGATAGCATCACTGCCTATTTAAAGAGAAAGGGCATTTGGCCAGCTATTAAATTGAATTCCTTTCCTCCATCCTGCATATGCTTAGTCTCGCATGCGAAGCATAAAAGACAAAACCAAAGGTCTAATAGGTGGGACCATAAGGAACTTCACATGCCATCTCTGAGCAAAAGAGATCAAACAAAGATTTTCAGGAGCTCAGAAACATGTCATCGTATGTGGTATTTCTCTTGTCAGCAGCAAAGTTGTCTCTAATGCACAGCACACTTAGCAAATCAAGAATGCTTCAGGCCAAATTTGGGTAAAAGCTAAAGCTTTACCTCCCACAGGTTTTATCTACAGCTGCTGAAGCAAACATTTCTACCTCCCCTCCCTCACTGAATGGGAGATTGTGTTTCAGACCATTGTTTTCTGTAGACACTTATTAACCCTGTTGAATTTAGAGCAGGGGATTGCATTCGATATCTATTGATTAGCAGTCAGTGCTGCAGTAATCCTTGGGCCTTGATCAATTCAGGCTGTTGACTAGGCCTTGGTACACAGCAGTGCCCTTTTCAGCAGTCATTGATATGCATGCAAGGATGTGGGAGAGGCAGGAGGGAAGGTTAGCATGAAGTCAAGTGTTTATACATTGCAGGAAATTCCTGGTGAGGTGATGGCAGCTTTTATCATAGCCTGACACAGTCCAGGGTTTAAATCATGAAAGCATGCATCATATCAAAACATTTCTTGAAACGACATCGGAAAGCAGAATCCATTATTAAGTGACTGCAAATAGTAATAAGCTTTGCATAGGTAGAAAAAGAATCAGCAAATTCTTCCAAGCTCATCTCCTCCAATTAACAGAAGTATGATAAAGCTTCTGTTTTCACTCTGCTCATCCTTTTGGCTCAGTATAGAATGTGGTTTGACACAGCACCTATTTCTAACAGGGACCTGACTTCCCCAAAACATGATGTCTCCTGCTGCAGCTCAACTACAAATATATCTATTTATTCAGAGTAAAGCTTGACATTTTTTGACATGCTGTTCATTTTGTCCTCCTGCTAGCTTTCATTCAGCATTGACTTCACTCTCTGATTTATAAGCAGCGATGGTAATACCTTGGGAAGAACCTAGCATATCCTATTTCCAGTTGCCCACCACATTTCCCCTACAGCTCGGCTGCCTGCATAACAACCATGAAATTGTAATTTCAACAAGCTGAATAAAAAACTGTGTTGCCTTTTTTAATTTAATATTCCAGTCTGAAAACAATGGAAATTCAGAATTGATGATTCAGGAGCTGTCTTTTTGTCGTGTGAGCACAGGCCTCCAGGAGAGATGTAGGGCAGACAGCTGAGGAGAGGATTAACTATAGCTAATTCTGAGGTTTTTTTTCCCCTTATGAATCAGAGCCCTTTGAAAACCAAAGTAAGATATCATAATGTGTAAAACTCCAGATATTGATTCTTACATTTTTAATTAAAATGCATTTGAGAAACTTGCTCCTAGAAGAGGCCAAGACATTGGAGATATATGGGCTCGTATATCAGTAATATATTTCCTGTGTATTTCCTGATGATTTTCTTAGGGTAAGACCAGTGGATGGCTTTGGTTAAGAGCCAGAGAAAATGAATAGGGCCTTTGATTATGCAATTGATTCCCTGGTGATCAGATGTGACTAGAACAATCCATCTGCTGGGAATTCATAATTCTTTTTCATATTGAATTAGAATACTACTACAGTTCTGCAACAGAAGTCATTTGAACTTCATTTTTCTATCATCTATCCCTTTCTATATGCATCAGTGTGTGTATGAAGATAGACTTACCACAAGCACCACCTGGAAAAGCAAAGAGAATAACATCTGAATATCATCTGACTATGAACTTTTTTGCCATGAACTATGAAGTGAGCAGGCCATCCACTTGCCCAGTTACTGGACCAAGGCTACTTTTCTAAGGTTACTATTTCTTATTGACAGGGGAGATACAGTCACACTCTTTTCCATAAGCACATTCCTGTCTAGTTTTCACTTATGTCTAGAAATTTCTCCTACACTTAAAAAGGAAATAAATAAAATCCAGAATGTGTAAATACAGAACAGGATGAAGAAAATATGTAATTGAAATATAGTCATATAAACACAAAATGACTGAGGTTGGAAGCAACGTCTGGAGATGTGTAGTCTAACTTTTTGTACTTGAGCTGAGTCACCTGGAGCTGGTTCTCCAGGACTATGTCCAGTCAGATTTTGAGATGTATCCATGAATGGAGACTCTGAAATTTCTCTAGATAGCTTGTTCCAGTATTTGACCATCTCACAGTAAAAAAAACCCAAAAATAAATGTTTTCTTGTGTTCACATAGAATATCTTGTGCTTTGATTTGTATTCATTGCCTCTTGTCCTGTCAGTGGGCACTACTTAGAGCAGTCTGGCTTCCTCACCCTCATTCCCTCCCACTTGATATTTACACACAATCTCCACTGAGCCTCCCCTTTTCCAGGCTGAGCAGTCCCACTTCTCTCAGCCTTTCCTCACAGGAGAGGTGTTCCTGTCCCCTGATCATCTTGGTAACCTTCCAGTGCCTTCATGTCTCTTTGGTACGGGTGAGTCCAGAAATGGAAACAACACTCCAGGTGTAGCCTCACCAGTGCTGAGTAGAATCAGTGAGGAGAATCATAGGATCATAGAATAGCTTGGACTGAAAAGACCTTAAAGCCCATCCAGTTCCAAACCCCTGTCACTGGCTAGTTGCCACCCACCCCATCAGGCTGCCCAGGGCCCATCCAACCTGATCTTGAACACTGCCAGGGATGGGGCATCCAGAGCTTCTGTGGGCAGCCTATGCCAAGAAATCACAGCCCCCTGAGTGAAAAATATCCTTCTAGTATCTAATTCAAATCTTCCCTCTTTTAGTTTAAAGCCGTTTCCCCTTATTCTCTCACTGTCTTCTCTGACCTCCTGAGAATGCTCTACCCAGTGCAGCCCAGAACACTACTGACTTCCTATGCTGTGAGGGCACATTGCTGGCTCATGGTCAATCTTTTGTTCACCAGGACCCCAAGGTAGCGGTAGTTGTTCTCTGCAGTGCTTCCTTCCAGCCATTCAGAATATAGTGCTTACTGGAGAATGAGATTATTCTTTCCCTGGTACAGGACTTTGTACACAAAATATCAGTGTACAACTTAACCTGCCTTTGTTACATGCTATCCAACGTGAGGTAGCAGCTCAAAACTCATTTCCAATATCCAACCTGATGATACCTTCATAGCGCTGTCTTTTTTGACTACAGGTGATTTCTGAGAAATGCTAGAGACTCTCATATCTATTTCAAGAGTTGAAAGAGTTGCCACGTATGAGTTCTGATCACAAATTCTGACTGCTGAGCCATGCATGATTTAGATGAAAAGCTTTTATTAGAAACAAAGCAAACCTAGACAGGGAAAGGCAATATAAGACAGACAATTTGAACTGTCTTGACACTCAGGAGCTAACTCCTCTTTACCTGGAGCATTGTAGCTCTCCTGCCTTCTCCTATTTATTCTACTTAGATAAAGAGGAGATCTAAACCATGCACCAGACCTCCTTCAGACACTAGTTCTCCCATTTCCTTTCTCCTTTTATGTACTTGCCATAGATCCCAATAGCAAGCTCTGACACCAGGACATATAACTAATTTATTCTCCCGTTCTTCCACTCTTCTGTATCAATGGTCACTCTGTCTACCTCTGTCTCAGTAACTAAAGTAGTGCTAATGTTCAGAAATTGATTGAAGCTGCATGCTCTTGCCAGGTGGCTCACTAGAGCATGACAGCAAAGTGACATTTTGTCACAAAAAGCCCATTTGTGTGGCAGAGTATCGGGTCTGTCCAGTACATACTCCTACTGTGTTCCTGTAAAGGCTGTGGTGATTACACTTGTTCCTTTTGTACACATAGGAGAAACCATCCTGAAAGTGAGTACTTTGTGCCTTCCCTGAGGACCACCCAACATGCACAACAGGGAGCATTTTCCTGGGTAAAATGGAATGGAATGGGAGGTGGCAGCAATCAGGAAGCTGACAGATAGGCAGAGGTGAGGTAGATGAGTTCAGACATACATGAAGACCCCAGAGAAGATGGCAGATGGAGCCTCTTAGGACTGCAGGGACCACTCAGATTTGTTAAAACTCAGAGAATCATAGGGAAGTTGCAGGACTACGGGTCAGACTCTTCAGGCTTGTCTACAGGGACCTGCTTGTTCTTACACCACTCTGCTAAGGACACAGTGAGGGAAGAGACGCTTAGTTTACAAATTCGTTCTTGGCTATTCTGACACACTTTGAGTTTTCTCTTTTTATCCTAGTTTTTGTTCAGATATAAACTCAAGTCCCTTCTGTGTGGACTTCAAGCAAAAAAGGACAAATCCATCTCAAAGCTCTGATTTGCAGAACCCCATCAGAGTTAGGAGTAGTCACTTGACATGAGGTAGGGAAAGGAGGTTCTGAACCACTTCCAGACTGTCTAATTAGGTAGTGAGAGAATCTTGCTTAATTAAGCAGAGCAGTAGCTAACAGAGAATGTTGTAGGAATGGACTTGCTGTTTCTATTCTATGAGACTTCGTGATGATAGTTCAGAAGCTGACTGTTTTTTGTAACATTTTCCGTGATTTTACTGAAATAAAGAGACAGATATTGCCAATTAGACTTGGTCATGTATTGCTCAAATAGGTCACGTAGATCTGCCTACCTCCAAAGAAATTCTGTGTAATTCTTTTGTTAGCCAGTATCGTCCTATTTTTGGTGTTGATGGCCTTGTCCCTACTTACTCACAAGCTTTTCTGAGAAGAAAGCCTTGATCACAGAATCATAAACTTATTGAATGATTTGGGTTGGAAGGGAAATTTAAGATCATTTAGTTCCAACCCCCTCTGTCATAGAAAGGGACACTTCCCACTAGACTAGGCTGCTTCAGGTTAATCTTCTAGCAGTGACTGAACTTGCTTCTGAGCTACCTTTGCAGAGGCTCTAATTCATGTTTGGCTCTAGCGCAACAACTCAGCTGATCAGATAACCATGTTTTCCATGTATGGAATATTTGTGATGTGGAATACCTAAAGCCATTTCAGACAGACTTAAAAATAAGAGAACTCATCATTGCTTGGGACTGGGATTTATTTTTCGTAGTGAGATAATAAATGCAATGAATCAGGCCTCGTCTATTAGTCTCTCTTTGATAAATTGAAAGGAATTTCTGGTATTTAATTATTTATTTATTCTAGATCTACTTGTGTGTACTTTTTATTGCTTTCCCATATATTCATATCTCAGAAATCATCTCTAATTATCATCAGGTAATTAAGCAATAGAACTCACAGTAAAAGGAAATTATTGAAATAAAGAACCTAGGACAAATGAGAAATGAAATATAAGTTTTGTATATACGTTCTTCAAAAGAAAAAATTTCCTGATTCAGAGCTTGAGTCATTCTGTAGTTATTCAGGAGGAAGGAGGAAAAGCTAAGTGAGAATTGTTCTATATTTTGGAGCCTCAAGATTCCTCTGGTGTTTATCACTGACCACTTCAAGGTCTGACCCAAAATATTGTTCCTGTGCACAGAGCAACTGGCAGTTAAAAGCCAGATCTTAACCTACAACAGCTCTTAGAGTTACAACAGCAATATTTCTTTTAATACTGTTAAATCTAGCAATATCCTAGGTCCAGCTGATTGATGTATCTTGCATCACTATAGGGAAAGTTCACATCTGAGCAATAGAAGGCTGGAAAATCAAGCTTTATCTTTGCCAAAATAACTAAAATACAGTTTTCAGAAACTTTTTCTCATCTTTATCTCCATCTGTTGAAACTGCAGAGCACTCAAGCAGTCATTTTATTGATTCCTTACTTGGACATGCAAAATACAGCTCTTTGTACTTTTCCCTACCACATGAGTAAGTTCCCATGTATACTGTCAGCTTGTCCACCCTGAAGACTGCATCTGTTTCATGCTACACAGAAAGCACCACTGTGTGGAAAAACAACACCTGACAGTCAAACAGCACGTGTCCTTTACAGCAACCATAATAGAAAAATCTTGCGGAAGTGAATTATTTTCATTCAAGTGAAACAAAATAATTTGGGTTCACAGTAACAACACTGTTCAGGAGTTGCAAAGAGATCTACACATGGGCAAGTTGGGACTGCTCTCTGCCAGCGGAAGTGGAAGACGGCCAGCTGCATGGAATAACACAATGATCTTTTTTACCCATATAAAATATATCATACAGCCTGTATTTAAATAAGTAGGTCAAACTCTGGGTGCTTGGGGCCATTCCTGTTGTTTCTTTTTTTACCAAATATAAAATTTTCCTGCTTTGCTTTTTCAGATTTTGCAAATTTTTTATTTTTTTTTTATTTTTTATTTTTTATTTTTAATAGAGAAAGGAACCTGGAACAACGTCAGTCTCTCCTAGAAGTTCAGTTCAATGAAAAATTTGCCATCTTGAGAGCAGCCCTGGGAACCAGGAGGACTTCTTGCTTCTCTAAGAGACAGGTAATGTATATTCGTATCTAGTGCCTTGACTTCTCATTTCTACACTTTTGCCTTTCTGTACTTTACACATCTGTATTTATTATGTCAAATTTGTGGCCGTGTAAGTAACAATTGTGCAGACAATTAGTAGCAGTCATTGAGGGAACAAATGGCTTAGAGTATATATTAGCCAACTGAATATAGATTATAAGCTCTTTACATCCAATATATTTTTAATGATTCATGTATCAGTTTAACAATGATCTTTGATAATGAGTTGACTGAATACAGACCTAGTTCCCACCTCATAGATTTTTTACTCTGTTGTGCGCTTATTGGCAAAGGTAACAAGTTTTCCTAAGAAACCAAACTGAATCTAGATTTTGAAGAGGTTAAAACACTAGAAATGAGAAATTGGGAGATTGAGTAAAATTGCTCTCCCATAGGGTGCTTCCCTATGCTTGCCAACACCAGCCATGCTGCAGCTTCCCTTTCCTTGGGGCATCACTGTTGGTGCACAGACAACCACTAACAAAGCATTCATAACTACCTTTTTTTTTTTTTTTCTTTTTTTAAAGAAGTAAAAAATGTTATATCAAATTTTCATTCACTTTCCCTCTTCAGGGAGGTTTGGGTTAGATATTGGGAGGAAATTTTTCACTCAGAGGGTGGTGACACACTGGAACAGGTTGCTCAAGGAGATTGTGGATGCCCCATGCCTGGAGGTATCCAAGGCCAGGCTGGATGTGGCTCTGAGCAGCCTGATCTGATGGTTGGTGACCCTGCACATAGCAAGGGGGTTGAAACTAGATGATCATTGTGGTCCTTTTCATCCCAGGCCATTCTATGATTCTTCAAAGGAGGAAGAAGGAGTCAAAAAGCATCAAATGTAGCCCTCAGGTGAGGTGATGGATGTAAGCACTGAGTAAACAGAGCTGGCCTCAAGTTGTAGAGGTTTCTTTGCCAGTACACTGAACACAAAAAAGAAGGCCATAAACACTGCGGGATTTTCATGCTTCTGGATCTTTAAATGATTGGTACTACTAGAAAATTCATATCAGTTTACGTTTTAACATTTTACACACCTTAATATTTTCACTAATGCCTGTATTTCCCAATGGTCTTTCCACAGAGCTATTCAGAAGTTGCTGATAAGACTCATTCCTAGTGTACAACCACAAAGAATGAAATGTATTTTTATTTCACAATACAGTTTTCAAAACTCCATTTGTATGTATGTATGTATTATGTATATATATATTAAGAGTTTCCATTCATTTGCAAAAATGGTGAAGGAAAGAGCTTAGCTTTCAGGTACACTTGTCTTTAGAAGGGAATATTACTTCATGAGCAACATAAGATCTTGTTACACTTTATATTAATGTGTCATATCATCACAAGATAAAATCTATACAGTCCAACATTACCACAGCTTCTGAATTGATGGTAGATCTACTTCTTTTCTAGTAAGTAATTATTTAACTCATTTGGTTACATGAATATTTAGCTTTGTTAAAAGTCATTTTTTCCCTTTTATTTTCATGACAATTACACATTTGACTTACTGTGGTTGTATTCATCTGTCAGCATGTTCATATTTTTCTTTGCCTTTTCCATGCAATTTTGCAAGTCTTATATCTCCCTGTAAATTACATATGAACATACACAAAAATATATTTGTATAAATAGCCACTGTTGTAGCTTTCCTCTTTTCCCAAAACTTAACCATACTCTCACTCAATCTTTTAATTTTCCCGTCAGCTTCTAACCCCCTGAAATCTTATGCATCATTTCTTCAGCTTCAGTGTTCCTTTAGATATCTTTCATATCTCTACCTAAAATCTGCCTTCTTGGCTTTCATATTATTTTATGTTCTAGTCAAGAGCTTAGAGATCTCGTCACAATGTTATAATTCTGAAACAAATGTGTTTCAATCTTATTAGGATATTCACTTCCACATAGTATTAAATAACACATCAAATACGGACCTTTTCCAACCACAGTGTGCATCTTTATCAACAGCAGTGACTCCTCCCACAATCAGTTGCTCTTTCCTTGAAAATGGACAACGTGCTTATTTGTGGAAATGCAAGAAAAACTGTTCAGAGCAGCAGCTGTGGAGCAAGATAAACAGCATGATAACCAAGGACACCTCTAGAAGAAGAAAGAACGCCTCATGGCTCTGATTGGATAAGCGCCCGCGTGAACAATTGAAGAGTGTTTGTAGAATGCTCTGTTGACATGTAAAGGTGGATGGGAAAGTTGTAAGGGCGGATGGGAAAGCTAGAAAAAGAAAACTTGTGAAGGTATGTAAGTGATGTGAGAACTTGTAATAAACGATTTGGATCGTTCACATCTGAGTCTGTGCATCAGACACTGCACTTATTTACTGATAAAATTTATCAACACAAATATCAATTTGTTCTGAATTTCACTACTGTTGTTTTATTAAAATTAAAGTGTAAACCAAAATAAAAAAAAAAAGAGAGAAATAATTTAGCAAATTGTCTTGTTTTTATAGAACTATTCTTCGCAAACTTTCATTTTGGAATGCAAATCCTATCACTTTAATTATACATCTATTATCAGGGGATATGAAAGTGTATATTAAATTAATGAAATGGATTACCTCAGTTACATAGTGGTTATTAACAGGAAGAGCTCCCAGTTTTCCTATTATGTACATCAGTAACTTTAATTGCATTAGACAGAGCTAGGAGAGATATTTTAGGAGATTTTTCAACAGCACAACAATTTCTGCTGGCGCTTTGCCTGCTGTAGTTCAATTTCTGAGGGTTCCCTTGTAAGTGCTAACTTATTATTTCTGTCAGTCATGCTTTAGCAAATGCTACCTCATTAAAACTACCCTAAAGTGGCTTCAGTTTTGAAAACTCTCCATTGATGTCTCCATGGGACAACTGGTGCTGGAGGGCTCTTTCTTGCATTTGGGTTATGAGATAAGAGTGTTATAGGGTACAAATTTGCAAAAGACCAGTTTTGGGGCCAGCAGCAGTAAAAATGATGGACTGTGATGAGCTCACGCTTTGTAAGATAGGATACAAGACTGCCATGATATTAAAAGTACAAAGCAAATTAGCTTTTAAATTATGGTTTGCAAGCGCTGATACACACGTGTAAAATCAATTAGCTGTCAGCTATTGGTTAATAGTCGCTTAGTGACCTGCTTTGCTCCTGCTGGGAGCTGGGAGCAGAGGTTTATAATGGGAAGGCACAATGTTTCTTTCCTGTTAATAATGTATTACATGCTGAAGTCACTTTATCAGAAGCTCCTGGTAATATCACTGAAATAGGTAGTTCTTGGTAAGACTTTGCAGTGCTACGTGTGAGCATTAGGTACTGTGTGAGGGTAAGGTGGCTAGGCCAAAAGGATCCCCAAGGGATCATTTTTGAGGAGACTGAGGCAGATTAATCCCTCACGCCATTTTAAGGAATATACTTGTCTCTAGTGTACATCTGCCTGCACGCATAACAAATACAATTCCAGTGACCCTGCTGATTTATTGAACTATGACAGAGAAAAGCTGTAAATTTAAGAACACCTCACTTAGAGTCAGAGGTAGGTGAGGTAAAATTCTCCACCAGCTAAGGCCTGAGGGAAGAACATGAACATAATGGAGAAATTGTTACCCTTTCTTATCCCAAAGGACACAAGAGTATCCTAGGAAACATGTATGCATTTAAAATGCATTGAGAGAATCCATTCTCAACCCAAGTCCTGTAGGAAACTATCAGTGTTTTCATGCAGTTTCATCAGCAAGTGGAGACCCCCCTAAGAAGTAAGACATGTCTGTTGCCTCAATAAAGCTTTCAGTTATGCCCTGTGAGCCTTGTTCAGATGCCTATGTGAGCTTTGTCCCTAGACATTGATAACACACTTTGACTTACACCAAGATGCACAGCAGAAAGGAAGGATTCAAATGGGATGTGGCTTGAGAAATGAATAAATTATTCTTAATAAACTGCTAAAATCATACCCCAAATTGAAGAAGATATAAAAACTGTATTACCTATCTACTGTTCATTTTTATTTAGCTAAGTGTTTACATGGCTTTGTTTCCACTGCATTTCAGTTAGTTACAAGAATCAGTTTGGCCTCACAACCTCATTATTTAAATCATGTCTAAATGGAAAACTTGAAATTAAAGCTCAGTTCCACAAAACACCTAAGATATCTACTTTGTGAGGTGGGGAGGATTTAAGTGCAGAAGCTGAAAACTGCAGAAATGCCAGCTCATCAGAAACATAAGCCTCTCAATAGTCTAGTTCCTCAATGTATTTTTGTTAACATTCTTTAAATAACTAAAACAGAAAAGACCTGTTGTAGACTACATAAATGCCCCGAAAACCTACATATAAATCTATGTATATATATTTGATATGTGTGTATAGACATCTACCTACTTACATATATGAATTTATAGATAGATATATTGAATATGAAAATATTTATGCTTTTTTCAAACAATTTCATATGAGAACAAATAAAGCCCACAGCAGCACCTACAGCCACAATCCTCTCAATCTTTATATCTATCTTTATAATATGTAGTCTTTGTTACAAATATAGCTGGATGAGATCTGGGAGCAGGGGTCAAGTGCTGACCCATTTAGGAAGACGTCAGGATGCTGTGATTTAAATAGTGAGGAAGGTCTAACATTGCAGAGTGCACATGGGTGATGGGTGATGTTATGTGTGCAAGACTGGCCTGCCAAAGAGGAATTGCCGAGCTGGGGAGTAGGATGAACACTACAGAACACAGAAACTGTGCTAAGGAGCTGCCCCAAGACGTAGGAATGGTGGGAGAACTCTGACTACAGATGGATGAAGGAAGATAAATGAGCATAAGCACACAGACTAAGAAAGATGTGAACAGACTGCATGGGGGAGAGGGAGAAGGATGAGTGGGCTGTGTGGTGCCAGCAAAGTTGGATATCCTGGTAATGTACCACAGTACAGGGTGACAAAACTTCAGAATCTGCCTAAAGGATAAGAATCTCAGACGTGCCAGTAACAGTGAGGATACTAGAATTCAATATATCTGTGGGTAAAAATTGCTTTCTAAGATAACCTTGCGCTGAGATCCTTTGTTAGCAGTGCCAAACTGAGACCAACAAGGTTTCTTGCCATATTTTGGCAGATAATTAAAGGATTCCCTCCAGTCCACCCCCCCCCCACCCCCTTTTTTTTTTTTCCTTTTCTTCTCCCCCAGGAATTTGGAAAACAGAAGAAACTTTACGAGACTATATTTTAGGATCCTAAAACTTCTTTTTCTTCTTGTATTCCTGTCCCCTTACTAGTAATTTCCAGTGATGTTTAAAATAAATTAGGAGATGACTACTGAACAATACTTCCAGGGACATGAGGTGTTGCCATTGTCAGAAATGACAGCAAGCAGACACATCAAGTTTGCTCAGAAGGGGAGCTCTTCAATGTAAAATAGTGTGTGTTTTTCAAGTACTGCTTTTGGCAACACTGAAGTAATGCTAACTCTTTTTCCTCAGGCTTGCAACCTTTGGCAGAAGTGACATGTCTCTGCTGAGCTCTATCATAGTTTTTGATAATGCTTATATTTGAGTTTTTAAGCTGAAGACAATGTACATGCAAGCATTTGGGTTAAAAGATAGAGTGGCTGAACTTCCACTGGTGGCTCCCAAGCCTGGCCCATCCTCTGCCCTGAAAATAAATACTACACAACTAGACAGTTGTCTTCTAAAAATGCAGGTGACCTCATGAACACTCCCTGTTATGAAAGGTTTTTGCTCAGTGTAATTGACTGAACTGGAAGAGCATAATTTGTCAGGGCCAAGGCTGTGCCAGGGTGCATGTTAACAATAACGAGGTAAGGGGACTGATCACAAGTCAGTGTGTGGATTTTCAGTAGGAGCCTGGCTTCTTGCTGGAAGAACAGCCCAAATATTACTGCCACTCATTTGATATTATCCTTGTGCACACTACACTGTGGTTTGAATATTTATGACTTATACTGTAAAAAAAAGTAATTTTTTTACAAATATCCTGTCCTGTCTGTCACCGGTGCCCTGGCAAGTGGTAGGTAGAAGGTCTGGAACACTTATAGTTAAAAGCATAAGACATTTTTCTACTATCCATTACTTTGCACATGTTACAGTGTTCAAGGTTAGATGTGAATTAGAGCTAAGTATGTAATTGCTTCCGCATTTGCTTACACTCTCAACTCTTGTATTCACCACTTTGGAATATGAAAGATTCTATAGAAAATTCAATTCATTTTTATAATACAGTTAGAAAATAAGGAGACCAAAGTTCAGTGCGGGTGATTGACAGTCAAAGGCCAGGGAGGATTACAGATAAGTATTTTCTGTATTAATGCTTTCACAGACTTTTTCTCCCTGCTCATTTGGGTAGATAGATGTTTACAGAGCTTTGCATTACTTAACAGAAACGATGGATATGTGATGAGATCTATACTCATCCTGATGAATTATAATGTCACTTGATCATCTGTAAGTAAAAACAATGTCCTCTGGGTTGCAGCAGTTTATTTCACTGCAGTAAGCTCAGCAGTGTTTGCCTACAACAAGATATTAGACAAATTTAATAAGCTTTTCTTTTTATCTAATGCTACAGGCAAAAATATTTTGGAAAACTACAGTTACGTGCGGGAAACTACTTATCACAGATGAGCCTGGATGGTGCTTCTAGTTGTACTTTTAAAATCCATGGTCTACTGGAGACAACCCCATAAAGGGACATATAGCAAGTCGCATCTCCCTACGCTCGCTTTCCTGACATGCTCTCTATTTGACAATGACTGAACCCATGAGCCAGTCCATTGTTTATCAGATCAGAATATGGACTACTGCTGTCAATAATATTCAAAATTCCTGTAAATTTGTCCCTTTTCTTACCTCTGTTGGCAATAAAATGAGACAGGTTGATAATTACACCCATGTGGCTTCACTCTTTGCTCACTCTCATGCATGCACACACTCAAATGCAGACATTGTTTTGGTTGATGATTGCTCTGAACGTGACTGTGCAGCCAAAGTGGCTTTGCAAATGCATTTCCCTAAAACAATCTGATGTGTTTGTGTTCTTATCTTGACACAGCAACAACACTGAGAAGAGATTACTACTGGGGGCCCGACCAAGCTAAATTAGGAAATGTCCTTTTGTGAAAAAGCATGCACAGTGGTAATCATATTCTCATCTGGCTGCGAAGGGCTACCTCAACAGTGTGGCCCAAGAGTTAAAGAGCTTATTTTCTAAATCCCTTCATCCTCTCTAGAACCATGAGACATTGACAGCAAGTCACTTAACTCTGTCCAGCCACAGCTGTGTGGGTTTTGCATAATTAATTATTTATACCAAGGCAGACACAGTAATTAACTTCCAGATGAATATGATATTCTGATCAGAAATGCTTTGCATTTCAGCCATCCCTCAAGCAAGTAACTGTCAAAGCCGGACTGTTTGACAGAGTGGGCCCTGCCAAAATCCCTCCCAGACATCTGTTCCAAAACAAAAAGAACAGATTCTCAAAGCAGTGCATACAGACGTTGCCTCGTTTCAGCAGGCAAAGAATAACCAATTCACAAATTCTGGCTAATTTTGTCTGGTTTCAAGACAGTATGCCGAACCTTATAAAAAGCCAGAACCTGATTCTTCAGTCCTGGGCACTGGTGCAAATGGAGTATTGCCTCAGTGAAATCAATGGCCTGCACTGATGTAAGGCAGGTGCAGGTCGGGAGCGAAGCCCAGGGGATTTGATCTGAGGAGGGATTGAAGACAGAAGGCAATTTTTTTATTTCCTTTGTTTTGGTGAGCAGAAATGAGTAGTAATCATCAGCATTACAATAATACGGAATCGTTTACTTGCTATTACTGCCGTCTGCAACATAATAGTAATTCACTGAAAGAAGAATTTTACATGAAGCAGCTTTTTCCCCTATTTCAGCAGAATTTTTCATTAATCGCTGAGGATTGTGGTTAAGCATTCAAAAACAAAGATAGGGAAGAAATGACATAGGGAATGCACACACCACAGCTAGAGCAGACTGCAGATTGCATTTTGTTGTTACGACTCCTAATGTAGCGCTCCCATAAACACAGTGCTATCATGCTGTTTGCTGCCTGCAGTGCATGGTGCTAATGCATGGGAGAGGTTATAGCACAGTGGAGATGCTCCCCTGATGGATGGCAAACCTGTTTTATTTGTGCTCAGGAACCAGGAGGATAGCTACTATTTTGTCACATCTGGCTGTAGGACTGGGGTCAAAGCTGAGCATCTCAGGATCCCATCTGCAGTGTGAGGGATGCTCTGATGTATAGGGAAGGACAGGCAGTGGCTAGCCAGCCTCCAGCTGGAGAAATCCTGGAGGACAGGCATTCCTCCTCCACAAGTGCTCCAGATATCTTTTCAGATGGCATTGGCATCTGCCTGACCTTCAGTGGGCTTTGATCAGCAAGCTAAACTTGCTGGAAAAAAATGCTTTTCCTGCTGTTGGGTCAATTTTCTGCTGTTTTATCTCATTGGATCAATTTACCCTGAGCTGTGGTAAGTGCCAAAACAGGGAAACTGGGAGGACAAAGAGGGGCATTTGTCAGATTGGCTCAGCCTTCTTAATAAGCTGTGCACCCTAGGAGAATTTAAAGCAGGCACAAATGGCCAGACTTCAAAGAAGAAAGGACAGAAGGACTCTCCTGGGATGCAGGAGAGACTGTGGAATTTGTTTCAAACCAGAAAGTCCTTGAGAGCTGTTTGACCTAAAACAAACCTGGAGAAAAGGAGACATTCTGCAGGGAGCACAGAGCACAAGCAAGTATATTTTTAAGGCATTAAGTGAATTTGTCCAAGCAAGATTTAAAAAGTTTTACCTATTTCACAATTGTTTCAGTAAGGTTATAAAAAGCCCTGGTGATGCTTTTGTGCACTCAGTTTGAAGCTGGGGTACAGACACACCAAGCCAGCTCAAGGTGTGTCCACCTGGTCTCCGCTCATCACAACCTGCAAGCAGTTATGTGAACACTTCACTTTTTAAACTATGTATTTGCTAGAATATATATCCTTTTAGTTAGCTTTGTCAACAAGCCTAAAATTTATAGTAACTGTGGAGAATCTTTTGTCAAAGTTCAACTCTGCACTTTCCTGCTCTCCACGTATGAGACAATATAATGTGATTTGGAGAAAGACATTTCTATCATATAATCAGGAACACAATAGATTCCCCCCTGCTCTCACACTTCTTAATATAGTAATTCAAGCTAAAAAAAAAAAAAAAAAAAAAAAAAAAAAAGAATTACATTTAGCGTTCTGCTGTTTGTACAAGTTAGACATAAACCCTCATTATGGTCTAAAAGAATAAGGGAACAAAATGAATGATGAAGTCATCAGTGTTTTTATAGCCACTTCTCAGATACCTCTACTTCTTTGTGCCTGTGCACCTAAAAGAGGTCTTCTTGCCATACAGCACACCATTGAAAAGACAGCCTTCATAAATACATTATTGCCATCACAGGCAAGTATGATGTGTGATCAACAGTTCAGTGAACCCATGGCCTCTGCAAACCTGCCTGG
This sequence comes from Gallus gallus, assembly GCF_016699485.2. Taxonomy (NCBI): domain Eukaryota; kingdom Metazoa; phylum Chordata; class Aves; order Galliformes; family Phasianidae; genus Gallus; species Gallus gallus. The sequence goes on from NC_052534.1 coordinate 94,547,989, forward strand.
TTTCACAACTAGAGTGTGTGGTGATTTGTTTGGAAAGGTCTGTAGTGTCCAGTGGCAACAGGTACAAAATTTCTACCTAGCTCCCCAAAAGTCTACTGCTGCCTCCCCATCTCTTCATGCACTCAGTGCATGCTTTTATCCTTCTGCAACCACTGCCATCTATGCAACAAACATGGCAGGAGGGAACCACACAAGAACTCTGAACTCTAACTCTCCACGCTATTCATTGACTGCAAAACACAAACATGAGTATACTGTTCTGTGTAGTTCATCTACCCAAATATAATAAGAACACTCAAGGTACTCCACAACATATCACTAAGTAAATTCATTTATAGTACCAGCCTCAACTTCTAATCCACTGTCATCCTTACCATAAAGAATCACCTAGTGAAGACACACTTTAACTTTGAGAGCCTAGCTCAGATTTTTACCATTTGCAATGACAAAGTTCAAACCACTATTATAAAGCATGACAAATACAGCTGTATTTCCATTATGTATTCTCAAATTACCTTCAATAACTAATTTTTTTGAAAAGCCAGATGCCAAACTAATCATCTTGTTTCCACTGTCAGTCTTGTTCATTCAGAGCTAACTTTTATTGGGCCCCATGCCCAGAATGCTTCCTGAGGGGGTTTACTGGTAAAGAAAACATTTTTTTTTCAGATTTCATAATCCATATTTTATTTGAAAAGGAAGCGTTTGGCCATGGAAATAATTTTTCTACATTTCTTTGCAGCCTTTATGAACATAGCCAATTTTATTTTAACAAGAACACTGGAAGAGTGGCCTAGACCCACAATTTTCCCAACAGATGTGCCAGGACTGTCCCTCTTTCCACAGACCACACCAGAAGGGAAGATCAGGCTCCTAGCTTGAAACTGTCAAGTATTTTTCATAATCTGACTTCAAAGATTGAAATTCTTCTGCTTAGTGAAAAAGCATTTGGAATCTCAGTACTGAGGTCAATATATGTTTTGGCTGCTTCTATTTTTGGTATAGAAGAACCAAAAAATCTATGCTTTTGCAAGAATATATTGTTCCAAATTCTGTTACTGTAAGAAGATTCATGTAACTAACATGTTACGTGATGTTTGGAAATGTTTTTTTCGAATGAATATTTTTTTTCTACCAGAAAAAGAGCAAAGTCATGTAAAACAGGAGATGGGTTTGATTTTCTGTTTTTTAAAGCCTCAGAACAGTGATTCAGTGTGCTGGCCAGGAGAACTGAGGTAGCTCCAAAGAGATGTTAGGATGGTGCACCAGTATGCCAGTCCCCTGTTTTATTAGGCGTTTTGGTTGGTGTTCTTTTTGTGTTTTGTTTGCTTGTTTCTTTTTTCACTTGCTGTTTTTGTTTTGGAAGGGAGGGTTGTTTTGTAATAGTATTTAAGCTACCTTTATTAACACCCATGAGCCCAAATGCGTATTTTTCTGGCATTCTATTCCACCCAGGCTCAGTCAGCAACTTCAGAAGCAATATCTCCTGCAAATCACTCTGCAAGTAGCTGCTGTGCATGCAGCCAGAGCTGACAGGTCAATTAAGTGTATGAGAGAGGCAGGCAAGAAGCATCTTTAAATCTCATCAACACCAGTACAATGCCAGTAATGCACCACAGCAGTACACATGAGGGGAGCATCGTGATCCAAGTGATCAGCACATGACACAGAAGGAAACAGAATTTCTGCTGCAGCACAAGCAACATGTACACAGAATGATCAAAGAAATAAGAAATGGATGATGGTGACAGACCAGTTCCTGTCAGTCAACAACTGCAGAAATTAGTGGTGTCTGCCAGGTGATTTCCAGCATATTGAATATGCCTAATACATCCCTTTTCTCAAAGCAGATACTGCAGTATCAAATCTTTGCAGAGAATGGTGCCAACTTGACTTCATCCAAGGAGTCTCTCTTAAGTCTGGAGAGATGATTGTTTTTCCCTGTAGAATAAGAAGGCACATAAGAGGACAATTAAGAGTGAAAACTCAGTGGGTTGCTGCATGTGAGTATGCACAGCATGCTCCCCTGTTGCTTCTGGACTGGCACTAGCCCGTCAAACGCCTGGAAATGAAGCATTCTGGAGCTTTTATTAAGATTCATGGGAAAGGCAGGCCCCAAACCCGCAGACAGCACCAGCATGAAGCATCTCAGCCTTCTCTCTCCCATAAGTACTGCCAACACATCTGGCCCAGACTCTAGAGGGGAATGAAGAAGCTGTGAGGGAGTATAAAGTGAATCTGTCAGCATTTGCTTGCATGACAATCTGCCATGTAGAATACGTGCCATACACAATACAATGCTCTCAAGCTCTGATCCCCTACTACACCCTGGCTGTAGGCTAGTGCACTCACATTTCTCCCTTACATGCCAGGGAAAGACTGCAGACCTATGCACAGAGCGTCACAAAGGGCAGTGATGCCCACACGGGGAGGAGATGACTTCTTTTATTCCTTTTGTGCTATTTTGTCTGATTCATGGCAGCCTTATGTCCCATCTCTCTAGAGAAACTCCAGAAAATCCCAAGTCTCTCACCAATCTGAAACCTGGGGTTTTTGAGATTTTGCTCCGCCCTTCTGTTTGTTTGACAATTTGATTAATTATTAGTTGCTCATACAATAATGTGCATCTGTGCATGCAGCTGTATGCGTATGTAATATTTAATACTCAGCGATTTATGTGTATCAACTCCAGGTATGGGTACAAATACAGACTGCTTTCTGATAAGCTGAACTCCAAGGGAATCTGACTTTCCCTTTTCCTGTATCTTTTGCATGGGGTTTTATAGCAGGACACAGCTTATGTAAATTAATACCATCACAGTAAAGCTGATTTTCACTGCCTGGAGGTGCAAATGGTATACAAAACCTGGTATTTTAAGAGCCAAAAATGGGTTTATAAACTCCAGCAAGTAGAAGAGATGTCCCATCCCATGCTTTCTCCCTGCAGCACTTACAGCAGATTGAACTCCCTGCAGCCACCTCAACAAAGCACTGCCTGAGAAGCAGAGCCAAGTACATAGCATCATAGAATCATTAAGGTTGGAAACACCATTAAGATCATCCAGTCCAACCATCAGTCCATGTATGTGGCTGTTCTAGACCATGCCACTCAGTGCAACATCTACCATTTTCTTGAACACCTCTGGGGATGGTGACTCCAGTATTTCCATGGGCAGCCCATTCCAATGCCTCACCACTCTTTCTAAGAAGAAATTTTTCGAAGTATTCGAACAGAACCTCCCCCTGGTGCAACTTAAGACCGTTCTCTCTTCTCCTATATCTGCTACCTGAGAGAAGAGGCCGGCCTGCATCTCATTATGACCTCATTTCAGGCAGTTGTAGAAGGCAGTAAAGTATCCTCTGAACCTCCTCTTCTTCAAGACTAAACAATCCTAGATCTTTCAGCCACTCCTCGTAAGACTTGTGTTCCAGACCCCCTGCAGCTTCATTGCTCTTCTCTGGGCATGCTCCATGGCACTGATGTCTTTCTTGTAATGAGGGGGTCCAAAACTGAGTATAATGCTCATGGTGTGGCCTCACCAGAGCTGAGTACAGAGTAACTCATGCTGTTTCTCTGGGTGAGTGGGAGGGCAGGCAGAGCTCCTAGACGTAAAAGAATTTGTTATTCCACACATTTCCACTTATCGTTCACAAATCTGGATCCTTAGTCTTTTAAAAGAACTTCATTTCCTACAAGCTTGTCAGGTAATCTTGACATCTGAGGGCTTCTACTAAGTGTTAAATGTAATGTTTTCTGGATTTATAAGAGACATAAAAACATGAAATTCTGATTGTGAAGATGAGAAGGGACTGGAAACTAGGCCTCATTCTGCCTGAAGGTGCTGGTTTCCTTGTCATACTTTGGCTAGGCTGCCACCTGTGCTCTCCATGCTGTCACTCTCTGGTGGTCCCAGGGAATGGTCGTAAGTCCTAACCCACATGTGTGCATGGCGCATCACCACAGGCACACCTCAGCATGCCCATCAACCAAGAACAAGGGCCAAGGGGGCTCATGAGCTGAGCAAGGGTGTCCCTACTACCCTGTATGCAGTTTGGTGGGGCTGGGCAGAAAGTTTGTGTTTCTTCAGTCATCCAAATCTTGGCTGAATGATCTATGGGTCAGTAGAGGGAATTCAGTACATGGCAAGCCACCCTTCAAAATGAATTTATGTTATGTAAAAAACAATAAGATTTTGATAAGGATAACGTGTCTGTTTTTTTTTCCTTGTTTTTTGTTTGTTGGTTTGTTGTTGTTGTTGCTGTTGTTTGTTTTTTCCCTGAAATTAAAATAAGTATTCCACAACCCTTCTTTTTTGCTAAGGAAGTTAGTCTCATTTTCATCATGTTAACAGATCGCTTTGATTTGATTGTTTTGACTACTAATGCAAAAGTCAAAATGATAAAGAAAGAATGAAATGTTTTGTATTAGACCTTATAAAGATTAAATAATTCAATACTTGCATGAAAAATATACTGCTGAATTTGACATGCTACTGAAACAACAAAAAAAAAACAACAACACATTTTCCTGTGAATCATCAGTTTCTCACAGAAAACATACTATTCATATCTTGTTTAGTTCTGTCATTAAGCAGATACTGAAACAAGTCTTTGGATTTTCTCCTTTCAGTGCACTTTTTCCATTTGACTGTTCTTGCTGAGATTTTTGACCAACTCAGCTTGGCAACCAACTATTGTTGCCTGAAAAGCACAAATTGGACAACCACAAAAAGAAAGGTTAAATATTTCAATTTAATCCTAAATACTTTGCATTTCATTGATGAAACATAATAATAATGTATTCAGTGAAAATCTTGACTCAAAATGTATGCTTTTGTATTTGTCTTAGCTTAGGGAGAAAAAATAATAATGGCCCAGCTGTACCATAAAGTGAACACTTAGCCTTGCATTCAGAAATCACCAGCTCACATTTGAAAGTCAGCTAGTCTTGTATTCAGGAAGAAAAGATTGTATTAATGATAAATCATTTGAAAGACAAAATGCATTTTTCCAGATCTGTTCCAGAGGTCAAAGGGCTCATTATTTTATGCCTTTCCCAAATTAGCTTTTCCCTTAAAAAGCAATAAATTATTAAAATTTAATATAAAGTACACATTTTAATAAGCAGAATATAGAAGGTATGACCTCTGCCACTTGCTAGGTGTATCAACACCATGCATAATCCCAGTGGTAAATTTTAAGGAAATTTTAATACAAATCAGGTATTGACTGTGAGCATCTTTCTATTTTAACATATTTTAATAGATTTCTTTCAAGGCCATAATACACAATCAAGATCTTAAGCCTAACTTATTGCTTCACTACACTTTGTAAGCCATGCCATTTGTGTACTGCAGTGTTGTTGTGTTGTTGTTGTTTTTTTTTTTTTTTTCCCCTCTGTTGGGAAAGCAGTTTTACTTTTTAGCTTGAATAAAATATTTTTGCATAAACCATGTATATATTTTTAATTACAGATAAAACCATTTGCTACCTAAAAGTAATCTTCATAAAAAAATGAAGTAGTAATCCTAGAAAATGGACATATTGTACAATTATCATTTAAAAAATAAAGACAGATGGTTTGAATAAGTGGCAAACTCATATTTTCATTGACTAGAAGCCTACATGTATTTGAGGAAATACTTTGAAATTAATTATTTGCCAAAAAAAAAGATGTCAGCGTTCTGGAGCTCTGCCATGCTGTAACATCTTGCTTGGTTGGATGAAAGCGTGAGAGGAAGGCAGATATGGACTCCATAACGATCTGTCATAATTCAGAGCAGTGAGGCAGTTTCAAAATTAAAGCCAACACCAAATACCCTCGAGGAGCTAGTTTCACACTGTAATGTGTCAGGAGTTCAAGAGTATTGCTTTCTTCATCTCCTGTCACGTTTAGCCTCACTCCTCCTCAGATCCTAGCACTGTTCTTCAGAAATGCTTGTTTCTCATTAACCCTCTGTGGAAGCCCATTTATTTAACACATTTTGGTGTGGTATGAAGAACCTGAATGTGAGGAGAGCATTTATGAAGAGCCCACGGCACCTTGTGAGATGAATCAGACCCTACTCTGCTCCTGATGCATCCATCATAGAATCACAGAATTATTAAGGTTGGAAAAACCAATAAAATCATCTAATCCAACCATCGTGTAAGCTCTGGCAATGACTGTCTCCCTGCATTCTTCTCCAAAGCAGTGATAATTACATTTATGCCTTTCCCAGAGTTGTCAGGAAGATTTCACAGTTATCTTGTAATGATCCCTAAAATGCCTGTCATTTGAAGTAGACAAAATAATATTTTTCCTTTTCAGCAAGGGATATAATCAGCTGGCTTAGTACTGATGATGAGGTTTGACTGTGCCAGTCTGAAGCTTTTTAAAAGAGTATCATAGAATCACAGAATCATTAAGGTTGGAAAGACCAATAAGATCATCTAGTCCAACCACCAACCCATGATGTGTACTGTAATTTGACCCAAACTGCACCACAGGAGAGGTGTGATGTATCATTCATGGTTTCCTCTTTGAAAGAAAAGTAGCTCTACTGTTTAATTTGGTTTACCTTGAGTTTAATTAGCTGTGTACAATGTAGGGCTGTGGGATGTGGAGCTACTTTGGGTAGTTTCATTACTGCATCTGTACCTAGTAAGGTACACCCCCCTGCTACCAAGACTTAAGTATGTCATAAATGCCTATAGTGCAAATGAAAACATAGAAGTAGCAGGGTCCTCTCCCATACTACTTGCAGAGCACTGAATGGTGCATATTATACCTAAACTTTCCTGTAAATTTCTTACATATATAATTAAACATAGACACAAAAATAGATGAAATAGATTAAATAGATGAAAACAAAAGTTCTCTGTTCAGAAATGTCTACGATTTTGATAATTTAACAATATGCTTTCTGCATAAATAATCAGTTACTTTGCTACAATTTTACATAAGCTGAGGCTACAGTGATTTAAATCCATGAGTCCCTCTCTTGTTACTCACCCAGCACTTACAGGTATACACAGATTGGTAGCAAGGCATTCACATTTTCTTACACAGCAAGGAAAAAACTGGGAAGTCTGGGAAAGGAGCTTGGTTGTCTGAGGCATGATCCTGCCCCGAACATTAAACATAAGGTTACATAGGGCTGAGGTCTATGTGCAGCTAAACCTGCAGTCGTGCACAGCCTGTTCCCAGAGCTGCTCTCCAGTGATACATTTGCGTACCCTCATGTACAGAGAGGGTTAACTCGTTTCTTCAGCACAAATGCAGTATGTATCTCAAAACAATAATCTTGTTGTAATGAGCAGCTGTTTCTGTTGATAATAAAGTTTTTGAAATTACACATTCATGCTCATGGGGTGAACGAGGAAATATCTAGAAAACAGCAGTGCACAGTAGGTGTTGGCAAACCTGGTATGTAGTGAGATGTCAGAGCATTTGTTTATGAATGACCACCAGCCTTTTAGAAAATGTCAAGTGCAAATGGAAAAAAAATCCACTGTCATTTCCTTTGATGACATGCATTCAAATCATTACCTTCATTTGTTTTATTGCAGCTTTTTTGTTTTGTTTTGTTTTGTTTTGTTTTTTAATTTTTTTCCAGTGTGACATCGCCCAATGTAAGCACGGAAAGCCATGTGTTCTTTCTGACCTTATGCTCAAAGAGAGTTTGAGATATTTCACTGGCCCTCCACCCTTGACTCTGGGGCTAATATGTCTCATTATCTCAGTACATAAAACTGATTATTAAGTAGTCTTTGATGAAGAAAACAGGCTTCCACTTGTCCTTTTGAATAATCTCAATATCATTAATTGTTTAAAACTGACAATGAGGTCATTCAATTACAGCATTCCCTATAATGTCTGTGGTTAATGTCACATTGAGGTTGTTATCCAGAGCAGAGGGGGTTAAATTATCAGTATGCTGTTGCTGTTGTGATCCTAATGTAAATGAACATTTGGTGTATTTTTTTTCTTTCCTTAGCTGCTGGTTACTATGTTATTAGCATATTTGATGTATTTCTCAGCTCAGTTAACAAGCAGTTTTGAAGGCAAAAGATTGATGTTTGAGAAGAGGGTTTTGTAGACCGTTCTGCCTTGTAACAATATCTGGAACATGCCTGTGTGCTATTACGACGAACTGGCTCTGGATTTAGGCCATGTGCACCACTGACAAAGCCTAGTTCATGTTCCTGTTCGTTTCTTAGGTGTTTTATTACTCTGGCCATCCTATGAATTCACAACATTTCCTCTTTTTTACTTTTTCTCTCTCTCACTCTTACTAAATTCTGCCTTGATATTGAAGTTTATTATTTTGTGTGCATCGGGTACATTAAAATTATCAGTGGTGGTCAGGCCCCTGCAGTACATACTAGTATGTTTTATAAAAAAAAACTCTAATGAAATATTAAGGAGACAATATATGGAAATACAGTGAATACAAATTGTACATTCCTACTAGATCTGCTGCATAGAATAGTACGCAGAAGCAGATTGGTGTAAAATTTTCTTATAAAACTACTGCTAGCAGAGCAATTCAGATGGTGCTAATGGAAGGAGGGGGAACAGGCACTGCAGCTGACTCATCAGAATGTGAAGTCTCTCTCTTCCTCAACAGCCATGCTTGCATACCTTGGGTGGGATGTATGAGGGTTTGCAGAGGGATGCTTCCACTGGAGCATGGGGCAGGAGCAGCCATGAGAGGTGTTCTACTGTGTCAAGGTTCCAGGGCTGGGCTTGCAGGAGGCTCAGATCCTCTCCATCTTCTCATTACCCCTCCCCTGCATATGGCAAAAAATCACCTGAGGAACTCACACTTAATGGTCAAAAAACCCACAAACAACAAAACAAACAAACAAACAAAAACAGCTACCAGTCTTCTATCTACTATGTGTTTTATTTTAGTGCCACTGCAATGTACGGGGATCCTGAACAGCTTCCAGATGTATATTTGAAACCTGTCTCTTTGTCTGAGTGATGTTCCAGGTAAAGTGATGCATGTTGTTAACCTCACAGCTCACTAAACGATGGTTGCACCTTTTGGTAAGGACTTTCAATTTCAGCTTCATGAAATAAGGCTCTTTTGACAGTTCTGTAAAAAATAGTTTCATGTTGAGACAATTTGTGTTCAGATTTGTTAAAATCATTCCACTGTCCTCTGCCCTTTACCCTCACCTTTCTGTCTTTTCAGAAGTAGCCAGAGAAATAGGGATTCATAAAGAAACCTTCCAGGTGAAAAATTCATCAAAACTGTTAGTTCTCTGCAATACACTTTGGCTTTGGTGGAGCAGGATGTTTTGACAAAATGACATTTTGTCTCAACTCTTCCAACTTCCTCGCTAACAAGCTTCCCTCAGATGAGCAATGGATATCCTATTTTTTCTTAATCAAGCTGGGATACTCCATGCATTTTGCTAAGCCCTTGGCAGCTAATATTTTTGTTAAATTGGCTAGTACATCTGTCAGACCCCGGACAAAGCCAGCTTTCCCACCCTGAACCTTTCAAGCAGAACCTTTGTAAAAGACAAAATGCTGTATCTACCTTGAAACATAAAGGATCCTCAGGGCATTGGAAACTAATGTGCTGCTTTAATGCAAACATCCCTTGTGAGGGCTCTCGTTCCTTATATGCTCTGAACAGCAGGAGGAAGAATACATGAATATAGATGAGCTGCACAGCAGTATTCAGAAAATGGAGCTATAAGAGTTAATGAGATAGTGTCCTGCTGCTGGACGCTTGCATGATAAAAATCCTGATGGTTTTATCCAGCAGCAAGTTTGACAAACCTGAGCAAAGCTAGTGATGGAGCAACGGAGAGAAAAGATGCTTCTTTCACTGTGGCCTTGCTACAGGCAAAGAGCCTTTGATACAGCTAAATCTAACAAGGGAGAAAAAGGAGGGATTACTGGAAATCACTGAGCATGGAGAAGCCAAGTAATTATTAATAGCATTACACACTGCACTGCACACGGCTATGCATGCAGGCAGCTCCATGTGTCTAGTTGCACACGGCAACTAGAAGTAGATCACTGCAAATAGCACTTAGTTGTGTGTCCCGGCTGAATTTGAAGGCAAAGTTACCATTTATGTCACTGCTGGTCACAAAAGTGCTTCCTTACTCCAGCAAAACAATTCAGTGAATGTTTTTCTTGCAGCTAATGGTACTTTCCCATAAACAGTCCCATCCTTGGTTTGAGTGCCAACCACCACCCTCAAAATGCCACTTAGAGCTGATGCTCAGTGTATGTTTAGCACAGATTACCCTGACCTACTGCTCCTGTTCTATCTCGATAACTTACAGAATTGAAATTAACCAGAAATATTACAATGCAGCAATACATCTACTGTGCAGTGAGACAGCTTTCAAATCATAGTGACCCTCCTTTCACTGTATGGGGGTGAGACACAGAGCTGCCTAACACAAGCACTGATGCACACCCTTACTCCTGAGCTCAAAACTCCACCTTGCTCAAGAGGTCCTCCTGTTCAGAAACGCACAAATAGTGGGAGTCTTGTATCTAGTCATGTATCTGAATGTCACATAGGGAGCACAGAATTCCTTAGTCTGTGGTAAGGCAAGATGCTCACCTGCATAACACCAGATTTGGTGCCTGAAGCACTTTTGTATCCATGTTTACATACAGGAACAATTTGGTCTATTGAATAATATTTTAAAAGCTCGAGACCTGTAGCTCACATCAGTCTTAAGATTAGCTAAGCATGGGACTTGTTTGTACATGTTCAGTGATTATCACACAACTGGCACGTTTTTCACTCCTGGTATTTGAGAATTAATAAACTTGCTGAGTGACAATCCCAGCCTTTTCACTAATAAAATTAGCTTCCCTGGCAAGAAATGATGAGCATAGTTCTGACTGGAATTACCAGATGTCCCTCTGATATGCTTTACATAACTTCTTTTTCCGGGGACTTGTTGACATGTAAGAGTAATTTAGAACAGTTATTAAAAAAGAAAAATATCCCCACAGGGATAATTCTGTTTTATGACAAGGCTATGTCTGTGCTGATACTGGAGGTCAAACACAGGCCATGGTTTACCTGCTGAGGGTGTCTATGGGATACTCAGTGACCTAGCACTGAGGTGGACAGCTTCAGCTCAGGTGCCGAGGTATGGTACACTTCTATGTGAAGAGTAGCACTAGAAATTAGCAGTGAATAGCTATTGTACTTTGAATTCATATGTTGGCTTATTTAATAATGGTTTCCCTAATGAGATAGATCCTAAGTGTATAATCACAGAATCATCAAGGTTGAAAAAGATCTAGTCGAACTGTCAACCCATCACTACTAGGCACACTAAACTATATCCCAATAAACATCATTCAATGTTGGAGGAAGTGGCATGTCGCATTTAGTTTTGTGATTTGAGCATTTTTCTTAGATGAGTTCTCTCATCTTCCTGAACAGAACAAGTTCTCAAGGCAGAGTAGCTTTCCATAAAACTGCTAATAACATTTGGGCTGAAGTGACTCAGTTAATTACCTAAAATGCTGTTTGTGACTACTTCTGTTCAAATACTGCTCGCTCTCCCAGACAAATCACCTGTCTCTGTAGAGCTATGAATGATGAATTCTTTGGGAATCTCTAGCTAGTTTGTTGGAGAGATTTTAGTGGTGGTGAATATAGCTTTGTTAGTGAATTAAAGAAAATATCAAAAGTTGTCAGTATTGAAAGGATCTTTCAATGTTCAACTGGAACAACAGGCTTCTTATATTCAATGTGGGGAAAAAAAAAAAAAAAGTTTGAATAACTTGTTCCATAACAATTTCTTCATGGAAAATATGAAGGGGATGAGCATTGTCCAGGCAGCAGCAGCAGGAGTTTGCTTGGCTGAGCAACACCTATCAAATCAAGGTCAGTATTGTAGTGCAGCTTTCTTTGTTCTGAGTGAACTCTGCCCAATTAAGACATTTTCTTTCCAAACCTTTGCTCCTTTGTTTATGTACCCAAGTACCACGGAAGAGGGCAACTGGAAACCAGAGCTGCAGGAGGAAAAGGAATGCTGGAGAAATGAGCATAAGCCACAATTCTGATCTGAGAGTCTGATGCACCTGGGAAAGGGAAAAGGAAGGGGAAAGGGAAACGGAAAGGGAAAAGGAAAGGAAAGAACTAGATCTTGAAAGTAAGACCCTGCCATACTCTGAATCCTGAATCCTGAATCCTGAATGGACTTCATATCACCTGACTCCATGTGTTTGTAGGTAGATCATGTATGTGAGCTAAATGCGTTAGGTTCTCTTTGTAGTCAATGGAGAGAAATAAGCACTGGTAGGGTAGGGAATGAGTCACCTGTCTGACTTCAGTTGGCTAGTTCAGGGTGAGATGACTTGCACCCTAAAAGTACCTCTTTCTTTCCACTGATTGCAAAGGGATTGTAGATAGCCATCTCAGACATGGAAGTCTGCAGATAATTTTTTCTACTCAGAAGAATTGCACCCATATTTTATAACTAAGTTTATGTTCAGGTTCTGAATCTCTGATTTGTTTTGGGGGGCAGAAAACAAACAAACAAACAACATCTAAAATAAAGCACCTCAAAATGTTCCCTCTTAGATCAGTGGCAGCATTTTGTTTAACCCAAAACAAAGACCTGCACTGAAGCAGACTCCCCAGGGCGGTGGTCAATCCTGATGTAGTTCAAGAAGCATTTGGACAGTGCTCTCAGCCATAGTGTTTGGATTTTGGGTGGTCTTGTGTTGAGTCAGGAGTTGAAATCGGTGATCCTTGTGGATTCCTTCCAACTCAGGATATTCTGTGATTCTATTATACACACTTAAGACCAGCAAAAGATGATGTTGCAAATTCAAAAGATCCATTATAATGAAAAAATCCCTATACAAAGATGCTTAAATGTAGTTATTTTTCATTTAAAACTATATCAACAGTGGTTTCAAAGAACAGTGCTATTCAGCTGAGATCAAAAATAAGAATATACTCCATTACTCTGAACCTATCCTTTTCCAGTGGGATCCAACTGATATGACTTACTATTGGAGAGTCAGCATTCAAAGCTTCTTAAGCAGCTTTTAACATAGAAAAGCAACCTGAAGAGTGTATGGAAAATGCAAGGATAGAAAGAGGTCAATGAGAAGCAGTTCTTCTAAATGGCGTAGCCCTTTTTTTTCTCAGTATGCTCCTTGTCAGCATGCAGTAAAAGAGAGGAAAATGGAACTAAGGGAAAATAAAATATGGGATTTTTTAACCATTGGATATATATAAAAAAAAATTAAATCTTCTGACAAGTAAAGAGGAAAAATATAATTTTGAAAACACTTCAAACAAAAAAAAAAAATTTAGTGGCACAAAAAAGGGAGAATAAGTTCACTAAGATAAGGTTGTGTGACAAGGACAGAGATATGGCTTTTATGTGAAGCCAGAAAATTTTTAAAAATTAGTCCATTCCAAATTATTTCAAATAAGAGCTGTAATGATCACATCAATAGAAAGAAAAAAATCACATTTAAAATCAGGAATTTCCAAGCATAGAAGTGTGTTAGAGAAACAGTCTTCAAAGAGAAGAGATACAGAATGCATTTGGAGCTGAAGTTAGATGATGAGCACTCAAAAAAATCATCTGAACATATATTTTGTGAATAACAACACTACACTGTAGGAGCTTGGACACACAGGACAATTTTTTTGTTGCTCATTGGCATTCAGACCTCTGCACGGGAAACATTCTGTATTATGAATCTCATCCATTTCAGGTATGAAGATAAGGCCCAAAAATTCCTACTGGAATTACATTATTTTTAGTTTGCTCTTTAGTCATCTGGCTCAGAAGACAATATCAATTTGTCTTGTGTGTTAGGTAAACATCTACGTGACTAATATCTAGTAGTAAGGAAAAATTCATAAACAACTCAGTTTGCAGATCATTCATCTATATTCTTCAATAAGCCATCATTTGAGCTGAGCAGCTCTGAGATGTTTTCTAAAGCAAGGGAAGAGAAAGTAGTAGCTTTATGGCTGGATTTGTCTCAGTTTTGACTAGCATGATCTGAAGTGTGGTTTTTTCACAACTAGATTTAATAACTTTGCACCTCCTGGAGCTCCACATAGCAACACAGATCCAGCTTTGCTGCCACTGTCAGAGAAATTTGGGAACAGAGGAGATGAGAGCACATGAAGGATCCCACTGAGATACATTGATTGGATATCAAAAGAAGAGTCCAAAAAGGAGTCCTCAGGGCACTGTCCCTTCTCTGGAGTTTCTAGAGGCTGAGCTGAGTTCATGTCACCATTTCCTCATTGCTGGGTGTCAGCTCTCCTACAACCTTCTGATTTTTGATCAGAATGATTTAAAATGAGAAATCGGAATATAAAGGTGATATGAGAAGAGGATGGAGAGCCTTGTTATCTCAGAGTCTTGCTATCCTTGTTATCAAAGGAAAGGTTTTTTCAGCTTCTCTGTTATCTAAGAGAAATCATCTTAGGCAGTAAGTCTTTGGCATGCATGCAATTGGAAAACAGACTGTCTTTAACATGAAATATGCAATACAAATACAGAATAGCAGTTTTGAGATTAAGAGTATATATTTAATTTTCACAGCACTTGATGAAGAATAGAACCAAGACAGAAGGAGCAAGAAGCAGGTTGGCCATCACCCTGCAGCTGGTTGGTTGCCTGGAGCATGGCAGGTATTCTGCAGAGATGAGACACAGCAGCAGTCATCTCAGCCAGCTTTGGACATGCAAAAACTTTAAAAAAAAAAAAAAGGTACTGATAGCCCTTGAGAAATTTCATTTTTATTAAAAAATTAAGTTAGACTATATTCATCTATCAAATAAAATAAAATAAAATAAAATCTATATACCAGGAACTGCTCACAAAAAGGCATCTTCATGATAACCTGTATTAAAGCATTTTAATTTTTTTTGTTTGTTTGTTTGTTTGTTTTTTTCTCAGCATGCATGTTATCTTTTTCCAAGGTATGCTGTATTATTATAGTTCTTGTTAGAATGATGGCCTAAATTCCTGGTGTGACTAACTCATAAGGAATGGAAGATTTAAGTAAGGGAAAGTATAAAAGACACCCAATCTGCCCCGTCCGTTCTACTTATCACTGCTGCCACCCATTGAATGGTTACTATCATTAGAAGAGAATATCATATTCATAATACTCCTTGAGTTAAACAGAAATAGAAAACAAGAGATGAGCTAGACTAGGAAAATAAAATACATTTTTTTCAGCAGTTAAATTCCCCTTCTGTTGTAGCAGATTATGACCAACACATGGACGATAGACGCAGAGCATGTGCTACTCCTGCATCTTCCATCAGCATAACAGCACTGTCACAGCAGATAAAATTTTAAGACTTCCTGAGGACAAGGTTGTGACAAAGTGTCAGAAATCTACTTTTCCTGCTGCTATAGTATTTTCTCAGCATGCCTGATGATCTACTCCAAAAGATGCACAAACATTATGCTGCCCATCTTTTCAGATATAGCAATGACCAAGATGAAACATGCTGCTTTTTTCAGCAGAGTGCAGTAGACATCCTCTTGAAACACCCAAAGGACTTGAGAACTGCTTGCAGGAAGACATTTGAGTTACTAAAACAGAAATCTGTTTTGTTTTGTTTTGTTTTGTTTATTTTATTTTATTTTATTTTATTTTATTTTTACTTACTGTTGTTACCTGCAAAGAGAGATGTTACATGTTATGTCTGTATCTAGATTTCTAATCAATTTTTGGAAACAGACACTCATGAGACTTTATATCCAGAATTGTTTCAGATTAGCATGGATTGAACCCTGCCACTTGTATGTGAAGCATACCTTTGAGCAGTCATTAAGGCACAGATAAGCAGTAGTCATGTATTGAATGGGAAGAAAGAGGGCTGGTGGGCTGCCTGGGTATGCTGGCGCTACTATCTATCTTGTTTTGTCATATTCATTAACCACAGAAAGGAGAAAGACTAAACGGACCTCAACGGGATTCTCATATTTCAGAAGGATTGATAGAGCTAGGCCAACTATGAGAAATGTATATAACCTGCATAATGAAAGATTGCACTGACATCAGAGATGTGGGCTCTGCTCCCTGCTCTGGCTGTATGTCTGGATCTGGTAATTACAGGGAGATCGGGTCCCCTGTCCCTGAGCACAGGGGTTGAGCTCTGGCTGTAAGGAGGCACCAAAGAATTTTGTATTTCAGAAAGTTAATTTTCATCATAGTGGAGTTTCAATTAATAAAAATCATTCTTATTAATAACGGAAGTAAGAGAGAACTACATTATTTGTTTTCATTGTCTATGTAGAATTAACATAATATTTAAAGATATAGGGCTTTTATTATTTCTTTTCAAGAAGATTCTTTCTATCCAGGGAGGACTGGAGGAGCCTAGCAGTGAGCAGGAAATGGTCTTAAACTCAGACAGGGAAGGTTTAGGTTAGATATTAGGAGGAAGTTTTTCACTCAGAGGGTGGTAATACACTGGAATAGGTTACTCAGGGAGATTGCGGATGCCCCACCCCTGAAGGCATTCAAGGCCAGACTGGATGCGGCTCTGGGCAGTCTGATCTAGTGGTTGGTGACCCTGCACATAGCAGGGGGGTTGAAACTGGATGATCGTTGTGGTTCTTTTCAACCCAGGCCTTTCTATTATATGCATAAAAGCATCAGACTTGCCTAGATTTGGGGAACTCTTATTTTAATTATGAATTAGTTTTATTGGTTTAGTTGTTATTTATCCCTTCCAAACAGCTTTTCATCCCTTAAGCCTTCAGGCATATATTGTGTATGAATATGTTTACACCATTTATATTCACCTTGCATACATATAAATTAGTAGCTCTGGTAAAGTCTATTGTAAAATGATGGCTTAGGTTTCATCTTCTGTACCTGGAAAGTGGAACCATTAATTTTACCATAAAAGAAGGTACTGTAATTCACCAAATAATAACTACAAATCACTTGATGATTCTTAAATAGTTTCTAATGGGAAAGATGCATTGTTTACATCCTCTCCACAAATCCACAGCAGCAGAACATTTTAATTTAAATATTTCAACTACATCAACATGAAAAGTCTGGTTGAGTGAAAAACAACGTATATAATTTTGAATTATTTTGATTGTGTAAAACAGCCTTCTCTGTTCAGAAGAAAAATGTTTATTGAGAAATTAAAACAATACTGCTCACATCAAATTGCAAAATTTCACTTGTGACTCTCCTATAAATCCAATTTGGAGACTGATGCCGAGGAAAGTACTGTTTCTCTCGATCAAATGGAAATTATCAAAATGCCATGTCTGATCCCGAATCTTCATAAAAATCTCATCCAAATCTCATTGCAAGCTGTGAGATTGAACCTGGCAATTTCACATTGCTCAGCAAACCCATGTAGATAATTTAACAGCAATCCCCATGAAGTGGCATTTCCACTTCTGAATTCCCAGCACCACTGATAGCTGGTCAGCAGTTGTGCACGGCAGCACAGATGCAAGCTGTGGCCAGTTCCTCTGAAGCCAGCAAGCACCAGGGCAATGCTGCTTTGCATCCTCAGAGAACGCGCTCTGCTTTACACACCAAAAGGGAATTCCTGCTGGCTTAAATCTCTGCAGCATTAGCGACAGGGTATGCAGAAACTGCCAGACAAGGCCCTATATATCAAGCTATCCATTCTGACAGCCAGGTTAGGTTAATCATTAAAGCTCTGCCTCTCTCTCTCAGGGTCTCGGGGGCTTTGTTTAATGCAGCAGACAGATGGCACTGAGGAAATTCAGGTGGTGCGTGATGAGATTTGGGGCTTTTTTAATGTGGTTGCTAGAATTTTTCAGATAGATTAAGTTCAATTGTAAATCACTCCTGTTCCCAGGGCTGGAGTCTTTATTAGCCCCCCAGTGCTCGTGCCAAGGAATCGATCCTTCAGCAGCAAGCACACTGTTGGGGGAAGGCTCTTTTCTTCTTGCAGCGCTCTGCACCATCTGTTATGCAGTACTACAAAGAGGCGGTGCAGCCAGACTGAGCTGGTAGGCTACCCGGTGAAATCCAACCCAGCTCATTTCACCACCACAATCTAGAATTGTATTTCAGGTTTTCTTGATTTCCTTTAATGAAGGATATAACCCACACCACTATTGCTCACCAACATGACTGCACCAGCCTTGAAAGCCATCCTGGTCTTAATCTGTTCTCCTAGTTCTGTTTCTTTGCCTTCCTCTGATAACCAAGCCCTTCTATCTATGATTCCACCATTCTGTCAAGTTAAACATATTTTTTAAACAGGTTACAAGACAAGGAAGAAGATATAGGAGCTGACTTCCTTCTCTTTAAGCCAAAAAGGACAAAAAATACAAAATGCATCTTACAGGTCCAAGCCATTCACACAGCTTCAAGCTCCCATCATAGATCAATCCTTGCTACCACTCACCAGCCTCTGACAGTATGGCTGTTTGCCCTGCCTGAAGTGAATGGAGAACTTCATCACAGAAAACAGATAACAAAAGTACATTCATTATATGGAGAAAATCTGGGAAGAAAATTATTGTTCTTGAAGATCAAGATAGAAAAGTAACACATTATGAGAAATAAAAAATAATTGTGAAGAAATGTATATGTAAGAAAGAGAAAATGATGAACTGAAAGATTTATGGAAGCAAAATTAAACTATTCCTATGGACTCTCCCTGAAATAAGATTTTGTATCTTACCTTCACAAAGACTTCATCTTTACAAAGATTTTACACATCAGCAATGCCACATTAACAAGATGGTTTTAAAATTTCTATTTTCATTTTTCAAGTGATTTAAAGCCTCTTGCATCTATAAAAATAATGTTTTTTTGGATCAAACTAGAACAATTCAAACAACACTGTATCAGTGTAAAAAAAGTCTCATCAGCATATTTCATTTGAGTAGGAGCACTTGTAAGAGAAAACCAAAGGCCAAAATGCCAGTGTAGAATTAACATTCAGTATGGCAAAGCACTATCAGAAAAAATCTCTTTGAAGTTAACATCTCAGTGACAATAAAAATAATGTTTTCTGGGCAATATAATTTTTTCAGATTAGCGTTAGTGCCAGATATTACCTTCTGCCATGTATGCTTTGAATTCTGGTATGCCTTTTTTTTTTTTTTTTTTTTTTCCTATTGTAAAGATTGTACACATGTTGCCATTTTCTGCACTTATGCAGTGTATAGTCTAACTCCAGGATTGAGTGATTTTACCTACCGGGAAAAAAAAAAAAAAAAAAAAAAAGAATCTAAACTGAGTGTTTCTCATTTTACACAGTTCAATTTTTTCGTTCTTCACCCCTTGTGTTTTAATTTCTCTTTTTCTGGTTTTATCTTCTCCTGTATTTGCAAAGCATATTCTTATTTTCTGTCTTTGATGGCATCAGATGAAAAGAAAAACAAAATGTGACTCTGTATCATTTGCCTTCCCGATTAGATTAATTCAATCTCACTGCATCTTTTGATTTTCTTCCTCACCCTTTTCCCTATGTTTCAGTCTTGTTACACAGCTACAATTGTTTTTTGGAGAAACTTATACAACTCAAGAATAAACAAGCTTAACAATACTGAAGGAGTACAAACAAATAGCCTTCAAAAATGTAAGAGCTTGATGAGAAAAAGAAAAGTCAATATTCTCATTAAACGTAGAGTGGATAGGACAAGGTACTGGGAATTAAAGTGCATCAAGAGTTATTGTGTCAAAGATGTACTAACTCAGTAAGGTTTGCTTTTCTTTCCCAACGTGATTTGCCAAAAGGAGGCAACTTTTGAGATAAATACAGCACAACTTACAAATGTAAAAACAAACAAACAAACAAACAAACAAAAAAAACAACCAACCAACTAAAAGAAGGTGTGTAGAACCTAAGGAAATAAACAGCATTTATAGTCTATCACGTGTCCAGTGCATTTCCTTGGCAAAAAGTACACCTTTTTGCAGCAGATTCCTTCTTTATGGTAAAAAGCATCCACAATGTCATTGTTAGCTTGACAGGATGTCAGTGGCAGAAGGCAGTATGGACTGACTATAAACACTGGTACTTTACTCCCCAGTAGCTTTTCCATTGGTTCACATTCATTTCTAATATAGTGACGTGTGGAGGCTCTCCCAGTCAGGAACGTGTTCCCCTTTCTCATTCCTCTCACAACCCCCAGAGGAAAGCTAGGCTTTCAGAAATCTTGCTAACTATCTTCCCGCACTGCAAACAATTTGCTAACAGGTCTCTATATCTGATTGGATTATAAATTAGCTTCTTTTTACACAGAAGATTTGCTGGCAAACACCAGAGAGCAATTGCATTTCTGGAATAAGTGATCCTTTACAGAAGTTGGAGACACATTGAAAGGCATTGTTTGTTAAATGTGTTTTTCCCCATCCCTCAGATGTTGGTAAGCCTCCAGCTGCTCTTTTTCACTGGCAGATCACATGGTTGACATGCAGAGACAGGGCAGGTCACGTGGAAAAAATAAATTGGCTTTCTGTCAGGCTCCTGTAGGATCATTGTGAGCAACTCTCTGGAGTTACTACAAAGTCTTTAAAAAGAAAGAAATTTATAAATAAGCAGCCCCTATGTGGCAGTTCTGACTGTAAAAAATTGGTTCAACTTTATTTCTAGCTTTTATATGTAAAAAACAATGAAGACATTGCAGAATGGCACATGCAGAATCATTTCACAGACGTTTCATAAATGTCAGCTGGATTTAATTTGCTGTCATGTTGGACTATTCTTCAGTGGCACGGTCAGAGGTTGCTGACTCATCAATCACTTGGGAATTTTGAAGTGCTTTATACTCTCAGAAATATTACTGGTGTTACTGCAAGGCATTTTCTATCAAAAATCTGACCAACCTGTACCCTACTAGGAAGAACAAGGCTATCAGTACAGTCTTGTCTGTTTAACAGGATCTGATTTAGACAGAGCTTTAAAATGGAATTAATAATACATTTTCTTTTTCTTGATTTTTCCCATCCAAACCTTTGCTTCATGAGAGGAAGGGGAGGTGGAAGAGATGAAGGTGAACAGAACCCCATATCTCTTTTGATCCACCACAACCAACATTGATGCACTGCTACAAGTGGACACATCCAGAAAAGAAAAAGAAGAGAAAGCAAAATCACTGCAGCATCAACCAGAGTTCTCCATAACTGCCTACCAATTCATACCTTGCACTGTGTTGACTGTAGGAAGATGCAGTGAAGTCTGCCCATACATGGGGTGACAACCTGAAGCCAGCACACCAGCATCTCTACAAAGATTCTTCAGATAGAGGGAAGTCAGTGGCAGTTGCTGAAAGAAATATTGGAATTAGGATTTACATTCTGGCTTTAAGATATTGAAGTAAAGAAGTAAGGAAGAGACTGAAGTAAGGAAGAGACTGAAGTAGGGAAGTGGGGGCTGCAGCTTTGTGAAGCAAGAGTCCTGCTCTGGGAAGGAGTAAAGGAAGAGAGAAGTTGTATAGGAGACACAAGGCTGAGGTCCTACCTTGGGGAAGTGGGAAGTACACTATGGAAAATATGCTAAGGGAACACGAGTATTTACTCAGTAGTATACACCTTCTCCCCTTGTTTCTCCTGTTTAACAGTAATACCTAATAAATACAATAACAATAATTTAAATGTAATACCTCAAATCTGTACTCCTGTTCATTTTCCTCTGATGTATGTTTTTCTTTCAGACCTCAAAAGAGCTTTTTGTGCTCAAATTTTATCTATGTTGAGATTTATCAAATTACAGAATTTTCTTTTTCATCTTAGATCTTTTCCCCGGTAGCAGAGTGTTGGTCCCTAGTATTGCTCCTGCCCCCAGCAGTACTCCCTTTCTCATCCCCTCCTCCCAAATGTCACCATTAAGGTCTTAAGATTTCTTGTTTCTCTGCTTGCACAACCTAAATAAATTTCTCGATGTTCGCTAAACTACAGCTTGTCCTTACTAATTGACAAAGCACTTAAATATTTCTACTAAAACGGCCATAACAAAAGCATTGAGAAAACAAATCCCTGATCTCCATGCATAAAATCTAAGTGAAATCAGATTGGTAAGGGCAACCCATAGCCATCATGAACCTTTGAAGGATGTTCTTACTGTGTCTAAGTCTGTAAATTTTGTAATATTCAGAGGCTATTTACAATGTGAGACTAATAGTGTTAGGCTGTTTGCATTCTACATTTCCCTTCTAGAAAAGCTCAGACTGGCTGCAGTTCGATTAAAAAAATACACAATAAAATGCATAAGAAAATCTACAATCGTGGTGCTTGCTTGTGTCTCAAGTTGGACTGTATTTGGTCCACCAAGATTTGACTGCAAGGAACATCAGTCCATGCTAAAGTGATTTGGGATTTCTCTCTGGGAAGACAGATCAGGTCTTTGCCTGCAGTAGACAGAGAAATGCTCTTTCCTGACTGTTTAGACATGGATGAACTTATGGGCAGGTTTAATCATAGAATTGTAGAATCATAGAATCATAGAATCATAGAATGGTCTGGGCTGAAAAGGACCTCAAAGACCATCTAGTTTCAACCTCCCTGCAATGTGCAGGGTCGCCAACCACTAGACCAAGTTGCCCAGAGCCACATCCAGCCTGGCCTTGAAAGCCTCCAGTGATGGGGCATCCACAACCTCCTTGGGCAACCTGTTCCAGTGCATCATCACCCTCTGAGTGAAAAACTTCCTCCTTTAAGCTGAAAAAATATATGAATAATGCATCTGGATACATATCAAGCTATTTCTCTCTTTTCCAAGTTGATTAAGACATAAATTCTATAACATAGTTTT
Organism: Gallus gallus; assembly: GCF_016699485.2. Lineage (NCBI taxonomy): Eukaryota > Metazoa > Chordata > Aves > Galliformes > Phasianidae > Gallus > Gallus gallus. The sequence goes on from NC_052534.1 coordinate 94,570,740, forward strand.
TCTCTCTTTAAAGGTCAGGTTGCTGACAAATGTTTTTATTACTTTTTTAAAAATTATTTTTATTACATTATTTTTATTACTTTTTATTAATATTTATTTTTATTAATATTTATATTAATATTCATATTACTTTTTATTATATTATTAAAAACAATTTATAATCACAAATAATAAAAATACTGCAAGCTAGTGCAAACATTGATTTCAATGGAATTGTAGTGATTTACAAAACCAACAGAGCCAAACACATATATGTTAAAATTTTATAAAAACTTTATTGGTTGGTTTGTAATACTTTCCCAGACACTAGCTGCAATTAATCGTATTTTGTTATCCTAAATGTGATGTCTAGACTGACAAAACTAACGAACAGTGAAACCAAAAGGGAAAGGAAGGAGAAGAGGAAGGGGATAGGGATAGGGAAGGGGAAGGGGAAAGGCAAAGGGAAAAGGGAAGGGGAAAGGCAAAGGGAAGGGGAAAGGGAAGCGAGGGAAGGGAAGGGAAGGGAAGGGAAGGGAAGGGAAGGGAAGGGAAGGGAAGGGAAGGGAAGGGAAGGGAAGGGAAGGGAAGGGAAGGGAAGGGAAGGGAAGGGAAGGGAAGGGAAGGGAAGGGAAGGGAAGGGAAGGGAAGGGAAGGGAAGGGAAGGGAAGGGAAGGGAAGGGAAGGGAAGGGAAGGGAAGGGAAGGGAAGGGAAGGGAAGGGAAGGGAAAGTCTGGCCACTGGAATAATCTGATGATTTTAAGTCTTAAAAAAAAAAAAAAAAAGATGATCTGCAGATCTAGGAAATATATTGGAATCTATAGTCAGTCTTAGGGTATGATCCTTTAGCACTTAGAAGAAGAACAATTTGACATTGTTTATATATAGAAGACATTAGGGGTAGTCACACAATGGCAGCTGAAATTAACATTAATCATGAGATGAATTCAAAGCAATATTGCCTATTATTAAATTATAGAGAGCTATTATCACAGTACATGAGTGCTGTGACTTTGGTCTGTAAATTAAGAAAGTTTTGACGTCACATTATAACAGATGGGAAAACTTAAAGAGTTGAAGATAAGGTGCCATAAGAGCTCAGCACTCTGAAACTTGGACAAAAGCACTGCAGTAGGTACTGTGGTCAGAAAATCTGGACTCAACAGGGTTGGAAAGCACTTCAGCCAGACTCCTGAAGGCATGGTCCCACACAGCTCCATGAGAATTCAGTGCCACCAGTGGGGATCATGCTCAGATTTCCCGGACTTGCTTATGTCTATAGCCCATCAGACAGGGGTTTCTCAACGGGCCATGAAGTCTGTTCAGCCTTATGGCCAGCCTGGTACCACCACAGATTTGAGCATGGTTGTCTATGGAAGTAAAAACCCCTGCTAGCAGAGCAGTCAGAGTCAGGACAGTAATTAAGAACATCCTTCTTCTTTATTAATACGTAAACTTCAATATGGCCAGCTCTTTTTGTCTATCAGATCTCAAGAGCCACAGTGGAATTTTGCCTATTAATATAAGAAGGACTGGCTGCCTATAAGCAGGGTAGTCTGTGCAGAGAGCCTCTCTTCATTTGTGGCCAGTTGTGGCCATGCATTAATAAGTCCTGTTTTTTTCAGTACTATGTAAATTATTATTTTTTTATCTTTTCACACCTGCTCAGGTTCTTCCTCACTCCATCACTCATGTTCTTGCTTTACTTGTTTTCTTAATGATCATGCACTGCCAAAGTCTGTGTATGAATTAGAGGAAGGGATTATTTTTAATGTCATGCTTTTGTGCGATGCTTTGATATACAATATTAGCATGAAACCTCTCATTCCAGTCAGTTATGTAGAACATGCCATGTGCAAAGTGGGATTGTCTAACTGTACTTTTGGAGAAATAACATTTGAACACAGAAAAATAACAGAGTGTTTTAGTTTTCTGAGAGCTTTCCATATAGTAAAAGATTTCCCAGAGATTTGCTCTGACAAAAGTCTCCAGAGCTTTTTCTTTTTTTTTCTTTTTTTTAATGAATTGGATGAGCTATTTTTTTATAAACAGGTCTGATGCCTTGTAATTTGCAACATTATTTTGCTGTCTATCTATCTGTCTATCCATCTATCCACTTGTATTTGTATAAAGCAGTCACAGAATCTGGTGACTGTTGATAGATCATAAATCAGTGTCTGCTCTCAACAACACATGAATACAAATGTGATTAAATTTGATACCATGCCCATTTTTCATTTATCAGATTTCAAAATGCAGTTGAATTTTGTTGCACTTTCACATTTAACATCTTAAATCCCTGTGTATCCACTGTATAAAAGCCTTGAAGAGGAAAGAAATAGAAAAAAAAAACAGAAATGTATAATAGAAAATAACCCAGGAAAATAAACAAACAACAAAAAAAAACCAACAAAACAAACAAACAAAAAAAACCATGGGAAAGTAGAAAAGAAGAATGAAATTGAGAGAGTAAAACAAAGAAGATTAATGTATTGTTCAAATAATTTCAGTCTCTCACTTGACCATATAACAACCATTTTTATATTTTAAAACAACTCAGGTTATTTGAGTAATATAATTTGTAAAGTATCTGAAGAAAACAGACACAATGAACCACATACACTGTTGTCTCAGTAGCAGGGAGCTGCCTGTGACAGAGGTTAGGGAAGTGAGACAGTGGATGTGGATATTCACTCTCAATCTTGATTCACCTGAGAGTGCATCAATAGTGTCATTTATAGACTGAGAGTAGTACAAGAAAGCTAGCAATCAAAAAAGCAAGAAAGTTCTGTAAATGTTTATTTGTTTTTCTTTCATGCCTTATCAGATGCAGTCTTCAAATGCATGTTAATTTTGAGGACTTATGAACCTTGGCCTTATTTTAAATGCCAATTTCATCACAAATAATGTCTCAGCTGTGAAAAGCTGGATATTTTCACTATTCAGTGCTTTCCACTTCCCTTCATTCATTTACGGTTCATCGTCTAACTTTCACTACGTGATTTGGTGTAGGTAGCCTTGACTTTTATTTTATCTTCTTTTTCTTTTCATTTCCACTGTGCATTTGTCATGTAGGGTTTCCTTGGCTTAAATGTTATTACTTTCTGTATAAGAAAAAGAAAGCAAGTGAATACAAGAGGAAAATGGCATGGTTGTGAACACCTGCAGAGTCAAAGGAGTGGAAATTCACTGGTAAAGATGCCCTGCTGAGAATCTGAATTGTAGGAACAGCAAGAGCTTTTACCATGCCATCTATTTTGTTCCTCCATTTTGGATTCCCTCTAGTTAGTACTTCAGAGGCTTATAGAAATGTAATACCTAAATATTTCACACTTATTAATGTACTTTATCGTTTCATAACCCTAGCAAAATAAGAAGGAAACTCCATCTTATAAATATGGGAACCTAAATGCATGGTTGATTGCTCAGTGTATATAAACCAAGTGGCAATGAAAGTCTGATTTCCTGAAGTCTCAGGTTTCTTCTTTCTCACCTAAAAATAGGAAGACATGATCTTCTGAAATGATAATATTAACCAAATCTTCTTAATAAATATCCTTTAGTCCACTATAATTTCCCTGTTCAGAAGCCTTCCTTCTTAGGCCAGAAGGAGAACAGATGGTCTAGTACCACCAAAATGGTTTTTACAGCCTTGGTTTTCTGTTAAAGCAGTGAAACTAAGTAAATTTCTGGCTTCAGATACTAGGTCTGCTGACAACGGTGACAGAAAAGATTTCCACTGTTCCTAGTTCAATTCTAGTGCAAGATGTTAGACATTTTCTTGGATAGCTTGCTTTTGTTTCCTTGAAAACTCAAAGATTGGTCAAACCAGTCAAAAAAGCTGCACCTTGCTCAAAAGCTTGCAATCCAACAATTGCTGTTTGAGTGCAGGAACACATTTTCTATTCCATTCAAACTGGCCAGGACACCAGGAATCAGTGCTACTCTGGCAGGCTGAGACACCATCCAGCTGGCATGGTGTGTGTACCTCACCTGGTCAGTGTCCTTCCATCCCTCAGGTCTTTGCAGCACTGTTACTCTTACTATTCATGAGACTCAGAGTTATAAATGCTGAGTTGATCTAATGTAAATAGATTAATTAGGATCAATATAAAATATGTGATTTATGGGAACACACGCTGGGTGACCTACTCAGCCTTTTGTTGCTAGATGATACATATGTTGGCCATCAGCTCTTGAGATCAAATTCACTGGAGATCTGCATGTGGGAGACATAGACTCAGAGTGAGATATAAGATTTGGATAAGCATAGGAGAAAAAAGTTTAAATCTCGAATTTAGCTCTTACACACTCCTCAATTTATTATATCAATGTGTGCTTTAGTGAGGTTGTGCCTACTGAGCCTGAACCTGCATGTTACAAATATAAAAGACTGAAATAATCAGACAAGACACTGTAAGAAACTTGATCTTCTCTGTAGCATGGCAGTGTAGGACTTCTAGGATGCTTGATCTTATGCATAGCTCACAGCACAGTAATCATGGGCATAACCTACCAAAGCTGAGGCATCATAGAGTCAGTAATGAGAACTCACAGAACATGTCCTGGTTTAGTCTAATCTTAGGGCAGCTTCCCTGGACCCTATTTCAAACACTTACATGGCTTACAGTACATCTGAGAGAAAAATCAGATTGACCTTGTTCACCCACATGTATACAAAATATTTGCGAAGTCTTGTGCTACTTCACAGCACTTACACATTATACTGTAGGTATAATTCCATAAGGTTGGAAGATTGCAACTATAATCTTCATCTCCAAATATCTGAAACAAAACTTATGTATAATATCTTCAAATTGCTTGTTTCTTCCCAATGTCTCTAAAGAAAACCTAGATTGATTAGCTCAGATAGCTATTGCTATTGTGAACTTAAACCAGGAGTCTATAGGGAGAACAGAGTGCATGTTGCACTTCGTTCTCAATGCCACAATCCATCTTTATTCAGAGAAGTATGTAGATATAGATACTTTAAGCATATCTGTGAAATAACAGTGGGATTTCAACACACCCAAATAGTTTTCTGAGTAAGTGTGGGATTAAATGCATTTTGCTGAATTAGTGTTTATACACTTGTCAATTTTCAGGTATCCAACAAAAGTTGCCTAGGAAATAGCATTGTTTAAATAAATAAAAACACAAAAGCAATAATGGAAGAAATGCTTTCTCAGCTCCTTTTCTAGCATGCCAACATCTGAAGTGTTTTCCTGACATTTCCCATAGCTGTTTTTTGTTTTATTTTGTTTTGTTTTTCTGGTTGAGTTCAGATATGCAAAAATTCAAGCTGAAAGGCGTTCATTTGGGAAAGTTATAAACTACTCAAAAGAACCCAAAGAAGGAAAATGAAATCTTAACCTGCCTTTCTGTGCAGTTTAATCCCAGTATTTATTTGTGAGCATTCAATTTGTTGGCCCATTTGTCCAATGGTTAACCGCTTCTGGCAAGGAGCTTTTAATGTCATACATCCAAAGAGATGCAGGGGGTTAATAGCATGAATGTTGAATTACTATCCAAAGAAACCTATGATTATCCAAACAGCAATTTCAATTCCTAGCCAACCTCCAAACAAAAAAGAATTATAACCAAAGATATGCAATAAGGAGACATTTCCCTGCATTTAAACATTACATTTGGAGTACAAGCATCTTTTAGCAGTGTATGGTCTTTTTCTCCCAAGAAGGCAACACCTGCTGACAGGGATTTAGCTTTGCTCTGGCTTCTCAAGTGTGGCTGTATTTATGTGCTGAGGAAAGCACACAAAGCTGCAAATCAGTTGCCTGGTCACTCACATAGATATTAAAATGTACACGTACTTACATTAGCAGTCTACAGTTTTCTACTTGCTGCACACTGGCTCAAAAAAGCTTTCACCCATATGTTACAATTATTGGTTTGCTTTTAAGCTCCAGATGATCTGCTAAATGGAAAAAAAAAAAAAAAGTAAGAAAGAGAGAAAGAAAGTGTGAGAGGACAGCTGGTGGGCTAACATTTCTTTTTATCCCATATATTTTATTCTTTATAAATCTTTTGCTTATAGTCTAGTGGTTTACTTGAAAACTGCTCCTGATCCCTATTTTTTGTTGTGAAGTATCAGGTAGACATGTTTGCTCTGACTTGTAATTTTTTTTTTAATAGCTTGTTTCACCACACAGTAGATGTAGCTTTGGCTGTTCCTTTCATGTTGATTACTGGAGTAAGACAATGTCCACTTTTTCCTGTTTCTATCTTTCTGTTTTATAAAATCTGTCAAAAGTTATGACTCTAACATGCTTTGTAATTCTCATTTTAAAAAGAGAACATGCACACACAAAAAAAGATATATTTTTATATTTTCTATGAAAAATCCATTAAATTATCTCACGTGCTTCTGTGCAGGACATGAAGGACCAGCTGTGCAAACAGCAGCATAGTAAGCAGATAGCTCTCCGTCTTATCTTTCATGCCTTAGCCCAGTAAGCCCAATCTCTCATTTCAGATTAAGATCTTCACTGCTTCGTTGTTGATCTCAGAAAGTGACTCGAAGGAGCAGTAAAGATGGATCTCACTAAAATATCATCTAATCGCCGAATGACTTGGGTTGGAAGTGACCTTAAAGTCCATTCACTTCCAAGTCCCGTGCTGTGGGCACAATTGCCACCCTTTTATTTTCCACATCCCTCACCAGTTTGAGCTCCATCTGTATCTTGGCTTTCCTGATCCCATCTATCCATGTCTGGACAGCACCCCTGTATTATTCCCAGGCTACGCATCCGTGCTTCCACTGCTTGTACATGTCCTTCTTATTCCTCAGTTTAAGCAGCAGGTCCTTGCTCATACATAACAATTTCCTGCCTCCTCTGCTTGATTTCTTATTCTGGGGATGAAGAGTTATTTTTCTCTCAGAAAAGTGTCCTTAAACAGCAGTCATCTCTGTTCCATTCCTATGTCCCTTAGGACAGTTTTGTGGGGGATCCCATCCAACAATTCCTAAATTGCCTAAAGTTTGGTCTCCTGAGGATAAAGGCCCTGGTTTTACTTTTTGCAAAGGCCATCCTCCTCAAGATCACAAACTATACCAGGGCATGGTCAGTATCGCCCAGAGTGCCTCTAGTCTTAATGTCTTTAATGAGCAGCTCTGCACTGGTGAGAACCAGGTCCAGTAGCACTTCACATCTGACTGGTCTGTCCAATACCTGGGCGAGGAAGTCAATCTTTGGATTGATTTGATAAAGCCATGCTTATGTTCTTGTCTTCACAAATGAAGGTGGCTGGATCAGTCCAACCTGGGAGTTCATTTTGCCTGATCTGTTTCTGGACAAGGTTTTTGTCAACCCCATTATTAATTACTGAAAGCTGAATGTAAAAAGAAAAAAAAAAAAAAAAAAAGTATTCATTATTGAAATTGCTTAATGCATTGTACATAAGGATTTTAATGTAGTATTGAGACTATGGAGACTTGTGTTTTTGTTTTTTTTTCTCTTTTGTTTTTGTTTTAACAAGGGCTTTGTGTTAACCTTAAGTCAAGGAATATTTCTTATGATTCTGTGAAATTAATTGAACGTTATGTAGAGATTTCCATTCTGATGTCAATCCAACTTCATAACTTCCCATGGTGAAGAAAGGAGGCATCCAGATAAATCAAACTGAATCCAGAATCAGGATAGCCTTGTGCTCTCAGCCCTGCCAAGAGGAAGATTAGCTTGGGCACCACATCAAACTCTGCTGCTCGTAGGTTCAAGTTGGCTCACACAATATCAACTGTAAGAAGAGAACACTGAATTTCTGTTTATGAAGCCAATATAGTTTATTCTTATAATATCTCTCTTTTTTAGTAACTTTTGCTTAATGTGATTCTTTCCTAGTGCCAAAAGATTGCATTTTGATCACAATATAAAATAAGTTGGCAACCAAGCCTCAGGAAGTAATTTACAACCAGTCTAACAAACTTTCTGCCATCAGCAGTTGTAGTAATTGCAGGTACTTTCATCAGCAGTAGTGTTAAATGTGAATACCATCATCAGCAATGATGGGTAGCAGTAGCAGCAGTTAGGAATAGCACCAGCACCTGGTGCTGCTGGCTCTCTGCCACTGTCTTTTTGCATAGCTGGAAGTGCATTAATGATGCAGAGTAGTTTGGGACCCTTTGACTTGCAGTGCCATTGTCAGGACTTAACTCCAGCTTTGCAACTTCTATAAAACTACTTTTTCACATACATTGGTTAAAAGGTCAAAGTCCAATAAAGAAGAGAAATAATCATATGCTTTCTGTAGAGAATTTCACTCTTTTAATCATTAACAGCTAAATTCAGTAGGAATGGTGTTCTTCCTAAGCTTAGCAAGTGTTACATATTTCATACAGTGTGCACTTTCTTGATAGAAAAGATTTCGTAAGTCACCATGCTTCAATAGCTATATTTTCAGAAAATGCATTTAATTGTGCCGTTATATTGAAAATCAGCATTCTTACCTGAATAACAGTGAAGTTACAAATTCTATGACAGAAACATGCATCTGTCATACCTCTGTACTTGTTTGAGGAGGGGAAGGAGTTGATTTGGTTAATGGGGATATAGCCTCTGTCTAACTTGTGAATGGCTTGTGAATGTCACATAGTTCTTCTAGTCTGAGTCTTAGAAAACAGCATGCAAAAACATTAGCACAGAATAATCAGATCCCCAGCTCTTCTAACAGCAGCCCAACTGCATGTTCATGCATGATAGTGGGAAATAGATGCCACGCATTTATTTAATTTATTTTTTACTGGAGAGTTGATGCACTGAAAATTTGTTCTCTGCTGGAAACTGAGGCTACAAGGACAGATCCACAACATCCTGCAGTGGTTTAAATCTTGCTTAAAGCAGAGTAGAGAGATAAAGATGAGAAGAGGAATTCAAGCTGTTACTTCCCTGTCTCAGACCTTTTTTTTTTTTTTTTTTTTTTTTTTTTTTAGAAGGAAATATATCCTCTTGTCCAAAAGGAAAAATGGAGTTGAGCACGGGAGGTGAGGGGCAGAGAGAGAGCTACCAAACATGGTGTGGAGATATTATGATTCTATGATTCTGTTAAAATAATATTGGAAAGTGTTGTAAATAAGGAAGATTGTAGCTTTCAGTTCCTGATCTTGTTATCTTCTTCAGTAGAAGCATAGTTGAGAGGCAGCAGGAGCAAGATAAAGAGCAGGATTCTTGGCTCAGCCCTTTAGGTTAAGCAGAATACTTTTCTATATTAGCTCCTGCTAAGGCAGAGAATTTGGGTGAAGGAATTGGGGTGTTTAGTCCAGAGAAAAGGAAGCTGAAGGGACACCACATTGGAGTCCACAACTAACTGAAAGGAAATTGTAGCAAGGAGGGTTTGGTCACATTTCTCAGGAGACAAGTGATTGAATGTGAGGCAATGGCCTCAAGTTGTGCTAGCATGGTTTGGATTGGATATCAGGAAGAATTTCTTCATGAAAATTATAGTTAGGTATTGGAACAAGCTGCCCAGGGAAGTTGTGGAGTCCTCGTGCCTGGAGGTATTTAAGAGGTGTGTGGACATGGCATTTAGAGACATGTTTTAGTGGTGCATGTGTAGTGTTAGATGGATAGTTGGGCTTCACAATCTTAACAGTCTTTTTTCAGCCTAGATAATTCTATGGTTCTATGACTTCTGCCTTCCATTTTTTTCCCCATTTTTATAGGTAAACCCCAGCACAGTCACACTGCTCTGGGGCACTGAACCCTGGACCTGCAATTGGCCTTATGTTTTCCCATTTGTCCTCCACTCCTACTCAATCCCTGAAAGATGTCTGTACAGCCTGTTCTGATAGAAAGACTATAAATTCCATCTGTAATCTGTTCTATTCTATTCTATTATCTCTTTACAGAAACTTTACTGAAATGCAACTCAAAATTTTCAGTGCTGCACATTTTCCAATTTTTCCTTGCACTGCCATTAGCTGACATGATAAGCTGACCAATCTTTTATACATTAGAATATTGTAATCATGTCCTGACAGTCTTCCTTTATGAAATAAATGAGCCCAGTTCACGCAACCTTTCTTTATAGGTCACATTTTCTAAATGACTTATAATACTCTCCACTAGGTCTTCACCAGTTCTTTTGCATCATTTTTTAAATGTGATGTTTAGCACACTGATGCACTCGTCTAGAAGCCTTGGAAGTGCTAAGCAGAGAGGAATAGTTACTTCCTATGTCTTGCATTATATATTTCTGTTAATTTTCTCCAAAAATTTGCCTTTGTTGATTTTGGAAAGATGCCATATGGCCAACTCAAAAAGTTCAGTTTCTGATCCCTGATGATTTCTTCCACATGCTAAGCCTGTTGCTTTCAGGTTTGTCTATTGCAGTGTGTTTCTGCACACTGGTGAATCTCTCTTGCTGCCTGAATTCCCAGCCACTGCACTATTTCAATGCTGCAGAAAATGGCAATATGGTGTGGGTAGAGGTAGTAGCATTTTAATTTTCCTCTTTAACTTTCTATTAGGGATGAAATGTAGACAATTAAATTAAAACAACAACAACACTCATTTACTCTGACCTTTGTCCTAGCCAGTAATCCAAAAATCACCCACATTTTTCCTAAATCTTGTAGAAGAAAAATAATTTGATTGGACTGAAATAATTTATGGATCCAATCCAACATCTTATGGATCTATGTAATATTGGGCTTAATCAGACTGATGTTATTATAATAGAACATCATTATAATGAAAAATAGTTATTTAAAATGGCATCGAGGATTGCTGGGACCCACGGCTCTACTGTGAAAGCCTCTGGAAGAAAAGGAACCCACACTTTCCTATGCTCAAACTAATGGCTTTCCAGGTGGTTGGATGGGCCTCTCAGAGAAATGATGGTCTCCAACCTGACATCACAGTTGTGATCAACACCATGAGCACAGCAGATCTTTAAAATTAAAAAAGTTTTCTCAGTTATTCAGAAGTAGATAACATTACAACTCTTGGAAAATATAATAATTTCATAGAGAAAGTTTGCACATGATGAACATATTCTGGAAACACTGAGTCAATCTTTGCTTCAGGAAGACTCTGGGGACAACTTCCAGTTAGAACTACTATTTTTTTTTCTCTTCAAAACCAGAAATATTACAACAAATCATATTTCCTTTACAGCCTCATTAGAAAAGAGAGAAAAATTCAGAGGAGAGCAAAAAAGAACCAAAAAACAAAACAAAACAACAACAAAACAACAGCACCACTTAAATCCCCACCTCTGTGTGCATAAAGAATTACTTCTGTGGGGAACTAGAGATGAAAGCAGTGAGAAATGTTCTCTCCAGCAAAGCACCTCCATCTTGCACCTCCCCATCCTTCAGTTTCACCCATACCAAGCTGCTCTTGTTCAGGGAACCATACACCTCAATTCCTTTTGGTTTGTTATTAAAGCTGAATCTGTTGTTAAAGAGAAGCCAGGATTCATTCCTACGGCAAAGACAGATGGAGTGATGGGAATTCATTTTATGATTAAAAGTGCTAAGTATTTCTTACTACTTGGCTGCAAAATGAAAAGGGAACATTTATGGAAGAGGAATTATACAGATGGGAGTCTGATTACAGGTAATGAGACTTTCTCTTGCTGTTATTATGTAGCTAAAAATAGAGAAATGTAGGACAAATATTAGAAAGAACTTACAAAGGAAGGAAAAGAGAAAAGAGCCATCCCTCGGGATACTGAAAATAATCACCAGATATTGCAAAAAATGGATCCTGCAGCAGAAAAACTTTTGACTAAACATACCACCATGTGTATTGTAAGCAGGTCTCAGCATCTGCACTAAGTTTATTATAACAGTATGTTAGTGTTGGACTGGGGCCTCTCATGATTACTACTTATGTCTATGATTCTATTGCTTGGAAGTGACACCAAGAAGTCAACTCTACTATGATACATTTCTAATTGCTTTTTTCACAGATTGACCATTTTTATACAGCAGATTCCTGGTTCTCTTGCTCAGCCTGACATGTCACGTCCCAGGCTGTCCAGGTGGGTTCTGGGTAACATTCAGCGTAGAGGAACACTGGGTTATTTTGTCCACCTATGATTTCCATGTGTTTCATAATTACCCATTTGCTAAAGATTCAATTTCCCATTTGGAAACTTGGCCTAATAAACTAATTTCTGCAGATGTCAGATTTCTGGCCAGCCATCTGATGCTTGTATCCCACCATAAGGTTACCCATGTGTAACCATGTTCATGGCAATAAAAATAAGGATGAAAAGAAAACAAAACAAAAAGTAAAACAGAGAGTTTAGCTGTTTGACAGTAAGGTAATTCAGTTTCTTCTTCAAAGGGGATGAAATAGATAGCTATACGCTTCCCATGGAAATCACAGGAGAAACATAAACAACTGTTCAGCCAAAAATTAAACCTGTCATAGGGCTTCTTTTTTTTTTTTCTTTTTTTTTTTTTAATGAAAACAACTTGTAGAATATTATCTCTGCATAAACAAGCAGTTTCAAGGAGGGAAAACAAAGGAACACACTCTCCCTGTGTATCACCCATGAATCCTCCGGCATGTGATGAAAATGTTCTCAAATGTAGCTGAAAATATTCGAGTAACTGCCACTCGCAGACAGGCTCTGTGCTCATAGCTGGAGTGTTTCTTGTCACCCTCCCTCTTCTTCCTCCTGAGTGAGTCTACTGGGAGAGCAGCAGGGACCTTAGGGCAGGACTGTCCATCTGCAGCCATTCGCCTTTAATGGGACATACTCATAAAAAAAAGGATAGATGGGGAGGGTGTGTACCTTGCAAACTCCAGTGATACTCATCTCAAGACGTTACAGAGATAGTTGTATTGGACTTGGTGTCTCAGTCCCAGTGGTGCTGTCAAAGCAAAGTCCCCATCAGCTCAGTGGGAGTAGCCATAGGAGATACTCAGTATGATAACCTCCACAAGAAACAAGTAGACAACACTCAGCAATGAGGTACAAGCTGGGAGCAAAAGCACTTTTTTTCCTCCAAAACACATCATGTCTTGCTTTTTCCCACAGAGTGAATGTGTTTGAGTGAAATCCCACATTGGATCCAAGGTTTCAACTGAAATTCTGTGCCTAATGAAGCTCTATTTGTAGGGTTAGATTTTGCCACCCTACCCAATGACTATTTGCAAGGTCAGGATGAGTTTTTTTACTCTTCATGGATCTCACGTTTCATACAAATCTGTGAAATACTAACAGACAGCACCCTTCCAAATGAGTGTACTTCAGTAGCTTGATTCCTGAACAGATGCATTGGATTTTCCAAGATTTTCTACCTATAGCAAGACAGTTCCAGGAAAAAAAAAAAAAAAAAAAAAAAAGGATAATATACACTGATTGCTCTGGAAGTACATCAGCATTAATGCTGTACATTTAAACTGTCTGTGGTAAGTAAATTACCAGACACAAATTGCCACAAGTAAATAATACTACCACTAATAAATAACAGTAAGGAGGAATCATTTCTGTACGCACTACATGGCTGCATTTTCAGTATTGACTAGGCACAGTTTATGAGCTGCATGTCAACTGTTTACGATTAGGGCTGCTTCAGTATTTAAGTGGTGTGCACTATAAAATGCATGAGATTTAAAATGTTATCTGTGTTCTGTCTCATGTAAGGGGTGATAGACACCCTTAATTTGTAGGCATTAGCACAATGAGATGCACTTGCAGAAAATGTAATTGGATCATCTTTGTATTTTGTGTCAGCTTGTCTAAGTGCTGCTAAAGGATGCACAATGCATACAATGCAATCTGACAGCAAATAGAATAGCATTTTTCGGCATGACAACAGCAAACTTCACTTTTCAATGACATTTTTTCATAGGCAATATTCAATAAACAAGAAATCTATAAGACTGCCTAGAAACTTAATCGTTTTTAAACCTTTCTAACATTATTCCTATAATCACAGTTCCATTTGGAAAATATGGAAGATTGTCTCTGTTTCCAACCAGACAAACCCTGCAAACCCTGTTATAATCACTATCTCATCTTCCCTTATTACTTGAAACTTCAAAACATGTATTGTGAGAATATGTGAAGGAGTCAGTTGGAGTATGCTATATTTTTGAATTCAGAACTAGTCTGTCAATAACACAAGCTAATCACTGAGATGCTATTTGCATTTCTAAGGAGCCCATTAGTGTCATCACTAGACATAGTTGTATAATTTGAAAATTACTTCAGTCTTTCTTCTTAGGACAGCATGATCTGTCCTCCCTTCCTTTATATGGTCTCCTTGCTTAAAAACAATTGCCTTGAGGCAAATCAATTTTGGGAACATCTCACTAGGATCATGCTTCCAGCTTAGCTATAGAAGAACAGCCCATAGGAAATGATGAGTTTTGCATTATGATCTGCACAGGTGTAAAATTCTTCAAGCTCCATGGACCGTGGTTCCTTTACAAAGACATAAGGTGCTGCTACCAACAGCAGTGTTGCAGCAGCTTCCCAGAACACCCTCTCTTTTATTTTTGTCTTTAGCATCTAGAAAAGGTCAAGATGATTTATTTACATGGCTGTTGCTCTTTAAATACTAGGACACTGACAGCAAAGGACTGAAAGAGCTGATGATGATGCTTGTAGTATCTGTATTAAGAAGTGAAAAAGTCTTTATCTTGCACTTTCTTCTCAGAGCAATATTTCATTCCTTCCTTTAAAACATGAAGCAAACTATGATTATTCCTCTATAGAAAGCATGGGCTGGAATGCAGAAAAAACTAAGTGCACTCAGCAACAAGTGAAGTGTGCATAGGACTTTTGCCAGATTAAATTAATTAAGCACCTACTGTTTTTGATCATGGACAATCTTCCTCAGAGTCCCCAGCTCAAGTGAAGTCCTACATTTTCTAACTGATTCGTGAATTCACATGTGTGATAAGACCTATCCATGACAGTTATTCCGGTGGCAGTTCAGTAGGACTACCAGCAGAATCACTCGTCTACCATGTTAATTGAAGTAGGACATACAGGTACTATTTGCTATACTGTACACACAGCCAAACATTCCCCATCTCATTGCAGTGAGGTGCAGTCTCACAGCAGGGTGCATCTGTGCAGAATGCTGACTGTACAGCAATGAGTAGAATATAGAAAATAACCCCAGATATGTGCTCAACTTATTGCATTTAATTTATGAGTGTGACAACATATAAAAGCACCTAGAGCAGTTTGTGAGCATACTTTTTGGGAAGGTACATGCAGATTACACTCACTAAAATACACGTTCCACCACAATTTTACAAGATCTTGAATTGCAAATGGAAAAACATATTATCTACACACTCCTTACAGCATATTATCTACATGCGTCTCAAGTGCGTAATGTTTATAACAAGTAAATTTAAATTTTGCATGCCCTTGAGGATTCACAAAGTTCCAAGCCTGCAAAGCTGAGTCAGTAGTTGCAACCAGGCTGGTGGAAAGCAGTTCCCGGAACATCGGCAGCTGTTTTTTATTTCAGAAGCCACCAAAAAAAAAACCCCAAATCTTTTTAATTCTGCTGATAAGTAACTAAACATTTATATATAAAGCACTTACAGCAGGAATTTCAATCACCCACCCCAGTATTTACAGCTACATTATACAACACCTCATTGCAGCCTACTCAAAACTGTCTATGAGAGAATTCATTACATTCTATGCCTTAACCTTCTGTCTCTTAGGATTCTCTCTGAGCTGTTGTGTATGATGGCTATTGGTTCTGCATCTTTTCTCTTAGAATCATTTTCCTCTGTCTGCAATACGTACTTATTGTGGAAAATAACTGTTCTTCAAACAAAACGGTAGAAAGTAATCATGTTATAAATGTGCTTTCTTTATTACATAAAAGTAAGAAATGTAGGTCTGTTAAACTGCAGAGAGGAAGAGAAAGGGAGGGTCAGCTGGGAGTTAGGGCAAGGCTCTGCACCAGAGGGCAGAGGGCATGGGACAGGCTGCCCAGGTCAGTGGGCACGGCTCCGAGTTCCGGAGTTCGAGGAGCGTTTGGACTTTGCTCTCAGACACAAGATTTGGATTTTGGGTGGTGCTGTGTGGAGTCAAGGGTTGGACTTATGATTCTTGTTGCGTCCCTTCCAACTCAAGATATTCTATGAACTTGAAAAAAAATATATATTTTTTCTTAACTGGAATAAATTAGAACATTGACAATTTTCTTGGAATGAGAATTCATATTTTTTAATAGAAAATTTCAAAAAGTACTTTTCTTCATTTTCAAAAGGTGATCAAACACATTGAACTCTCTAGAGCCTGACAAATAAGGGAAATATATTTTAGGTGGAAAAAAAAAAAAAAAAAAAAGGCAGAGATGCTGGATGGAAGACAGAAAAGCCTTAGACACAGAATAAATCTCCACAGGCTTCCTCTACAAGCACTGAAAATGTCAGGACTTAGTTTCTCAGGGAAGTGATGGCAGAGGACAAAGTCCACTGGACTGTTTTTTGTCACAAAGGTTATGAAGCAACTGAGTTAAATTTCATAGCAAGTTTTGAAAAGCTCCGAAAGTTTCTGAGTTTGGCTTAAAACAGGAATTATGCTTCATAATAAGAGGACACAACAAGTGATCAAACTCATGGTACATGAGGTATTCTACTTGATCAAAATGTTTTTAAGCTTATTTCTAGATTATTTCCACCAGTTATTCTATTATTCATTGCAGAGCCATTCCCAAAATTTAGATTTAGCAGTAAAACTTTAAGTCAAGTGGTAAGTAAAACTGCCAACTAGTGCAAAACAACTGTCTAGAAGTTGCATCGCTTCCTTAGTATTCTGAAATTGTTTTGGATAATGTGGAAAATGACTGACAAAAATATGTTATTTATGAAATGATTTCATGCTCTCTTGACAACAACAATAGCTTTATAAATTAATAAATTAAAATAATACAAGACTGCATTCATATGAAATGTAAATTAAAAACATTCATAATCATAATAAATAAAATAATAATAATAATAATTCAAAATCATAATATGTCATTAGAGGAGAATAAATAAATTTGGCCAGCATGTATGGCACATCAAGTAGTAAGCCCTTCCTCATTATTTTGCTAGCCTTGCAGAAGAACAGTGTTAAAAACAAACAAAGAATAAAGCAAGAAAACCATTCTGTTGCACAGACATCTGGATAGAAATCTACCACAGAAAGAGAGAACAACTCAACAAAATGTTCAGGTCCATTGACTCATGTTAACACAGAATGCACATTTCTTACTACTAAATGCTGGTAGAAAAGTCCAAACAGGGCAGACAAACTGTAACTGTGTTTACCTGTACATCAATGGAATAGTGAGCACTGTGAAGGAGAAAAAGCCAGGGAATGGGAAAATGTAGTGCCAAGAAACATGCAGTATCCATTCCGCAGTCATGCTTGGATGTATCCAGATGTTAATGCAGTTTGAAACTAAAGACTGCATTTATTTTTGCATAGACTCTTCTCCTGATGGAAGAATATTTTCCAAAACCCTCTCCGGTGCAGGCATGTACAGGAGAAGGGGAGCACAGCTGCCTGGGATAGAGCAGCCTTTCCCATCAACATTTCCATTCTCCTGGGAGTTCTGGGACCAAACCTCTACTGTCTGCTTTTAGAGAGCTCCATCATCTGCTCCAATAGACTAATCTGAGGAAAACTCTGGCCAGTTACAATGAGCACATCTTATTCACTGCTGTTTTTTTGCAGAAAACAATATAAAATCTTTCTTTCACTTGCTCAGCTTATATTCACATTTAAAAAAAAACACAAAAAAAAACCAGAAAACAAAAAGCAATGAACTCATGTCAGTGGTAATATTTATTTCATGACCAACTGCAGAGAAGGAAAAAATAAAAAGAAAGGAAAAAAGAGATGCAAGTGGGAGCTACTTAACATTCCTTTATAAATTTTTATTAGAAATCTTCTTCTTTAAGTAATTGCATCATTTCTTTTATCTGCAGAGCTGAGATGAAGAAATGACTAAGAAATATAAAAATATGTCTGCGATAGAGTATAGAAAATGAATGAAAGGATTTGAAGGTACTCTGGAGAAGGAAAGAGAAGATGGGTTTAGTTATTTTTACAGTTCAGAGCTGTTAAAGTTTCATAATGCTGAGAAATAAGGCAGAATTCATGTTTATGTTGGTTTGAAAATGATGAGCAGGGAGGCTTTCAAACTTATAACTAATAATACCTTCTTGAGCTCTTTCCTACAACCAATTTATGGGCTTTAAAAGTATTCTATACCTTTGAGCTTCAGAGCTTTTTATTTCTAGATCACCCGGACTGACACAAGCATTGTGAGACTGAACACAGCACAGGCTGTGCTGCTGCAGAATCTTTACAGCCAAATAAAGAGCCAGGGTCTCTGTGACGCAGCTGGAAGAGATCCCAAATGAGAAAGAAACTGTAGAAACAGAGGAAACTATGAAACTGCCTAAATGTATACATTAGATTATGTGAAAGGCTAATATCTCTTTTGGCTAGTAACTTGACAGCTTTAAGTCTGATACTTAAGCCTGATTCTTTTATTGTCTAGATATGAGCAATAGTCACTAAAATGGATGGCTGTGGGTTTTTTGGATTTTTGTAGTTGTTGTTGTTTTTGTGTGTGTGTGTTTGTTTGTTTTCTTTATCCATTTTGTTTTCATTCTGGAAACAGACATCCATTGCAAGTCATTTGTCTGACTATCGTGAACATGGTAAAAATGAGGGATTCCAACCAAGTGCTATCTGCTGATTGCATTGCAAGTGAAAAGAGTTCAATGATCTGTGGAATCAAATCTTACTACAGCTAGGCATGGGATAATAAAAGCCAGTATATTCATATTTTGAGATGTTCAAAATACTTATCTGGATTCAGGTGTATTAATTCATACTTTTTTTTGATTAATTGTGAATATTTACCTTGCAGTGGTTGGAAAATTCAACGTTATGATATGCACATGCCTTCTACATCCACAATGACACCTATTCTTCCACATTATTTGAAATGAACTTTAACACAATGGGGCTAAATTCAAACTGTGCTGATATTCGGAAGAATTTCTTTTAAAATAAGGCACTTGCTCCCTTGGTTTTACATACACCTCTGTTGGTATAAACTCAGTGCCTTTGGTGTAATTGAGACTGGCAAGATATGCTGCCGGAAACACCTATTTCCTCTGCCTTTTCCTGAAAGAGAGCAGGTGACAGCAAGAAGGAAGCACTGTTGTACTTGGCAACAAAGACATAGGGTCAGTTAGTAATTCTGACTGGAAAGCAAAGTTAAAAAAAAAAATCACATTTAATTTCTTACATGTTATCTTGTTTGGAAAATGTATGAAAAAGAAATGTTATTTCAGGAATGAAACGTAATTAGTATTAAAAGAGATGTAGAGTATTCATTAACATTAAAAGCAACAACTTCCTTATCACTTCTTCTGCTTGCTGTTATTTTTTTTCCGAGCAAACAGAAATGGCCAGAAATCTAAAGTCATTAGAATTTCGTACTACTGTCTGAGCATGTAGATTGTTAAAAAATCAATAAAATGTTCATTAAAGTCCGGTTTTTAGAGATGCTGATTAGGCAAAATTCATAAACTTCAGTAGGAACTGCAGTTTCTCAACACAGAAAAAAAAAAAATGTGTAGGTATCTAAGCACATCCTAAAAAAGCTAAGTAACCCAGCATATTTTCAAAATGTGCCCCAATTACCTTACATATAGTAGGCAATGGACTGCTTGCTAGTAACCATGTTTGGATAGAATCTGTAACAAATAAATTCAGAATAACTGCAACAAGCAGTTGAAAATAGCAACAAGCATTCATAAAGAAGGGAAAGAAAGAACAGCAATCAAAAGAAAAGCAAGCAATGCACATGGAAAAATAGGTGCTGATATGTTCCAACAACCTTACCTAGAATATGTTCTCCCCATCTGTGTGCAGGGATTGTCTATGAACAAATTAAAGAAAAAAAAGAAAAAGAAAAAAAAAAAAAAGGCTCATTCATTTGTCAAGAGTATCGCTCTAGTGTCTGTGTGATATATGCATCTATCTGAAATCCCAGTGACAGTAAAACTGATAGCTGTGTGGTTTATAATGTAAGAATTTGGAACTGGTACAGGATAGAGCTGTATATCCAGCCGTTAGCTCTGTTAGATACTGGTTCCTTCTCTAAGCCTGTTGGGGCTTTCCTAAGATATAACCTTACCAGTAAAGTATGCTATAATGTGATTTGGCCTTTCTCCAGCCTGAAACAAAGAAGCTATAGTTTTGCTTAGGTCTATAGGTTAATCTGACTTCACTTTGCTCCACAAAATTAATTCTGAAAACATAAGAAATGAATTTTCCTGATCAATTGTGCAAATATGATTAATAAAAGACATATTTTTTTCTGCTTAAGCATCACAGTGACTTAAAAATCTTTCCTAGTAGCCTGGAGACAAACTTTTGGCACCAGTGCACAATGCACATCTGAGTGGTTCTGAACCATTGCAAAGATCAAACTGTAGTTGCATAATCTCAGTTCCCATGGAAAGCTGTTTGACATTATCTGTCAGCCTCTTGCTCTTTATGATCTGCATGGATGGATATGTCAGGAAGGGAATCGGCGTCATAACCCTGAGTTCTGAAAAAAAGAAAGCTTGTGGAAAATATGAAAACAAAACAAAACCAAACAACAACAGAGGGAGGAGAGGGAGAGGGAGAGGGAGAGGGAGAGGAGAGGAGAGGAGAGGAGAGGAGAGGAGAGGAGAGGAGAGGAGAGGAGAGGAGAGGAGAGGAGAGGAGAGGAGAGGAGAGGAGAGGAGAGGAGAGGAGAGGAGAGGAGAGGAAAGGAGAGGAGGGGAGGGGAGGGGAGGGGAGGGGAGGGGAGGGGAGGGGAGGGGAGGGGAGGGGAAGCAAGGCGAGGCGAGGCGAGGCAAGGCAAGGCAAGGAAAGGCAAGGCAAGGCAAGGCAAGGCAAGGAAAGGAAAGGAAAAAAGAAGAGAAGAGAAGAGAAGAGAAGAGAAGAGAAGAGAAGAGAAGAGAAGAGAAGAGAAGAGAAGAGAAGAGAAGAGAAGAGAAGAGAAGAGAAGAGAAGAGAAGAGAAGAGAAGAGAAGAGAAGAGAAGAGAAGAGAAGAGAAGAGAAGAGAAGAGAAGAGAAGAGAAGAGAAGAGAAGAGAAGAGAAGAGAAGAGAAGAGAAGAAGAAAAGAAAAGAAAAGAAAAGAAAAGAAAAGAAAAGAAAAGAAAAGAAAAGAAAAGAAAAGAAAAGAAAAGAAAAGAAAAGAAAAGAAAAGAAAAGAAAAGAAAAGAAAAGAAAAGAAAAGAAAAGAAAAGAAAAGAAAAGAAAAGAAAAGAAAAGAAAAGAAAAGAAAAGAAAAGAAAAGAAAAGAAAAGAAGACTATTCAGTGGTTAAAGCTGTGCTACAAAAAACAGGAATTGAATTTCATTGAATACCTGGGTCTTGTTAGAGCTGCCCATAGTATGGTTTTTACTTCCATGTAATGTCTTTGCACACCTAAAAAATATGTTGCTCAGCAGGAGATCATTGTCACAAGTTAAATTATGTGATTCTAGCTAATAAAATGTCTCATTCTGTAGTATACACTTTAAATACCTAGACATATATTGTACATAACACTCCATGCCATAGAGCTCTCATAAATGTGTTTTGTTCAGGTTAGATTTTAAAGGGCCAGCTAACCTCTGTATCTGCTCAAATCATCTGTAAAACAGCATCTGGAAAGCTGAGTAGAACCATGTAAGGACAAAACTATCTAAAATGTATGGCACTGGCATGAGATTGTGTTCAGTGATGTCAAAGGTGGTATACAAATGTACATCAGAGGTAAAAATTGTTTGAAGGAGGAACACTTCTTAGAAAGTCATGCTTCGTTAGTGTTCATTGCTAAATGACAGAAATATTGGGAAGAGAGCTTGGTCAATGGAACATAAAATAAATTAGAAACGTAGCTACTCTTAGGGTGGTTGCTTAGTAATTTCTGAAAGGGTGGATGGGATTCAAATCACAGTTTGCTCATGTTTCTGCATAGAATGTTTCCTGTGGGGGAAGACAGAAGAAGAAGGAAAATAAATCTTTGCATCAAAGAAGATGAATGAGATGGGGAAAATGCCTGCAGAAGAAAGGGTCAGAAATGTCCTGAAGGGGGGCATTCTTTCAAGGTAGCTGCAAAACTTACATATGCTTTATGTAAGGCATGATTATTGCTTTTCCTTTGGTGTAAAGCCTCAGTGTTGGCAGTTTTTCATCCCAGATGATCTAATCCCTTTCCAGTCCAGGTTTTTCTCCCCTTAGCTCGTTTGTCATATATGGTAAATATGACAAACACTGATATAGTTGAAACACTGAGAGCCTGCAGAGGGCCCATATCATTACTTATAATGGGTCCATCACACTCTCATGCAGAAAACTGTTCAAGATCTTGTTAACTTGTGTTCACTAGGATGTCTGTGTCTGACATTTTGCTCTGTGTGTCCTGTTACTGAGTGAGTATCACACTTTACAAAGTATATGAATCACTTCATTCTCTCCCAAGTAAAATGCATCCATGTGTGCAGTACCTCAAACTGCAAAGGCTTATGTGAGACTTGCACTTGAAGTAGTATGTTGATGGTGGAGCATGTTTTGGGTAGATGGTCTGTGCTGTTCTGACTGCAAAAACAAGTCAACGAGAACACTCAGTATAGATCTGCATATTTGCCAGGAATTAGCAAAACCCTGAGTTAAACCCTTGTTTTGATAAACTGTTTTCCTTTCAATGAATTCTTCCCACTTTTCTTGCAAGAAGCTAGTTGTCAAACACAACAAACACCAAATTTCCCAAAGCGGTTCCTTCCTCTACTCTACATACTCTTCATTCTTATCAGAAGCAGTCTAAACTGCATGATTTTCATCAAGTTCCAAATTTCTAACAGAAAAGAAAGCACTGGGTTAATGCAGATAAATTTTTGCTTGCAGGATGCAGAAGAACCAACCCTGTATTCAAGTTCAGAGACATAACTGAAGCAACACCCAGGCTCTTCTTTCAGGAAGCATGGCAGGTTTCTGAGATCAGTCATTTCAGATGCCATGCACTGGTCTAACAATTTCAGTGGAAATAGAAGGACTTTGTGAAGAGCTTCTCCAGAAAGATCACATGGTCTCAGTGCCACCATTTCCAGAGGAGGAAAAAGCAAAAATGTTCACTCCAAATTCTAGCACTGATTTAAATGTTCATTCTGTGACACTGTGAACTGTTTATCATTGTACCAACTCATCTTTCCCTTCAAAGTCCTAAAATATTACTACTTTCTAGTTATATGTTAGACTCTTAAAGTGGTTTAAATTCTTATACCATTAAAAGAGTTTAACAACACACGATAGTTCAAATTACATTAAGGATTCACAGTAGCTTGCAGCCTTAATGTAGTTTAGAAACACATAAAAGTGCCCAGATCCTTTACCATCTGGCTGTCACCCAGTTTACATGCCTTCAGGATCCTGGACCTGTCAGTCTCAAATCCCTCCTTACAGACACAATTCTGAATGCCTTCCAAGTCTGGCCTTGAGCACCTCCAGGGTGCGGACATCCACAACCTCGGCAACCTGTTCCAGTGTCTCAACACCTTCACAGTAAAGAATTTTTTCCTAATACCTAGTCTAAATCTATCCTCTTCCAGTTTAAAGCCATTTCCCCTCGTCCTGTCACCACATGCCCTTACAAAAAGTCCCTCCCCAGCTTTCCAGTAGGTTCCCTTCAGGTACTGGAAGGCTGTTATATAGTGCCCCCAGGAGCCTTCTCTTTTCCAGAATGAAGTGCCCCAGCTCTCTCAGCCTGTCCTTGTATTGGAGGTGCTCCAGCCATCTGATCATCTTTATGGCCCTCCTCTGGACCCACTCCAACAGCTCCATGTCCTTATTCTGTTCACAGTTCTGCTCCAGAACTGGATGCAGAACTCCAAGTGGGGTTTCAAGAGAGCAGAGTAGATGGGCAGAATCACCTCCCTTGACCTGCTGGTCACAATTCTCTTGATGCAACCCAGGATACAGTTGGTTTTCTGGGCTGCAAGCTTACATTGTCAGCTCAAGTTAAGTCTTTCGTCAACCAACACTGCCAAGTCCTTCTCCTCAGGGCTGGTCTCTAGCCATTCTCCACTCAATCTGTATATAAGCTTGGGATTTCACCTACCCAGATGAAGAATCTTGGACTTGGCCTTATTACATTTCATGTGGTTGATATGGGCCCATCTCTCAAACCTGTACAGGTCCCTCAAGTCGGCATCCCTTCCCTCTAGCGTGTCAACTGCACCACTGAGCTTGGAGTCATCTGCAGACTTGCTAGGGGTGCACTAGATTCCACTGCCTATGTTGTCTTCAAAGATGTCAAACAGGACAGGTCCCAATTCCCAAGGAATGCCACTCATCACTAAATCTTTTCTTGGACACTGAGCCATTGAGTGTTACTCTCTGAGTGCTACCATCCATCCAATTCCTTATCCAGAGAGTGGTCCATCCTTCAAATCCATTTTTTTCTCCAACATGGTGATCAGGATGTCATGCAGGCTGGTGTCAAACGCTTTGCAACAAGTCCACATAGATGATGTTAGTTGCTCTTCCTTTATCCACTGACACTATAACTACAGCCATAAAAGGCCACCAAGTTTGTCAGGCATGACTTGCCCTTGATGAAGCCACATTGGCTACTCTAAATCACCCCATCATTGTTTTCCATGTGTCTTAGTAGAGTCTTCAGGAAGATCTTGCTAGGCACAGAGGTGAGACTGATTGGACTGTAGTTCCCTGCACCTTCTTTTTTTCCCTTCTTGAAAATGGGGGTTATGTTTCTCCTTTTCCAGTCAGTGGGAAATTTACAAATGCTTAAATACAGTTTACTTTTGGTCAAAGCTATGGCTGATCAAAAGTTTACATCAAAATGTCTTCATGTATTTTTTTTGTTGTTGTTTTGTTTTGTTTTGTTTTGTTTGTTTTTCAGAAGATAAGTGGCTGTTTGATTGTTAAGAATTAAGGACAAAGGGAAAGCTCAGTGATGAACTTTTCAGTTTTTGATTAAGAGGAACTCAAATGTCACTGTGAGTCAGTGTGTATGTATGAGTGGATGGATACTGAAACATTCATGGAAGAAATTCATCAGTGTGAAACACATTAGTGCTAATACTTTCTGGTTAGTGAACGAAATGTCATAAAGACATTTCCTGTATTTTTGTTTAGATCTCTCTCTTTTCAGTATCATGGACAATTTCCCTTCCCACTGAAATCTCTGTAGATGTTCTGTGCCAATTTTATTAATATTCAGAAAAGTACATTTGAATTCTCACCCCTTGTATAAGTTTACTAAAACTGTACAGATATTACAGTAATAATATCCTGACATCAATTTTCCATGTGGTCTATTTTTTAAAGATAAGGGATAATTAACTGATTTCAGCCTGCTCATGACTGCTTGACTTTAATGTCTGTGAATAAAGGTATGCCAAGATGATTAATTATAGCATTCCTTTCAAGAATGGGTTGTTGGGTATCAAACAAGAAGCAAGTTTATGTTGTAATCTGTCCCTTACCCGCAAAAGTTACTGTACCTCTTCCCTTTGTCTGTCTACCTGTTTTCATTACAAAATACTTGTGAGGACCAAATAAAGCCGAAGATTATAACCTATTTGTCAAATGTAGAAACTTCATGAGAGATTCACAATTTACTGAGAATCTGGGAATGAGGAAGCATATTGAAGTAGACTAGCATATACAGCAGGGTTTGCATGGGAAACAATCTTTCTATCTTTAAGAGTTGTTCTAAGTATGAAGTTATTTAAACAACTCATTAAATATATAGATAGGTGGGCATGTGAAAACTGTATGCCCTTCCTTTGACACTGGGGTGTATTTGCTTTTTCAGCTTGCATGCCTCACTTAAGTGTTTAAAGTTAGTCAATAAAGTGCTCATAAATAAATAAATAAATAAATAAGTCAATAACATTGTTCATACATTAAGAATATGGACGTTTAGGTTATAGCTGTCTGAACAGCCGGATGTAAGGCTTATGGGACCTATGTGTTCAGCTAATTGAAGAGAAGCTGAGATTTATATTGTGTCTTCATACGGAGGAAAACACATCTGACAATTAATTTCAGTGATTTTTCAGTTTTTCTCAAAATGGAGTAATGATGACTGAAGAATGAATTTTCAGTAAGGTATTTTTGAGTTGATCTGGATAATCAGGGTAGTCTGTCTGCCTCATCATTCAGTTGTGCTTATATAATCTTAAATCATCCTTCTTTACTTGGCCTTGGGGATAATGAGTAATGAGTTTACTAACATTACACTTGGTGTTCATAGTACGTGCAAATGTCTTCTTTCAAGACTCAGAGGGTCATCTTATTTATTTATTTATTTTTGTCTTGGCTTACCGCTACCTGACTTGCATTCAAGGGTCTGTGTTTTTTCTACCTTGCACTAAAGAACCTTCACTACTGAAGAAGGAAAAATTACACACAACCAGATTAAGTAAAAAATTAATACAGAGAATTCTGTTCAGCAGATGCCCAGTTGGTATGTGCCATGTTCCTGGGCCATGCTGATTTCTTGATTTGGGATCAGAAAGGGCTTTTGTCTAAGTCCAAAGTTTTCAAAGATGATAAAAGCTGCCTTACCCTTCACTTGCGGAGTGATCTGTCTGTTGTGATCCCCTATGTCCATTTGCATATTCAGTTTCCTACATAACAAGCAACAGCTCAGAAATGAATAGTGTTCTGGATTGTGTTCATTCATCTGTGTCTTTAATATGCATTTCATTTCTCTGGCACAGAAATGCTTTAATTTTTGTAAAATCTCTAGCTTCGAAATAAGTAAATTATAATGTCATACAAAGAAGGAAAAAAAAAAAAAAGATTAGATAGTCTCTATGCTTCTTAAATCAATACCATGAAAGTATACTGATAGTTTTTGATGTGGAGTCTCTAGTGACAAGATTAGGAGAACTACTAAAGGTTAGAAAAACCTAAATCTGAGACTGCACCTCAAAACTTTGATGAAATATTTCACCAAGGTGGCTACACGAAAATTCCAGGCAAAAAAAAAAATCCGTATGACCACTCAGAATTATGGT
The DNA here is from genome assembly GCF_016699485.2 of Gallus gallus. Taxonomy (NCBI): domain Eukaryota; kingdom Metazoa; phylum Chordata; class Aves; order Galliformes; family Phasianidae; genus Gallus; species Gallus gallus. The sequence goes on from NC_052534.1 coordinate 94,597,774, forward strand.
AAATTCTTCAGGTTGTCACTCAGATGGGGATGGTTTTACACTACTATGAACAGCTTGTGTAGGTTTGGATCTTTCTGACTTGGTCCTTCCACCCTTGACTTTGAGTGAGTGTTCAATCTAGAGTCAATAAGGTGAAGTGCCTGTAAACAGGGATTAAGTTGAGAAAAGGAAGCTTCTAAATGTGAAGACACTTTGAAAATTATTATTTCAGTGTTTCAGAACCTTGACAATCTCCTAACCTAATTATGCAATCTACTGCTTATAAGTGCTGTGAGTCAAAAGAGGAAACTACTAATCTAGAGCTCAATTTTTACAATAGACTTGAGTTTCCATTTTGCCTTTTGGATTATCTCATTTTATTCCAAAACAAGCTCCCTTTCCAAACCCTGATACTGATTCCCTCTGTGTTCTTCATGAAACAGGCTTTGGGGGCTGTTTCATGAAACAGCCCCCAAAGCCTGTTTTCCTGAAGTTTTGTCCTTTGTATAGTCCTGAGCTTATTGATCTTCACCTACACACAGTGGCTCTGATATACCCCTGGTGCTGCAGCTGAGGGGAGTTAAACCTTCTGGGGTGAATTAGCTCATGCTTCAAGTTGGCAGGTAGCAGATAGATAGAAAATAAATGGGTTTAGGAGCTCTGGGAACATTAGTGCTGCTGCTCTAGAGGAGCCAGTGGAAAATAAATATGGTTAAATGAAAGAAATTATGTTTACTTTAGTTCGCCTAAGCTTTGCTTTCAGGAAAAAAAAGTGGGATTGGAGAAAAGGAGGAATCCAGGTCAGCAAATGATGCCCCTAGAGTCACAAAAGATATGAAGTCAAGCCTGAGTATAATTTGGCTCCTGTGTTTAACTACACTAGTCCAATAAACCATTTTTATTACAACACACAAAGCAGAGTTGCCAGCCATCTCTACATTTACTGAAGGTCATTAATTTTGTTTTTTAAATAAAAAGCATTCCTCTCTGAAAAAAAAAAAAAAAAAACCCTCATGAAACATAAATTTTAAGTTTAGAGAGATGTAGTTACAGACGAACATTTAAAAATAATATTCACTATTATTCACAGCTTTGGCACTATTTCATACAGCACTTCAGCATATATTTTTAAATGTTTCAATAAAGCCAAGGATTTAGTTTAGAAAACCACTTTTTTAAGCAGATGACTTTCTCTAAGGATTTCTAAAAGCCAGCAGTTGAAAAAGTGTGGGGTCATGTCTGCAAAATGTATGCTTTGTTTCAATAAATTCATTAGCAGGTGGGTTGCTTATTCTGATGCAAAGTGCCAAGTTACAGAGGTCAGTGGATTTATAAGGCTCAAGGAGGGGAATTTACAACCCCAAAGGGGGGTGGCTGGCATGAGGAATTGCTAGTACTATTGTGAGCTGTTAGAGTCAAGAGTGAGACTCCTGACCAACTAAAACTTGTCTGACACCAAGAAACTTTGTTCACAAAAGCTTTATTCCATAGCCATAGCTCACATAAATTGTATGTGAAGCTGTTATTGTTATTGCCATTTATTTACATTGCAGAGGTGCCCAGAGGCCCCACACAGGATCAGGATCCAGCTGTGTTTTGGACTATACAAACACAAAGATATAATCTACCACCAAGGCACTTTTAGTCATCAGAAAGGGTGATGTGTAAAAAGATAAAGGTAATATATAAAAACTAAAAGAAAGTAACTTTACAGTGAGCTTTATACACATTAGACTTTTAAAAACTGTTCTTCACAGTTTGTTGTTCTTCACAGAGACCAATCTAGCTACATTATTTGTGAACGAAGGACAAAGCCTTCTGCTAACTGCTGGAAGAATGTATCTTGTTTCAGAAGCAGCACAGAGGAGAAAGAGAAGTGCCTTGAACACAACTTCAGGATGAGAACTCTATGGAACCCTTGCAAGGGAAAGAAAATCAATTTCTAAGGTTTGAGGCTTGGTTACAAGCCAAGAAACTGGATTCTTCTCAAGGTTTGCTGAGCTTTCCAAATCCTCTCACAATGCTAGGAGAGGTTTGTAAGGAAAGTAATCTGACATACAGTTTACAATGGATTATACAAAGTCTTGATCCAGTTCTTAAGATTTCAGATGAAATTCCCTTTGGGCTTTGAGGTTTATTCAAATCCAAATGATGGGCTGTAAACCCACTGAAGCCTGTTAAAATGATTCAGATGAATCTCTGCAAGCTGAAATCATAGACTTGAACAAAAAAGCTCACGGAAATTTTTGAACCACTGAAATCAATAGGAGTTCTGATACAGACTTGAATTAGGGTAGTAGTAGATGTAAATTCAGTCTTTTGAAATTTTTAAGTAGAAAGTGCAAGTATCACCCCAAAAGCAAAGAGAATGCAGATGGAAAGATGCTATTGCAGCTGTAGCCAAAGCTGGAGTTCCTGCCAGCAGCATAGATTTTTCACTGTACTATTAGAAGTTGAAGATGCTCTTCTATTCTCTTGTTCCATTCACCACTGTGACATTTATACTTCAAAAAGTTAAGCGTTACCATATCTGTACAACTGAACTTTCATATGACTATTAATACTCTGCCATAATGCGTATTTGCACTCTCAAGAAAAGAGTGCAACCAAAAGAGCCAAAGAGCCCTTTAGAAAATAAATAAAACACTAAATATTTGCAAGGTCTTCTTGAAACTCAGTTATCATCAATATAAATTAAGTCTGTGTCACCACACTGTAAACTATTGACTGCTTATAAAATAGTTCTACTAGAATTACAGACACTGGGCAATGTAAAATATTTTATGCTCACAAGGGGAATTTTTTAAATGCAATTTTGAGGATTTAAATTAAAAATTCATTTTAAATCCTTTCCAGGTGAAAAAATACCTTTTGTGCATTCTGTTACAAATTTGATATGTCTACTACACTTTTGTAAAATGGTGTGAGTGTATCTGTCATAGGTTTCTGAAATGTACAAAAATGAATGGGTTTCTCATTGCAAACAATATGTGGCACAAAACCAGCAAATTTAAGGTAGTTTATACTGAAAGGAGGTAGTTTTGCCCTTTCAGTTTCACCATGATTTATGCAGCTATTAAGTCACATAAAAAGAGTACCCTTAAAGATTGCTTTATTATTATTAATTACAATTACTAAGAGGTAAGAGACTGTATGGGCTGAGTGTTGGAATAGTCTCCTGTCTCCCAGCCTGTCCATTAAGAAAGCTAACACCTCAAAAATAAATGTAACTAATAATATTAAATCTCTCACTCTTTTTTTTTTTTTTTTTTTCAGTTCACAAAAGAGAGACAAATACAGAAAAGTTACATTTGTTATTGTCACAGAGTTATCTAGAGCAATCTGTGCCCATGACAGGGGGCAGCAGGTCCAAAAATGGGAAGGGAAAAGTGGAAGGGTAGGGAGATGGGAGCTGGGCCCAAGAACAGAACAGCAGCAGCAATCTAAGGAGGAAAACTTAATTTTACTAAGTATAAAATCAGAATGCAAGATAACACAATACAATATAATTGAAATTGAGGCTAATAAATCAAATAAAATAAGAGAGTATCCAAAACTGAAAGGCCTACTTCGAACCAAAGGTGCATGGCTGGGAAGCACAGCCACACACTGCCAGACAGCAAGCGAGAGAAAGCTAGAGAGCAAGATCCCGTGACTTCCTCCCATGGCTTATCTTCCTCTCTGAACGTGAAGCCATCTGCAGTATGTTGTTCTTCTCTTCTGAGAACCATGTATCCGGAAAGTTGTCTGTCCATGGAACTGGAGTATCAACTCTTTAATTACCCATGCTTTACATGATGTTATGATGTGGAATATTGATAACAAAATTATAATACCATGACAGTTATTAACCCATGGGACATGAAGATGTGCTTGTCAAAAGGGCACAACTAAAGAGATAGAAAAGTTGAAGGTAAAGCTTTGATTGAGCTACACAGTTTTTGCTGGATGCTCTTCTCCCTTTTCCAGCTGTCTCCTTGATGCTGCTCCCTCAAGATGCTCACTCTGGCCACAGCTGCACCAGGCTCTCTTACCCTGCTCCTCTTATGCTGACTCTACTTTCTTTCTTCCCATGACCCTTCATTTTCAAGTGTCTACTATCAGGACAACCTCTCTTCTCAAACTGTAACACCAATGTGATACTCTGCATACAGAAATTAATTTCATAAATAATTATTTAAAAATTCAACTTATACTATTTCATATGTTGCTGTGTATCCCTGGGTATATTTTCTATGTATTTTCTGTATGTATTCTGTATGTTTTCTATATTCTGTATATATTCTGTATGTTCATTTTCTGCATATATCTGATGATTGATTTAAAGAAGAGAGCACAGTGATTTTTCCCAAGTCAGCTGTCTTTTTATTCTCCTTCCAGTGTTTCCTGGCATATTAACGATGCCCTCTGCAGAATCATTAACAGATATAACATAGGCTACAAAACACCATTTCAGTGATAAGGACATTTCTCTGCTACAGTTTTGTTAGTGAAGAAAATTGACTTCCTCGTGAAATTTTAAAATAAATTTTTGCATGTTTTCTTTTTGTCTTCTTCTGAAATTGGAAGACACAAGTTTTCTAAAATGTTTTACCACCACAAACAATATTAGAGATAAAATAAGACAGCACAATAATACTTCCAAGGAGAAAGAGAAGAAAAAATGCAAATGTGGAAGGAAAACTTGTATTTGGATTGTCCACTAAGAAAGGACACAGAAACACGAGCAGCCCAAACAAACGATATTTTATTTAAAATATTTTAAAGTCACAGTTCTGAATGTCAGTCATTGTAAGATGTGACAATATGTTATTCCATACTGTGAGCCACTAGGAGTGCCTTAATGGGTTTGCAAAGCCTTAATCCACAAGTGTGGATTGCCACATTCCTTTTTTTACAACCCAGATCCTACACAGAGCAACAACTGCAAATGTAGCCAGACATGATGCTTTCACATAGGCAACACAAGCAGTTGCCTATGACAATGTAATATTAAGGGCAGTAAGGTGTTTAGTAACTGTTTATGATACAGATGTGAGAATGTAGTAGCAATTGAGGTTTTCCAAATGTTTCAGTCCATTTCAAAGTATGTGTGGGAATATAAAAAGCTCCATTTCTGAGCAAATTTCTCCTGTAACCTAAAGCCGTGTTCCTCCCCACCTTACTCTTTTTTCTTACATCCTCTGAGTATAATTCAATTAAAAATAAAGACATGTTTTGCTACTCGTTAAAAGGAAGCATGTGTTACTCATTAAAAAATTGGCTGGCACAAATGAGTGGTCTTTAGATAATGTACCAGTTTACACTGACTTCCTTCCTTCCTTCTTTTCTTTTCTTTTCTTTTCTTTTCTTTTCTTTTCTTTTCTTTTCTTTTCTTTTCTTTTCTTTTCTTTTCTTTTCTTTTCTTTTCTTTTCTTTTCTTTTCTTTTCTTTTCTTTTCTTTTCTTTTCTTTTCTTTTCTTTTCTTTTCTTTTCTTTCTTTTCTTTTCTTTTCTTTTCTTTTCTTTTCTTTTCTTTTCTTTCTCTTCCTAATTCCTAGAGCAATAAGTATCCCACACCATTGAATCAGAGAATCATAGAATGTTTGGAAGGGAGCTTGGTTTGGAAGGGAATTCAAGGGTCATCTAGTTCCAAGACTCTGCAATGGGCAGGGTTGCCAATCACTAGGTCAGACATTGGATCAGGCTGCCCAGGGTCCAATCCAACCTGGCCTTGAACACCTCTAGGGATGCAGCAGATTTCCAATGCTAGTCATAAAAGTATATGAGAAAAAAGGAAGATCATGGCTTTGATAATTAAAAAAAAATGTGACAGACAGAGAGGAAGCGAGGTTTTCAAGTTTTTGTATTTAAGATATTTGCAATCTCTGTTTTTTACTCCAACTATTGCTTTTTAACAAACAGCACTATTAATAATGTTGACTACCTGTTTTTCCAGGGTCATCTGTGCTGTTAAATAGATGGGAGAAAATTCTGAAACTTCATTTTATGTAATATGTAAGCAATTTCATTTCTATTATGAAAACAAAATATTTTATCAAACTGTATTATCAGAACAAAATATTTTCTTTTCCAATGAATTGCAAGAAAATATACATCTAAGTGCAAAATTTGTATTTTACTTTCCACGTTTTTCTGATTCATTCTGTGTTGCATATTTTTTAAGTTTCATGACAAATAGTAGCACTTAATATAATGTCATGCATTATGGTGTCTCTAGTATTCATAGTAAGTTTAATTATGTCTACTGCTTCTATGGAAAACAGAAAATAAACACTTCAGCTATTGTTAAATGACATGTTAGGTACAAAAGGTAATGAAATACCATAAAAATAATACTTATAAAATGAAAAATACTGCTTCAAATATTTATTTTTTTCTTTACAAATAAAATAAAATGTCAACAAAATTCATATAGTTGGGTTTAAAATAAATTAATTTTCTTGAATAGAAGTTTTGCAAGGATGCCTGTTTCACTGAAGAATTTCCAGTCAGTAACAATATTGATTCATTTAGCAAAAGCATTTTTTTCCTTAAATAATTATAAATGCGTCAAGCCAGCATAGTTGGTTAGGATTATATAATGATATGTTAAAGATTTCAGTAAAAAAAAAAAAAAAACTGATAGTGGACAACACATGTAGTTACCTTATATCTTCTCATTGGTGAAACAGAAAAATGAAATCATAAATAGGATGTGAAAATGCAAAACTAACATGTTCTACAAAAAGTAATAGGTCTCTTGGGTTCTTAATCTGCTTTAATATTATTCACACACACCAAAAGAAAAAAAAAAAAGAAGAAAAGAAGGCCCTAAAAATCTGTATCTGTGCACACCTGTGTGGAAGAGAGGAAGGTCTTCGGGGATAACCACCATGAGTTCACCAAGGGCATGTCCTTCCTGACCAACACTGTTGCTTTTCATGATGGCGTAAGTTCATCAGTGCACAAGACATGAGCTACTGTTATCATCTATCTGGACTTCATTAAGGCCTTTTACATGGTCCTCCATAACATCCTTCTCTCCCAATTGGAAAGATGTATTTGATGGGTGGGCTGTTCAATGAACAAGAAACTGGTTGTAGGATAATACTCAGAGTGAGTGGTCAGTAGCTCAGTATCTAGATGGAGATCTGTGATGAGTGGTGTCACTCAAGGGTCACATCTGGGACCAGTGCTCTTTAACATCAATGACATTGACTGTGGGATTCAGTGCATCCTCAGTGAATTTATGGATGACACTAAGTTGGGAGGTGCAGTCAACATGCTCAAGGAACAGAATGCCATCCAGAGAGACCTAGACAGGCTTGAGCAATGGGCCCAGGTGAACTTCATGAGGTTCAACAAAGCCAGGTGCAAAGTCTTGCACACGGGTTGTGGCAACCCTCACTGTCAGTACAAGCTGGGGCATGAAAGGATGGAGCACAGCCTTGCTGAGAAGGACTTGGCAGTACTGGTGGATTGCCAACTAGACATGAGCCAGCAGTGTGCCCTCACAGCACAGAAAGCCAATCATATTCTGGGCTGCATCAAACGAAGTGTAGCCAGCAGGACAAGGGAACTGTTCAGCGTGGGGAAGAGGAGGCTCCAGAGAGACCTGATAGCAACCCTTCAGTATCTAAAGGGAGGCTATAGGAAAGAAGGGGACAGACTCTTTAGCAGGGTCTGCTGTGATAGCAAAGGAGAAATGGTTTAAAATTAAAAGAGGGGAAATTCATATTGGCCATAAGGAAGAAGTTTTTTATGATAAATGCAGTGAGGCACTGGCAAACGTTGGCCAGAGAGGTAGTGGCTGACCCATCCTTGGAAACATTCAAGGTCAGGCTGGACTGGGCTCTGAGCAATCTGATTGAGCTGTATGTGTCCCTGTTCATGGAGAATTGGACCAGATGATCTTTAATGGTCCCTTCCAACTCAAAAGTTTCTCTGACTCTATGATTTCCTCTATTTTTTTTTTTAATTTTTAAATATATTTTTCATCTGTGATTCTTCTATGAAGAAAATATTTTATTAAAATCAAACAAAAATGAAATAAAATTGCATAAAATTAATAATGTATAATTTTTGCCTAGGCATTCAGCTATCTTCTTGGTCACTGCATTAAACTATTTCAGGTGCATGCTGCAAAGTGTTATCCCATAACAAGCAGAAAATATTATGATTAATTAAGTCATTATATGTGTGTATATACATCTTTCTACAATCCATGACCATCTGCATAAAGTCAGGCTTTTCACCATCAGGAGAAGAGGGAAATAAAGCAATATACTATTCAATTACAGAAAATTCTTATAATATGAAACGTGTCAGTAGCTTACTTTAAGACACCACAAATATATATATATATATTTGAGCAGTGATTCTGTTTAACTGACTCATGTTAAATTTGAACATGTGTATCACCAAAGGAACAGCAAGCATAACTCAACTGCATGGTTATTCAGCAGCCTAACTCAGCAGGCTGTTGGAAGCCATGAAGGACACAACTAACTGATGAATCCTTTTGCTGCCAGTCAGTGCCAGCAGTGCAGATCTCATCCCTGCCTCACCTGCTTGCTTGTCTGGGAGGTTTCCTGTGCTCTCATCACTCTGCTTTGGCCTCTGCCTTTTCACTTTCAAGGAATTCCAGACCATGACAGCAAAACACAAGAGTTGAAACTTGCCCTGCTGAGGCAAGTTTCTATTCCAGTGATTTTTTTCTCGTTTTCTGACTGTGAGATTTCATTAATGATATGAGGCAGAGGACTGTTGCAGATGACTATAATCACATGAAGGAGGAGAGATGAGTGCTCTCACCAGTGATTAAAATAATATGTTTAGAGCAGGTGTAGTGATGTTACATTGCAGGTATACTGACAAGAAGAAAAGATAAAGATTTATCGAAGCAGGATCTAAACAGGTTTGTGCTATCCTGCTAAATGATTCTTGTTGCTTTTCTTTTACTATCAGTAGTGTTTTCTGGTAGCACATGAGAAAGGAGATTGAAAGTGGGGAGGTATTACGGCTCATTGCTTTCTAAATCTGCGGCTGCTTCCACTCGTCTGCGACAAAAGTTATTATTTGATCAGCTTAGAAGGAATTCATCTCTTTTCTCAAATTTAAAATGCCTTGTTACACAAAAATTGGATGCTGTTTTTCATTCTCCTCTAGTCCTAAGACAAAAAAAAAAAAAAAAGGCAGTGCATCTGAAGTGAACTCCAAATAACATATGCAATGTTAAACGCCCACCTCACACCCTATTTCAGAATATCCCCAAGAAACAACTGTTGAGGTACTTACACAATCTAATATCTTTTAGAGAAATGTAACTCATCATCCTACTCCCTCTAGCCAAAATTTAGAATTTCATGGGATAAGAATCTGGTGAGCAGCAACAAATACATTCTCTGCAGAAGTCTTATTTGCACACAGTCTTTTCTTAGCCCTGTTTCTCTGTATAAAGCAGAAACAAATAGCAGACGGCAGTTTCTTTGCTCATAAATCCCCACTGTAACCCCTGCAGTGTGCTCCAAACCCAATGAACTCTTCCTTCTCCTTTCTCTGAGGGCTGCACTCCTATTTCTCCAGAGTCCCAGCACCTAGAGCAGACAACTCGCTGCTAATTTCCTAACCCCTGTGTGTTTCCCCTACGGCAGGGGAATCCCCAGTTAGATCAGCTGGAGCCAACCCTTGCACGCCAAGCAGCTGGTTGTTTTACAAAGTCAGCCCTATAGGAAAATCAAATTATTTTTACTGTAAAACCTTGAGCCCCTCGGAGACCCAGAAACTCTAAACAGGAGCCCTGTGAGGAAGCACATGCCTGGGGATCCAGAAAGCTTTATGATAGAGGCTGAACACCATTCACCTATCAGTTATGACTCAGTACGGGACTCTTTAGTAAAATGGTTCTTTTACTGGTTAGTTCCTTTTTCTAAAGCTAAGTATGTTGTTTGTATGAGAGGCAGAGCCCAGATACCATCCAAAGCACTCATGCCTCCTTCTCTCAAGTTTCTAAACCTAATATTTTACTGTTTTCCTTTTTCTGTGATAAAATTATCCCTGTTTTGATACCTCTGTTTTAAATCTTAGCTGGTGATTGCAAATGTACTGCTAACACACCATCATTCAGGCAGTGTAATGAAGCTTGCCAAAACTGGAGGTGGATGCTAAAGCTGGTGTCAACTAAAATGTTAGAATGGTTGTTTTCCTGTTGGACTTTTTGCAGGCAGAACCCCAAAATTAAACCCAGCTGTCTTTATTGCCTAACAGTGTCTGACAGAAGAGTTATGTAGATGACAGAGATATGAGGGTTAAATAAAAACACAATTACACTTGTTTGCTGCATTTGAGCAACCCACAGTAAAAGTAAACCACTATATTAATGCTTTGTGGTGGACCAATTACCTCAGAGTTGATCTATTTAATTGTGTTCCTGGTCAGACTCTGAGCTGATTTAACTTTAGCACAGTATTATGTTTATACCCAGAGAGTTATAACAGTATGTAACAGCCGAGGATTTGGTAAGGTCTTTGTGTCTAGCAAAGACAGTCACTGATGGCTGCTGTGAGCACTTCTCCTGTTCCTATTTCCTTCATGAGTAATGGTAGAATTTTTGTCACTCACCTCGGAGACATTTCTTTTGGATGCACCTATTTAATTCACTGGGACAGACCTATAGAAGCTGGCAGCAGATAAGGGAAAGGCTGAAGGAGGCTTTCTGAAGTTAATACTAATCTTGATGGAGGTAATTACAGATTTTTAAAAGGCAGTCAATGATCTCAGAGGACGGCAATAAACTGTGCACATCCAAGGGAGCAGGAAGGAGTCAGCCTTGTCCTCTGCAAGATCTCTGCATTCAGAGGTAGGTGACTCACTGGGGAAACTGGATGGAGAATTTCAATGAGGCTGTCATCTCCTTGTCAGATCTGAAATGCTCCACAGAACTAAAACGTTCCTGCCAGTGCTTCACTTCTGAAGAAAACCAGGGGAAACGCTGAAATAAAGCTTTCCACCCAGCTCCAATATCAAGCTGCGCATGATCCAAGTTTGGGTAGGTTGTGAACACTCTGGAGAACAGTGTTATAATCACATCTTGACAAGCAGGTATGCTTGAAAGGCATTCAATATATTGAAACTAAATAAGCAGGACAAGATGTTGTCTTAGGAGGGAGAAATGTCCAAACAAATGACAAAGTAGACAAGAGACTCTGGACAAGAATCTTCACACTATGTATTTAGAGCCAAGTCAATCAACTAGTACTGTTAGGATAATTAAGTTATTCTTAGATGTGTTGACTGGCATGTAGTATTTAAGAAACAGGAGGTAAACTCTTTTGTGCATCATTTGTGAAGCCAAGTCTAGAGAGCTGTGTCATCATCTGAGCTTCCCACATTATGAGAGCCATAAAAAGTCAGAGATTATCAAGAAAATAAAAGAGAAGGAAGAAAAATCCAATTAGTTCTGAAAATATAATATGTGACATTTTTCTACATGCTTTTTCTTGACAGAAGTGTTGTTTATCCCAAGTAAAATCCTTTGTTTCCTCTCATGTATACCTTCCTACCTCCACTGATTTTATCCTGTGGCAGTTTTTGTTTTTGTTTTTATTTTTGTTTTTCAGTTCTATCAACTTCTAGCCTGATTCTCAATGCAATCACATAAATACTTTTGAGCATTGAGTAGACAGGTAGGAACAGCTAGTCACATTAAGAACACTGAAAGTAGCCATTTTGCTGAAGTGAAACAGTACTATGAGACTGCACAGAATAGCAGCCTTCCAGTATGCATAAGGCTGCTGTAAAGATGATTGGCTGTTCATAGTCCCACCAGAAATGGCTATGATTCAAATGAGTTAATAAATAAGATACAGGATGATAGGCAAATTTCTGACTATAATGACAGATTAGCACTGGAAGAAGGCGTACAGGATGGATGTGTAATCTTTATTCTCTGAAGGCTGGTTAGCCTATGCACATTTGTACTACATGTGTAGTTTAATCACATGCAGTCCATATAGTTGACTGACATATGTCTGAATCACCTTCAGGGCAGAATGTAATGTGGGTGACACATGAAGGAAACGCTACTAATCCATGTCGCAAGGTGGTCTAAAGCCAGGCAACACAGTGCAACAATGTATAAATGAAAACCACCGAAGATAATTAAGTACTGCACAATGCTGGATTCCTCTAAGGGAAGTGTGCAGTACTACAGATCTCCCCGTTTTGTTGTTGTTTGTTTGTTTGGCTGAGTAACACCATTATGAGCAGCAGCAAATGATTGTGTTCTCAACAGGAGCCACATCACTTTCCAGCAGCCTGGGCCACCCTAACTTGAAAAGGCTTATAAATCACTAATGCTTCAGACAAAATAGTACCCTGTAATATGGTCAGACAGAGCTGAGGCAACTGTCTCAAAAGGTGGTCAGAAACATTTAGAAGCAAAAGGAACTGGTGCTGGTGATAAAGTATCTGGCATTGCTTCTTCAGGCAGCACATGGTCAATCACTCACGGAAGATAGCTGGTGCTTTGTGCTGCAGGCAATATTGTCTTTTGGGTAAAGTACAGAAGTGAAGCCCTGTTCATTTATCTGTCCTGGAAGAACTCTGAAGTCCATGCACAAAATGAGGACAGAAATTAACCCATCCTCATATATTCTTCCTGTAAGAATAACTCTACTTTTTAAAAGTTTCCAGTGGAACTCTTTTTTTTTTTTTTTTTTTTTTTTTTTTTTTTTAAGTGTTTTTTAAATGGGAGATAGTTTTATAGACAGTTAAACTTCTGAGTTAAATTTCTCTTGAGGTGCCTAAGGAGTTCCACAATGTCACTATTACAGTATCACTGACATTTAAAATTAGCTAATCTCCGAGAATCCGAGGGTCCTACAAGTCCATCCTGAAAAGGAAGCTAGGAAGTTTCTAGATAGCTTGATGCCATTTTTTCCAAACAAGAAATGGTTTTAGCAGCGCAAAGACTGTCTGGAGAAAGGACTTCTTGTTCTTCAGCCTTACACACCTGCAGAATAAGCTAAATGTAACTGGCTGACTCAGCTAAAGGAGCTATAATTCTTCTGTATGTAGAATGAACAAACAGTCAACCACTTTGGATAGTCTGAGTCCTAAGCACTGTCATTTTCAAGAATACTATTTGATGTTTCATCCATTAGAAACTTAACACTTTTTGAAGCAATTTTCTGTTTCAGTTTTCAGTAGCTCCTTTGTTGGAAGGGTGACAACAATAAACCCAGGGTTGTTATATTTTTTGTATTTTATTTTAAGAGAGCAAAAAATTATTTCAGCTGTGACAGATTTATTGGCACAGGATCCTATATTGCTACATCCAACTTGTCTGCACTGGAATAAGCACCTTCTGCATTCACACAGGTACCTAAATAGATTACCTGGCTGAACAAAAAAGTTTTCTTTAGAACTCTGTTACCTCAGGCCCTACTTTGGCAATCATTCTAAGAAAGCCTCCACATGCTGGAAGTGTTCTTGGTCAGTTTTCCAACTGATAAAAGCACCAGCTGGGGTGACAAATGACTTTTCTATACTCTGTTATTTGACTCATTAATCTCAGATATGTATTGATTGAATAAACCATATCACATCAGAGCTAGCTGCAGTGATGCACCTACTTTATGTATTAACTGTGATCATATATGAATTTGATCTTTCAGACTACATAATTTGCTGATAAGTTTGTGTTTTAAGTTAAGACTGCAAATGGAACTTCTATAAATATAATCATGACAAAATACAGGTCACTGCTTGAACTACCAGAAGTGAATACATACACAAAAAGGTTCATTTACTTGCTTTAATCTTCCAGACACAGCAGGTGTTCAAAACACAGAAAAAAAATAGCCCAAGGGGACTCTTTAGTACCATAGTCAGACTTCTTCCTATGTCTGAGCCAGCTGGTTTAAAACAAGCTCAGCTCTTTCTACATTTTACTTTTAATCTGCAGTGATGTCTAAAAGTAAGCTGTCTTGAGGCACAGAAAAATTAGCTACATAGAAGAGAAGAGATGAAGATAGGATGTTTTAGTCTGATCTAGTCTTCCTCCTTTCTGATGCTCTCCATTGCTGTTATTTCTAAATGATGGATTGGAGTATCCAGGAGATGACAGTGGGGTTGTGAGATGTTACAGGGAGCATCAGCAACCTCCGCACCCTGCAATTCAGCAGAGCAGCAGAACAGGTTGTGTAAGAGGGGTATCAGAAAAAGGGAAGGTAAGAGAAAATGATTGCTATTTCCAGAGTAAGTATAATGAAACTAGGCAGCTCACAGGAAAAGGCCCATAATCTGTGATCTGTAAGGTTGTCTGGGAAAAAGAGCTCTCCAACACCCAGAATAAGAAATCAAGCAGAGGAGACAGGAAACTAGAATGGCTGGACAAGGATCTGCCAGTCAAACTGAGGGAAAGAAGGACTTGTACAGGCAATGGAAGTAGAAATCTGTGGCCTGGGAAGAATACAAGGATGCTGTCCAGACATCCAGAGACGGGAGCAGGAAAGCCAAGGCTCAAATGGAACTGAACTTGACAAGGGATTGGAAAATAGCAAGAAAGGATTCTACGTGTATTTCGGTCAGAAGAGACAGGCCAAAGAGAATATAGCCCCTCTGAGGGGAAAACTGGCTGCAACAGACATGGAGAAAGCTGACGTACTCCATGGATTCTTTGCTTCAGTCTTCACTGGCAGTCAGACTTCTCATGCCACTATCACATCCCTGTACCTCTTGGCAGAGGTTGGAGGAGTGAAATCCCTTCCACTCAGAGGGAGAATGAGTAAGCAGAACAAGTCCAAGACCACTTCATGAGGCTGAATGTGTACAAGCCTATGGGTCCAATGACCGGCATTCCAGGGTCATGAATGAATGGGATAATTTGGTTGCCAAGCCATGCTCCATCATATTTGAAAAGTCACGTCTGCCAGGTAAAGTCATCAGTGACTAGAAAAAGGGAAGCATCACTCCTCTTTTTAAGAAGGGAAGATCCAGGGAACTACAGTCCAGTGAGCACTTTTGCCTGGGAAGACCATGGAGCAGATCCTCCTGGAAGTGATGTTAAGATGTATGAGGGATGAGCAGGTGATCTGAGACAGCAAACACTGCTTCAGCAAGGTCAGATAATGTCTGGTCAATCCAATGTCCTTCTATGACTGAATGATGGCATCAGTGAACAAAGAGAAGGCAGCTAATATAGTCTCATGGACTTGTGCATGGTCCTACATTATATCCTTATTTCTAAATTGGAGAGATATGGATACGAAGGATGCACTGTCCAGTGGATAATGAGTTGGATAGTTGCAGCTAGTGTTGTGGTCAATAGATCTGCATCCAAGTGGAGGCAGGTGATGAGCTGTATCTTGAGGAAGTGTCTGAGAAACTGTGAGCCATTTCATGATAGACTTATTACCTAAATAAAATAAAATAAAATAAAATGCATCTGTAATGATGGAAAAGTTTATCTAGATATTTTGGAAGTTTGCTGCTCTCTGTCTCATTGCTGGTGAATGGACACAAACACAAATCATACTCACTGCAACTTCATTCTTGTTTCCAATTTGCATACAATCTATTGCTCCTTGTAGTCACATTTGCCATATTTTGTAAAACACAGCTTTACACAGATATTCTAAGGTTATATGGTAGTCAGTTGTTTTTTTGAGCTATCTTAACACCAAATTAGCAGGTATTTTATAGGAAGAATGCTTCTTTAAGATGAAGTTAAGAAGAGAATCTGTTTCCTGTCAAGGTCAAATACTGACCTGTCAGAAGTAAAAAGATCTTTATGGGAGTCTCATTAGATCCCAGAACTTAGCTTTCTTACGTTGCTTTCCTTCAATGGGCACACATCCCAGGTATTTCCAGTGTAATACTGAGGCATTTCCAACCTCATGACTACCACTACTCATGCCAGATGTTTTCAGTTTGCTTTGTTTAACTTATTGTTGATCTCTGATCACGATTTGATTTGGGATCTCTGAGCAGCAAAGAGGATAAAATTGCACTGTCTACAACTGTAGATGGGAAGCTCAAAGGCAGAGCTCTGCTTTGAAGCATGCCTTCTCCTACCTCATATGGCTGCCATGAAGCATTCAAATGTCTCAACAAGTGCAGAGACCTCTACTTCAAACCATCACAGTCATCTTGAGTATTGGGTACTGGTTCTAAACCTTAGATCTTTCCTAGCAAATTACCTCCTGTGACAAAAGAAACACTTTTTCCTCTCTCCATCATATTTACAAAGTGATGTGATCATAAGTAACAAGTGATAGCATTGTAAATTCATCACTAGTTATTCCCCAAAATGTCATATGTTTAACTGCTCTCTATATCTTTATGATAGACTCATAGTGGAATTTATTGATATGGCAAGTTTCCAGACCCTGCCCCTCACAGGTATTCTCTTTAAGACTCTGCTTGATATCTGCCTTGCTGAAAGCCCTTCAGAATATAGAAGCTGTCTACCTGCAGGCAAATATCTCTATCTTTCAAATATCAGATGATTTATATTGAAAATTAATGTAGATTTCAGCAAAAACTTACCTCAAGATAAATGTGGAGCAGTATTTGTCCCACAGTAACACAGATCTCTCAGTCTACAACTTCCTACACAATCTTATTTTGATTTCCTAATATTGATCACTAAAACAAAACCATTTTATAAACACTTAAGCTTACAACTTATCACAATGCACTGCCAGGATCTTCTTGGTCCTGTGTCTGCTTTTTCTAATAATCCATTCCTAAATGTTCTCTCTTGAGATGGAAGAAGGATTGTTAGTTTTCAAGTACCTTTCAAAGGGTATCTAAAAATAGGTCACACTGGTAAGGGTCTTTGACAAATGTCAGACTCTTCTAATACTTCCCTTTGTGAGAGAAAGGGCAAGCCAACATTTTCATGGCTGTCAAATAACACTGTGCTGAAACACAGAAGTGCAAAATCTGACAATGATCCATTTCTACATCTAAGTCCTGTTACATAAGGTAGTATAGGAAAATGAATGTTTTTCAGATTAGCTTTAATGTCAAGACTTGTAGTATGAATGTAATTATAGCTGATATTTTTATGCTGCACTCTGACAGATAGTTAGCAATAGACACATCACTTTGTGCAGAAAATGAGCAGACTTTCAATAAAGGAAGAAGGAGAGTGCCAAGTACTTGCACAACTTTCATGCAATTGATTTCTCTTGATTTTTATTATCTCCTTCAAAATGCTCCAGATCACTCTTCAGATTCTCAACCTCTTCATCTCTCCTTTCAGATCTGCTTTCCTTTACAGGGAGATTCTTTTGGCATCTGTCTTTTGGCTGAGAAAGTGAGACATAATCTTCAGGACAAAAAGCATTAATGAATCGTGAAAAAGGATGTGAGATTGAAGTGATGTGTCTACTACCCACACTGCTAAACAGCAAAGTCAATTGGGTCTTGCCAAAGAATTGGCACAAACAATTAATCTCCTGATACAAACTACAGGATTTGAATACCAGTAGTGCAAAGTTGAGGTTAGAGACAAGAGTGAATGTCAGTAACCTAGACCACAGGATGAGCATGGTCTTTTGTTGTCTACTCACCAAAGGAGCAAAAGTCATGCTGATAGAGGAGAAGTACACCAGGCTGTAAATTCTAACCAATTGCTGCCATTTTTGCAGCATTCTATATAATCTTATACAAACTCCTCAAAAACTAGAGAAAGACTCTTTCCCCCATAATTATCCATCTTTGTCTTTCCATCATGCACATGGTGGAACTTTTCAGCTTCACCACAGTAATGTGATTGTTTGGGGGGGGGGGGGGGGGAGGATGGAAAAAAGAACAGTAAGAGCAACAAAACAAGAGAATCCAATACCACCACAGTTGTCAGCCTTCCCAGCCTTTGGACTGTGCACATTTATGCATGCACCTCTTACAGGAGGTGGATTTATATTTTATAAAACCTCTACTCTTAAATCAGTACTCAGTTCAAGGACTCTTCATCAAGAGGCCAGCAACAACAACAAAAGACAGAATTTAAGTCTTATATTCATTGAACTTCAGTGGCTTCTTCAATCAAAGAAAAAAAATCAAAAATATTTCACATGAATACTCTGTCATTATAGGGGTTGCTTCCATGTGGTGATTTTAAAATTTCTCCTCTTGGTGACTGTGTAAAATTCTTCTTCCATTCCTTTTGGAAATTAAATTTTAATATCATATTAAAGAATCTGCTTTCATTTTCTGGTTCAATAGTGATCTATCCTAGATTAATATTTATCAATAATATTGCTGGATAATTTATCAGTAATATTGCTAACAGCCAGTAATTCCCAAAGAAATGATTGGTCATTCTTTTCTGGAGAAAATCATCCAGTTAAAAGAAATTATACTCACTTTCCAAGGGATGTAGACAGTATATATTAGTATATATAGTAACTATATAAAATTTATTTATTTAGATGAGCTACTGCCTCCTAGATATTTGTATGTGTTCAAGTTTCAACAAGAAGTAACAACAATCATGTAACATGTTCACCAAGTTTCAGAATTGCTGATACTACATTTCATGGTTGCATATTTAAAAAGCACAGAATAGTGGTTCTCACTTCCACATGAACAGAGGCTTAGAAATGAGGAATAATAAAATATTATTGTGGTATTATATCACTAGTGATTACTATAAGGTAGGAGAAATAAAACATTTTAAGGATCTAGTCTGCACTGCCATCTTCTGAGCTTTAATGCAACACAACCTTTGATTTCCATTTCCCTCCTTTAACAAATTGTTACTGTCTGGGGTAAGTCACATTCTCTGTGTTAATACTGGCTCGAGGTCTTTGTTTCAGACGATGTCTTTCAATCTCACTATTGCAAGTAGCAACAAGTATGTTGCAAGCAAATTACAACTCTAAAATTCAATGCAGTACAAAATGTATTCTAAGAAAGTCGTACTGATACTTTTATCTGAACTCTGCTTTAAGAAACACTCAACAAGCTCCTCTTACAATCCACACAAGTATTTTACTGATTTCAGAGTAAAGAGTACAGCATCCCACTCTGCATCTACAGTTCATCCTACCAGAGGCCCGGTATAAAGATCTAGAGGTTGAAGTGCCCTTAACTTCCATTCTAAAATGCAGAAATTAGATGTGCAATGTTTCATAGCAGTATTTATCAACAAGCCGAGTCGGAGACTATACAGACTAGAATGATAATAATGCATTCCATATCTCCCTGCATAGGCCTAATATTGTTTCTTAGTCACTCCTATAAAAGTGAACATGCACTGAAAACACACACACACACACACACACAAAACAAACCTGTTCTGAAATAGACTGAGTGAAGGATTCAGAGAAGAAACAAGGAAAATCTGGAGCATGTGAAATAGATCCTTGTTCTGAAGGCAAATTCTTAAGTTCTGAAGAAGTAAAAGATATAGAAATTTCTTTAAACTTGGCTCCAAATACAATTTAAAACATAAGTGATGGGGGAAACTCCTCCTTTCATGTTCTGTTTTTGGATATTTTTGGCACTGAGACAAGCAGGATGGTCAAAATGGGGAACAGAGTATATGAAACAAGTGCTTAATTTTCAGCACTGTGCAGCACAAAAATAAAGACGTATATGACAGCTCTGTTTGGAAGTCACTAGGATAGACTGCATTTAAGAAAAAGGTACATAAAAAAAGGAACACACAGCAAAGTATGCAGGAATTGTAGAATCAAAATCATAGAATCACCAAGGTTGGAAAAAACCTCCAAGATCATCCAGTCCAGTTCACCACCAGTATTTCCCAACTAAACCATATTCCGTAGTACAGCATCTAAAGATTTTTAGTGTTTTGACCAAATGGTGAAAGAATCAAGTGTCATCTTTCCACCTGACATTTTTGACCTATTATTGAATTCCTGGTAAATCAATTGCAAAGTATATCTCTATGTAAGAAAGAAACCAAAAGCAGTGGCACACATCCCTTGTGGCTCTTTCTGGATTACGGCAAAGGATATACCAAAAAGAGTCAAAGGAGAAAACAAGCTTATTATCAACAAACTACAGGGCAAATGGTAATTAAAAAATAATAAAATAAAATAAAGGTATAAAGAATACATCGACAAAATTTTGTGTTTTCCTCTGTAAGTGAAAATATAAAAAATATTACTGAAAAACCTCAGAAAATCCATAACTGGAAAATGATCACATATGGTAGACTTTAGAACTGTGGAACTAGGTTACATTTCCAGAGCTTCACACAGCTATGAAACATGCTGAAGGTTAGATGGTAGGTATCCTACTGGCTTTGGATAGTATTCAATCAGCTCTAGTGGAAGAGAGTGTTGTAACAGTTAGCTAGTGGGCATCCTCTGAAGGGTGTGCCTGGTTGTCTAGAAAAAGGCAGAGTGGAGAAGCTTAGCGGTATTCATTTTCTTATTGAGAAAATAACAAATGTTTTTGTTACATTCATCAGTATTTACCTGTTCTTTTTTGTGGTGACCAGTCCTCACATTTTCTCTTCTATTTCAGAATTAATGTTTTAAAATGCATACATTAGTTCTGAAATAAATAAATAATAAATGCTGATGAATGTAACAAAAACATTTTGAAACCTTATATGCTGGTTTGGAGTTGGATTTCGAATTTAGAAACATTTTAGAAACAAGGATTTAGAAACACTTGATGACAAAGAAAGTTGATATAGCTGGCATTGTTATATGCATCATACAATTAGCATATGAAGATCAGTTTTTACAATTTGTTTTGTAATGGAAGAACATACAAGAAGGAAGGAAGGAAAGAAAGAATCAGAGCTCCTAATTAAAAATACTGTTATCTCTTTAATCTTTATTGGTAATTCAGAACCTAAGGATCGTGCAAGTATGTAGATCAATGTGCTAGTTAACACAGTTCAGTAGACAGAACCAGTCATTGCTTGTAACAGTTCTCTAAATTATGAGAATGATTTTCTTCCTAAGTATCTGTTGATTATGTGTAAGAAGAGAAATCATGCTTTTAGAGGGTCTTGAATCTGAGCAATGCATATTGGCAATCTTATGTACCTAGTAATGAAACTTCTTCATAATCCCTCAAATTATAGATTTTATAATGTAAAAGGAATTACAGCAAGAAAAGGTGACTCTGTTTTGGGCATCATTGTGCAGATAAAGCTTAATAACCATGGTATTGGAAGTCAGCAGTTGCCTAGAAACCGAGGATCTTGACCTTATATTCATTAAGAATGGCCACGGCCACAGACACTAATACAGAAAAGAACATGCATAATGCTTAAACCAATTTACAGTACAAAATTGAAGAAATGAAGGAAGAAAAATCTTAAGAAAAATACTGACAAGTAAAAACAAAACAAACAAACAAACACGCCAAAAGAATGTAAGTGTCCAGCTAGTCCAGTTACACATAGTTATGACTCGGACAACCCATATCTAAAAATTTGTTTTGGTTCAGTACAAAGAAATGAATAAAAAGTTGAAAGGGAAGTGTAACTGGTGGGGGAAAGAAAAGAGCGAAGAGTTAACTGTAAAAAAAGAGCTACGTATTACCAAAAGTAGCATAGGACTACAGTGGAATATGCAGGTTAGCAAATCTAAACACATTTTAAATACTTTTTGAAAGTGGATAAAGAACTATATAAATTTTATAAAGGCCCATTACCAAATGAAGATTGCAAAATTGTCAGTGGTGGTGTGCAAAGAACAGAAGTTTTTAATAAATATTGTATTTCTATATACGGGAAGAAACAGAGTATTGCATTCATACCATATGAGGGCAGGGAAGCAATTTGTAAGCTATTAATAAGCTTTAGGAAGAAATTAGACAACTTCTACTTAGGATAAACATTTTTAAATTACGAGGGTTAAAAATAACTGATATTAATTTATAATAATGATTGAATGTAAATATAAATGTACATACATTCATAGCATAAAATGCTTCTAGCATAAAATGCTACAAGATTAAAAAAAGACTTAAGAAGGTATCCTTGGAGGAATGCAGTTATGAATGCGATCTGATTCTTTAGTGTGAGAGAAGAAGTCATAAACGATCAGTGTTACAAAGTTAAAGCTAGGTAAATTTAAATGTGAAGTGTAGATGTTAAAACTGGAGATGGTTCACTATAGAGACAAGTTGACCACTGTGATGGGCTTTCTAATGTTTTTCCTAATAATATGTTCAAAATTATATCAGATGCCATTCTAAAAGGATATGTTATTTGGGGAAAATTACCAATAGTAGCTCAAAATACTCTATCTGATGGCTCGATCTGACCTTAAATATATGAAAGTACATCAAACTATTAACTGGTGTTCAGAACTTATATAACAGCAACACCTAATGAAGTTTTCTTTCCAGATAGCTAAAAGACTGTTTCCTGGAAGGCAATTACCTGGCTTCAGTTATTCATGCATTTGCCATTTCTCATTTAGACTGCAGTGATTCATCATTCAGTATAAATGGTCATTGTGTTTCAGCGCTTACAGAAGTCCATTTACTAATGAATGTTATATCTCATTTCAACAGTGCAGGCCTTGGACGTATGTCAGATATGTTCCCCAGACTTTTCTTTACCATTCCATGGACCACCTAAAGAAGTTCAAGGTCTTGATTCCTTCCTTTAGAATACACTACAGCTGACGGTTGGTAATGAAATGATCTGCACGTTTCATGACGAAAATCAAATTTTATAACTTGTAGCAGTTTGCTCTGATATAATTGACTCCATACTCCTTGCCCATGACCATATCTTAGTGACATTTTATGGGCTGGATAAAGCTGTTTCTGCACATGTTCCAACCCTGAAAAGACTTCAGCCAGCTGTGATCCAAAAACCCTGTAATTTCACTGGGACACTGCTGTATTTAGAGTCGTAGAATGGTTTAAACTGGAGGGGACCTCAGGAAGTGATCTAGGCCAACAGGAAGTCAAAGCTGATCTGGTTCCAGTGTTAGGTCTGTTGTTCAGCTCTTGTCTAGCTTAGTTTTCTACATCTCTAAAAGATTTTAAAACCTTTCTGAGAGACATGAATGACTGTTTGACCACCTCCACAGTTTGTTTGGTTTTTTTTTCATTTTTTTTTCTTAAAGAAATATATTTTCCTTGATCTGTTTTTCTCTTTTTCTTTTTTTTATTTCCTTTTACCATTGAATCTCTTTCTCTCTGTAACATCTTTAACTGCTCACTTAATTTCTAAACACAGCAACTAAGTTAGCACAGCAATTAGGTTCTCCCCATTGTCTTGCCTTCTCTAGGTGAGTCAAACACAGCTTCCTCAGCCTTTTTCTTCTTCAGTGTCTTTTCTGCAATAGGTAGCTCCAAACTGTCTCTAATTTAGTGTACCTTCACAAGTGATACATAAACAACGTAGAATAATAAGCTCTTGGACTGGCTTGCTCTGCACTTTCTAATGCACTCCCATACACAGTTAGCCTTCAGCTCCACAAGGGCACACTGCTGACTCATGATCAGTTTCTTGTTTGCAGGTTCCTCATAGCAAAGCTTTTTTGATCTAATATGTCCCACTTGACCTAGAGTTTCCTTCTCATACCTGATTACAATTAATTGTACAGGCAATCATGTTACAGAGTCAAATTTTCTTGGGAATGGAGTAATCCAAGATAGCTAATCCAAACTAGGCTTTTATAAATACAATTCTTCTCTAGCAAATGAAACATAAGTCTCCAACTAAGCAAAGTGAATGTTAAAAGAGAATAAAAAAGACCTATCCACTATGAAATTTCCTCTTCTCCCCCTTTCCACTCAGGAAAAAAAAAAAAAAAAGTTCAACAACAACAAACAAACAAGCAAACAAAAAAACCGCAAGGCACTGAATATACTTATCCAACCAGGGAGAGAAAACAAAAATAAACTGCTCAGAAGAGACACTCAAAGGCTGAGAACCAAACTTTGCACTGTACTGGAAAACATGAAAATGCATTAGTGGTGATCTTAACGTAATGAAGAACAAGAGAAAGGGAATAAATGTATTGCTATTTATCATTTTGTTTAACGACTGGAATTACAGTCTATAGTAGTCTATAGTACAAACTATAGTAGTATGACGATCTTTGTCAAATAGTTTAAATATGACTAATGTTATCATACAGATTATGGAAAAATCTTATTCCCACAGTATTATTTTTAAAGGCAAAAAGCACAACAGGATCTGCCATTCTGCATATAACAACCCATAAAAATCCTTCAGTAATTTCCATGTCCAGTGCCAGTCATTTACAGCTTGAATTAACATGCATGTTTGGACATGTTCCATTTTACTTGACAACAAGAAGGAAGAAAAAAATCTACATGTCCATTGGCAACGTGCCCTGATGGTTTTTATTTAAAAATATGCACATTATTTTCCTTCAAAATTGTTCTACTGCTCGTCTATTGAAATCAAATTTATGGACAGTTTCTGCAAAGTCAAAGAGTCTTTGTGCAAGCACTTACTCCTTGTAATTAAGTTACCTTTTAAATACCTCAGCAAGCTAAACACATGGAGCTTTTTTAAAGACTACCAGTGTAAGATATACTTTCCTGGTACTCAAACCATTTTTGCAAATCATTATTTTTCTTTTCAGCAACAAAAGGAAAGCAGAACATAGTAGCAAGATATTAGACTCATCAATACTTCACACAACTCCTGACACTTTACTATGCCTTAACACTTACTTAAAACCATCATCTTAATATACCCAAGAACAATAGTATTCTTGCAATGAAAAACAGACCAGCTGCTAGAAGTTGTCGCATTCTCCAAGCCCACAGAAAAGCATTAACAAACACCACTCCTCTGGGGACCTATGAAGTACTTTCACTTATAAGCTGCAGCTGAACTTCATGATGGTTTAGAAGAGGCCAAGACTAATGTCCTGTCTGTAGACGTTTTATTTTTGAGTCAATTGGGAAATTGAGATATTCTTCAGATCTTCATTACATTGTCTGTACCACTTGGACTAAGATCCTTTCTGACATTGATGAAAAATATCAACATATTTTTCATTTTGCTTAAGCTTCAATACCAATGAATAAGGTAAGTATAGAGATAGTGCCATAGACTGTGTCACGTATCAGCTACTAAAGACATCATGAAGTTAAGCAGTAGCCCAGCAGACATAAAAACAACTATGGAGCCACATTCAGCTGGATCAGATAGATATAGTATCTCTTGATATTACTGGGACCCTTTCCATTGGCTTCACTGAATGCAGAATTGCCAAAAAAACAATAGATTTTTGTGGTTGTTCTTGCATTTCAACAAACTGGATTTAAATTCATTAACATTCCAAATGAGATCAATAATGAATAGTTCAGTAATAATTACCAGGACTCTACAGAAAACTCTATAAATTATGTCATGAGCTTTATGCATATGTGTATGTGCCAATTTTCCATAAACGGGAGATTCATTCACTCTCTGTTTTCTAACAATGAGCACGTTTGCTAATTGTGACTAGAGCTATACATTCATTCTAATTTTAAACTGTTCTTATTTATTCCTTTGCTAAATTTGTTCTTCAATTACAATACCAGGTCTGTAAGCAACAGATTCAACTTTCCTCCAGGGCAAAGAGGTCTCTTGAATCTCATGACCTAAATCTGAATTTGAGCTGAAAACTCATCTGTTCTAATAAAATTACCAAGGCTAAATGTGATCAACGAATAGCTAATTCAGATGACTGTATGACAATTGTGCTGCCTGCCATAACAATTTTGTTGCACATCTCATAGTTGTAGCATTTATCCTAAGGTTCAAGTCCTTAGACAAATGAGAGTAAAACTTTATTAATTTAAACATAAATAAATTACTGTACTTCCTGGTCATGGAAAGCATTTAAAAACCTGAGGGTAGAGAATGCTGTAGAAAAGACTTCTAATTTCAACATTATTTTTAATCCAAATTCATTGAATTCCTCCATGCAGAAGAAATTCCACCCACTGGCATTCATTAACACCTGCTGAACATTTATGGAGACCAAACAGTGGATGTGATCGCAGTGAGGGGGTGGGTGGTGCACTTCAGCAGTGCCAACAGCAGCTGTACGTCAGCTCTGTTGGTGCAGGTTTTAATGATCAAGGCATGAAGGCTCTTGTTCATCATTTGCAAAAATGTTTAACTGATGTTGGTGGCTATGCTGAAAAATATTGTTTTGGAGATGAGAATTTGCCTCATCAAGTAGTGTTATTTTGCTCTTTGTATCTGATATACTTTCCATGATAATAAATTGGAGGCATTACCTTCAGAGCAACCTACGTACTTTTAGTCAAACTTTCTGTGAATTTAGGCAAGTCAGAGTCTTCTAATCTTTGTAAACTAAATTCTCAAATTTCTTGGTCATTGTAGTACTTTTCTTTTTTCCTGTGGGTTGTCTCAATGCATATTTCCTGACTGTGGATGACAGGAAACGTTTAATGAAAATTAATGAATTCATTTAATTAAGATGGCCACACCAGTATTGGTAAATACTTTATACGCAAAGGAGATCTGTTGACCTGGCAGAGCACACCTACACACAGGTGAAAGCACTTATTCCCCTGCTTTTTAGCACTTTTTTGATAACAGTTCCCATCCCACCTTAGCCCTTAAACTATACCCAGGCACTACCAGGGAAAGCGTTTATTGGCCAAAACCCAAACCAAGCAATTTAAAGTAGAGATGACCACACAACAGTGACTGGTTCATGCTTTTACTGTGTTTCATTCACATAATTTACATTAATTTATTGGCACGTAGCCCATGATGAATTTTACAGCGCTACAAGTACTCCTCAGCTACCCCTGGAAACACATCTCACAATGTACCCTAGATGTGAATTTTCTTCCTCTTTACTGCATTATGTTCATAGCTTGTAGCTATCCTGGAGTCAGATGCTGCACTTCATCTTTCTCCACCCATCTGCCATAATCTTCCATTTTTTTTACAGACAAGCCATTTTGGGTTCTCTTACTGTGACATTTAGAATCTTGTTCAGTTCTTTAAGAACCCTACAGAGTTTTCAAGATCAAAATAATTAGATCTGTACACTGTAAGCTAGTAAATTGGACTTGCAAGATGTAACAGATTCATATTCTATAGGGAGCATGTAAAGAAATGGGTAATAACACAGTGGTCAAAGGGTTTTATGTACACAGAAATAATCATGTAGACTGCCACATCTATTTGCTACAATAGTTACCACATTTCACATGAAAATTGTTCTTTTTTTTCAGGTACTGATTCACCCCTAGTCACAGACCAGTAACTTTGTCTGGACAATTTCCTTAATTTCATTCCAAGGTTACATCTGTAAATAGAATGCTCTGCAAAACTTCACGTGAATCTGTAAAAATAATACTCAGAGAAATTTTGTGTGCATTAAAATCCCAATCTATGTGTGTTTGTCAAGCTTTCATTTAGATATCACATGTGAACCTTCATAGTTTTAATCACCAGGAAGTATATAGCCAAATCAGCTTTAGTGCTCTATTCACTTCAATCTTTGATTAAAAACCCCGAAGCATTCTGGTCAAATTTGAATGCAAAATAAATAAAAGCATCTGTGATGTTGACTCTTTATTCCTTAAATGTCTTATCTCTTAGCCACCAGAGGAAGCTTACTGAGGCTGACTAGTTGAAATAAGTGATTGATAATGAAGAGGCAGAAAAAGTTAATTAAAGATTTCAAATGAGGATTTTGATACCCTATGTGTTCAAACAAAGTGGCTTTCTTAGATCGTACAAAGCCTTACACATATGCTAATTTCATGGAAATGAGGCTTATTATACTCTCTGTTTTTTCATTAAACAAACAAAGACATAACCATATAAACTCTTCTCTTGCTACCCTGAGCTCTCACACATCCTGTGAAAGGTGCGATAGCCACTTGCTTTTTATCCAATTTCATTCCTTTTTAACTGATCTTTCTTGAATCAATATAAAAGAGAGTGTTCTGTACTAGGTGGATCATCAGTCCGAGTGAACTCAGCATCTCTTACTTATCCCAGCTCTGTCCTTTCAGTTGGTCTCTAAAGTGCAAACTCTCTAGATGCAAATGAATTAATGGTAATGGTCACTGGCTCACCTTAACTACCAAACCATGCCAGGGACTGGCCTAATATCATTAAATTGTACTCAGAATTCAGTTCCATTTCTTGGAAATATTCCCTGCTACTTTTTGCACACATCTTCAGCCTGTCATCTCTTTGGACAGTTTTCCTGGAACAATTACCTCCTCATCCCACCCTCAGAGGGTTACACCTGGCTCAGAGTACAGTTGCCAGGACAGGAATATGCAGGCTTTTTGTGCTCCTGACCACAACTCTTTTAATGGAGTATACCATTTGTATTTATACATTTAATCCTTTTTCTAAGTAGGAAAACGAGCCTGTTCATCTTATAGAGTTCAGCAACAAATGCTACCTTAATTCCATTGAGAGAATTAAGAAAATTAGACTAAATTTCACAGAAAATTCTTTCAGATTTTATGGTGAAGCAACTGTTTAGAGAGTACCTACATGCTATTTTCTGTAGCAGCCTTCTGTTCAGTTATTCATAATATCATCTCTCTGAACACACTTCACAACTATGTGGAAGCAAAAGTCACTTGAATTCTTTAGTCTTATTAAGCCACTGCATTTACTCTCTCTGCAATTTGCCTGAAAGATTCAGAGCTGAGTTGTCTTTTCTATACTTTTTCGGTCATTCAGCATACAACAATCATACTACAGAACAAGGTGAATGCTAAATATTAAGCTTCAATCTTAACATACAAGAAATTGAAAGAGAAAGAAAAAGAGAAATTGAAAGAGAAAGAGAAGGAAAAGGAGAGGAGAAAGAGAAGGAAATAGAAAAAGGAAAAGGAAAAGGAAAAGGAAAAGGAAAAGGAAAAGGAAAAGGAAAAGGAAAAGGAAAAGGAAAAGGAAAAGGAAAAGGAAAAGGAAAAGGAAAAGGAAAAGGAAAAGGAAAAGGAAAGGAAAAAGGGAACAGAAGTTAATGCTAAAGAATATTGAATTAGTGAAAGCACAATATGGTACCTTTTCATTTTAATTTTATACAGAGAGAAGTGCAGAAATCTAGTTCTGATCTGGACACTGCGTGTGGCTTGAGGATGCTAGCAAATCAGATATGTTATTAGTTACTATTTCAACTGTGTTAGAGCATTGGCTCATTTCCTACTGAAATACAAGGAATTAATTCCACTTGTTCCAGCAAGAGGCCTGTAAGCATATATATATGTATTCTTGTTTTAATTATTATGCAAAGTACATAAAGGCATAAAGGACTGAATTAAATTTCTCAGTTATATCTAGTTTCATAATATATACTAGATATAGCTTAGTGTCTATTAAGAGCTGCTTAAGGTGTTCCACATAACCTCTAACAGTCAGTTCTGAAAGGTTCCCTTGAGTTTTCTAGTATGTTTACAGTATCCATAGAAAATCCTGAGGTTTCTCAAGACGACTAGACATTTATTTTTAGAAATCTATGACGAGGCTGAAGTGTTGTAATATGTGAACAAAACCCTTCTGGAAAATGCTTTGTCTAAAAGTAATCACTAAAAGACACCATGACTATTTTTTATGGTTGGTTTTTTGTTGTTGTTGTTGTTGTTGTTTGTTTGTTTGTTTGTTTTTCCCTCAACTTCAGATTCTCCATAAAAATAAGATGAAGGATGTAAAATTCAGAAATTAAATAATTTTCACTCTCTATATTTTAGAAATTTCCCTCCTATGTTTTGTCCTTTTTTCTCAAATGCATTACAGTTATTTTGGTCTTTCCATCTAGGTAATGAGTTAAGAGTTCTGTAGTCTCAACATCTCCTAGATATCCTGTTCAACTGCTCCCAGTTGATGTTTTGTAGATTTTTCTAACCAAGATATTTTGTATGCTACTATACGTGTGTGCTTGGTGAAGTACGTGGTTCTTTCCAGGGCTATTCTTGTCATACAGATTTTGTTCTTCCACTAAAAAATCTCTGCTAGCTTTTTTCTTTTCATAAGAATCAAAGACTTAAAAACTAATGTTGTTCAGTTTTGATTGCTTTAAAGCTTAAAAGATTGTCCCTGCATTCATCTTGTGGTATGGAAGCCGTAAGCTGTACCACTGCAAGCAAAGATGAAATGTCAACAGTAAGAATTAAACCTGGGACCTCTGGATCCAAACACATATTTCTACTGACAGAGCAAAGGGGCCCTACTGCACAGCAAGGGGCTTTGGCAAGGTCATCAGCTTTGCTCTGCACAAAAGAGGGATACAATACTGCCTTCAAAGGGTGAAAAAAAGGTTCACTGTTTTCTACTAAGTGCACTTATTTTGATCTCATTTCATAGAAATGAACAAATTATGTGACTATTTTAAGAGTGTTACAGTGAATGCTTTATGTGACTGATCAGTGCAGTTGTACTGAGTTCAGGAATTTTCTTTGTAAGTGTATTGATTTAAATTACAGTGGCATGTATAGAAAACTAATTAGGAAGCAATACTTGGCTTCCCAGAACAAATACGTAGGCAAACTCTTCAAAGATAATGGGCAAAATTATTAACCTCGAGGACATGGCATCCTGTCTGTTAGTAAGATGTATGTTTATTTTTCCAAGCCTATAACTTGGAAATGTAAAGGCTAATGAGTAGTTAAAAGTCTCCTGAGAAGAAAGGATAGGATGCTTCTCAGAAAATGGCTAGGGAAACAGATTGAATGGCTAAGAGGGAGAGGCAGAAAGAAACAGATTCTGCAGAAAGCCAGAGATACTGCTGCCTCTCCAAAACTAGCTGTAGGGAAAATCTTCATATGAATATATGCTGGTTTTATTTAAAACACGCTCTCTTTGATTCTTTCCTTCTAAGTAATACATACTTTTAAAAGTCTGTCAATCATATATTGCCTTGGCATGACTGCAGGGAAATGGGGACTGCACAGTCTGACCCTATTTCAGACACACAGCCTTCAAGTGAGAGAACTGAACATCAGGGGGCAGCCAAAGACTCCAAAGGATCTGCATTCATTTGGACTACAGGAGCCACAGGATACTGGGGTCATATTTTGATAAATCATCACACTCTATCAAAATAGGAAAAAAGAAGCAAAGTGGTCAATTTCATCATAGTTAATACTTTACATCCCAAGATCCCACACCCTTATTTTTCCTCATCTCTCTCACTCAGACTGAACTACCAAGAGAGGATATTTTTCATTTCAGTGAGAAAACTCTTCCTTTTTGTAGTACCTCCCAGTTACTCCTCCTCTTGTGGAACACCTTAAGCCTGTGTTTTGACCTATATTTGTCTGAGTAGAAATTGCATTACTATTATAAGATGCAATGTGTGGTGAGTCAGGATGTGACAGCTTTGTAACTTGGGTGATAGTACAGCAAACATGCACACTGCAAAAAAGGCAATTACTGTAGGTTTTGTGATGTTATTTACAGTACTTACTTTGCTAACATGAACAGCGCTGTAAAAATGCTAGTTGTTAATACTGCTGAAACATAATGCCAGAGTTTTCCACAGGACAAGTGGATGGTGTGCTGATAAATAGCATTGCATGAAATGGTGGCCATGAAAAGCAAATTCACAGTGAATCACCCTCAACACCAGATTGGAATAAGAGCACCACAAAGCTGATTTGTAGGCAGATATTGCCATTTAATGTGGTTTCCATCAAACTGTTCATAAAATTCATAGCTACAGCTAACCTCCATTATTGTGTCCTTGTACATTCTTCTGGAAAATAACTTGCTTATGAAGCCTCAACAGCATAGGATACTGTATGATCTAAAGGAAATGGAAGAGCTTCTTGTAAACATCACCTCCAAGTGGTGATCAAAAGGCACAATCCCTCTACAGGCTTTAATTTCTTGCACATTGTGATTAAGCGCGACAGTCTTTGTGATCATCTCTGACCTACGTACAGAGACTTGCCTATAGGTAGCTGCAGGTCCACGGTCCACAGATATCAATGCAGATATTCAAAATGACTGTTTACATGGGTGGATAGTGATAGGACAAGGGGGAATGCTTTTAAACTAAGACAGGGGATGTTTAGGTTAGATATTAGGAGAAAGTTTTTCACTCCGAGGGTGGTGACACACTGGAACAGGTTGCCCAAGGAGGTTGTGGATGCCCCATCTCTGGAGGCATTCAATGCCAGGCGTGATGTGGCTCTAGGCAGCCTGGTCTAGTGGTTGGCGACCCTGCATATAGCAGGGGGGTTGAAAGTAGATGATCTTTGAGGTCCTTTTCAACCCAGGCCATTCTATGATTTGATGATTCTATGATCCAATTTAGGAATCTTAATCTGGATTGAATTCCCTGTGGTCACTTGGTTATGTGTCCAGTATCCTTGCAGACTGATGGCATGATCCTCAGGAAACAGGAACAATATTCCATGGAGGGGCCTGGCACATTATAGTCTTCAGCTTCTTGGATCTGATTTTGATACCAGTACCTATTTACTCTGTAACAGAGTGAACAGCAAAACCATTCTGATGAAGCACTACTTATTTTCAAAGTGATTATTTCATGTAACGTTTACCCCTTTCTCATTGCCAACATAATGTAAATAAAATGTTCCACATCTCCAGCCCTTTTACATGGCTAAAATTCATGATGAGAAAATATCAATGTCATATCTATAGAAAGTATGACAATAAGACAGAAAAACACATTAAGTTCTGAAAGGAAATTTTTGCATTGTTTCTTTACAGTAATCCCTTTCTTCTTTCCTAAAGTTTTTTTCTTCATCTTTTCTCTGTCTCTCTTATTTTTACTTGGAACATATGTAATTTATATAGAAAACACTGTTTTTTCTTACATTGAAGGGAAAAAAAAGATGATCCAAATTTATTTTTAAATATCACTGTAGAAAACTTCAGGCATATGTTCTTGAATGCCAGAATCAGGAAAATGTTTGTAAAAGAGTATATTGCTGAGGTGTGCATTTCACACAGTTTTTAACTTATGCTCCAAGTACACATTGAAACCTTAATTTCAGTCTATGACAGAAAGGTTTTTAACTGTCCAGTAGCAGCTTAACTCGTCCTCTAATTTTTCATAGACAAAGGACTTCAAAACTTTTTCAGATCAGCCTGCATGCGTTGTCTAAAAGGGAATCAGTTGAAAAGTTTAATAACCTCTAAGGCGAGCATGATTTTAACGAAGCAAGAAGCTCTTGAGAAACAGTGTGTCCACTGTATCTTTGACCATACATTATGGAGTCAGTAGAGCCTTCCTTGAAGTATTGGAGGATGAAGCAAATGTCACTTTGAGCTCCATAAAAAGTGAAATCTGATAATTTCAGTGTTTTTTTTTTCCAGATTAGGTAAAAGCAAAAATTAAATACTATTATTTGGAAATGTATTGTTCAATACGGAAAATATATCATAATGCTTGAACTAACAGATATATTTATAAATATCCCAGACTCAATAGGAAAGAAAAGTAATTGAAATGCTTTAATGAGATCCAAGCTTGCATTTCCCTGGATAAGCTGCTCAATCTACTAGCTTGAAAAGGGAAAATACAAAGGGTAAGATTTTCACAACTGATTATGGAACTGAGAGACTCACTTTGCATTTCCTTACAAGGGGCTTGATTTTCATGAAATAGATGAAATAGAGGGAAGTCTTGAACCGTTGCATGCTGAGCACATCAAGCTAAAGCGGCTCAATTTACAAGCTTTTTTTTTTTTTTTTTTTTTTTCCTGTGTTTTTTTTCCCCCCAGACTCTGAGGTGTATTTAAATTCAGTTCTATGAAAAAGAAAATAAAAATCAAAGAGACAAATCCAATTTAATCTTGAAAATCAGGTTCTACCACCTTTAATTATTGATAAAATAGATCAAACCCATGAAGGATGCAACTGCTGCTGACATTTTTTCTTTCATTCCTTGTTTGGGCTACCAAGGAAACAGTCTAAACTAGCTTGCAGCATCATGTTGCTTCTGCAGTTGAAAACAAACAACAGTCTCCGCTCTGCAAAGTCCTCACCCGCAGTCAGAACGACAATAGTTAATTGGATTAAGAAATGGATTATGACACCCAGCATAGTCTGAATCAGTTAATTGGATTAAAATAGATTGAACTGGCCATTTGGATTAAGGCATAATCAAACTTTTCCGCAGACAAAAGATCTGAATAACATGTTATGAAATTAAAAAAAAAGGGAAGGGGGGGGGGGGGGGGGGGAAGGAAAAGTAGAAAAAAAAAAGATAAGAGACAAGAGATGTTTGTTAAGGGTAGGGTAGGAAGGGCTATGTTACTCTCCTCTTCCTAGCTATTTTTAATGAAGAGCATATTATCTCTTTGCCTAGCAGCTGAAATAATATTGTGTAATCGAAATGAGCTCAGCAAAACGGGTTGTAATCATTATAAAAGATAAAAGTCCCTAGAAATCTGTTTAAATGTTAATAAATAAATAAATAAATAAATAAATAAATAAAGATAAAAAAGGAAAACCAAGCACTGCTGTACGATGTTACCCACTACACAAAACTTCCCAGCCTGCATTCCCTCCCTTCCACATTATTGATTTTTAAATTACATTGTCTTTTTATTACTTTTCTCTAAATCTGTCACTGTAAGAACTGACACAAAATCTAATCAAACCATAAGGAAACCATCAATTTTATCTAGTTATTCAAATGGTTGGTGAATAACATCACAGCCCCTGGTCCTGTTCACAGTAATGAAATCAAGCCCTGGCCTGTGCTTTCTGATTTTAAAGGTTTTCCTTTGGAAGAGCTCCACATCTAAAGATAACAGTGGTTTTGAGATATTGAGGAGGAGATAAGAATACAGACTGTCACAAACTGTTGACCAAAACCGATCTATATTTTTCATTGAAAGATCTACACAGAGAATTGCTGTTGAATACTTCTCTTCCAGCAAACAACCTTGCAAGTGTGTTACTTTTCAGAGGTTTATAGAGCAATAGATGCCATTCCTATCAGTGTCACTTCACTGAGCATCATAGTAGCATGCATAAAATATTTATCCTTAGGCCCTTATCATTAACATGGTCCTGAAACCAAGTGTTACTGTAGATTCCCACTCAGAGACTGCAGAAAGCCAACAGTGCAGGAACATTCTGTGTAACTTCTGGGCTTTCTAGCAGGGCCAGGGACTCACAGCAGCTCCTGCAGTGGTTGAAGATCTGCTTTATCAACCAGCTTCCTGTTGCAGAGCAGTCGTGGATTGGGCTGGTGGGGTGAGGAGCTAGGGAAAGATGCAAAGGAGATGAAAAAAGAAGTCCTTCACCATGGCTACAGTCGTAGTTGGACTTCTTTGTGCCCTCTCCTTGTAGTTCCTGTGGCCCATCTTTAGTGGCCAAGCTTGAAAGGACAGTTGTTTCTTTGCCCAGGACTCAATCACTCTGGATTTGCCCAGGAACACTGAGTACAATCCTCTATCAACAAAAGTAGAGACAATCTTGAAAACAGATGACACTTGAGGTCAGAGTTGTATTAAGTGTCATAGAAGCTCAGGACTATTTGAGTAATACTCTCAGTAGCACAACTTGCCAAAAAAAAAAAGTCTGTATTTAGTAGCGATGTGGTGTGTTTTTATTTAGTGTTAAAATCCTACCTCCAACCACAAACTTCACAGAAGATCCATCATAACACAGGTGACACTGCTACTTCCTATCTGGTCTAAATTAACAGATTAATGAACACAAGAAATAATCACAGACTATAGTTAGAAGTCAGTGCCTACTGTGCTTTCCAATTGTGATGGCTAAATCAGCTTTGTTCTGTCTTAATTTTCTTTTTTATAAATGAATAAATGGGGTGTTCAACAGGAAATTATAAAATCCCAGTTAGTTATTAACATAAGAATAAAAGTTGAGGAAGGGATGATATACACTCATACTCTCATTTCCTTCTGCAGTTCAGAAATTACGTTTGTTGTGTTTGGTTTCAATCAGAGACTATGTTGTGGATATCTGCAAAATTACAAGAATCCCACTTTAATTTTAAATAGAAGACACCTGCACTAACCTTTAAAGAATATAGGAATATATTTTTTTCTAGTGTTACTAAATTATAAACAGAGCAATGCCACATTCTACATATTGGAGGAGCTCAGAGGTTGCCTTTGAAAGCTATTTTTGTATGCAACCATCTTCCTATTTGTTTGACCACCCAGTCTGGCTCTTCCCTAATAACACAAGCATCATGTAGAGGAACACAAACCCTTTTCAGAGAGTGGTGAAAGCTCTCTTTTTCATAATAAACAAAAAACAAGAGGTTTCAGGGCTTTAGGATCATCCATTAGTCTCATCTGCTGCTTAGCATCACCTACAGGATTCTTCATTTCCAGACAGAAATCCCAGTGATTCATCTACGCTAAAGCTTGTAGTATGCTTAAGTGTTCAGCTGCTTTGCTGGCACATTTTGGGACTGACCAAAGAGCAATGGAATCTAAACCTCTCCCTTAGCTGTGCTCTGCTGTGCTGGTGCAGCTGAACACAAACAGCACAGCAGGTAAACTGGGAAACAGAGGATTCTGAAACCGGGAAATAGAATCCATTCTGTGATTCTGTGATTCATCTAGCATGATTACCAGGCCAGCACTGTCAGAAGTAATTCATAAAGCAATATTGGCTTTGACCCACCCTCTCCTCCCTTCTCTCCCCCTGAGTAAACCTGCCTGTCAATCTGCAGCTTCAAGGTGTCAGAAATAAACTTCTCCATGCTGAAGTAACCAATTAAGTTTTA
This sequence comes from Gallus gallus, assembly GCF_016699485.2. Classification (NCBI taxonomy): domain Eukaryota; kingdom Metazoa; phylum Chordata; class Aves; order Galliformes; family Phasianidae; genus Gallus; species Gallus gallus. The sequence continues at coordinate 94,634,423 of NC_052534.1, forward strand.
TTGCTTTATTGATGCTGCAGATATAAAATGACTATGTAGAGCATCTGTCATAAAATGCTTGCTCAAGAATCCGTTGCTGGAGACGTTAGTACTCCAGTAGAAAGATGAAAGGAAGATTTAAAACGCATGATGTGGATATGTGTTAGAAGCTAATTACATGCAGTGGGAACAGATACAAGGATGGCTTGCCATCAGCTGTGGATTGAATCTAAGATGTGGTTATCAGTGCTAAAATGTTTTCATAAAACAATCGTATGTGCTGTCGAGCTAGTCATTTTTCTATCATGAATTGTTCCTTCTAGTGATTTCTTTTTCTTTTCTTTTTTTTTTTTTTTAAGAAAACTCTGTATTGGTTTGATCTCTTATACTGTATAGAGTGGAGTCACTTTATGGGGAATTCACCAGTACACACAAAACATTAAATGTTGCTCCTGAACAGGGAAGCCTATTGTCAGGAGCCATCTCTGAGCCATCTCTGATAGGAATGGCATTAATTTATAGAAATATAAAGAATAAATTCAGCAAGAGGTATCTATGACCATATAAATCTCTCATGGATCAGTTCAAACTCACAGTGTTGAAAGGAACTGGACTAACAGTATATTCATGTAACTGCCTGTGAGAGAGAAAGTTTACAAAGGGGAAAAAAAATGCTAGCAATAAAAATGGAAAGGTGCCTTTTTTCGACCATATCCTTTCATCTTGATATATGCCCTGCTTCTGCATTTTTCATATGAAAGCTTAAGAGAGTATTGAAATTCTTTGAAAAAAAACAGAGAGCCAAAGGAGAGAAAGTGTGCACTGCCTATCAGATACAGTCATGGAGACAGTAGGATCAGATATACAGATTAGGAAATCTTTTATGCTTGGATTGTATTGGCCCTTGCATTGTTCTGCATAGACCAGAGCAGTATTATCTTCTTAATTTGTTATTGTATAAACACTTTGAGCACTGAAACCCCTAATAAAAGCCACAGAATAAAATAAAGAAACTAAACAGCACTACTCTTGATGGTTTTAAAATAACAAACTCAGATTCCTAGCAGCTTCTTTGAAAAAAGAAATTGTGTATGAGGATCATGTGCATAGGGACACGTTATCAATTCTGAATGATTTTCAAGATGTAGTCTTGCTGGCTGTGAACACATTATACAGTGCTGCAAATCGGATGTACCCTTAAGAAAGGTCAGAAGAAAGATATTTTAAATACCATGGGATTCTTCTTCTTTTCATACAAAAGGCCATGCTTTATTGAAGAGGTTAGGAAATCTAGTATTGTAAAATCCACAGTGCAGAACAATTTAATGGCACTGAAATAGGAGGTAGGTTATTTACTACATGTGTAAATATTAAAGAACTGAAAACCTGTTCCAACTTAACATTAAAACACATTTTTCAGAGACCCAGGCATGTATCTAATAAATTCACCCTTTTATTCAGGAAAACAAGGAGCTAGAACTAAGTATTAAAACCCTCTACCAGACCTGCCCAGAGAAATATATACTGATGCTTTTCATTTCTTACTCCTTTTTCTTTCCTCATTTCCTTTCTGCCCCCTCTCACTTTTTGTATCTCTATAAAATATGTTCAGGGTCAGGAAGAATGTTTAGTGACAAGAGGAGGAAAGACTCCTCTCTTTTGTTTCATTATTTTACCATTTGTTTTGTTCATATACCAAGGCAGAAAGAATTAGTTTAAAAATACTCCCCAAGTATTGAAGTTCCAGAGGATTAGAAAATTGCAATCTTTTTGCCCTGATTTATTACGATTATTATTTGAAATATTATGAAAATATTTGTTTTGCTGTCTTATTTTAATATTTTAATAATAAAATCTTCTATTTTATTGTTATGTTTGATCATGTCCTATAACACATTGTGAGATTAATAATTACTGGACGTGACACAAAGCCTGCTTTGTACTGACATAATGATCTTTGTAACAATCCCTCATCTTCTAAGAGGAGAAGAAAACAAGAGGAACTACTACTTTACAGAATTCATTCCTTTTCTTGGTAATTTCAAGATAGTTAACTGCAGATGCTAATGTTCTGAAGCTTATGTGGTTTTCTCCTAACTATTCACTGTGGCAGTGAATGGAGTTAAAATGAATTGGTGACTGGTCACAAGTGCTGTTCCCCTGGGGTCAGTACTGGGGCTTGTCCTGTGTAATATTTTCATTGATGACCTGAATGAGGAGATTTAGTGCACCCTCAGAAGTTTGCAGGTGACAGTAAGTTGGGAGGAAATGTCAATCCGCCTGAGAGTAGGAAGGCTCTACAGAGGGATCTTCACAGACAGGAAAGCTGAGCTGAGGCCAATGGGATGAAATTCAACATGACCAAGTGCTGGGACCTGCACTTTGACCACAGTAACCCCAGGCAATGCAATAGGCTTGGGGCAGAGTGGCTGGAAGACTACGTGGAAGAAATGAACTTGGGATTGTTGGTCAACGCTCAGCTAAACATGAGGCAGTAGTGTGCCCACCAAGAAGGTCAATGTCATCCTGGCTTGTATCAGAAATAGCATTGCTAGTAGGAGCAGGGAGGTAATTGTCCTCACTAAGCACTTGTGAGGCCAGACCTTGAGTATTGATTTCAGTTTTGGGCCCCTCACTACAAGAAAGACATTGAGACCCTAGAGTGCTCCCAGAGAAGGGCAACAAAGCTGGTAAGGGGTCTGGAGCACAAGTCTTATGAGGAGCAGATGAGAGAACGGGGATTGTTTAATCTGGAGAAGAGAAGGCTCAGGGGAGACCTTATCCCACTCTACAGTTACCTGAATGGAGACTGTGGCATGGTGGGGGGCTGGCCACTCCTCCTACGTAACTAGTGACAAGGCTAGAGGGAATGGCCTTAAGTTGCACCTGGAGAGAGTCAGGTTGGATATTAAGAAAAAAATCTTCTCCAAAAGAGTGGGCAGAACTGGAATGGACTGCCTAGGGAGGTGGTGGTGTTACCATCCCTGGAGGTGTTAAAGAAATGTTTGTATGTTGTATGAAGGGACATTATTTAGCAAGGAAATATTGGTGGTAGGTGGATGGTTGGAGTAGATGATCTTGGAGGTCTTTTCCAACCTGGGTGATCCTATGATTCAGATAAGATCAGAAAGAATGTGAAGACCGTAATGTCCCAGGACCGGTCCTTGCAGTAACGTTGAGAAAAAGAATAACTGTTTTGAAAGCATACACAAAGACTACAATGAACATACTTCTGCAACTCTTCCCACCAAGACATCTCCAGTCACAACGGAAAGACTAGAATCTGTGTTTACTCTCTCTCTGATTTAATTTATTTGGTGAGCAAAATCTAATTATATATGCTTCTGCTTGAAAACTCCTCTGTATTGAAATATCCAATTGTCTTGAAAGTTATTAAACAAACTGCAATTATGAACTCATGAATAGTTGCAGCTATAGCAGTGTGTCTGTAATATGGATATTATTTGAATTAAAATGATTCATACAAATACAGAGCCTTCAAATACAAAGTCTTCTTTCAATAGAGCTTTACACTCTATAAATCATAAAATTAGATTCACAACAAAGCAGTAGAGTGCATAATATAAACACTACCACTACAAAATCTCAAGTCCTACGATAACTTCTATCCAGATGGGACCAAATATGGACTTATTTTGCCATTAGAGCACTATGGGCAGATTACACGTAGGTAGGCTGAATTCCAGATTCAGTCAAAGAAGTCACTAGAAACATAAATTATTATGCCTTGTGCCATAGTTCCTTATCTCAAAAACATGAAAAATGACTGCCTTTTCAAAAAGGGTATTGGAAGTGTAAATATATTAATGGTTGTGTAAACTTTGATAGTACAGCAATGAGGTCCATAGCAAGAGTTCTTTGTGTCTTAATATTTTCTCAATTTCCTTCCATTATTTTTTAAAATAATTCTCAGTACCAGCACACTCCTGGAATTCCTGCAAATACACCTCATCCTGCCTCTTTGCTTATATGAGTACACCAGTTCACTGAACACTACTGGGCAGGGGTATATTCAGCCATGGCATGTACTGGGGCCAGGCTGTAAAACTGCAAAACCAGGAGCATGATCAAATATCTTTAATGAGGATCAACCTCCCTAACACTTCCTGTAACGGCAATTTATCTTAAGATATGCATTAGTGTGGAAAATCTTTTAAATTACCAACACATAATGAAGTACTGCTCATCAGCCCAGTCAGGGTTCCTGACTATGTTTACCATGATTCAAAAATAAGCCATAAAGGGGACTGAGTAGATGCATTTCATTTCTGAGTGAGGCAAGATGGGATTTCACACATATATTTGCATAATAGTGAAGAGTATTGATAGGTTTTGCTGAAACTCAGACTTCTCCACTGGGCAAACTGGAAGTCACAGACTGCAATCAATAACCCAACTCCTTTGGTATCTCCCTTCAGTAGATTAAATCTAACCTTCTCCTTCTGTTCTTTCTCTGTTTAAACTACATGCCTTAGACTGCACCTGAGTAGGAAAACCTTTGCAGAATATTTTAAGAAAGGAAACAAATCACTGCAGCACAATTAAGCATAAAGGCTCAGGCAAATGTTCATTTAATTATAGTTAAGCTACATAGCATCTTTCTCAAATCATGAAAGACTGGCTTTGCACTAGTTTGAAGCCTTTGCTTTCAGTTTGAAGGCTCTTTTTAACATTACGGTGTCTAGTGGCTCTAAGGCCTCAAGTACTAGGAATCCTGTGATCATGCAGTTGCTAGTAGCTCATATTACAAAGTCAGCAGTAAGTGTCTTGCATGGCTCTGCACAGGAAATGGCCATAAATGGTATGGACTAAATTTCCCCATTTCCCTCAGAAGGACTTGCAAGGTCAGAGTTGAGGTCATTAACAGGACAGTGTGGGGAAACTCACACTGCAGCTATCTCTTGTGTTTGCAGCTCGTGGGTAAACATTAGACTTCACTCTAAAATGTTTCAGTCCATTAATCTTCATAAACACAAATATTTATAGTGCAGAAAGAATGCATTAACCCTGCACACACTGCCTGCTTGATTTGCTTCTCTGCAGTTCACTAACTGCTTTAATACAAGCTCAAGTTGCAAGGTGCATCGTGTCTACTCTTCATCCATCTCTTCCTGTAAATCTACACACAATATCTGAGAACATAGAGGTCATCTTCCTGTTTGTGGATTTTGCTATGGCATTCAGGAGAACTTCACGTTCCAACTGTATCCTCTCCCTCTGAGGCTGATAAGGCCACGAAACAGAAGGCACTTTCTCCAATTGCTTTGCAAATCCTGGGAACGTCGTCATGGAGTACAAAAAAAGCAATCAAATTGTGCCAGTCAAAAAAAAAAAAAAAAAAAAAAGCAATCAAATTGTGCTTCAAAACCAGATGCTGGTCCAGGAGAACTGTATTTTCAGAATGGGCTTTCCTCTGGTTATTTTCATTTGAATAATAATTTAAAAAGTGTTTAATTATGCTCCACCAATACAAATGTATGTCATAATAACACTATACTCACCACTCCCTAACTGAGATACACATTTCATCCACTGTGCTTACCTTTCAAGCATAGATTAAGCACTCACAGCTGCAAGGAATTATTTTTCATAACACAGAGCAGTAATAACGATGCTGTTTTCCTTGTAGAGCTACTATAACTGACATAATATCATATCTAATGGGCCGCTGTCAACAATGAACCGTCCATGAAAGAGCACATTCAGTGCTGTCACTTTCTAGGCAATTAGTTTCACCGTTTAAATTAATACATTTCCAGTAACATTACGGCAGTGACATATGCACATCAAGGAAAAACTCTATTCTAGCAATTCTTCACCCATGCTAATTGCTTGCAGAGCTGTGGCAAAGGTGAAAGAAGGAAAAAGAAAAGAGATGGGGGGGAAGGCAAAACAACCCTGTCAAGTTATGAGTCCCTAGTGGAAATGACTTAACAACATTAGTAGTGTGTTATATGTTTAGTAGTTTGTAGATACATCAATGTTGCTTTTTTTTTTTTTTTTTTTAATTTTCAAATATTTCCTTAGATTACTGGTTTCTTATCATTAGCTAATGGATCAAAATAATCTATTATACCTATTCTTCTTTTGAAAGACATAGAAAAATCGTCCTACCTCCTTGTTCAACTAGCCTCTCCTCTATGCATAACTAAGCTTTTGCCTTTCACAGCATACAGTCAGCAGTGCAGATCAGCAGTACCACACAGCTTACCCTTTAGTGCAGGATTTTCTAATAAAAGGCAAGGTTTTTGCTGCAACCACATGTGAACTGGGCGAATCAGAAGTGTACTCTTGCACCACCTAGTAAAAGTACAGAGCAACGCTTCTTCCCCTCATTATAGGGGAACAAGACTAACACAGGGGCATGGAATAACCAAGATGGGGGAGAATTCAAAATACTGGCATACATTTGAACACACTGGGCGTTATTTATTTATTTTAACACAGGTGAAAAAGTGCTTCAAGGTTTATTTACATACTAACTGCTCAGAGAATTTTGTACTGTAATGGCAGAAACTGACCATTTCTATTTCAACACCAGTGGAAAAGAATATAAAATAACAATGATTTATGCCTTTTCAGAAAGAGATTAAAAAGCAAAATCTAATTCCATAACTGTAGGCTTCTGCTTTCATCCTACCTGAAGCCACCAACCAAGGCAAACATGGATTGTCTCCTGAGAACAGCAGTTTGCTCACTGGCCATGGGTGAGTCACCTGACTCAGGTTTTCACTGTCTCTACTACATACATTGGGAAAATAAGATTTATTTTACGACTGCAGTGGAAAAATAAATTATTGTGCATTTGCTAGTTGTTCTGAAAGCATATATAGCATTACCAAATTTCAAGCAACTATTTTCCTTCCTATTAATGCCCTAATCAAACAGCATTCACTCAGAAGCTTAAACTTTTAAAAGGAGAATGTGTAGCCAAAGCCTACAGATGAGAAACAAAACCATATTGCTGTACTGAGAAAAGCAGCACTGTTGTTCTTGCTTTGCATCAGACGTAGAGGGTGAACTCCTCAGCTGGTATAAATTGCACTCCTCCAGCTGGCCTAAAATGATACCAGTTTACATCCACTGAAGGTCTGGCCTGTGTTTTCTAGCAACTCTGACCTTAGAAATCCCTTTGTTTGAAGGCATTTTATGGAAACCTTGCTTTAAAAGCATTTCTTTTTGAAAGACAGAGACAGTCAGAGAAGGCTTTTTTCATCAAATAACAAATAATTGCTAACTTTTCTAAATAGGGCTTTGTGAAATTTAAACACAGTCAGTTTGGCTTTATAAAACCTATTGTTTAGGCTTACATTTTAATTTCTTCTCATCAGATGCCTTGTTCCGTAAATATTTCCATTTCTTTCATCTCAGCACTGCCATTTTCTTACCATTTTGAATAGTTTTTTGGGGACAGTTTATATGGAGTTGGAGTTCCTTAGCACTGAAAACTTGTGAAGATGTGTTCAAGTATCTGTAAAATTTTGCAAAAATTGGGGAAAAGTTGCTTTGCAAGAGGTTTGAATTTGAGAGCGGTGAACAGTATAAGTAATTTTGGACATAAATCAGTGAAATGCTCAGGTATTTATAAGCATGAAGTTTGTTTTACATGGATTTATTCTTGTCTTTCTCCATTTACCTTATAGACTACTTAAAACTTTAAGTCTCATCCCGTTCTAATTTTTCACCTATTGTTTTATTCCATCAAATCCTCTATGAAAAAAAAAAGAAAAAAATCTAATGTTTAGAAGATCTACTCTGAAACATGAATGCATTCAAATTTGTGACAAAATAATAATAATAATAATAATTCATTCACACATTATTATATAAAATACAAGAAAAAATGGACAAGAAAGAAGACATTTCTCATTTTCCTGCTTTTTTAAAGGGATGCAAGTAGTTTCCAGGTTTGGGGGATTTTCTCTTCCTGGCTTTTCTTAGTCCCTGTGGTGTGCATTCAGGCTACAAAGAGCTAACTTCTTCCATCTGTGGGGTGTAACTTCAAGATATGTTATATACCTCTCAGCTGTTTTCTGGGCCAACACAAAGCTTGATAGAGACATATGTGAACATGCTGGGTTATCAGAGAGAAATACATATCGGTACACTGGCTCCCACAGAACACATACCTGTATTGGCCCCTGACAAACAGATTCTTAGCAGGGCTCCTTCCAACATGAGACTGTTCTCATGGATGGGATGTCCCCATGGCCTCAGGGCTTCTCCCAGGGGTCACACTGCAGCACTGGAGGTGCCATATGAAGACTATGGCCAATGACCACACTAATAAATTGCAGTGGAAGGGGACCAGAATATTGCATAGGCCTAGCTGTGCTCCTGTCACCATTTCATGGGCAGATGGGAGGACTCAGCCCAGGATCTGACAGAAAGGCCTAGTCCACAAAATCAGGTGATTATAGGTGCAAAACCTTTACCCAAAATCATTTTTCAGAGCAACATTTGGGAACATTTTTAAATCTGATTGTGCATATAATTTAGCCACCTGCATTGGCTATTCTGTATGAAAAGACACATTTTTGTTGGCTTCTTGACATGAGTTTAAAATATGTTTGTGAATGTAGCTGTGTGGGAAATGATTTGAAGCTGGACCTTCCTCCTTTCTGCTGGAACGATCCCTATAGCTTCAGGGTAAACCAAATGGAAGGCATTTTATTTAAGTTTTGGCATGTCTCCATGCACCAATTTTTCACAAAGTCATGATATACATATGCTGAAAAAGTTGACATATCTGAAATCTTTATGCAGCACAAATGTCATAGTTATAACAAAATAAATGGTCGATGGCCTAGGCCTGGGGTTTTTTACCATGCCAAATTCCCCTGTAGGATGAACATCAGAGAAATTATTTTTGGACAAACAGTCTGATTACACTTACTTGCATTAATAAGCTGTCGGTGACTCCCTCTAAAACATTCGCATATGCAAATAGTGGCCTTCATAGATTTAGATTTTTTTCTATCACCTCAAGACTGTCCTAGATCGCTGCAGCTGTGTCCTCTCCAAGCTGTCAGACTTACATATTAACTGATATTTCATCAATTTGGCCTGAGCTGCATTTGTAACTGAGCCCCAGGGGGAAAAACTAATGCATTAAACACAGAACATTAGCCTCCTGGAAGTCATATTTCCTTCAGAATGAACGAAACCTTCCTCAGTTGAGCCATACGAACCAGAAGTACCAAGATGGCACAGAGAAACTCATATCATTCCTCGTTAATTTTTCATGAGTGTTTCTGCCTATGCATCTCTAACATCCAGCTATGCTTTACTGGCCTTTATTTATACTTATCCCCAGTGTAGGAATGGGAAAGATATAAATGATCTGCCCCTCCACATTTTGGAGGGTATTTGATATACAAGGAAAACAAAGACACTTGTTTTCTCTTTTAAAGGAGCCGAGGATATCACAAAGAGGATTTAGAGCTGGAAGTGGGAATTGGGATGGATGGATGGATGTTAGTTTGCTAGTCCACAGCCCTATGTCTACAGAATCATGCAGAGCCAGAGGTAGTTAGTTTGTAGTTGCACAGATGGTCATGGATGATAAGATTTGCCTCAGGCAGGAGAGCTGTTCTTGCTTATTCTACTGAAATGCAGACTTAGATATCTGTAGCTAAATTGCTTTGATTTTTTTTTATTGTAAACTCCTCAAGTTAAAAGGGTAAAGCTCAATTTACGAACAAGATGTCACAAGGCGAAGTATAAAATGCAAGCATCCCTTAACCTAGCTTAAATACAAATTTCAGAAACAATTTCGTTTGAAATACATTTAACTTGCAAGCTTACCAATCACATCATTTCCCATACAGTTCAAATCAAAACTCAGCAGAACTTTCTCATTAATGCATCAAATAATGCAGATGTCCTTTTTTTGCCCCCTTTGAAGTGACATATGCTTCAATTTATTTTTAATCTTCTAAGTGATGTTGTAAGTAAAGCCGCCCTGTGTGACATATGAAGTTACTATTTTCTTCATTGCTATGAATCTGGAGAACCCAGGCAGTAGTGTCTAAACCCAGATTGGATCAGGCTGTTTAACCTAAACGCCAAGGAATGAAAGCCAGCATTTAATTGTGAGGACATACACAAAGGCAAATGCAATGAATTTGCCCCTTGCACTAAGACACAGAATACACTAAACACTTAAAACCTCACATCTGCACTTCGCTTTTACAAGGCACATTTTCACTGCCAGATGAAGCCTTTCAGCTGTAACTGTATGGAACAACAGTGTCATCCAGTGGTTAGTTGGCTAACCACATTACTTTTATTCCCTCTAGATTTTCCAGTGTATATCCCAAGCTTGCTGCATTGCTTGAGAAATGACAGCCTGAAAATTAGCTAGCATGAGGAACTTGCCCTCTTCATTACATCTTTAAGCAATATTTCACGTAGGACAATTGCGTTCTGTAGATTCAGCATTGGAGGGCTGGACTGAGAATGGATTCCACAGGGACCTTGGTTGTTTGCCTTCTGGTGATGATGTACACCAAGCAACAATTTTGCTTCTGTCTTACGCAAACAAGAATTTTCAGCTCTTAAAAATTGTTTCTGAAAGATGTTGAGGCAGTTTCAATGGATAGATTTAGTATTTGACTCTGGAAAAACCCTTTAAAAAGATTGCACATAGTGATCCAACAGTATCCAACACAAACATTGGGTCCTGCTGTCCTTACTTCAGCTTAGGGACCCTGTGTCTTCTCCTAGGGGAAGAAAGTAGAAAGGAGAGTTGGACTGGAGAGGCAACAAAAATGCAGGTTGCTCTGGTCTTTGCTGTGCATGTGGCAAGGGCAGCACAAGGCAGAGCAGAAAACACCCACAAGCAGGTCCTGGCTCCAACTGGTTAAGTGATGTGCTGCTGAACCAGGAGCTATACAGGATTCCCTGGAAAGCTTGTGCCAGGTAGTGTAAAAATATGCAGCAGCTGTGCTGGGTCATAGCAGAAGTCCAGATAGCAAAAGGGAGGTCCAGGAAAGGAAGTTGTCATGCTCCTACCCATGGACACTTCGCTAATCTATCACCAGCATCCAGCATTTGCAGCTCATGGACTTCCTGAAGCACAGACAATATGTTCATGTTCAGCAGACTGGCTGTTGATCTTCACCTTATAGTTAATCCGTTATTCAGATAGTTAAGATGAAAGGAGCAATAGTCTAAGCTGAAAGAGGATTGATTTAGATTGGATATAGGAAAGAAATCTTTCATGGTGCAGATGGTGAGGCACTGGAACTGTTGCCAAAAGAACTTGTAGATAACCTTTCGCTGGAAGTGTTCAAGGCCAGGTTGATGAGGCTTTGGGCAACTGGGTTTAGTGGAAGATGTTCCTGTCCATGGCACCGTGAGTTTGTACTGCTTGATCTTTAAGGTCCTTTCCAACCTGAGGCATTCTGTGATTCTACGATAAAACTTTCATCCACATGCCTTCTGCTTCATGGCTTGTATGTGCCTGTGCAGAAAACCAGCTCTTCTCATCTGTTTTGACTCCATCACTGGTCCTTCCTTATCTTGCGAAAAAAACAAAATGAATAATCTGCCCCAGTGTGCTTCCTACAGCCCATCATGGTACAAGATCTGCCCTCATCCACCTCTTCCCAGCCAACACATTTGCTTTTGATCCCAGCAGGCACTCTACACATTTGAGCTCCTGTGACTTTCTCTGTGCTGTTACCAGTTGTACAGTACCCTTCTGGAGACAGACAGACATAAATGCAGATGATATTCAAGATTAAAGATGGCATTTTTGGCAAAGCTAGAACTTTCACTTTCAATAAAAGCAAGTCAAAATTAATAATAGAGCTTTGTTTTGTTTAAACAACATAAAGATGTTTACTAGTATTAAAATAAATTGATTTGGCTTTATAGTTTTTGTGCATTTTCCTCTGACCTAAAGATTAAATATTAATGTTACTCTCTATATAATATATCTAGTGTTTTTAATATTTTATACTGTGATTTGCCATGGTGTAAAAGAAATCCTTTAATATTACTGAACAGAAACTTTCTGGCATTCTCAAAATAAAACTTAATAAATGTTCAGACATTTCCAAATTTAGGGACATAATAAAAAAAAAATAACATTAAAAAGAGAAGAAGAAGAAAGAAAAAGAAAGATCCAGTCTTTCATAAAATCCAAAATTTCCATTTTAACTTGCAATAAGATGGCTTAAGAAAAAAATAATGGGAAAACAGTTCTATCTTCTCAGGACTAGTTACAAGAGTTTTCCAGATGGGAAATGATGCAGCTCCTCCTGGGAATATAATGCTTTCCATATATTTTGTGAAAGGAGTGCATATGATTACTTTGGAAAAGATGTATTAATCTTAAGAGTTATGCTTCATTTGCAAGAAAAAGATGCTGCCAGGGTAAAATAAAACCTAAAGGACAACCTATGAGAGAACACATCTTTTCCCTGATCTCTCCACCCTGCTCAAGACAATTCAACGACTAAAAAAAATTTCTTTTTTCTTTTTTTCTTTGTGAGAGAAAGAATCGTTTTTTTCAAAGCTTAATTACCCTTTCTCTCAAATGGAGTCCTTAAAAGAAATTCAACAGTCTTAGGGTCCAGAACTCCACTCTCTCTTGAATTTTACTGCAGGGGAGCATTGGAGATAAGGAATTTTATAAAAGAACGTAAGTGATTTAGGCACAATTAGATATGCGCTCTTAAATCCACTAGGTGCATTTAAAAGTCTCCCCAGACTGGTTATGACCATTTATGTCCTCATTTATATGGCCTGCCAGGACTGCTTCTTTAAATTAGCTTGAAGCAGCCCAGATAAAACTATAAGGAGTCAGTTGTTTTTTTCTTATGGCATATAGATAGCCATTGCTTCTGCTTTCAAGGCTAACAACAAACAAGATGAGGGTAAAGATAAAGAGGACAAAGGCTAAACTATCTCTTTCCTTAAGAGCTCACCATGCAAGCAGCAAAATGTCAAGATGAATTGGACAAAATAGTAGAGTAAACTCCAACAGGAACAATGCATCTTTTGAAAAGAAAGGCTGCCAGATAGCCTGAAAGTGCTCCTTGGCTAGATTACCTCTTCCCCAGCAAAGCTCATGAAATCATCACACTAAGCAATCACAGATAAAATGACGGGGGTAATTATGAAGGTTTGAGCCATAATACTTGAACTTGGCAAAAAAGCAAGATAAAAGCTCTCTGTTCATTAGTGTTATTAGGTTTCAGTTCATGCTGGAAATCTACAATATTTTAAGTAGCCTGGAAGCATAACTCAGAGTAATTTCTGAAGGAGCATACAGTGACCTAACAGGAGAGTGTGTGAGATAGCATCTCTGCCAGTCTAACTGGAACTGGGTGCTGGGGGTGGGAGGAGGCCAGAAAAGGTATTAAAATGCTCCTCAGCTTTGATAAGAAAATTTTGGGTAATGTGTACTGAGAATCTGGAGAAAGAAGGCAACTTTTATATCACAACGGCCTTCAGAAATACGTAAACAGAGTATTCTCAGTGACCTCTGCCTACAGCAGCAAGAGAGAGCCATGTTCCTGGGGGAAGAGGGTGGGGTCACAGCTACAGGCCCAGGTGCTGCCCATATGTCTTTGTATTCTGATTTTAGCGAAACTGTATAACACTGATGTCTTTTTTTAACAAACCGTATTTTTTTTCACCTTGTTAAAGTTTTTTTTGTTGTGGTTTGGTTTGTTACATTTTTGCAGGAGCTTGCACAGGTGTGCACAGCTGCAGCTGTCACCCAGCAGAGCATATGAACAAGCACATATGTTACAGCTTCATGTGAAATAAGTCTTCCAGCCTCCAAGGGGATAGAAGCAGGAGCAGGGTGACTTCATGTAGTAAAATCTTTAGTCATCTGAACAGTAGTGTGTCGAAAGCTTAATGTTACAAGGGGTGAGCCTGAAACAGGCAAAAAGCAGCCTCACCTGCAAGATACCTTTAAATACATTGGTGATACATGGGTAACATTAGTGTGGGCACATACAGGGTTAAACCTAACACTCAGGACAATATATTAAACATAACCTTCTGTTCCTAAAGCAAAGGGCCTCCAAGCAACCCTCCCTCTGTGGTTTTGGGAATCCAGCCCTTCACAGCAGAACAACTTGCAGGCTGGTGGGGTGGGTTTACAAAACCCTAGAAGACATCTCCACTGATGCCCAGGGGTAACAGACACATCTTCCCACTAATCTCTCCACCCTGCTCAGGACAATTCAATAAAACTGTGCCTCAGAGAGGCCGCAGGATGATAATATTCCAGCCCCATACTGCAGCAAGTGAAATACTCCAGACCCTCCCAATTGAGGCTGTAATTCCATTGAGGGTTTCTGGTGACATTAGCCAACCCCTCAAGTCTTTCCCTTGATGGAATTAGAGACTTGCTATGGTCTGTGAGATAGACATCAATGATGATGTCATTAGCATCAGCTCTGGTTCTGTCAGAAAAGGCTGAAGCACTAGAAAGCAGCCTTTAAAACTAAAAGCTAATTGAAATATTTAATGGAAAGCCAAAGAGCTTGCATAGTGTATCTGAAACACAGTTTTCAAAGCAGCAGTAGCAGAAAGATACAGCAGCATACCAAGAAAACTGTTGTATTGTTTATCTTGTATATTACAACCTGCAGCCTCCTTGCTTTTCACCATGCTTGCACCAATATCTAAAATAACCTCACTGAAGGCTATAGAGCCATGTTGAGCACATCAGATGTGTAAGAACATCTGATCAAGATTAAACTTTACATACAAATGTATCACACATTGCAGGGCAGCTACTGGACAGTGGTGGAAGCAACCACTTCCTACAGGGCAGCCCTATGCTGGGACCTGCACTCACACAGGCCTTGCCCTCCCCAGAAGGCTGCCTGCTTGGTTCCTGCACTTTGTCATCCAAAGTGGCCTAAAAATATGTTGACAATGAAAACCTTTTTTCTTTTCCTGACAGTTGTGTAGAGGACTCTAGTGGGGAGATAAACAGAGGGTGGAGGCTGTCCACCCCGCTGCTCCCTCATCCACTGCACAACCCACCCAGTCCAGGCCAGGCAAAAATGTGTCCACTGCAGAAGCTTTCCCTTATTTTTTGAATGTTAATCTTCGCCAGAACTGAATTACCACTGGCTAATTCCTTTAACTACAAGCACATAGTGTTGGAAATGGATAACTTGCTTAGAAACCTACTCTGAGGGCACGCACTGAAGACCTATCCATGGCTCTTTGGCTGCTGGGCATCACGCCTGTTGGAGCCAGTGTTGCCTGCTGCTGTTTGCTGACTCCTGCCTCGCCTAGCAGGCCTCTCACACCCTTCCTATGTGAATTACAGAGGCCTTTTGACTGAGCTGTTGTACTCTGCCCTCCACATTATACCAGTGCTGTGCTATTTCACCTCCTGCCTCCTTGGAATATGCTTGATATTTTAGTTAGAGGGCTGTGGGAAAGGCTTTAAATGTGTGGTTTCTGCTCAGGCCTTGCCCTGTTAAACAGATAGATGTCACATTTCTCATTGTACCGGGGTCTTCTGCAGCGGTTTATGTGCTGCGTCCCACACTATACTGCCTTTTATTTACATTTCAAAATACCTGTCTGGTGCTGTGCATGTTGCACAGAAATTAGAATTATGGCCCAACACCTGAATATTTCTGCCTCACTGATGCTTCATTGGAGTGGGGGTGAAGGAGAGGGGAAAAAAAAAAAAAAAAAAAACGCTTTATTATTTCATTTAGGAAGAATACAGAGAATCAGAGCTTTGTGGTTAGCACCATGAAGCACAAAGGTGAGTAATGGGAGAGCAGTAAGAATGCATCTCAGCTGCTGAGTCAGCACCGAGCAGAGGGGCACCTGCACTGCTTCTCATTCTGAGCATCACTGATGTTCGTTCCACAGTCAGACAGTACCTCGGGTACAGATGAAGCATAGGCAGCAATACCAGTCATAGCCTAATCATGGAGCTGGAAGACAGTGTCGGAACATATAGTTGCTTACACAGAAAATCATCCACGGGGTTTAATGAATTATCATATAAAAAGGAATATTATTAATATTCTGTAACAGCACAGAGGCCAGGGTGATGATGAAATAGTATATCATGTTAAATCCTAATCCCACACTGCACTGTGATTCAGGGAGTGAAGTCGGAGGCAGACAAATGCAATCCTACCCACCTCATAACTGTGGAAACTGAAGCCTGCTTGATGGAGGGGGCCCTTTAATCTTTCAGCATAAGTTAACCTCAAATTTACAGATTCTTCTTTTGGAACAGCTGT
The DNA here is from genome assembly GCF_016699485.2 of Gallus gallus. Taxonomy (NCBI): domain Eukaryota; kingdom Metazoa; phylum Chordata; class Aves; order Galliformes; family Phasianidae; genus Gallus; species Gallus gallus. The sequence continues at coordinate 94,650,676 of NC_052534.1, forward strand.
TGCACATGTCTGCACAGTACCAGTTTCTCTATGGATATGTATTTTCAGTGTGTATAATGCCTAGAAAGTCATTCTGAATTACCTACTATGACTGTAATGTTTGGAGCTTGTAAGCAGAGCTTTACAGTCATAACAGGAAATCAGATCCTGTCTAAAAATCTCTACTAACGTAGAGCAAAGACATATTTCTTTTTGTCAATTTAATATTGACCAGAGCTGGCTTAATCAATTAGGAAGTGCTGTTATATTCACAGCTTTCTGCAACTATGGAAATACAGCAGTGACAGTATGCCAGTATGCCATATGTGCATCACTTCTGTCTCGAAGGCATAACAGGGAAACAATTTATCACTGTAGTGCACCCAACATGTCCCCATCTATCAGCCAGCCCCTTTATCATATGTTTGTGCCTCCATTTTAACAGCAGGTACCAAATGTCACACTTGTATTTATTACTATTATTTATTATTATTTTTACAGTGAGAGTGATGAGGCGCTGGAACAGAGGTGGTAGAAGATCTGTGCCTGGAGACACTCAAGGTCAGGCTGGACAGAGCTCTGAGCACCCTGACTGAGCTGTAAGTGTCCCTGTTCATTTCAGGGGAGCTGGACTAGATGGCCTTTAAGGGTCCTTTCCAACACTAACAAGTCTGTGATTCTATTGCACGGTTCTGCTGAGGCAGCTCCTCAAAAACCTTTGTATTACAAAACCCAATCTTTCACCAGAGAGGACTTAGAGAAAGCACAAAGGCTGCAACAAAGCTGCTGTTGGCAGAAAGCCAAGCTCTAGGTAAACTGTTTTGGAAGCAGTTCAGGTGCCTGAGCAATGTCTAGCCTGCAAACAGCATGTGAGCTTCACCTGCTGCCACAGGCTTTCCTAGGGGACTGCTGGAGAAGTAGGGAGCCCACAGCCCACAGAGGCTCAGAGGTGTTAGCACTGACCCCAGCACCCCCAAGCTGGTTTTCATCTCAGGCCAGCCACCTGCATGTAACAGTAAAGTTGTTTCAGTCCTGTCAAACAGAGAGGTATTCTCCACGCTGAAGATGTGCTGTTTTATTTATGTTACTGCGGTGGCTGACTGTCGTGAAACGGGTTGCAGTCTTACTGGAGCAGAGAGCAGAAGTTATCTTCATCTATTAACATAAAGGCCTGAAGTATTGGTAATTTCTTAAAATAGTTCTAACAGGAGGTAACTGCCTCTATCTGAGACATTTACTTCTAGTCTGTGGAACGGGGCTCACTCTCAGAGTTCTAATGAGTAGAAGGTAGTCTGACATCTCTGATGACAGATAGCACAAATGTGTTTCAGTTCATTCACATGGAGAATTTTTTACAAGTTTCAGTTCTGCTCCCTCTTCATTTCCCATGTAATTCAAGTGTGCTTTCATTAAGTGAAAGACTTGACAGTGATGTGAGCTGTAGAAATTGGAACTTTAATCTAGGCAATTTACCTTACCTGGGATAATCCAAAGTGCATTCTTAGTCTGGCTGGTACAGGCTGTGTGAACACCCACCCCTTGTGTTTCAAAATGCTGAATTCAGATCTGTTATGTGGACCTCTTGGGAAGACACCCTGGGGCAGAGTGCTGCCAGAACGTGCTACAGATCTCAGCTATTCCTTCATGTTCATCTGGGCATGGTTATGAGTTTGCCTGTCCTAAATTACTTGCATATTCCTGGCTGTGTTTAATTAACTAATACTGGTCTCCAAGTCCAGGTGTGATCTTGGTTTCCACAAGGAGAACAGATGACTCAAGAAGCTGTGGAGATGCCATCTTTCAGTTATTGTTAGTCCCAGCGTACCAACCCAGAAACCAGTATATGACCTTTGCACTATCTCATAGGTTTTTCAAAGGTTCCTAAACAGTGTCTGTTTGCCACATTTATTCTGAAACAACTGACAGACAAAGGCAGACATTATTTAAACCACTGCAATACCTGGACATACTGCATATACCTTCATAATACACAAACAATGAAGCAAGTGATTCATCACAATTTTTTTTTTTCTTACATTAAAAATTCATGATTTAAAATTCATGAACTGCAAATAAACACACCTGGAATAGCTGAAGAACTGGAAAGTAAGTGCCAAGTAGTTTTCATTTCCATTATGTTCTCACTGTAACAAATCAAAATGATTTAAAATTACTTTGGTGGCACAAAAAGGCACATGCCATTGAACGCTTAGGTGAAGTCAACCAGGCCAATCTTATTTATTTATTTTTAATGACAGATGTGAAAGAATAAACAAGTGCAAGAGCAGCAGTATGTGAATGTGTGCTTTGGCTAACCCAGGGCTTCTAGAATACGCACACACCTGAGAGTATCAGGGTCTTTGTGACTGTGATCTCAAAACTGCTTCAGTGAGTTTGTAATGATGGGATGTTTCAGCTTTCAGTCCACTTCAGTGATTTTTCTTCTCAAAATATTTGAATTTCAGTCCAAATTGTGGTACATCTTCTGTATCCACATAAGAGAACAGCAGGACTCAGACACCTCATAAAAATTATACCAGTAGCAGCTAGAGCAGGGCGTTTGGTGACGCAGCTTGCCTCGCAGTCAGCCTCTGCAGAAAAGCAACATTATCATTTGGCATGGGTCTCATGGCAAAACCAAGGTGTGTCCTTTAAAGATCAAATCTCCATCATCGTATTACGCCTAAACTGTCAGCGTCAACGTGCTGATGGTTGGTTTTCAAAGTTACATGTGTTGATGGCTAATATAATGGACAAGTATGAATAAAGTGGGAGTTCAGAATACAGCAGCAGGATCTTTACAATTTTAAACAGCTTTTCAAGGCTTCTGGGCCATGTGGGAAAAATTCAGTGTTGCTCCTGGTGGATGAGTGGTGGCAAATCTAGTTGAGGGGAGCAGAAGTGGAAAAGGGGACATGAAGGAAGAAGGAGAAAGTCTCGATGGAGCTTAGTTAAGAGAGTATTGAAGGAAAAAAGGTGTAAAAAAGGAAAGGGAGCAGAGAGCTGGAGATGAAAATGCTTTCTTTTCCTGCTACTGATGGGATGGGAATAGGGGCAGCAAGTTCAAGAAGCACTTGGACAACACTCTCAGTCATATGGTCTGATTTTTGTGTGGTCCTGTGTGTAGCCAGGAGTTGGACTCTGATCCTTGTGGATCTTTTCCAACTCGGGCTATTCTATGATACTATGATTGTATTTGGCTGGAAGCAGCATGTGCCTTGAAGTAGTAACTTTCAAATCACACATCCATTGCAAGATCCACATCTTGCTTAACAACCATACTTACCTCTGCACTGCATTTGCTCCTTACATGAACCTGTGAAGCCATGAATTGTTCCAGTAGGAGCAAGGAAGGGTTAACAGCCTGGCTGGGGGTGTACACAGCTGCAAGTTCAGATCAGCCCTTGCAGACATTGTACTCCTCTGTTTGCACAGGATTCATTTTCCCCTGCACTTATACCCCACTCACACATGCACAAGCACACATCTACACACACAAGGACTCCTCTAAGAAGATTACAGTAACCAGCAGTTATAATTTTACTTAAGCCTTTATGACGTTTTTAATTAAAAAGGCTTTAGTGCTTTTCTAGCATGACATTTGATTGCACTCCAGATAATGCACCCTTGCCGATTCTGGCAGGAGAAAGCATTTAGAAAATATATGAAATATTTTTATAGGGAGTTTTACCCAATCTGTCTTCAATGAAAGATATAATGATTTCAAACTACGTGTATTCTTTTGAATAAAACAACAACATATGCCAGAGCAAGATAGCTGAAGAAAATCACCCTGTCCAAACCACTGCCCGTTTAAAACTGTGTTTTCATTCACATTGCCTGAGTTCAGGCTTAGGTTTCCTATGGGAATTTACTTAAATATGTGGCACAATTTTAATGCACAGACTGAAATGAAACCTGCTCCAAGCTGCTTCTTGACTATCTGTATAAACCTGGGTCTGATGTCCTTGTCATCTGCACCGTTTTAATTTCTTTGACTTAATCCTGATTTTCACCTCAAGCAGATCCTCACTCCAAAGAAGCTGTCAGAATTATGATTTATTATTACTTGTACCAATATTAATATGTATTTTCCTTTGATTTATTTGCATGTAGTCCTTTATCCAGTTTGGTCAGGAATAATCACACTTCTCTTAAGCGTGGTACCTTGGTAATCTGCGACACTGAGCTCTCTTCCTACATTTCTTTCTGAACTCACGCAATTTTGAAAGCAGAAATGCTGTTACTAAAGACCACACACACTTTGATACTGCGGATGCATTTTAGCCCCACTGAAGTCATTTGGAGGTAGCCATTGACAATAGCATCTCCCACATCTTCCTCAAAATAGTAAATATCTTAGAGAATTATTTGATTATTTTCACAATTAGTCAGTTTCTGACATTTCAAAATATTTTCACTCCAATTGAAACTAATGTTTTGTTTTGTTTTGTTTTGTTTTTTCAAAAAAATTATGTCTAAGGGAAAATATTACATCAAGCCATAGTAACCCTTTTGAATACATTAAAACCTTTTTTTTTTAGTCTGTCTGCAGCAAAATAAATAAATATATGTCTGTATACTTTGTACTGAAATAAATTGAGAAAACTTTACTTTTATTGTCTTTTTCAAAAGAAAGCATCATCAGAATAACCCTGCAGAAACTTTCAGTCATGGAAAACAAATCAGTCATTTCATGATGGATTTATCTACGGCTCCACCGGGATAGTACTCAAATGCTTCCCATATGGATTTGTCCTGATAGTATCCTTATGACATGAACAGTTCTCACTCCTCTCCTTCTATGGATGACAGCAAAAATATTCACATAAAAACTTTCTCCTCATTTGTTAAACCCTGACTTGAAATGACAGGCCCCAGATTTTTTTTAAACAGTGTTGTTTAATGGCACTTTACTTACCATAGGACACTTTATTCTGAGCATAATTCTCATCAACTCCAGTTGCCACCCTGAAAGCCCAGTGCTGCTGCAGACATCAGAAGTTTCTTAGTAAGCTCTACAAGGAGAGCACACCCGCTTAACTGGCAACTGTGAAAAAGAAGTTATTTAATGTAACATAAAATTATATAATATTAAAAAAAAGATAATAATAAGTGATTGTCCAGAAATGGAGTTTGACCTGACCCTGCAAGAGCTCTGGGGCTCAGCTGAATATACCTCTGGCCTTGGCCCATCTGTCTGTATAAAGGAAATGATGGAGAAGATACTAAAACGTTGATCTTCGGTGGATGCAGGAGGAAGTAAGGATGAAGAATGAAGAAAGTAGAGATAGAGGTGCCAGGGAAGAAGCTATGTGTCACTCACAGGATAGAGGTAGCTCCTCAAGGAATATCTCTGGAGTCTAAACTTTGCCCAGAAATTTGGTATCAACTTGGGGAAAGAAGAAAAAAGAAAAAAGAAAAAAAGATCACACATTGCATCTTTGGAAGAGCTGAAGAGAAGATTTTTACCCCCCGTTTAGGATTCACAGTCAGAGGTCAGCACTGAACACTGTTTCCCCCCTTTAGCAACACAACCAACATTCCCATGACTGCAAGCCCTTCACTGCTTTAATTTTTACAGTGAGACAAGGGTTCTTAATAACGAGGTTTCACTAAAACCCCATCTTGATCCATTTTCTGAATGCCATTATCTTCTGTCATGTGTGAGACAAAGATACGGAGAAATGTCCCCTTGGACTGAACCTTGTGAGTCTTATCTCATTGACGAACTTGGGCCTCCAACAATAATGTGCTCTTCCCCTTGGGATACATACAGAGACCAACAGAAACAGAATGCAATCCTCCACTGTGAGCATTTGAGTAGATAGTTCCTTGCTTTTGGCTCATAGTCAATTTTTGATCCTTACCCTGGTGTCACAGAGCCATTCTTCTAATCAGACAGTGACATCAATGCTGATCTCTGCTCAGCCTCATCATCAGCCTACACTCACAATTGGGCCATTAGGTACCCTTAGCCAATGTCCTCTGAGCTGCAATGAATGGGAAGACCCCAGAGGCCTGTGACCTTGCCAGATGTTGATAGCTTTTGTGTGTTAGAAGCTAAAGGCACATTTCTGACATTCAAGTCAGAAAATCCTGGCAAAATTATAAAAAATAAAAATAAAAAATGGAGTCTTAAAAGGACAGATTTGAGGCAAGTTTTGCCACAAGTACTGCTGCTTACACTGTTTAGAAGAGACTTACAAAGTACATGCAGTTGTTGAGGTACCACAACAAATTCTTCAACAGTAAATTTTTCCTCTGCTTTAAGATCAAAATTCAGTATAACAGAGTGGAGCTAACATGTTCCCTGCACAATGCAATTTTGTAATTTCTTTAACACCATTAATTCCTATGGCTCCTTCCATTACTTGTGGACTGAAAGATATCAGGAGAAGGAGGGGGAGGAATTCCTACTGACTTGAAAGAGATTTTTAGAAGCAGCATATTATGAAGTGCAGTTCCCCTATTCTTAATGGCCCAATTTTGTTCAAAGAATGCTTCAAGGCATTCAAAAACACTTTAAAAGCAGCAGGTTCTCAACTACATACGTCAGGTTGCAGCCAAGAGTGAAATTTTATAGCCCATTGAAAAATAAGATTGTATTATGGAAAAATCTGGCACGCCCTTAATTATTGTGGCCTGAATGAACTTATTACAATAAAGCAAACTGATAAAACTCGAGAAGCACAAAAAACTCTTTGGTAGCAGGACAATGGATCAATGTAGCGCATGCATTGCTGCAGAGCTCTAGGAATCTTGAGTTTTTAATCAAAATCACTGGTTTGTAACCTTGTGGCACCCCTTCTGTACAGTTGAATGGGAAACCAGAACAGGATGTGCTTGTTCAAGACACAGTATCACTAAAAAATCCAGTTACTTTATGAGAGTTATAACAATCAGAGATAGTGAAGCCCAGGTACCTGCAACATAGAAGCCTTTTACTCTCTTTAGTGGATTAACATCTATAGTTTCTCAGGCAAGGGAAGAAGTTAGAATACGTTTACTGCAGACATATAAAGAAAATGAGGCATAATGGGAATGGGGACACAGTATTATTTAGATACTTAATTTATGCAGTTTTTGTGCATTTTGTCAGTTCTAGTTACATAATTGTCTCGGAGGATCTGTTCTGGGGGAGAACAATGACAGAAAAGGCAAACCTTGCTTCAGCAGTGCTCTCGTAAGAATAAAGTATTGTGTTTGAATCCTGTGTAGCAGAAGGTCATATGAATCACCTTATTTAATATACCTTTTTCCCTTTTCTCTTCGAAGGGCATACGTGAAAGCCACATCTTTGTGCCATTTGGTAGCTTAGGCAGTTCAGGTAGTTCTCTCTACAGAAAGAAGTCTAGAATTAGGAAAAACAAGGAAACAAAACAAACAAACAAACAAACAAAAATGCTTATCATGCTTATCAAAATGGCTTTAAGCTGTCTTTTTGCTTTCCTCAATTAGATAAGACCTCATACCATCCGAGTTAAATCCTTCTAATCTTCCTCTTTGTGTTTTATGTGTTTATATCACCTGAACGCTGTTGCGTTTATCTGATGCTATAACTGCTTCTTAAATCCCACATCGTTTTATTTGGTGCTCTTACTCCCTCTCGTGGCTGCATATCATCTATACACAGTCTCTAAAGGATGGGCTGTGGGACAGCAGAAAACAACATCAGAAGATACAGCACACAATGCAGACTTCCCTGCATACATGAGCATGTCTGATACACTGGATTAATAAAAACACTGCAAGAAAAAAAACTTTAAAGAAAAAGAGCTGGCATCTCAGCAGCTGCAGGCACGTGAGTGGAGAGAGACAGGTGGGTCAGGTGTCTGTTGTGCAGCGCTTTGATGGAATTTACGGCACAGGGCATTCTGAAATCAGTGTTCACATCCCATGTACCAGATCTGCTCCCTATATGGAACAATCTGAGCGTCAGAAAGCTCTGTGAGGTTCCCTCCGGGAGGCCTCCAGCAGATTGTTTTGTCAGATGTTGGCCACCCTGCCTCAGGGCCTCCAGACCTCCGAGGGAAGCTTCCAAAAACTGGGGTCACCTACCCTGAGTGGTGGGTCTCTGCTCTGCCTTTCCACTCCTGAGACACCTCAGGGGAACCTGGCTCCTGCATCTCCCTCTGGGCCCCGGAGGGAGGATTTTATGGTACAGGAGGTAAAATACTTTTTGCAGAGATCAAAATAAGAGGAACTTAATATCTAGAGGCAGCACTCCTTTCTGAACCGGACAGCATAGAGCATCGGGGGGATCAGTAGGTCATGTAGGCCAGCAGACAGCCCTTGGTGCAAATAACAAAATAACATGCAATTGAAGATTCCTGCTTCTGTCTGGGATGAAAAGAAAATGTTTCACAAAAGAAATGAGGCATTTACGTCAGAGAAATTCTGCCCCTTTGATGCCCTTTTGTGCTCTAAAACAGATTATGAGGACAGGGTGGTCTTCTGAGGTTTCTTCAAACAATTCACATACATTGCTTCAAATATTTGATTCTTCTTGTTGAAGCACATGAAAATAATTACATCTGGAGGCTGTAAACTTCTGTCTTCTACCTCCTGAAGCAGGGTGAGATACTAACCACCTTTAATCAATGTGCAGGACCTGCTGATCTGTGCCTCAGAGTGCACATAGATCCTGTGAAAGACTAGAGGTTCAGCACAGAGGTTCTTCACATTTGGACTTTAGATTCGAAATCCACCATGTGGAACCCATCAATCCCATGCTGAGGAAAAATATCAGAGCTCAGAGTGTTAATCTGTAGTGGACCAAAACCGAAAATCCAAACCAAAACTGCTCTGAAAGCAGCTAGATGCACTTCCAGGCTTCTCTGGCTTACCGCAGCTCTGAAGATCATGCATTCAGCACTGACAATGTCTGCATCCCAGGGGACAAAAGCAAATCACAATGTTCCTAGAATCATAGAATTATAGAATCACAGAATCATCGGGGTTGGAAAAGACCAGTGAGATCATCTAATCCAACCATCCACTCATCCCCAGCATACCAACTAACCACATCCCTCAGTGCCACATTCACAAGTTTCTTGAACACCTCCAGGGACGGTGACCCCACCACCTCCCTGGGCAGCCTGTGCCAGTGCCTCACCACTCTTTCTGAGAAGAAATGTTTCCTAATATCCAACCTGAAACTTCCCTGGTACAATGTAAGGCCATTACTTCTCATCTTATTTGTTGATGCCCCAGCCATTCTGGACATTCTGAGGATGGATTCAGGGCATTCTCTGACACAGTCAGCCATAGCAATGGCATGGTTGGATGCAGCAAGCATTGCTGGCTTTTCTCCTGCTACATACAAGTATGTTTCTGCCTATTTTCTCCCCAGTACTGCAAACCAAAGCAAAGGAAGGTCTGATATTACTAGGAAGCTGTTTCTCTGTAGGGTGTAAACTAAAACTAAGAGCTAGATGGCCAAAATCTTTCAATCCTTCCTTCCCACTAGCCATCTCTTTACTCCCTTTTGTGTCAATACCTCCAATTCTGCTACTTAACCTGGCAGTGGGAAAAACTAGAATCATCCACCTCTTTATTTTTCCCTGCAGGATATGAACCGACACCATCTACAATATTCTCATTTCTTTCTCAGTAAGTGCAGCTGCTGAGAAAAAGAACAAAACAAAAACAAGCCCTGAAACAGAGAGGTGGAACAATGGTGAGAACTAGCCTCCTGTGAAGCCTGTTCAAGCCTGTTGTGGTTTTATTGATACAGACCCTCTGAGAGTGGGATTTCTCATCGCTTTACCACTTGTAGTGCCGGGTGAAGGCAGAAAGAAGTATATGAACAGAAATAGAGCTTTAGAAGCTTCCTGGGCAGCTTCTTGTGTGGCTAGGTGTGGTTTGAGTGTTTTAATCATGTACAAAACATTTATCCCATCCCTACTGTTGATGTCTCCTGAAAATTGATCAACACAGCACATTTTGATATCTACCTGCAAAAGATGGACTCAGAACTCTAAATTTGCTTGCATAGTATAGGCTTTGATCAAGGAACCCAGTGTACCGATTATGCACAGCTTAAAGGCCTCCAAAAGCATGAAAATGGAAAATCTGAGCAGAAGGTCCGTGTTAAATCCTTTTTCCCACCAGTGCAAAGACTGCCAGGGTTCACGCACTGACCTTGAAAGTACAGGGATGGAAATGCTCTTCCTTTGTACAGGAGATTGACAAAATGCAATCTGGGAAGACATAATCACGGTTCAGAGCTTTACTCTACCTTAAAAAATTGAATCTCTTTCTCTTTTCCCAGGTAAGAGTCAGGTTAAAATTGCTTTGGGAATAAGAGTGTTCCTGCTCTTGTAGCCCTGTGGGGAAAAGATTAAGAAATCAGCACATTTCTCTCTCCTGTGTGAGAGAAGTCATGCTCTACTAAGGAATCACGGTGAAGACATATGCAGTGGTTCTAGAAGTGTGCTAAACAGCATTCAGATTTGGGGAAGGAACATACATGCAGAGCACTACACCCCATGGAAACCCATGGAGTTTCCCTTGCACAGATCAGGTTAGGCATGTTCATCCATTTTTACTCACCAGGGAGCCACACAGACAGCTTGGGGAGTTTCTGGGATCTGCTGACCCACAGTTGCCATCCCTTAGGGATGCATATGAAATTTCCATGCAGGAGGCATCTGAAAAACATTCCTATCATCGAACTAAGCTATGAATTCAGAGACAGATTTAAATCCCTACACCATCCCCCAGCAAGTGCACACACACATACAGGCACAGACACACACAGCTATCTCTCGGGATGTTGTGCATCCATTTCTGCTTCCTTGCAGCATTGCATCGTTGTAATCCTGCATCTGTGTGACTCTATAATAGATTATCAATGTTTGGAACAGGAGAATCTCTACTTTTTGCATTTTTTTTTTAATGCAGTATTTACAGGTTTTTTTTGTACCCTTGATGGTATGACCTTCAGAAGGGAAATGTGTGTTCCTCTGAGTCTGCCATTTGTATGAATATCCCCTGTTTTTTTTCCTGTCTCATTCTCTGTTATGGCTCCTGCTGAGCATAGCCTTCACCAATCCCTCTCTGGCTCAAACTTCCCTGCTGCCTGATGGGCTGCAAATCTGTAGCAGCTCCCAGGTTTGTTTGACTGAATTGAAAGACTTCTACCAGATTCCTCTGCCCTCCCTGAGGGCCTTCCTGAAGCTCTTGGCCTCAAGTTTCTGAGGTATGTGCAGCATCCCAGGGATTGAGTTGGGGTGAACCTCCAGGCCTGCTGGTGAGTCTACAGATAGGAGCGGCTGTGTTCTTCTCCCTTTCTCTAGGACAGTACTTCAGCTGCTCTTTTGATCCTACCCTTCAGATCCAGTGTCTCTGCAGGGTTATGCAAGCAACAGGTTTTGACCCAGCGGGTTCAGATTTTTAGGAAAACCTTTGTGAAATGCCAAGCAATTTCTTATTAAGATCAAACACTTTGGGAAAGTGAGTCTATTTTAGGTGGTCACAGGCAATGCAATGTAGAGGTGCTTCCTCTGTGTTGCAGATGCAAATAAACAAGTATCAATTTCCTATGCAGAGCCCACACTCTGATCATTTCCTATCTGCCTTCTCAGTGGAAATTCCACACATGTAAAGGCTTTTTACAGCACCTTGAGGAGCAGTTTGTTGCCCAGATGATGCATCCTCTGAGGGAGGCAGCTGTGGTTGTAAAGCAGATGAACTCTGGAGCTGCACTCCTCTCTGCGCTAAAAGCAGCACATGGTAATGCTGGTGGTAGCTGCAGAGCTGCACTTCTGTGGGGAAGCTGAGTCACACCCAGCTAAAGGCTTCCAATCCCAAACACCACAGTTAAACCGAATGCTATTTCCAATGCTGAGGACTGCAAGTTAAAGCTAACTGCAAGGGCTTTCCCTTCACTAAAACAGCATGTAATTCATTTACCAAATAAATTTATTGTAGATGATGTAAAAGTAGAGCAAAACCCCCATTATTTTGGGCAATAAAATATAATAAAATACATGAACTGCATTATTTAGGGATGTCTATTTGCTCTTAAGTGAACAGCTCCAGTAAAATATTGTAGAGTGAGAAAGCTCAGATGACAGTATTTTTCAGCAGCTTGTAACAAAAGCATTGTACTCTATTTCTTTGCCATGATGGTGGTGAGGTGCTCACACTGGCTGCCCAGAGAGCTGTGGGTGCCCCATCCCCAGAGATACTCAGGGCTGGGTTGGGTGGGCCCTGGGCAGCCTGAGGTGGTGGGGGGCAGCCAGACCACAGCAGGGGTTGGGTGGGTGGATTGTGAGGTCCCATCCAACTCAACCATCCTGTGATTCTGATTATATGGTTCTGTGGTTCTGTGATCCTATGATTCTAAGATTTTAGAGTGAAAATTAAAAATATCCCTAAGATATCTGAGATTCAGTAGCATCATTCATTACTCACTACTCCGACCTAATTCAAGCCTGACCAATACCACTAAAACTAAGAAAGACTTGTATTTGGAACTGCTCCTCTAGGAGAGTATTCACATCAATGACAAAAGTTTTAGAGTCAGTGGCCCAGAAAACTTCCAGCTGTGGGAGGTGGTCTAGATCCTCTGAGAATTTCTTAGTTTTGTCTTCTTGAGATGTGCCTGCTTGCTCACATTATCTTTCATGAAAAAATCCACCTCCAAGATGAAACAGCTGTGAAGGCTGCACTATTCCTGCACTGCTCATCTGGCACTGACAGGGGTGGGCAGCAGGAACAGTAAACGACCCTGCTGGAACTCCTCCTGTGCCTGCTGCAGACTTAAATTAGGGTTTTATCTGTCTGCCTCCTCTCATATGCAATGAATTTGCAGACATAGGAACACTTTCCTTCATATTTCTCCTGTTTGGGAGTACATGACGTGCTGTTTCTGTGGTTGAATGAAAGGTCATGACTGACCAGCTGGTAACAGAATGCAGGCTTATACTAACAACAGGGTATTCAAGTTTTGTTTCATATTATGACTGCATATTTACATAAATCCTACATCTCTTTAGCTAAATTAAGCCAGAGGGTGATGATTTTTGTCTTTATAAAGGAGCTGATTTAATTTTATTGAGCACAGTTTTCCATTTAAAAGATCAAAGTTGGTGCAGCTCCCTGCAGCAACAATTCCATCTTATGCGCCTCTTCAAATGTTCAAATTAAGAAAATGGGGAAACTGGGACTGAAAAAGATAATGAATTCTAACAGACAGCTAGCAATGACTCATTGTTCATTTCTTTCTTTGAGGTATTTGAGGTCTTTGTTCATCCTGGTCTTGGAAAGACGTTTTTCCTTCCATCAAAGTCCCCTGGCGTAGGTCCTGACTTCCCTTCCTCCACAACTGTCAGGAACTGATAGCAAGGGCAGCGTGCACATTTTTGGGCAAATTTCTAGAAGCTGGTAATGATATGGAGAGAGCACACAAAATACACAACAAATTAAAAAATAACACATTCTCCCCTGCTCCCATCTAGTGGGTACCACTACAAGAAATATAAGAGCATGGACCATGCTGTAGCATGTTCAGGGCTAGCCCTGAGTCTGGACGCTGAGGGTACAGGACTCAAACTCTATTTTGGTTCCTAGGAAACCTTTCTGCTCCACTTGCAACATGCAAAAGATGTACACTGCATCTACATAATGAATCTATGTTAGCATCTTAGCTTGGATCAGGAACACGCGTTCAAAGTGCATCCCTGACCACCCCTTCTTACTAGGCTTTGCTTTGCACTGTGTACAAGTCATGGTGAACTGAGCTCCATTCAGAACTAAAGCAGCAGATCTGGTGCAGAAGCATATAGCAGTTGCTAATGCAAGACCAGCCCATGTGACAAGATTAGCTCTCATCTGAAACAAATCTTCGAAATACTTGTAAGGCTCCTACTGGGAGCTCCTCTCCTCAATCCATGCCACCTGCTAATACAGGCACAGACAAACAGGCTATGTCACTGTTTTCCAACCTCTCACTGCTTAAAAGTGTGAGCAGTGCCATTTTAGGCACCATATGGTATCCCTGCAGGCCTCCAGCTGCCACTCTGCAGATGAACAGCTCACCCAAATGTCTTGTGTCATGGCTGGCAGCTCTGCACAGACATCTCAGCTACCTCAGGGAGATGAACAGGCCCTCAATGTCTGTGTTAAAGAAACTGAATGCTACCTTGTGTAAACTTTTGATCCTCTCTTAGCCAGCAAATAAATAAATAGACACACACACACAAAAAGCAGTAAATTACATTAAAATGGAAAAAAAGTGCTTAAAATACTGCGGTGAGTACTACACAATGCAATGCAATACAATGTCAAGCAAAAATCTCTCACATAAAACTCTCAGAGATGTTTTTTAATAACTAAAAGAACACAAAAATTTTAACTCAGGCCAATACAAATATAATTTTATGCTTCAGGAAACCCTTGAACTTTACAAATATGTTTGCTTTTCAGTAAGATCTGGATTCACTGACTTTAAAGCAGTACTAAGAATCTCAAAGTTAAGTTTCTGTGTGTGTACTTTCGTGGTCCAACACCCCAGATGCTCTGAGGACTGTAGCAGCAGGATCTTTGCAATACCACATCCTAAAGGCAGTTCTACATTGGTAAATCAGTAAATTAACAAATTGCTATATTTACAGGGGTAGTAATAAAACAAACATTCTTTGCCATGTCTTTTGCCCTCAGGCTGATAACCTTCATCTGTGCTCAGAAATGTCTGGCCTCCAGAATGGATAGGCCAGCAGTAAATAAATGGAGATGCTGAAGGATGACCACGCTCGGGACTGCCTGGCAAGGAATCGTGGTTATGGGCCTGCATTATGACATGGGCCCATCCCCAGTCTTTCTTGGATCATGTTCCAAAGATGAAAAAAAAACCAATTTGATCTACTAAGATTTAGCCTAAATTCCTCAATCTGCATTATACTGTTTGGAGCTTCAGATCTTTAAGTGCTGAAATCAAAATCCTGACCTCTTGTGGCCATTAAACTTCCCAGCAAAACAGTTCACAACTCGGCAAGTAGACAAAACTCCTGCTTGGCATGAAATGTTCAGTGTTCTTCAGGCCAGGTACTCTCTCACCTGGAAAAGCTACAGAATGCTTAGGTCAGGTGTATTATTTATTGGTAGCCTAGCAATCCATGTGCAGTGATGTTCTCCACATGTGGAATTCCTCTATCTGAGGATAACTGAATATCTGGATGCTTCATAAGTATATGGTCCTCAAGGATGTATTTCCAGCCTACATGCACAGCAGATCCCGAGGCTACTGTTATTCAGAATAACACACCAAGCCAAGCAGCATACATTATCAGTATGTATAAATACATTACATTAAAGGTGTATACTAACAAAGATAAAAGAATGCATGAATAAAACTTATTTACATTAAAATAATTGGGTTTGGAAGTTATTCTATCACCATCTATATAAAGATTGAATATAACCAATGCAATACTACTCATTTTAATTTACAAGATAGATTTGTTCATAATTTTACTTGTATAACACAGGAAAGTAAGCACAGTGTTTTAAATCAAATTGCATTTTATTAGTGTTTCTTTCTGGAATTGCAGTTCACTTCTGACACCCCCAAAGGCTTATCCATATGTTTTGTTTTATAGTTATGAGCAACAGTGAAACCAATGTACATAAAAATAAGCCTTTGCAGAGCTGAAGTCTTGCTGGTAGCCTGCTTTTATATTCAACATGTGGGAAAAAAACAACCATACAAGTAAAATCAAAGTACTACCATCCTCATTGCTCCAATTCTCTGCATTTTGTCACTTCACATTCTCTCAAAAAGAACAAAAACTTACACTGGCAAACCTATAGGATAGACAAAATACTTTGTAGAAAGATATTTTAACAAGCATTTAACCAGTGTTTTTAATCTCGTGTTCTCCTCAGGTCTCTGCTTCTAATATGTCAGTGTTCTCTTTTTTCCCTCTGAAATGAATTGACATTTCATTTGCATATGTTGACAGGCATGGACTGTATTCCTTACAGTCCCAGGTACTTACTACCCATATTTATGAGACAGTTCTTACAGGACGTTTATCACAGCAGCTCATCCTCTATTCCAGTAAGCAACATCGGGTTGTTCCCAAGTGTTATGATTGTCTCATTGCTTTACTGCTGGATTACATTTTATCCTCTCCTTGCACATCTCATGCTCCTGCTGCAATCAGTGAATTCTGGTACACAGTGAAGGCAGGAACAAGTTCTCATCATGATGATGATACAACCTGACAGCATCTTGAAATGTCGCAGTGTCAGAGAGCGCTCTCACGTACTTTGTGTAAGACTGTGGTAGGCTTGTGGTTTTACCAGGAATGCTGAACAACATGTGAGTGTTATTTTGCTTCATACATAAAAGTGCAGTAGACATCAGTGAAACTGATAACCTGACCAGATTGCTTTTGGCAGAAGAAATAAAAGGTTCTTCTAGGGAACAAAGTACATCATAGGGCATTTTGAGCTAGCAGAAATAAAGTGACAGTAAAAAGTATATTTTAAGTGTTAATAAAAAGAAGTTGCTTTCACAAGGCACAGTGTTTTTTAATTAGTTGCAGCACTGTCTTGAAAACCTCTTCCTTGGAGGGACTGGCATCAACCTCTTGGCACGCAGGATTCACCATCCTTCTGTACGACTCTTCAATTCTATTTTAAAACAAGAGTAATAAAGCAAATTGCAGGGATGTTAAGTGGCATTACTCATCGATCTCAGAAGAAAGTGCTGGCACCACAGAGACAATGGAAAAAAATGTAATATGAAGCTAAGTATGAAATCTACTGCAAAGAGCAATGAACCATTAGGAAAACCTCAGAATGCATAGTTTCCTTGACAGTGATTGTCAGATCCATAACAATATTCACATGGCATGACACTGATGTATTTCTTTCTTTATGGCTTAGCTCTAGAAACTGTCCAGAACAGCCATACAGTGGGCATTCTGCTTCTAACACCTGAGTTAATTTATCTGGAGCCTGTCAATGTGCCTCTGAACTATACGGCATGGCAATGGTATGCCCACTGATTGATGTCAGCTTAGAGTCACTGGAGAACTGGAGAAAGACTACAGAGTTCACACATCATTTAACTCTTTCCTCTGATTAGCTTTGCTAACTAGATGAATAATGGCATGAAACATGGGATGAAAACCTCCATGCCTAGGCAGAATAGAAGCCTTCTCATAATGCATAATATTCTCATTTAGTCTCTGAGGATGTGAACGGGGATGTGACTATCACTTCATCAGTTCCCACAAGAATTATTAATGTCTAACATTTAGGCCGCAAGTCGTAAGATGAATCAAACAACTCTGAATGTTCTCCCATCCCGGCTGATATAATTAACCAGCAGAATAACCAAAGGTTTTCTGGAGGAAACAAGAAGCAACAGAATTAAAACATGAAAGACTGAGCGACTGAAGGAATTGGGGCTGTTTAGTCTGGGGAAGAGGAGGCTGAGAGGAGACCTTATTGCTCTCTTCCAATACCTGAAAGGTGACTGCAGTGAGAGTGGGGTTGGTCTCTTCTCACTGGTGACAGGTGACAGGATGAGGGGGAATGGCCTCAAGTTGTGCCAGGAGAGGTTTAGGTTGGATATCAGGAAAAACCTCTTTACAGAAAGGGTTGTTAAGCACTGGCATAGGGTCTCCAGGGAAGTGGTTGAGTCACCATCCTTGGATGTGTTTAAAAACTGTTTGGATGTGGTGCTCATGGGCATAATTTAGCAGAGGGTTGTTTGTTAGGGTAGTATGGTTAGGTTGTGGTTGGACTCGATGATCTTTAAGGTCTTTTCCAACCTGAGAAATTCTATGATTCTATGAGTCTATGATCTTTAAATGGTATCATTTTCTCTCAGTACACCCATCCTCACATAGGCCCCGCTGTGTGAACTGTATGTCTGCACAGAGCCTCTGTCAAAATTAAGAAATATATTTTTTAAAATGTGCCATCAATATAAATGCTAAAACTCTAGAGGTAAGTTTCAGCTTTGAGATTTGTGTATATGGACACCTACATTCAACTGTTGATGTGGAAGTACTTCCAAGAGCACTAGTTATTCAAGCTCTCACTGCAGAAAAAGATTATGTCCTCAATGCATTTGGTGGTGCCTAGACAGCAATTCAGCTCACCCTGAAGTAGGATATCTAGGGTGCAATTCAGGTGCCTAAATGTGTGTATCAAGTGCTGCTTGAGACGACGTGGTCTAATCTCATTTAGCTTCCAGCTGCTGACCCAGAAAGGGTCCACAGGTTATGTGTCATACCTGTCAGCATCTTGAAGATGCCCTAGAATACCTCAGATGGCTCTAGATATTTATTCTTATATCACTGGTTTCCTAGCATCTGCCCAGCTGAATCACACTGAAGGCTGCACTGACTATGCTGGCTATATGGGAGACTGAAATTATTCACCTGTAGCTTTCAAACATGTTTAATTAAAAATGACAAGATTTACCTGCCTTATCAGCCATGAATCTTTTTTAAATAAATAAATAAATAAATAAAACCTCCACAAAATGTAGAGATACGGGAATCCTTGTCCCAGTAACATAAGCAGGACATTTTGTTACTGATTCCACAGGAACCAAGACTGCCTCCATCCTCTTCCCTTCATTAAAGTATACCTTTGTCGAAACAAGCTGTTAGCTTCCAGTTCAGCCTCTTCCTTTGTTCTCTCCAGCCCTCGAGCCTCAAGCCTCCGGGCTCGCTCCTCAGGGCTGACAGTTAGGAGAAGAACAAGATCGGGTTTGAGCAGGTCTTCAGGCCACTTATACACGGCATCGTGATCTGGTGGAAGATTCTGGATGTTCCCATCTGTTTCAGTGGCTACTGTATAAGCAGCTGTGCTATGCCAATACCTGTCAGGAAAATACAGAAGGAACAGAAAGACATTTTAGAATAGACACAGATTCTTCAATAACAGAGGAGGCAAGTGTCAATATAACATGTTGCCATGAGAGGTGGTAGATGCCTCATCCAGGTCAGGATAGGTGGGGCTCTGAGCAACCTGATCTAGCTGTAGGTGTCCCTGTTCATTGCAAGGGAGTTGGATGAGATGATCTTTAAGGGTCCCGTCCAACTATATGATTCTATGCTGCTGATTCTATGATAACCACAAGTAAAAGAATGACTACGTAGTTGATGCTGGGAGTTTGAAGGCAGCTATAGAGAACAATTCTGTGTCTTCCAGAATTGCAATATTACTCTATAAAGGTCAGAATCATTGTGAATTATGAATTAAAAGGTATGGCAGAAGCTACACATTAGGTAAAATGTTCCAGATACTCCTATCAAAATAAAGTCTTCTCATACAATGAGAGGGACAAAATAGAGAGTGTTACATAATATTTTCAAATCCAATAACCAGTTTTGTTTTGTGATTTCTATACCACTATATGCAGCAAATTTGGTAGCAAACGCGGTCTTCAACCACATGTTAATGAAGATTATCTTTATTAATGGTTGCCCATTTCGCTAGTGATTAACATTCCCACCACTATGAGGTACTACGCTGTTCACATTTCCGTTTTTAAGGCTGGTTAAAAATACCACTCACAGATACACAAACAAATTCTGGGCAGTGGAAGGGGAGGAGGTCATAGTCTATTGAAACATGTGTGGGGTTCCAAAGTACATACAGACTGCCCTTATTAAGAATAAGAGAGGTGGCTGATGCTTCATGCTTGCCAGTGTTCAATAAACATTTGGACAATGCTCTCAGTAATGTGCTTTAACATTTAGTTGGCACTGACTTGAAGTGGCAGTTGGACTCAATGATCCCTTAAGGTCCCTTGCAACTTTTCTTTTCTCTTTTCTTCCCTTTTTCCTTTCCTTTCCTTTCCTTTCCCTTCTCTTCCCTCCCCTCCCCTTCCCTTTCTTCTTTCTTTTCCTTTCTTTTCTTTCTTTCCACTGAGCAACCGGATGATGATACTGATGTAAGTGGACTTCTTAAATATACAAACCTGTCTACAATCACAGGTGCCTGAGTGGATGCTTTCGCTATTTCTGAAGCAAGGATGTAGTTGCCCGCAGCATAAAAGGCCCTTCTAATGGGTGTTGGCTCTTCATCAAATATTGTCCTCCACTGGCTGATGCAAGCTGGCGGAGACCTTAACAGAACGGCGCCCAGGGCATCTTTAACTGACTGTGTTACTGTGGTTTTGCCTGCATTTCATTTACAAAAGGAAACATTTGTTATATATCACTCCAGATGCAGCTGAATTTTAAAAACTGAAAAGTGCTTTTCTTTTTTTACTTGGAGTACTTGTTCTGACACCGGTGTAGCCTGAATACCTTGTGATAAGGCTTTTGGTGGAAAGTGCTTATGAGCTTGACTCAAAGGTTATTAATTACTCCACTTTCATCTCTCTGGACCTCCTCTTCCCTTCCACCAGTTCTCTAGATTCACTCCTTTAAATGCATTATGAATACCAATTTCTCTATATATCCATTTACAGTATTTTTCTACGCAACAATCTGTGTCGCATACAATACTATCAACCAATCTTGCTTTTTATAAGCAATTTTCAGTTCTGTTTGACAAAAATACAGAAAACAAAGTTATTCAGAAGCAACTCATACTTCTCCCTGTGACAAACTGTTGCCAGTTTCCCAGCCCACCACTACTTTAGCACCAGTAGTTGAGTTTACTCGTCAACAAAATATTCTTCATAATCTGCACAAGAACTACAATTTCCAGCACAACACACTTTGTGTTTCTTCATCTACATAGAAGAAGAATTGAACCATAGAATGAAAATCAGTAAATGAGGGAAGGTAGACTGGTATTTATAATGGCTAACTATTCATGTCATAAGTCTACAGGATTTTCTGAATTTTTGAGCTTTTGATTTTTTTGAATATAATTTAGGTGTGTCTCAAAGCCATAGCAGTTATTCTTCCCAACAACTCCTACTGCTCTTCACCCACACCACGCTCCTACCTGTGGCATCCAGCCCCTCAAACACCACGACGGGAAACTCTCCCTTCCGCTGACCCTCGGGGCACTTCTCCAGGATGTCCAGCACCGATCCAGCCTCCGGAATCCGCGCCGCGCACTGCGGGAGAGAGTTAAACCTTCGTACCTGCCTGCCAACCCCACGGAACGGTGCGCCCCGCAGTCCCCCTGGAGCTCACCTCCCGCAGGCGGCGGCGGACGGCTGGGGCGGCGGCGGGCAGAGCGCGACAGAGGGGGCCCGGCGGCCCCGAGGTGCAGCCTGGCAGCATCGCCGCCCGCTGCCGCTGCCGCTGCCACTGCCACACCGGAGCGGGCGCGGAAGGGGGCGGGCCGTCGCGGTGCCGGCGAGAAACGAAACTAACTCGTGTCTGTGAGGAAAAGCAAGGGCTGCGTCTCTGGGGGAAGGGTTTTCTGCTCCTCCTCCCCTCGTTTGGTGGATCGCGGGAGTGCTCCCAGCGGGAAAATGCTACGTGCAGGCTGAGCGTGGCTGGGGTGGAAGTGAAAGTGAAAAAAAGATAGCGACAGACGTTTTTTTGTTTGTTTCTGATATCCTCTCTCTGATGACCAGTGATAAACCCGAGGGAACGGCATGGAGCTGCTTCAGGGGAGGGTCAGGTAGGGGTTAGGGACAGACTCTGCACCGGAGGGCAGTGGGCATGGAAAGGCTGCCCAGGGCAGTGGGCACGGCCCCGAGTGCCGGAGTTCAAGGAGCGTTTGGACACCGCCCTCAAGCATAGAGTTGGATTTTGGGTGCTCCGGTGTGGAGCGAGGAGTTGGACTTAATGATCCTTGTGGGTCCCTTCCAACTCAGGACCATCTATGATTACATGATTCTTGATAGCTGCTGTGACACTGTCCAAAATACGGATTTTGTGCTTTTTGAAATATTTATCTTGTAAAATAGGAGAATCTGAAGCAGTCCCATTTTGCCCTTTAAATAGCTGGAAAACTGCACCTTGGAGATACCCAAGTTGACTTCTGAGTATCATAGAATCCTAGAATAGAATCATTAAGGTTGGAAAAGAAGTCTGAGATCATCTAATTCCACTGTCAACTCACCTCCACCATGCCTACTAACCATGTCCCTCAGAGCCACTTCTCCACGTTTCTTGAGCACCTACAGGGATGATAAATCCACTACTTCCCTGGGCAGCCTGTGCCAGTGCCTCACCACTCTTTCTGAGAAGAAGTGTTTCCTAATATCTAAATTGGACCTTCTCTGGCACAACTTGAGGCCATTCTCTCTCATCCTATCAGTGGTATGCATGAGAAGAGGCTGAACCCCAACTCAGCACAAACTCCTTTCATGCAGTTGTAGAGAGTGATAAGGTCTCCCCTGAGCCTCCTCCTTTCCAGACTGAACAATCCCAGGTCTTTCAGCCACTCCCCACAGGACTTGTGCTCTAGATTCCTCACAGCTTTGTTGCCCTTCTCTGAACACCCTCCAGGACCTCAAAGTCTTTCTTGTAGTGAGGCACCCAATACTGAACATAGTATTTGAGGTGCGGCCTCACCAGAGCTAAGTAAATACAGAATATAAAAGAGAGTACACTCTGTAAGAGATTCCTCAGGAGTTTGAACTTTAAGCTCATATCCTACTTCTTTCAGTAAGTGCCCTCTACTTATAAAATAGCTGACTTTGGTAAATAACGATTCAACACTCAACTTATTTACCACCTTCATGATTTTGTAAAGCTGACTCAGATTTCCCCCTCAGGT
Source organism: Gallus gallus (assembly GCF_016699485.2). Lineage (NCBI taxonomy): Eukaryota > Metazoa > Chordata > Aves > Galliformes > Phasianidae > Gallus > Gallus gallus. The sequence continues at coordinate 94,673,329 of NC_052534.1, forward strand.
TTGTCATACAGAAGTGAGAGCCCTGCCTGCTGATCAGCCCCCTTGCTCATTTGGTTCCAAGGACAACTTTAACACCATGAGGTTCTACTAAGTTGTGTGGACCAGAATTGTACCACTTCTCAAAGTATAGCTCTATGTGCCCAGTTTGCACAGAACAGCAAATTAATGCCATCTCTCTTATTCTCGATGTTTGGTATTAAGTTTTCGTTGACTTTGTTTTGGCTGCTGCCTCCTACAGAGCCAGTGGTTTCAGGAGGGTAACTGAACTCTGAGGTGTCTTTCCTCAGGTGGAAGTATAACCATGGAGCTTACCATTATGCAAATGTAGTTTCGATTATTTTTTTTTCATATGTGCACTGTGTTATACTTCCTTACACTGAAGCTTCTCTGCTACTTCTCTTTTGTTCATTCAGCTCTTTGACTCACAGCCAAGTTTTGCTTGAAAACCTGCCCTCATTGACTTCTCTGGTTCCTTGCTTGTCTGTTTTCCTTATTTCCCGATAGCACTGCTGCCTTTCCCTGATAACTCAGTGTTTACTTTCATTTTCCATTTTCCATTTTCCCCTCCCACCACACTGATCTGACCCAGTTCACAAGCATTCCAGAGCCAAGCAGCCAGTGCTTCTTTTCCTTTTAATAGTATGTTTAAGAGATCACTTTTATGTGTGACTTTCTGTTCTCTTGGCTAACTACTTAAAACTGTCTTTGTGCAAGATTTCAGGTACTTCACAACAAATTATACAGAAATAGCCAGGTAAAAACAGAGGAGAATGGAGTTGCCTTTTTTTTTTCTCCAAGGCAGATCTTTGTGTTTAGAATCAATGTAGAGAGTATAAATCTGTTTCGAAATTAACTTATACTAAACATTTTTCACTTTCTTCAACCGTACCTTTATCATTTTGTCTTTTGTACAGCAGGAAATGATGCTGAAGAGCAAATGTGCTAACTATGTGAAAAGCACTATTCTCCTGGAACATTATTTTCAAGTTCTGCTTTTCTAGCAAAAAAGGAAGCACAGCAGTATTAGCCACGTATATCCTGCTGGATTCTTCTATGCCAGTCATGAGTCTATGTGCCACCCAGTTTGCCATTAATAGCAGCATTCAAACATTTCTGAAATATTATGTGTACATTGAAAATATCTTTGATGCATACCTGAGGAACTGAAACACACGGGGTTCTGGGATGCCATTCTCTCACTGCAAGAGTGCTGTCAGGAACAGAGGGAGGGAACCAGATCTCCTGCCACTTACAGAGACCACTGTGCTTTTCTGAACCTCCTCTTGAAGGCTATAGGCCAGAAAATCAGCCATTGCTTGCAACATTTACTGTAGATTGCTAGTACTTGTACATCCTCAGAGGGCACATCCAGGTCTGGGTTTACACTGCAGTAACAATCAGACATAGGCTTTACATGTAATGCAGAGAGCATCATCTGAATACACACTCAGCTGAAGCAAAAATTAGAGAGAGATTTCATAATTGCCATTTCCTAAGAAAGCTCAGAGAAAATTATGAAGAACAGGAAGTCTTGAGTAAACTTCAGTGTTAAGTTCTCTGTACTTTTTTTTTTTTTCCCCTGGAAATACAGATCCCTCTTTCAAAAAGGAGCCCAGTTCAAAAATGCCAATGTTTTACTTTACTGATACTCTTCAGACATTGTTTCAGAATCTTTTTGCAACAGATGTAAATCTTGTGTTGAGATAAACTGGTGATCATTAAAAAATTAAATTGATTTTGGAAATTACATGTTTTGACGCATATTTTGCCATATGAGACTCACTACTGGAAGTCTTTAAGATCTCGTGCCTACCTTCCACAAACATTCTCAGCAAAAGATCACAGAATCATAGAATGGCTTGGGTTGGAAAGGACCTCAAAGATCATTCAGTTCCAGTCCCCCTGCTGTGGACTGGTTACCCCCCACCAGGGTGGCCCACCCAACCTGGCCTTGAGTGTCTCCAAGGATGGGTCACCCACACCAGCTGTGCCACGGCCTCACTGCCCCCTGAGTGAAAAATTTCCCTATAACATCTAATCTAAATTAAAAATGACATGAAAACCTGCAAGCGCTATGCTTCTTGTAGCAGAAACAAGAAGGCCTCATCAGCAGGCTCTTCATGATAAGGAGTCCTGAAATAGAGCCCAACGCACAGATGTCTGTTGTCTGATCCCTGACAGACATTTACCCACAACAGATGTTCAACTCAAGGAAGGGAAAAAGTTGTGCTCCCTGTAGTTGCACTGGCTGAACTTGACATGAATGTAAGTTATAAATTAGGTGAGAAAGTAATATGAGTTGGAGTAGAGAAAATACAACATGTGAGAAAGTTTCTAACATGAAGCGGAGGGGATTATGTAAGTGAGGGAAGAACTGAGGATACCAGAAAAGCCTGCTTTCATCCTTAAGCTTGTGTCTTACACAAACCTGAAGGAGCTAGAAGGGCATGTGGATCACATCTCGTGTGGGCAACTCATTGAAATACATTGTTGATAAACTCCAAGACAATTTTGGAAACCTCAGGAACTGAGAAGTTTCTTGTCATACTGCAACAACCCATTTGTAAGGTGGTGTTATGAAGACCAGACACAGCAGAAAGACTCTCTTCCCACCCTTCTGACCTGGATCCAGCAAAGATGGCTGATAGAGAACCTGTACACTGGCTTAAGAGGAAAGCTGAAACCCCATCTGTTACGGTCCAGCCATTAGTGGGCCAGGTCAGCTTCAGGAGAGTAGCAGTTCGGAAAGCAAATGGTATCCTAGGCTCCATCAGAAAATGGGTGGCCAGCAGGGAGAGGGAGGTGATTGTCCCTCTCTACTCTGTCCCCATGAGGCCCCATCTGGAGTACTGTGTCCAGGCCTGGGGCACCCAGTACAAGAAAGACAGGGAGTGATGGAGAGGGTCCAGAGGAGGGCCACTAAGATGATCAGAGGGCGGAGTACCTCTCCTACGAAGACAGGCTGAGGGAGCTGGGCTTGTTCAGCTTGGAGAAAAGAAGGCTGTGGGGTGACCTCATTGCAGCCTTCCAGTAACTAAAGGGAGCTTATAAACAGGAGGGGAGTCAACTCTTTACAAGGGTAATGACAAGACAAGGGGAAATGGTTTTAAGTTGAAGGAGGGAAGCTTTAGGTTGGATGTCAGGGGAAAGTTCTTTACTGTGAGAGTGGTGAGGTGTTGGGACAGGCTGCCCAGAGAGGTTGTGGATTCCCTGTCCCTGGAGGCATGCAAGGCTAGGTTGGATGGGGCCCTGGAAAATCTGATCTAGTATTAAATGTGGAGGTTGATGGCCTCACTGTGGAAGGGGGCTGGAGTTTCACGATCCTTGAGGTCTCTTCCAAACTGGGCCATTCTGTGATTCTGTAATGATGTGAGTGAATCATAGAATCATAAAATGGTTTGAGTCATAAGGGACCTTAAGATCATTTAGTTCCAATCCTCTGCAGTGGGCAGAGTTGGCCACCACAAAATGGATGGCCCCATCCAACCTGGCTTTGAACCCCTCCAAGGATGGGGCATCTATAGCTGCTCTGCGCCAGGGCCTCATCACGCTCAGTAGAACACAAGCTCAGCTGTCACCCTTCCCTCTCCCTTTTCCACTGCAAGAACTGAAGCCACAGAGCCCACACCCAGTAGGACTCCTCAGGTGATGGAAGTGCCCGGCCCTACGGAGGTGACAACAGCCACACCGCAGCCTCGAGAGGAGCGGGCTCGGTGCCAAATTTCTTCTCATCGAGAAGGGAAAGCGAAACCCAGAGCTTCCCCGTGCCGTGCGGTGAGGTGCCGTGCCGCGGCGGGCGGGGCGGGCTGCGCCGCCGCTCTTATAAAGCGGAGCGCCGGGCTCCTCGCTGCGGTGCGAGATCCGAGCCGGACGGAGCAGAGTATCATAAAGCCGAGCCGAGCCGAGCCGAGCCGAGCCGAGCCGAGCCGAGCCGAGCCGAGACTAGACTAAACTGATCAAGCTGAGTTGAGCCGTGCCGATTCGAACCCAGCAGGGACAAGTCGAGCCAAATCGAGGCGGTCCAGCTGAACTTCAGTGCACGTCTTTTGGTCGAACCGAGCCGAGCTATGCTGCTGGGCGTTCTGGATCACCTGCCGCTGGCCCTGGCGCGGGCGGTGCTGGCAGCGCTGCGCGGGCGGCTGAGCGCGCTGTGCTGGGGGCTGACGCCCCTCGTTCTGCCTCTGCTCTCCTGGAGGCGGCGGTCGGGCCCCGACACCCCCGCGGCACCCCGGGAGAACAAGGACGAGACAGTTCCGACTCCCACCAGCGTCAATTATCACTTCACCAGGCAGTGCAACTACAAGTGTGGTTTCTGCTTCCACACGGCCAAGACCTCCTTCGTGCTGCCCCTGGAGGAAGCCAAGCGGGGGCTGGCAATGCTTAAGGAGGCGGGTAAGTCTAGGGGCCACTGGGAGAGGTAGAGAGAGGGATGCATGGGAACCATAAGCAGAACCAAATGACATTGAATAAGTCAGTCTCTTTAGCAGGTTCTGTTGTGGTAGGACTAAGGGGAAGAGGTTTCAAAATAAAAGAGGGGAGATTTAAACTGGATATAAGGAAAAAGTTTTTTACTATAAGAATGGTGTGGCACTGGGATGGGTTGACCAGAGACATGGTGGACACCTAATCCTAGAGACGTTCAGGGTCTGGCTGGATGGGGATTTAAGCAACCTGGCTGAGCTGTAGGTTTCCCTGTCCCTATAGAGGTGCTGGACTAGATGGCCTTTGAAGGTCCTTTCCAACTCACATGACTATGGTTCTAAGTCATTCTGTAACTGCCACGGTCATAATATCATAATATTGCTGGACTGGGGTGTTGGAAAGTAGTGGTCAATAGGCAGACAGGCTCATAACATCATTCTTTGGTCCTTTTCTAGGAATGGAGAAAATAAATTTCTCAGGAGGAGAACCATTTCTTCAGGACAGAGGCGAATTTGTAGGCCAGCTGGTCCAGTTCTGCAAAGAGGAGCTGAAACTGCCAAGCGTCAGCATTGTGAGCAATGGCAGCCTGATCAGGGAACGGTGGTTCAAGAAGTATGGTAAGAAAAGTTCACTGTGCAAAACGAGCACTGGTAGGGTTTGAGAAACAGACTGGGGCGGCCTCCTGGAAGGATACTAGGCAGTGGCTTCTTAGTAGTTCATTTTCAGGTTGGATAGTAGGAAAGATTTATACTCAGGCAGAGTGGTGAGGTATTGGAACGGGGTGCCCAGGAAGGTGATGTTCCTGGAGGTGCTCAAGAAGTGTGGAGATGTGGCACTGAGGGACGTGGTTAGTGGGCGTGGTGGAAATGTGTTCATGGTTGGACCAGATGATCTTAGTGGTCATTTCCTTCCAACCTTAATGATTCCATGATTACAGTGCCTATGAACCAAGAGTAACTTACAGTGAAATACTGTTAATTACGCATTCTGAATATATGCAGTCAGTTCTATTGCCTCTCTGGTACAATAGCGTAATAAAATAACTCAGCCTGTCTCCATAATGCTAGAAGGGTGGTGTGCCTTTTGAAGATGGTACTGCTGTGGTTTTTGTGGTTGATGTAATGATTTCACAGAACTGTAGTTGGATGATGCTTGGTGATAGATCGTGAGGAAGTGAAACTAGGCAGACTACAACAATTTCCAAATGAAAAAAACAAAAACAAAAACAAAAACAAAACATACTGCTTATTGATTTCTGAAACTTGTTTTCAGGTGAATATTTAGACATTCTGGCAATTTCATGTGATAGTTTTAATGAGGAAGTCAACGTTTTAATTGGTCGTGGTCAAGGAAGGAAGAACCATGTGGAAAATCTGCATAAACTGAGGCAGTGGTGCCGAGATTATGCTGTTGCTTTCAAAATAAACTCCGTGATCAACAGATTTAATGTTGAGGAAGATATGAATGAGCAGATCAAGGCACTCAATCCTGTGCGCTGGAAGGTAAGAAAATAGTGTGCACTATAGGTTACCCTTCAGAGAAAACTGGTGATGAAATGAGGTTCTGTAATTCTCTGAAAGTCTAATGGCCATGGTCAGAGCTCCAACTCCAGCTTGGGGTGATAGTAGGGGACATTTTGTCAGTGCTACATGTTGTTGAGATGGGTTGTCTCTCATTCTGCACTTAAATGGAGCTCAGTGTGTCAAGAATCTTCTCTGTTTTGATATTTACAGGAAATTCTTATTTCACCGTACATAGATCTATTTTTTTATGATTTTAAAAATAAGACAGAAGGCCTTTAATATTTGAAAATGTGTGATGGTGTAGAGAAAATGAAGCGAAGGTAGCGTACAATGATATATAATTAGCAGCATAGAACTTTATACATTAATGTTCTCTTACAGCGTATTAGCGGACAGTATGTCTATATTATAGTCTACTAGCACCGTATTAATTGATATGTTATTATCCATTTAAATATAGGTAAAGATAATGTGACTTAGAAATAGGAGACGGCTTGTCTAATAGTTTCTCATTATTCTATGATACTGTATTTCTATTTGCTTCATGGGAATAGGTGTACACTCACTATTTTTTTCAGAAGAAAAGTAACTATGGGCAAAATCTTGATCTTATTAAAGGAGCACAAAGAAAATGTGACATACATTTTAACATTCTGTCAAGCTTCCTGGCCTATTTTCTTACTGGGGTTTTTGAGCCTGTTGATGGCAAAGGCATCTCTTTTCCCCTAATGTCTATTCCGAATGTATTTGAAGACTTGGCCTGTAGAAGGAGTTCATTAAGTAGACAAACTTTCATTATGTTTCTGGGAAATCTTCTCTGTGTTTTTTCTGGTCATCTGAAGCTAGCTAAACTTGCAGTTCCATAACAAATTGAAATAATAAAGAATACAGATTGACTTGATAGTCTGCATGCCACATAGCACTTACCAGTATTTGTAATATAACCATAATAGTTGAGGTTCAATCAGAAGTTTGTTTTTGGCTTTGATTATCAGAGCCCTTATTAAGACTAGAGCAGTTAAGATTTATGTGGAAATCTGGTCAAGAACCATGACTGTGTAATTGCATATAGAACCATGCAACGTTAATTTGCTAAATCTTTTGTATTGTATTCACTCACGTAATCACAGTTTCTACCAGCGTGGCTCCAGACAGAAAAAAAAATTAAAGATATTGCTACCAAGACTATTGAAGGTATTTGTAGTGTTTTGAGGCATGTAAAGTCATAAAATCATACCATGGTGTGTTTTGTTTTCAGGTGTTCCAGTGCCTAATCATTGAAGGAGAGAACAGTGGGGAAGATGCTCTGAGAGAAGCAGATAAATTTGTTATCAGCGATGAAGACTTTGAGCAATTCCTGGAACGCCACAAAGATATCTCCTGTTTGGTACCTGAATCTAATCAGAAGGTAAAACTGAGACTGACCTTTCATAACATTATTTTGTGGCTAGCTGGAAAGGTAGTTGATAACTAGTGGGTGTCATGGTAATTAGCACTTTCTCTATTAGTATTGGGTTAGAAGAGCTACAGTGAGACTTAGCACCTGCTTTTGTTATGGTGGAAACCAAAGTATTTTATTTTCTTTAAGGCTTCTCAATGAGGATGAAGTTATTAATTAAAAAGTAAAAAATCATTGATCTCAGTTCTATGGAAGCTGGTGGGATTCCTGTCACAGTGTTGTGTGGCCCTCTGAATTACGTGGGTATAAAATGTATCAGCACAAAAAAAGGTAGAAACAGAAATTTCTATAGTTGAGTTGTGAACTCTAAATACCTGTGGAACTAGATATGCCTCCCCTAGGAGTCTGACAAGGTTCAATATCAAAGTTAAGACAATTTGTACTCTTGGTTCTCCTTTCACTTATGAAGGCAATTTTCTTTTGGGGGAGACGGTGGACAGACAAGTAGGAGATACACAGGAGGTGCCCATTTAGCTCATGAAGTATATCTTATTTCTACTCCTGGCTTATTTCCTTATGCAGACCTGAGAGCTTTTTGATCTGGGAGATTACCACTGACATCTCTGTCTGCTGAGGTGATAATTAAGCAGCCCTGCTTAAATAGTCATGTCATTTGTTTGGCAAATGACTTAATCATTCTAGAATGCAAAACTGTAATTTTTGCTGATGTTAAACTTATCAGCAAACTTGAACATTATTTAGAGCACCCGAATACAGTTGGAAACCCACATTTAAATTTGACGTCTAAGATGTCATATTCAAATGGTTTCTGGCTTGTTCATGTGATAAGTCATAACAGTAATCCTGTTACTTACTCCTGTAAATTTGATCCAGATTCATTGAAGTCCATGGGAAGACACTACTCTGGTTCAGAGACTTGGATCAGGCTTTGAAAGAATAATTTGTTTGTCTTGTCCTTGACTTTCATGAAAGTAGAATTTTCACTTGTGTACTAATATTTTATTTTGATCTATTATAGATGAGAGATTCATACCTCATTTTGGATGAATATGTAAGTCTTTGTTTTGTTCTTAATATTTGCATGCTAATATATACTTATATGTACAACAGTGATAGCCCGTTTAATTTTTTTCTATGCATTCCATAAAATATTTTTTACTGTATAGTACAAGTGTAGTTTCTTCAACTCAAACACGTCGAGAACGGAATGTAAGTGTGACCTAAGCAGGAACTGCCACTGGCTTGCATGCATAATCTTGCAAATCTTAAAGTACATATGTATCATTGCCTCCTTCCTGTAATTTAAATATATAGAGCTTGTCCTGAAAGCTAAGTTTCAAAGTATACATTAATTTTATGTACAGTTGAAGAAAAGCATTAAATATTCAGGATTTGGGGTATGGTTTTGTTCCTGCTAATGTATGTCATTGTGTCTCACTGTGAGCCTCTGAGCCATCTGAGGACTACAGTGATATTCTTCATATGCTTACGCAGGCTGTTGTGGGGTTGCAATGCAAGATCATTCTGCTTAATTCTGTAGAAAAATTAAGCTTTTACAAATTAACTTTCTAACTTATTTCATACTGATTTTCCAGATGCGTTTTCTAAACTGTAGAAACGGACGGAAAGAGCCTTCCAAGTCTATCCTGGATGTTGGTGTAGAAGCGGCAGTAAAATTCAGTGGATTTGATGAGAAGATGTTCCTAAAACGAGGAGGAAAGTATGTGTGGAGTAAAGCAGACATGATTCTGGACTGGTAACTCAGTACACTGAGTTGTGAAGTGCATTTTGTAAAGAAAATTGTGTGTATATGTGTACTTTTATATAGGTGTATATATATGTTGAGTGCTGTTAACTACTATATGGTATACTGTACAGACTGATCTATAAATTGATACATGAGCAGTTCTATGATTCTATGATTCTATGAACATGTTCAATGTTTTTAGGATGCAGATTATTTTTTTACTTATTCACTGGTTGAATGTTACTGAGCAGCTACACTACAGAGCTTTCATAGAAATATGAAGGCCTTAATGGCAAACCATTAGGATGCCGTTACACAGTATCTTACACAGTGTTAAGATGATAAGAGTGCTTGCAGGAAAAAAAAACAAGCTCACTACATAGAACTGCAGTGGTTGATAAGTGCAAATTCATACGAGGAAATACTCTTATGCAAAGGTTTTTGCAGTTCCTTACCAGCTCACAAGAGGGCCCACGGGCAATCTTGTGGAAACAGCCCATGTCTTTTTCAGGAGTAGTAGAAGGTCAGAATGCTGTTATCTTTATATATAGTCTACAGGAGATTGGGATTTAAAAAAAAAAATCAACAAAATTTTCATTTTTAAAATGTTAAAAACGTCTGTTGTTTTTCTCCCTCCCCTCCATATTCATATATGGCTTTTGTAAAAATGTTGGGAGATGTAATTTTCTCTGAAAACATTGTTTTTAGTCATGTGAGAATGTAGTATTTCTCCTACAACATGAAAATGAATTTTACCCAATGACAAGCAACTTCTTGGTTCACGTTGGCAATGACCTCAGTTCTGACAAAAATTGGCAGTGGAAATAATGCTTGCATTTTATTCATAACTTTGTCCATTCTCCTTTCATCTGCAAATATTGGTTTATTATTTTTAATAGCCTCTTGCACACAGATTTGTTGAAGATCCTTTCTGAAATGAGTGAATAATATGTAAGGCACTTCACGCGTGTCTTCTCTTGAATGCAGGCAGTGCTTCTTCCCATGCTTTTTGTTTTGCTAAGGCATGGATGTGAAAACAGCAAGGATCATATATCATGTACCCTTCTTTTAAAGGTTGCTGGTCCTTACCTGCTGGTTGCTAACTGGCAGATATTGAGTGAAACTCATGGGGTTTTGTGAAGGCTGTCTGTGATTTGAAGAGCTGGCAGCATCAATATATAATAGAAAATAGACAAACAGGAACACCTTGTGATAATTAAATATGCTGTCTGCTTGCTTGGTTTTCTGATAATTTTATAGTTCTCTAATTACAGTTTTTCAAAGCTAATGGTCCCATCCTCCCCAGAGCTCTAATATGGGGGCCTGGGTGTAGCCTTTGCACAAACAGCAGTGAGCAGGAACTGCTTGTTCTCACTGCCCATTGCACTTGCTGCCCAAGCTGCCTCAAATGTCTAAATACTTTCAGAAACTGGGAGCCAGTATGCATTAAATGTACCATGTAGAGTACACCTTCTTTCCCTTTTCTGATTGCACTCATAATTGTAAAGACTTTTTAAAGAGGAATATCTTGCATCCACCCAGTGTACCTTCAGAACTGAAGGGGAAGGCACTTAAACAGGAGCTGCTTCTTCTGAGGAACAAAAAGGCACACCTCTGAAAACTGTGAAAATGTTTCAGTTTACAGTTCTTTCCATTTCTGTTTTTACTGCCCTGACTGCAAACGCAATGTCTCAATGGTGCTCTTCTGTCTTTTTGCATCTTGCCCTCACTTCCGACGCATTTCTGTATTTTTTTCCCTCGTTATTAATACTCAGTGACATTTTAAATGTGGCCCACACGCATTAACCCCACAGTCTTTTGGCAGCTGTTCCGCTGACCTCTGCTGGAGTTTTGCCCGAGTGCCAACTACGGGCAGCGCAAATCCGTGTGACTGCAGTGCTTGACTTCCTCTGTGCTCCCATTGCTCAGGCGTGAAGTCTGGCTTCTTCCTCAGCACCGACGCTGCATGATAGAAAAGGAGCATTCTCCTTTGCTGCTGGCTCAGCCCCAGCCCAAGGAAAGATTTAGTGCATCACTGTGTTGCTAAATCCACCCGCTTGCTGCTGCTGCAGAAAACGCCAGCTGTATCGCGGCGCGCAGATGTGCGGTGCACAAAACCCCATTCAGAGCCAGAAATCCTGCCATGCTTCCCTGAGTGTTCTGCTCTGTAAATGGCCATTGTTGTGCTGCAAGAGATCGCTGTGCTGCAGGAGGAAGCTGCAAGATAAACAAAAGGAGCTGAGAATGTGAAAACGCTGTGAATAGTTTGAACACTGAGGCATGGAGGATGGTTTTAATCACGAGGTTTTAAGTTATTTCTTAAAATGTTCAGGATTCTGCATTGCCTCTTGCTGCCATACATAGCTGAGAAAATGGTTCTGCTCTGCGTGACTCCGTCCTCCAAAGAAAATGCCACAATGTTGTGTACACTGTAAATGAAGAATTTGCCTAATGCAGTTTGACAGACAAACCTGAAAGTTAATAAACAGCTATTGGGATTTTTATATGCAAAATTCCTTTTTGGTATGAAATTAAAAATAATAATAATAAAAAACTTGGCTGCTTCTTGATTGACCTAGATAATTATTATTATTATTTTTCTTCACGATGGATCACAGATAGATTTGTGACTTTAATTCTGTGTTTGGAGCCAGAGAAGTAATATTAGGTTCAATAGGGCCGCTCCCAGGATGCAGGATTACACACACATGCACATCATGACCCTGAGAGTCAGGGGGCAAATTTCTGTCCTGCAAACACATATATACCTAATTGCATTTTCAGGTGTAATCCCGTAGCCGTACAGACACTACAACATTGGGTCAGGCAGCACCTTACTCTGAAGTTTACCAGCATTGTGCAGCTCTTCCTATTTATAAAATTTGTTGAGATGAAAGCTGGGGAGAACTGGTTCAGTTTAAATTAGCAGGATTATAACTTAAGTAATGGGTAATATTGTCATGTAAGATGCATTTTATGATGCACTTTTTTTCAATGTGAAAGAAGCTCAATGCGTTTGAATGCTACTGTCACATAATTTGTGCTGAATATTCTACGAGTATGTTACACATGGCAATATAATTTTCTACTTTCCTAAGTTTGCCTGTCACTTCTTTCTTTTTCTCTTTCTTTTTCTCTTTCTTTCTTTCTTCCTTTCTTTCTTCCTTCCTTTCTTTCTTTCTTTCTTTCTTCCTTTCTTCCTTTCTTCCTTTCTTCCTTTCTTCCTTTCTTTCTCTTTCTTTCTTTCCTTCTTTCCTTCTTTCTCTCTCTCTCTCTCTCTCTATCTTTCTTTCTTTCTTTCTCTCTCTCTCTCTCTCTCTCTCTTTCTCTCTTTCTCTCTTTTCTTTCAATATAACCCAGACCCACAATAGCTGAATAATTACTGCCTTCACAAGAGCTGTTACTGTGGACAAGGCCTGTGTTTAACACCAGGCTCTGCCTGGGCGATGCCAATGGCAGCATTGGATGGAGAACAAAGGTAGGGACTCTCCTGCTCACCTCTGCAGCTCGGTAGCTTTCTTTCATGCTTCCCCGTTGCTCCGTACATAAGCCAACAACAGGGAAGCAGTTGTTGGGATTTGTTTTATTTATTTATTTATTTATCTATTTATTTATCTATTTATTTATTGGTGGTGACCTTTTTTTTTCTTTTTTTTTTTCTTTCTTTCTTTCTTTTTTCGTTTTTTTTTTTTTTTTTTTTTCTGAACAATGCTTGCGAAAGAGCACCTGCAAAGCAGCCTCGTGGTTTCCTTATGTTTCTCCTCTTCCTTTCCGGACAACGAGGCTGAAATCCTTCTGCCTTCCTTTGTAAAACCCCCCATTGTTTCTTTCCTACCGCCGAACGACCTGTTTAGCCGCCGGGCCCGCAGCCACTGCCAAGGCAGGACAAAAGGAAGGAGAGCGGCGCGGCGCGGCGCGACACACCCGGCCGCTGCTTGGAGCGACGCGGCTGCCAAGCGGGAAAGCCCGGCATCCCCGCACTGCTCGCGGCCACAAGGGGGCGCCACAACGCCTGGCGCGGTGCAGCGCAGCGCGGCGCGGCCGCTTCAAAGCGAGCGGCGGCGGCACAGCGGCGGTTAATGGCGCTCGCGTAGCTGTGGGCGCGTCCGCCCCCGCGCGCCCTCACCCCACCCTCCGCCGCCGCCGGCCCTGGGGAAAAGCCCGCGAGCGGCGCTGGCCGCGCGCACTTCGGTCGGTGGTTGCCGGTGGGGGGAGACCATGCGTAGGGCGGCGGCGCCCGGCCGCAGTTCCACCGGGTAGCGCCGCGCACCTTCGCAACCTTCCCGGCAGGGCTGAAGCGGAGCGGTAAGGCGGCGGCAGGGAGCTGCGGGGCGGCAGCGGCGGGAGGGGTGGTGGCGGGAGGAGGGGTGCTGCTGGGAGGCTCTGCTGAGGATCTCGGGGGAGGTGAAAGGGTGTCCTCACAGCGGGTGGACGCAGGGTGCCCGGAATCCTTTACATAAGGGCCCCGCGGGTCCTCCGGTGCCGGTTGACAGCCGCTGGTCTCGGCCTCCCTGGGCGCGCGGTGCTGAGATCCCGTTGCCGTGTGCCGCCCGGCGGCGTGGGGGGGTACCGAGCGCTGCGCCGCTGGGGCCGGAGCCGCCCGAGGGGCGGATGGGTGCGCACCGGTGGAGCCGCTGCCCGCGGTTCAGCCTCCAGCGGGTGTCGCGGTGAGGGGAGGAGAGCGGTTCCTGGGAGTTGTGCGCCCGCTGTCCTGCGGTTTACACCCAGGAGCTCGTCCTCCATCCGGCAGTCCGTTCTCAGCAACGCACGGTGTAGTTCAGGGAGAGAAACGGATTTGTTCGGGTGACAGGGTGAAGAACTGGGAGCTGGAGATGTTTTCTCCCTTATTTTAGTTTCGTTCGCTGCAATTAAGAGGTGCTGCCATTGTTAGGGTTGATTTTTTTTCTTTCCTTTTGAAGTGTCAGAAGCCACGTGCGTGATAACAAGGTTGCTCTCTCCTTGAAACCAAGGGTGTCTTCTTGAAGTAGCAGCTCTGTGTCACTTTGTTTCTATGGCTTCTAAACAGGGAGCGCCGGTAGGGCAGGCTGAGGGAGAAGATGTAGGCTGCCCAAATTTCTCTCTGTTCTTGGAAATACTGTTATTTCTACCCTGGAACAAGTCATGCTGTGTTCCGCAATAAGTGGGAAGAATGGTTTATAAATAGATCCATATGTTTATATCGTTCACAGCGCGGCCAAACAACTGTTTATGTTGTGAAATGGGATTGCTTCATTTCACATCAGCTTATCAGTGCTGACCTAGAAGAGGCTGCAGCTGAAGTGGCGACGTTCTTTGGGCAGAGTGCTACTGGAAATGACATCAGTTCCAGTTGCTTGGCATTACAGCTCGTGGTTGCTAGCCTTGCTCATTGCCTCTGTGTGTTTTGCTTGTGGACCTGAGATCTAGCGAGAGGGTGTGGTGGAGGAAGGAGGCTGCGTGGGGATGTCCGGGGCAGATTGGTGCCTTAAACAAAGTGCTCGTACCTCAAGGGATCTTTGTGGCAAAGGAGGACAACTTGTATAATTGTAGAAGTTGGATAACTGACCTGTGGTGAGGGAAAATGACCCAAATTGAAGTTTGTTACATACCTAAAATAAGATTAAATGAGAAGAATTAGGAGGAGGGGAAAAAAAATGTTTACTTTTGCTTAGGAGTTACTTGTAAAATATAGCATTTATTTATTTTTTCCTTGGGAAGAAGTTTTATCCCTCCTCCCCTCCTTTTCTTGGACATCAAGTTTCATTATCCTCTTGTGTGATTGGAATACTGCTCGTGACAGGGAGAAGCCATCTGTGCTTGAAATAAGAGTGCGGTGTTTCAGTGTGATGCAACTCCTTCAATTGAGACATTCTTTGGGTAAAACCAAGGGTTAATTTTTGTCCTTTCCAAATGTTCTTTGTTCCTGTTCTAGGAACTGCTAGACCAAATCATGTGTTTATCATCTACAAGCTGTTATTGTAGAGTTTTGCCCTTGAAGCACAGCATTGTGAGTTATCTTCAATCAGTATTGAGTTATCTTTGAATACCGTGAGCTATCTTTACTTACAATCTGGAATCTGCATAGCTTGGTATTTTAAGGCAATAATTTGCGGAAAAAGATATCATAATGAACTGTTTTTATTGCTAGTGCTTTTTCCAGTGTTACATTCCATGTCTTTGTCCCATTTTTTTGGGGGGTGTATTTTTTTTTTTCCCTCAAATAACTTGTGACAACTTTTCTTTCAGTTAAGCCAAAGGACAAGGCTGCTATCCTAACCATGAGTTTTGGCCACGGTGCCAGACGGGGAGGAGGGGTGGGGGGTATGAATGGCCTTAGTGTATCTGCTGTATTTACAAGAGTGCTCTCATAGGCTGGCAGAGAGCTGTTGTTTGCCCTCCCGGTGCTGATGTAGGGAAAAAAACAACAGCTTGGATCATCTTGCAGTTTGGTCTGTTTGCGTAGACCCTCTCTCTCCTAGAGAATGGGTGTACAGGGAAATCAGAATGCGTTGCATTTCTTCTTGTGTTTCCCGTGGAGTAGTATTGATAGGCAGCTGTGTCAATAGGCTGTGGCTTGACCAGAAGATTTGCATTTAACTGGATGCCTTTTCTTATATCTTGAGTCACAAAAAAAAAAGGAAAGCAGTTACACACCAACACACCACTCAGCTGGGTTTGGTAATTCTGCTATGCCCAGCTTAGGCTGTGGTCAGCTGTTCTTTTTACAAGGTAGTTATTTTCCTCTGCAGAAAGGAGCTTGTAATGTTCGTATTTCACTGACCTTTTGAAGGAGATCAGGCAAAAAGATTATGATGATCATTTTTATTTCTTTTCCAGTTCTGATGGCTGAGGTAAGCTGTTCAAAGCACAGTTGCTTCTCTGGTTGCATGTTGCAAAGGAGTGGGAATAACTTTCTATTTCATAATCTGTATGCTTCAAATACAATTGGAAACACAGATTTCCTGCTTGTGAAGTCGCTGAATACTGGAGCTGAGAGTGCTTGTAGAAAGCTGATTTTCAAATACCTTGACTGCATGCTGGTGGTGATATTTACAGTGATGATGTGTAAGTGACCTTCCTCAAATTGCTGTGGGAGAAAAAAATGAACAGAGAAAGTGGAATAATTCCTGGTACTTGTTACTTACTTACTGTGAGAAATAAAACTTTCATCAGATAGTTCTAGTTTTGACAAGACAATGGCATCTTCTTTCTATAGGATCACTTCCATCTCTGCATCCAGAGAATGGCAAGTGGGCAATGGTTTCTTACATGGGAAGACTTGGCTGTGTTGTCTTCCGGGTACTGCTGTGTCAGTTTGA
Organism: Gallus gallus; assembly: GCF_016699485.2. NCBI lineage: Eukaryota > Metazoa > Chordata > Aves > Galliformes > Phasianidae > Gallus > Gallus gallus. The sequence continues at coordinate 94,689,739 of NC_052534.1, forward strand.
TGAAACTGCACCCTGTTGATACCAAGTGGAAACAACTTAGCAATAGGTGGACTAACGCTTATGTAGTGCAGCCTTTGATGTGATGGGTGCCCCACCCTTGGAAACACCCAAGGTCAGGCTGGATGGGGCTCTGAGCACCTGATCGAGCTGTAGGTGTCCCTGTTCACTGCAGGGGAGTTGTACTAGATGACCTTTAAAAGTCCCTTCCAAATCAAATGGTTCTATGGTTCTTTTTTCTACCACATAACATCCAAAGGATCATCTGAAATACTTAAGAGTGAAGATGGGCCTTGAAGACCATCTGAAAAATAAGATCCTGACTTTGTGTGCTCAGTCACAAATTCTTTAGCTGTGTACAAGTGCTCAGTATTCCTTGCATTGGTCAAAACTTTTCTTCTGAGCATCTAGTTTCCAAATCTTTGGAGTATTTGTATTTACTTTAGAATTTAATTTGGAAATTTAACTGGTCCAGTTTCCAGAGTACTGTAGTTATTCCCCACTATCATAAAACTCCACCATGAACTCATGCAATCTGTAAAATTGATCACATCTTCAGCTCAACCTGCCTTCATCTTTGCTCCAGCCCTGTAAATGGAATTAAATGCTACCTGGTAACTGTTGAACACATCCTCCTTTGTGGAGGACTCCTGAGGTTTTTAGCTAGTGGGGAATATAAATAGGAATCTGGGAAACTAATTTGGGAAACTATATTAAAGCAACAGTCCATTATGGCCCTTCTGCAATCTGTTGCACAATCAACTTCTTTTGCTTTCTATTTCTGTTGTTGCTGTTCACCAGATAGTCTGCTTCATGTCTCATTGCTGGTGAAGATCAACACAGAAATGTGTAGGTTTCTTAATTTTCCAGATACTAATCTCTTTTTCTATAGTTACACATATAGCTGTGATATATTACTTTATAATAAGTATAAAATATTTTTACCCTCTAATTTCTCCAAGCAATATCTGTAAGGGGGCTGATCTGGCAGAACTGCTGACGGAGCCAAATGTGTGTCTCACCCACAGTAGCTTTCCTGAAGCACTCCTTGCCCTGATTTCTGGTGCTTTTCTCTTTCTCAGCACCTTGCCCTTGAGGTGCATCCTCTCCTGATAACCAAGCTATGGTTCTCCTGACTGGGAGCAGTCTCTGCCCTTTGCAGGCTGTTGATGTGCCAAATGCCAAGTCTCCTTCGTAACTACTCTGCTGCATGTAGAGGGCAGAAAACTGAACCCTACCTGAGCCAACCTACCTTTGAGCTTGTTTGTGTATATAGCTTCTAGGAAGCAATGAAACAAATGCAGTACTCTCTGAGCTTGGTTACGCTGCTATGAAGTTTGTTCATATCTGTATTGCTTAAGGCAGTTGTGTTTTTATGGGCCTCCGATAACATTCGTATTTCACGAAAGAAAAATACAGGTTATTCAAGTCTGTTTTGTTCTTCTATTGCTTCTTAACAAAGGAGTTTTCCATCATTTCTCTAAGCCTGTGTTGAGAAAATCATGCATCCAGATGGAATTACAGCAGTGCCCTGCAATCTGGGTGGCCAGACTTACATCTCTAGTGTGATCTTGTAACAGCAAGTGAAAATTCAAGACTGAGCTATTTGCAGTCAGTGTGTATATTAGCCAGGCTTTCTAAGAAAATAGAGATTATGTGCAACTCCCTCTGTGAATGTCTGTCTTTCACTCTAGCTCTTAATAACTTCTAAACCTCTTGACTAATTCCAGTTGCATTTACAAGAGAGGTAGAAGCTTATCTCCAATAAACCCAGCAGTGGGCTGACAGCAGGCAGCCTGAGCAGATGGAGAGATCCTTGCAGAAGGAGCGGCTGCAGCCTTGAACTCTTCCTACCACTTTGACACACACATTCCTAGGAAACTGGATTTTGCTGGCTCAGTTGCTTACGAAACAGCTAATGTTGTGGTGCTATTTTTTTTTTGACCTTATCTCAAATTAAACTACGACTTCCTTTATGAGTATTTTCAATATGGAGAAAGAGCTAATGTTTAATTTTAGTCTTTAACCACAACTTTATAATGCAGCTGAAAGTGCATAGGGAGAGGGAAAAAAAATGAAACACCAAAACTTCTGTTAGTTGTACTGTTATAAAATACTTAATATATTGTGTTTTCATGATGTTAATTCTCTCCTGTTAATGTGGTTATTTCAGCTTCCTCTGTTTGCTAGCTTTGTCTTGCAACATCAGCTCTTCAGAGACCCAGAAGCTTTACGATTCTGCTAGCTTTTGTGTATAGGGATCATTCCCTGAATGGAGCATGTTGTATGACAGGACACAAACTGAAACAGTTCAATTTTATTTCTCCTCTGCGTTGGTTTTATGTGAACAGTCTGCTTCTACTGGTCCCTTTTGCTCACTGGTATCTACTAAACACACCTTCTTGTCTTTTGTTTTCTTCTTTGTGGTGGTTTGGTTAATGTTGTGTCATCATTTTACCTCATGTATAAAGTATTTTTTGTGTTTGGAACCTAGAGGAGAAAACACCTACACACGCAGAGTTAGTGGAAGAAAGCATTACTTTTACCTCTGCACACTGACTTTCTGGCCTTTGTGGGGAGAATTGCTGACCAGAAATATGTGTCAAGGAGATGTTTGATTTGTGAAGAGGCAATCCATATTACATTTGTGGAGAGAGGGAAGAAAGTATATGCACACATGCAAAAAATACAACCGCTCTCATTAAAAGTTTTTCATTTTAGCATTTCTTATGCTCTTTGTACTTCTGATAGTTGTTGACACCTTAGATCTTGAGAGGTTTGCAGATGATAATTCTCTCTACAGTGAATTGGTAAGTTATGTTTGTGTCAGTCATTGTGTGCGTAGCTTTCTAGCAAAGCTGTAGTGGGAAAACGCACTGGGTTTATTCCCTGTGCCTGGGAGCAGTGGGGCCAGTTTGAGCACGTTGTTTGTACTCTCAGCATCCCAGAGCCTGGCCTCAGATGACCCTCAGGGCCTGAGTTGCTGGCTGTGTAGTCCAAAGGGTTGCCGGGCTGTCCTGATGGATCCCAATGGATTGGGGTGATGCTGAGCAGCTTAGCTATGTGCCAGGTCAACAGCCCGTGGGGCTCCTGAGGCCACTGCTGGGTCAGGGCATTCATGCCCTGGGTAAGCTGCAGGCTGAGCAGAGCAGACAGCGATTTGGGCTAGATTTCGAGAGGTGAAACCCACAAAGAAAGGTCCTTAAGCACAGTGTGACGGTGACCTTTGTGGTTATTACTTGTGTTGACACCAGCCACTCCATGTGCTATCTCATCTGCACCACTGATGGTAAACAGTCAGAGAGGCCCAGAAGGTCATGGCACTTCCTCTGCTTGTGCTCACCTGCAGGGTGCCAGTTTATCTCAGGGCTCTGAGATAGCTTGTTTTTCTTTCACTTCTGAGTGAAGTGACAATCTCTGGTCTTGGGAACTGTTCCGCTGAGCATGTTTGTGCTGTGTCTTGCTCTAAGTGGTGCTGCCGAACCTGGCAGCTGTCCATGCTGTTGTTGGCTCTAGTGCAGCTGATTGGTCCTGCCCTGTGCTTTGGAGCTGTGTGACTCTGAGGGAGACTGTTTCATCCTTTGCTTTGTTGCACTTTCTTATGCTGCAAAAGCCACCAGAACTTGGCTGGCATCAAATGCCTGCCATCTCTGGGCATCCGATTTGATGGTATTCAGGATTTGTTGTGTCCCATACTTATCTCCTTTTTTCTGTGATGTGATATCCCACTAGAGCACCAGTCTCAGACTTTGATTTTATACGGGCTTATGTCTTAAAATCCATTCTGTAATACTTCACCAGTGACTGTTATTTAGGGTGAAGTATGTAATTCTTGCTTGTTTTCCTGTCCCTTTTGCATCTGTGAAGAGGCACATTAGTAGGCTGATAACCCACTTTTCTTTCATCTTTTGTTTCAAATTGACACAGTTTGAAAAAATCTAACTTCAGAGGAGCAGCAATCTAGTTTTAGCTTCAGTTCACGTTGGATATTTAGCTTAAAATCAAGTTATGACAAATCCTTAGACGACATCTAAATCCAAAGAGTGTGATAGTCTTTTTAGCAAACTGTCAGTTAGCGCTAAATATTTTCACCAGTCATTTCACATTTCCATTAGCTCCTTAAACAGTTGAAGTTCACAGATTTGAATGAAATCTTGTGCTTATGGCTGTGTTCCCTGCCTTTCAATTTAGACTATTGCTTTGAAGCTTTATTACACTTAAAGGTGTAAGTGTTTCCAGGAGGTTGGCTGCTTCTTGTTAGGAAGATCATGGATTTGTTCTCTGTTGTGTGAAAGGTCTTCAGGAGGGATCACTGGAAGGGCAGCTGGGTCAAACAGGATTTCTGCTTCTTCCTCTCACCTTGGGATCTTTCCTCATATAGCTTCAATTATCACCATTTGAGACTGTCCTATTCTTTTCATTGAAATAACTGGGTATTTTACACTGTGATAACAACTCATTCTTATCTTGAGGTGTGAAAGAAGGGCAAAGATTGAGCTTTTTTTTCTTCTTTTTGAATTGCAGCTTTTGTGCTGTTGTAGGCAGAATGTTAACAAAAAATTAACTTGGAAAGGGCCAGGATAAAACAAAAAGTGGACTATTATATCTGGATGTCCTACCAAAGTCACCTCAACTAACATGGAAATCCATTTGTCTTCTAACTATGAAAGGAACTTTCATACGAGACTCCATTAATATCTGTGATATGGGAATTATCCAGTCCTATTTTGTTAAAGTTCTTAAGAATGTGGAGAACTCAGAGTATGATGTAAAAGAGAACAAGAATTTCCTCTATCTCAAAATTTCTCTGTAGTCAGAGTGACTTTGGGCAAGTAGGCTGATATTGAAAGACCTGCCAGAAATCTACCAGGTTACAGTAAGGTCTAGATCTTTCCTAGTTTAAAGATTTATGATAAATGTGTTTTAGACTTCTTAAAATGTTTGTCAGTTGTGCTGAGAAGTTGGTAAAAGTCTGGGGGTATAGCCTTCTAAAGAAAAGTAATTAAGTAACTTTTTTACCCCTGCTTTACTGATAAACATACTGAAGTTCTGGCAATTCAAAATGGCCCATTTGTTCACATAGTGGGCTGCTAACCTCCCTGTTGAGAGGGGAGGGGGAAAGCCAATATGTATGGAACTGCATTGTTGGGTCAGCATTTCTTTGATGGTAAAGAGAACAGCTCAGGGTATGCTGGCAACTGCATAAAATTAAAAGCAAGCTACTTAAACAGATATTTGGGGGTGGTGATTGGGATGACAGGAGGTATCTTTGCACTTGAAGGTTGTTGAGAGGTTGCAGGAGTTTTGTGTCTGGTGTTGGCAAGTAGGTCTTCCACAGAATGTGTGGGAAATCCTCTTTATAGATGTTGTACACATGAGCCTAAGTGTTTTGTGTTAGCTACTCCGAGGTGCCAAAGTCTCTGCTGCCCAAATGTTCCAGTACTTGAGTGGGAGTGTATCAGAAGTTCCTTGGAGAGTTCTCCCAAATGTTCATCATCATAGCCCTGAGTGTTTCATTTCTATTTTGTGAGGATACAAAGAACTTGAGTGCTTGAAATGGTGAGTGCTGTAACATGACAGTAAGAAATAATTTAAAAGACACATGTTCCTGCCTTGGGTCTTGATTGCATGTTGTATTTTGAGCATGTGCAAATGCTCAAGAAGGTTTCATGATGGCTATGTCTTCTATGGTTGCTTTATAATATGTTAGGGATACTGAGTGACAAACTGACTTTTCCTTTGACTAGGGGGCTTCTGCTGTTTACAGTTAATATAGACCTACCGTGTTGGGAGCTCTGCAGCAATAAGAAAATGTTTACGATTTGCCTGAAAACTTTGAATCGAACATTCTCAAATTTCTCTAAAAACTAGAGTAACTTTTAATAACAGCAGTGATAATAATAATAAAGACCCTTCAGTTTTATTTTATTTTCTTATTAGTCATTCACTACATCAAAACAGTAAAATGAGGATAAATATTTTAAAATTGAGATGGCTTGCATAAATTATTTCCAAAAAGTACTTGCTGATTTTTAATGTTGGCATTTCCTGTGGATGCTAATGGTTAATTATAATGGAACTGTCAAAGAAAACAAGATGTGAGCTTCTCAAAAAAGAATAAAGCAAATACAGTTAAATAAAGAGATTTTCATCTGAAGGCAGTATGCTTTGGCAGATGTAATCTATTCTGGGTATGTACCCACATATGTAAATCACATAAACACAAAGAGTGGCTTCAGGGCAGTCTGTCACAAAATGAGCAAGAGTATTGGGCATCTGGTGGTACACATTAAAAGTTCGTCTTCTCCAAGATGTGAAAGCTCGTGTAACATAACTGAGTGAGCAGTGCTGCATGACTGAGAGGACTGGAGTTATTTCAGAGGCTTCTTGGAGGATCGTCTGTTGTTAGGAGTAGAGGCAGTCAGACTGAATGGGGCCTTTATTGCTGTGGCGTTATGAATTACAGTGCTGCATACCATGTTCTACATGAGTAATGGCACGCACAGAGATGGGTTGTGCGCTCTTTTACAGAGCTGTATTTTCCTTACTGACAGTTCTTGTTCAGATCATTGCCATCTCCTTTAACATTCTCTTCCATTCCCTGTGGTCTCCTGTGCTTGCATCTGGCTTAAGGGATTGGTGGTTTGTTTTTTTTTTTTTTTTTTGATCTGTTGGTTTTTGAGGCTAGATGGTAAAAGTGAAGCAGAAAATTAATGCTATATTCCTTATCTAACTCACTTTCCCATCAAAAGACCACGATCCTCTCAGCTGATAGAGTGACTCTGGTGAGTATACTGATACAACACAAGATGCAGGGGAAAGCAATGACACTGTACATCCTAGAGCTGTAGGGAGAGTACCCCCACAAAATACTGAGACCTTAGGGAGCGTATGCTTCAAGGTAACACTGTGCTACCAGCTTCTCCCTGCCTCCTTTTTAGCCCTTCTGTTGGCTGTGGAGTATGCTGCCAGCCAGCAGCAACCAAAACACTCCAGTTCCATCCCTCTGGCTGTAGGCTGCGTGGTGTGCAGTTGTACCTGTTAACATCTCATGAACTGCGGACAGTTTGTAGTCCAAAAGGAATTGCATCATGTATTTCTGCTCACCTAGTTAATCCCTGTGCGCCTGAATTTCATTTAAATGCTTCTTGGCTGCAAAAATATCAATCCACGGCACTTAAAAATAAACATGTACTTCAGAACAAAACACTGCTCTTTTCCAGAAAAATACTTTCTGCATTTCACAGTGTCAGAGATAAGCAGTGACTTCTCTGCTACCTCTGTGACCGAACGTCAAGATGAGGTTAAGTTAAATCTGCTCAGAATTGTAGGGCAGATTGAAGCTGCCCTTAAACAGTGGCTTAATTTTTGTTTACTGCTTTAAGTGAATAATAACTTCAAGGACTTTTTGCAAGTAGAGGAAGAAAAAAACTGCCTTACATTCTCATACGTGTCTGAACGATAGTTAGAAATTTTCCAAAACTCAGCCTTTTATTACTCCACTTGGCACTTCTATGCAAACCATACTCACAATATTTTAATATTTCTCCTTAAGAAACTAGACTGGCAAGCCATGTGGAAAAAGCAATTTTTTCCGCATTGTACAGAAATTGTTCAAAGTGGTGTGATATGCCTGCATCTGCCTTTTCAGAGGAATCCATATCTTATTTCTTCAGCTTCCCTCCAAATGCTCTTCAAATGCAGTCATTACAAAACCTCCTGCAGTAAAATAAATATGCAATACTGATTTCATTATGTTAACAGTATCTTTTGAGTGTTTGTTCTTCACTGGAGGGAAAAATAAATATGGAGAAGACATTTTCCATTCCAGCTTCTTAATGAGCAGGTGTGCAGGGGAAGTCATCTTCTCACAAAGGCTTAATTGTGTGTGGATTCCTGTTGTACTACTACGGTAAACCTGATAGTTAAATCCAAGAGAAGACTACCTCTTGTTACAAACCTGAAATGGTGAAGATTCTTTTGCAAGTGCATCCTGGAATTAGTTGAGCAGTAATAGCCGTCAGCTTCAAAGTAGACCTCGTAATTAAATCATCTGGCTTGCCATGTTAGAAATACATTTCCCAATTTTCAACACTCTGTATTTGATGTGTTGGTGTGAGTGGATTTTATTAAAGCATCTTCTCTCGCTGTATTTTGAGCCCTTCTGCCTTCATGAAATCAAATGGCTTCCTTAGAGCTTCCCACGTGGGATCTGAGAAGAAAGCATCTTATGGTCACAAATCAGCTAGGTGAATAACTGTTTAGCTGTGGTATTCTGAATTGTGCTTGCCGAGAGTGAATGATGTGGGTTACATATCTGGTAAAACCAAAAGGAAGGACTAGAACAGATGTGTGGCTGGTCCTAGAGGTCCATGGGGACTTCACCTCTTGACTTGAAGAACAGCAGAGTTAGATGACACCAAACAGCCCAGAGCTTTACCCAAACCCCTCTGCATTTTTCTCTGCGAAATAGTATGGTTACGTTCTGTTTAAATATTTCAAGATGTAACCTCGTTAGCCCAGGGATCACAGGACTTGGGGTGGTGTGGCATGTGGACATCATGCAAAGCAGCATTTCCCTTTGCCCAAGACGCTGTGTCCCTGGCTCCTCCACTGCCTCAGGCAGTGATTGCTGCTGAGGGAATCTCACCATCACCCTGTGATTCTTGCCTTTCTCTATCGTGGTGACAGCGTAGGACTGCACAAATGCCATCTCCTGACAGTGTTGAAGGGTGCCAGTGAGGGTTTTACATTTTTGCATAATCACACGTTGTCCCTACAGTAAGCAAAAGTGAGAATTCGAAGCTGAAATTGTGCACATAAACTGTCGAATTTCATCCTCTTTTCCTCCCTGTCCTGAAGCGTTTGTCCTTGGACCCTGTGGCTGCTGGGCCACGAGCTGCATCATCAGCTCTGACAGAATGGAGCTGAGGGAGATGAGTTTCACGGCCGTTCATGCCTCCTGGCTACTCCTGGCTGACACAAAAGCAGATGAACCGTGGGCTGTCACATAAATACAGAGCAGATCCCATAGCCTTTCTTTCCTCATCTGTCACTGGTCCTGTGCTGAGCCTGATGCAGGTTTCCTAATTCTGCCTGTCAGCTTGTGGCTTTGTACAATGGAGCTTACTTGTTAGGAGAGGCATTACAGCATGTCAGCAAAAACACGCCGGGTGAATGGAACAGCAGAAATATTAACAAGTGGATGTCTGTGGGAAATAAACCGGCAAAGAAAATGCTCCAGAAGGACTGGGCATAGACCAGACACCATCTCAGTTTTTATTTTTATTTTTTGGAAAAGCCAATTACACTGATTACCACTCTGTCTTTCTCAGATTTTATGGATAACTAAGCAGTCACAACAATGATTTATTTTTAATGAGGGGAACCAAATATAAGTATGCAGGAATTTTCTGTACATCCATAGCAAGGGAGACAGTATCCTGGAAAGCAGGAGCTCTGCAAACATACTGCGTATAGAACTTCATTTAGCTTACCAGTGCATGGCTGGAAGGATTGGAGAGGGACAAGGATTAAACTATCCTTGGCTGGGATTTGTGAAAGAAAGATTCTTCTCCTTGCAAAGCAATGACAGTTTAAAATGTAAATTCTGCATCTGGTTTTACCTTTTCCATCTTTAAAAGGTCTTTTGAAAACTTGTAGGAGGTATCAAAAAAAGAGCTACAAGAATTATTAGTGCTGAAACAATTCCAGGTAGTGATTTAATGTAGAAAGGTTGAGTTATGAGCAGCTTTTATTTATTTACTTGCCCATGCATTTGTTTTCTTCAGGTAATTTTAGGGCAGACCTACAGTCATCCAAAGACAAATGTCTAAAAAATGTCAGATAGGTTGCTGTGCCATGTCCACCTCTGTGTGATTTACTGTACTCCACTGCCAGCAGAGCAACATCATGGGCAGGTCAGAAGTAGGATGCTGGCTCTTGAAACACTGGGGAAAAATAATCAAGAGAAAACAGACTGAGAAGATGATTTAAATTATAAAGGGATTTGTTGTTTCTGATGTGAATTTAATGACAGAAATGTGTTACAAGGGCAGGATGTTATGCAGAGAAGATGATAGTTCCTTAGGTCCTCTCAGAATGAAGTTTTGTTGAAACCTATGAAGAGGTGGAAGATCTTGAGTATCTGAGTAAGCAATTTGATCGTCTGATGAGGAAAAACTGCATTTTGTGTGGATTATGCATGTTCTTTCTACGTGATTTAGATGGGCGGGTTCACCTTGCCTCTAATGATCAGCCTGCAGGCTGGGTGACTGGCTGGATGCTGGCTAATGAAGGGAGAGCCTCCTGGGAAAGCCTTGTGTGGGAGGGGATATAAGAGTTTTGTCTCTCTGCAGAGCTTAACCTAGTAGCTGTGTGTATTCAGTAAAATGCTGGAGAGGAGGACTGAAATTTCCACTTCGGTTAAGGAAGGAAAGGCCTGCAATAGGAGGTAAATCCCTGAGATCACCTTGAATTCTGGGGACTGGAAGAGAGAGTGCAGGAGCAAACACTGGCTAAAAGGGAATTGTTTCCTTAGGTTTCCCCAGGCTTTGAAAGACAGAAAAGGGAGGAAGCTGCAGGAAGGCAATTTCCTTTGTTTTTCTCCTCTCCAGCCACCTCTTCTCCCCGCCCTCTCCCCTCCCCCCCCCAACCTCCATTGCCATTTAGCATGCAACTACATGTTGCATGCAACTATAGTCACTGAGTAAAGCTAAGTAGCTCCATATGCAAAGCTGACTGGATGTAGTTCTTCAAATCAGTACATTGCTTTCTCCACCACTGGAGAAAGCAGTGTATCTCATGAGGTGTCCACATCAGGGCAGACCATGTGCTTGAGTAGCATTTGTAGCCTGTCTAGCTTTCAGACTAGCTGGGACATAGGTAACCTCTAGAATTCAGGCCAACCACCTAACACATGCAATGCTCCCTCTGACCTTCAGCTCAAGGAAGCTACTTTTTTTATTATTATTAGCAGATGTACCATAATGAAAATAGATTTTGATTGTCATTTCTTCCCTAAAGCATCAAGGGAATGTGGGAAGAGGGCAATAACGATAGTTGGTCCTATTTCCTAATTTTCAGCATGAATTTGAGGCAAAGAAGCAAGTAGGAGGAAAAGGTTAAGAAGTGAGGAGAATGTGCAAGAAGGGAGGAGGGAGAACCTCCTTTTGGTGACAACAGTTGGATGAACAGCATGTTGGATAGCTCTAAGATGTTATAGTGCATGTGCATACATGTCTGTGGATAAAAGTTTGTGCAACTAAAGGTTCCCTGAGCTGTCTGGTCAGTCTTTTAGCTATTGATGCCTGTTGTTCTTTCTTTTATTCTTTCTTTTTTATTTTTCTTAAGTATGAAAGAGAGCTTTTCTCCCCCCCCCCCCCCCCCCCAATATCATCTCTCTCTAAGTGGAAATCAGTGTGGAAGCTGAGAATGCTACAGAAATTAAATGCTCATTTTCAAAACTTCCAAAGGTTAAACTATGCCTTGAAATGTACAGCTATTTTAAAATGTTACTTTGATAAAACTCATGATTGTGTAATTAGGGGAGACAAGAATCTTATGTGTGTGGCTATAAGCTAATTCCAAAACTGCTTTAAAGAAAATAAACAAAGAAATAAAATATGCTTTCATGTTTAAAAGCTATTTACTCCATATGAGGATATAGGTTTTCTGAGTATTCACTGAAAAGGAGCTGAGGCGATGCTTTCTTTCTCAGAAGTAACACTTGGATAAATCAGAAAATGGGAAATGGCTTGGAATGAAAGCAGCACTCCTGCCAACTGCTGTATTCTGAATTCCTCCTCTCCCCTGGCATTTTATCATATTTATTAAAATGCTCTGCCTACAGACTAGCTTTGCTCAAAGTGGTGGGCTTTGCATGTGATTTTCTATGTATGTTGTCCTGGTACATTTTCTAGGAATGCTTTGTTAAGTGTGTGGAAAGCTGACTTAATTCAGTGTAGTTCACACAAGAAGTCCCTGAATCTATTGCTGTATGCAGTCTGATCCTTCAGAGCATATTTTTGTGAAGCTCTGACCATGAGGGCTGCATCAATGTGAGATATTATAAAATATATTTTTCCTCTTCAGGCGTAAAAATACATTGCATTAAAAAAATCTCTGTCATATCACTTCAGGAAGACTTATTCCGTCCCACATACTCCTTGAGCCAAAAAGAGTTGAGAGGTGAATTTTTGTCTTCACTAAGACCACTTGTGCCACCACGCACTTTTCAAAGCTCATTGATGGAACAGAGCAGTGAGTTCCGGTTTTATACAGTCAATCTAAATAAAGTCTGACCCTTATTTTTGTTTTTCAGGCTTGTCTACCTCTGCATCGAGCCAAATTCCTAGACTGGTTGGTGCTGTCTCATGGGATCCCTGTGACTGATAAAGGAGAGCTTGTTGTGGTAGGCACTTGCATTGACTGTCTTGGCAGCACTTGGCGTGGACATGCGTAGATGCAGTTTCCAATGCAGCCACTCTTTCATAGGACTCTTATGTCAACAGGAGCTGGAAAGAAAGCCCCTGAGAGAACAGCTTTATGGAGGTTCTGGAACGGTTGCTGTGTTCTCCCATAAAAATCAAAACCACATAGCCCGAACTGCTACAGAGGAGGGAATTTGTTGAAGTTTGGTTTTAATTACGGAGCTCTACGATGAAAAAAGCTGGCTTATTTACCAATTAAATGTAGGAAAAAAAGCAAAAATCTTCATTCCAGTTAATTTCCTAGAAAAGAACAGGGCACAGAGACTTGTTTTGGTGCAGTTCTGTAACTGCCTTCAAAGTACAGTCTTATTGTACTACCTTAAATAGGCAGATTAGGTTTTTATTTTTCATCAAACTCTATATGAGAGCCTGCTTTGCTTTCATATACATTCCTTGATTTAGTAGCTTGGTGTTCTACAATACTATGCTTTCGATTTTAACCAGCAGTAATAATCCAAATAAGGAAATACAGTAACAAAAGAAGTGATTTCTTTCTTGAGTTGGCTATAGATCTGTATGTACTCATGTCATAGCAAACTGATCATGTATTTGATAAATGCATTTCCAACAAAGGAAAAAAAAAAATGTAGCGCACGTGCTAATCTCCTTGCCTTCTAGAAGGCAGTAAAAAATTCTCTTTAAATAATGAAAGTGTCTCCCTTTTTATTCTGCTTGTGGTTTAGAAAAGGTCATGTAAATATCACTAGCATTGGAAGTGCTGCATTATGTTTACCCTCATACGTTGCCATATGTGGAAATTAATGTAAATTTCAGATTTTTCATTTGCTTGAGCTTGTGATTAGCTACTCAAAGTTTTCCGTTTTGCTGAGCAGTGCCACTTTTGCTTCCACGCATCTCTTGGAAATAGTATTGTAAACTCATATATGTATAGACTAGCGGATTTTTTTTCTCCTTTCCTTTCAAACTGGTGTTCTTGGCTTAGCACTCAAACTGTAACAATGTTCTTGCGTGACTTTTTCTGAGCACAAGAAGAACCTAGTGTGAAAAAAACATAACCATTTCCTCATTGGCTTGAGTTTATGTATTGAGTTTTTATACATAAAGCTGCATGTTTAACTTGAGTAATGTGTCTTAGTGTGAGGAAGTACTGCTTAACTGTAAAGTTTGTTGAAATATTTTTCACGTAGCGTTTTCTTTCCCGCTCGCTCTTTTCATACCAACTGGAAAAAAAATATTTTGTCACACTCTTTTTTTACTAGCAGAAAAACAAAAAGGGAAAGAAATAGATAAATTTTATTTTAAACCAGAATATCTCAGCATCTTCAGTATCCCTTCCTTTAAAAAAAAAAATATTAAACAATACTTCATTGCTTATTATTATTTTAAACAGTTGATTTAAAACTTTAACACAAAGAACTGGGAATGATTTCTTGTGTCCCTTGCAGTTTGGACTCTAGGTTGTGTAATTTCTCCTTTCATAAACTTTCATCTCACAAGTAATCATTATTTCTGCTCCCCCTACTTATTTTGGGAAGATATAGTAGAAACTTTTGGTGCATGTCTATTACTCTAGAACATTTCAAGTTTGTTTAATAAATATATAATAACAAGTTTATGTCTGTTTGTCCTGGTAGTCAGTGACATCTCTCTTGCTTAGATGATTCATTTCACAACTCATGATGTATGTTACCCTGTGTCGCCTGCATGCAGGGAGTGACTATTTCTCCTCCTCATCCCCATGTGTCAAACAAATAAGCCAGGCTTCCCCAGGTTTCTTCACCAAGATCAACTCTCCATTCTTCTCCCAGGAGAGTCCTATCTCTTCATGCATAGTGGTCACCAAATGTGAAGTAACTCTGGACTCTTATCAGTCTCTTCTGGTCTTCTGTGATGAGTCTGAACAGCTCAGCCTCACTGTGCTCTTCCAGAGCTGAAGTGTGACTTGATTTTGAATCTTTCTGCTTCGTGCACACCCTGGAATGGCTCTGAAGGATTACTGGAATTGTGCATATTCTGGCAGAAGTCTGTATTGGAAAATATTTGTGGTATACGGATGATCATGAGGTATTTGTGTGACGAACAAGAACATACCATACATAATTCAGGCTATTAATACTAAGCAGAAGAGTGCTGCACTGTGATTATCCATGTCTAGCAGGCAAAAGCCTGCTGTTTCCTTAGTATGATATTGACTATATTGACAGAACTTGCTGAGCTGCTCTAAGTATTGATTTTTCTTCTCTAAGTATCTTGAGAAAAGCTTGTGTACCTCTTCCTCTTTAGAGATGCTTTCATAGATGTAGCTCTGTAGCTTACTCCTGCTCATTAGATGAGAGAGAAGGAACTAATGGTGAAAATCAGAGTTTGCCAGAAAAAGGCAAACTCCTCTAATAATCTAGCATTCATTTGAGATTGTGGAGATTTCTTATGGAGTTGTTTGTCTTCTTGTTAATAACCTTTAAATAGTTCTAATGTTCCATTTTGCTGTGAAAGGAAGCAATCAGAGTGTTTTGGCTTTGCATCAGATGTCATAGCAAAGTTAATGTATTCTAATTTGCTGTCTGTAAGCCCGGTGGCAGCTGAGATCTCTATAACTGAGTTGGTGTGCCACAGTTCAGGGATGAGAGTGCAGTGTGGATGATCCAGCTCCAGTGACACATACATAATTTGCATTATTATTATTAATATGTTACATTTTGTAGCCAAGCTGTGCCTTTGCTGCTGAGTTCAGCTTGGAAATTTTGAGAGATGAAGTGAAAGTTAGCGAAGATGTGAATATAAACTGCTTACAGGAGTTGGGTTTGTTTTTTTCAGCCTGTGAAAGGAAGAAAGAACTGTGCTGCAGAGGTGAAAAACACACTTTGTGGCAACAGCCACTAGGTAAATTTTGTTTAATTATAGTTCCTGAAATAAGATGTGAAAGTAAACCTATTGACCTTAGTCCGCAGGAAATCTCCTCTCTGATAGCAAAGAAAGGTTTGGAAGTGGTGAAAGTAGACAATGACTTTTTCTTTTTTTCTTTATGGAAAGTAAAATTTTAGAAAGTGTCTTATATCAGCTCATTTTATAACCATCTGTGTTCCCTGTTTGCTCTGTTGTTTATGTGCACTGCAGTGGTTTGTGCAAAGTGACAAAGAATGGTCCTAACCACGCCAGGAATTCTCAGTCTCGAATTAAAAATAAAAGAAATTCTTAGTTCTTAGTGTGTTGCAATTATTCCAGACAAACTCAGCATTTGATTGAAATCATCAGCTGTAGGTTACATCTCTGGACTTTTCTTTCAAATACTGGAAGTCTTTTCCCCTCTCCGTTGTTGTGATCTTTTGAGAACTTAGTCTTGATTTATAGAAGGTGCAGATTGAGTAAGCTGTTTTGGAGGTAGTACCATATGCTGAGAACTAAATGGGAGGGTTTTTTTCTCCCCTTTTGTGTCTGTAGAACTGAAATCTGGCTGCAAATGTTTGCTTTTTGAACAGATGTTGTGTATATGTGAAATGAGCTCTCTGAATAGATTGTTCCAGGCTATGTGAAACTGGCTGCTTCTCTGTTAAGAATGGATTTGAAGAGTTGGTGGACTTGGGCATAGCCCAGTTTTTTCCCCTGTGCAGTGAGTGAGAAGGGAGTAGGGGACGCTGACCGCTGCAGACACAGAATAGGGAATGCAGTAGGATTCCAATACTTAAATGTGCTGGAATGTGCTGGCAATGTGCAAAGTGGACGAAGAGGCACAAGTTAAGGCATTTGTTTGCTGTTGTGTATTTTGACCTTCAAAGAGAAGCATTGAGCAATCACTGCAGACCAGTCCTTGCAGAAATCAACTCTTTCATGCAGAAGGGTCTTGTTGCTGCATGTCAAAGTCAGCTCATGAGCTTTCCCAAACAAAACTTCCACTTTTTTTCTCCTCTTGAATGAGATTCACTGCAGATGTGCTTGAGAAACTTTCTTGCACCTTCCTAGATTCAGGGATCGCTCTGGATCTTCTAATTTTATGTTACCAGTTTTTCATTCTCCTGTATTTTTCCAGTGTCCTTCCAAGTGAAATCAGTTCAAAAACTCTCTCCATGTCGATTCTCATATCAGTGTTACTGAATCTTCGTCCCATCCTGAATAGCTAGATTTTGAGCTGTTCCTCCTTCTGTCTTCAGCTCTGGTTTGCTTTTTGTATGTCTCCTTCCAGTTTCACTTCCCTATAAAATTATTAAGTTCAGCTGAAACAGTTGTACAGAATAAGAACTGCCAGTGGGAGCAAAGCTGCTGAGGAGCTCTGCATCTCAGAGAAATGATGTGAGTTTCATACTATCCTTTCCTTTGCTACTAAGGTAGAAGGCTGATTTACAGCTTGCCAAATAACATTTCTGTTATTCAGTAGCTCTTCTCATGTCTGTCATAATTTTGAAGTGCTGCTACCATAAAGACTGGAGATCAGATCTGAGGATGAGGCAGGTTGGTGGCTGAGTCTGTTG
Source organism: Gallus gallus (assembly GCF_016699485.2). Lineage (NCBI taxonomy): Eukaryota > Metazoa > Chordata > Aves > Galliformes > Phasianidae > Gallus > Gallus gallus. The sequence goes on from NC_052534.1 coordinate 94,706,651, forward strand.
AAGGAGCAAGCTGAGTGATGTGAGAGCAGGAGCTGTCTCAGGGGCTGTGGAACAAACTTCTCCAGGAACTTGGAGCCCTCTCAAACCTCACCACTTGCTGTTCTAAGCACAACACCCACTTTTCAACCACGCTTTCTTGAACCAAAACACAAAGTCAGTCTCTCCAGAATAAAAACATTTAATTTTGAGAGTTAGTGGAGAATACAGGAGAGAGTACAAACTGTCTGTGACACAGGATAATTATATTCCTTTATGTGCTACTTACCGCTTTGCCTGCTTTTTCCATCTGCTAATCACTACTGGTGTCCCAGTATCCCAGGCCTCCTGGCTCCTTCAGGTTGCAAGCAGGTATTAGAGCAGTCTTCATCAACCAAACTCAGGTAACTTCTATTCTTAGGTTTGAATCCTGTCCAGTTGGCCACTCAGTGTCAAAGTGCTGTGACCAGTGAGTGGGGGAAGAACTCTCTTCCCCATAGCTTGCATTCTAGCTCTAATGCCCTTGTTTTGTGTCCATAACTTTTTTTTATGTATTATGATTTTTTTTTTAAAGACTTACTCTTCTGTTTTTATCAGACACTTTATAAATGTCTAGTTACTTTCATTTATTTGGTAACTACCATTCAGAAGCCACGTGCCATCAACTTACAATTTAAATGTCTTAATATCTTGTATTTGGATGGCTCTTCCTGGTCTGCATGTCCTCTAATCATTACTGTCTTCTGTAGGCCTTTGCTAGCAGGGCTTGGGTTTTCTGTTGTTATTTTAAAGCACAGATTAGACTACAAACGTGCCTGGGATTAATCAGTTGCTGACCTAGTTGCTTTGTCGGTCATGTTCTCAAACACACTGTTAATGTGAGTACATGACTTCACCTATTAGACTTCAGGTGTTTAAAGCTTATGTAGCATTGCCTTGGCTTATGGCTGTTGTAGTAACAGCTACCTGTTCTCTTTTCATAGTAGTGTTTGGTATGGATTAAAGAATCACTGGATTTCCCATCTTTTCTTGCACTGTGGTTTCTTCCTACAATGGTCTGCCCCTGGTCTAAATGAACTGTGAAGCCCTCCTAGCACCTTTCTTTGAGTTGTGATTCTCTTGCTCCCATTTGTTCTCATTGCTGTCCTTATGTCCCCCCTCTATTTAGAGAAAGGCTTGTTCTGCTTCTTTTGGAGAAGCAGCAGCCCTATGTTCTGTTTCTCTCTCCTATGCACATTTAAAGTAGCACTACTCTGCTACTGAATCTGTTTAATTGGTTTCTTGCTGGAAAGAAACAAAAGGGCGGTGTACCCCAATTGATTGGGGCAAACTACTGTATTAGTTGTCAGTGAAGGTTAACCAAGGATTTCAGAAAATAAAGGTGGTACAGATCGGGTGTGATGGTTATTCTTTACTGGAGGTTCTTTTCATTAATCTTAAAACAGAAATTCAAAGACATTTCAGTGTTTCGTCTCCTCCCCGTAGCAGCTTTTTTTTCCTTCCTGTTTAGTTTTAATATTGACCAACTATTTAATCCTAAAAGCATGTAGAGGTTTTAACTCCTACCCAGCCACTTATTGTCCTCTACATGGGTGATGGTGATGTGTGTGTGTGTGTGTGGGGAGGAATCTAGAGCCTGTGACAGAGCTTACTCATACAATAGGCTATTTTTAGGAACATTAATAGCCACATTTTAAATGAAATTTCTATTACTGGTCTCCTAGATTGCTGGGTACAGTAAAGTCAACCAAGAGAGAGCAACCAGATTGAATTTGCTACTAGGAATATCTAAAAACAAACCACAAAAGCTAATTTTAAACAGTGGGTTGCCACTCATGTTGTTTGGTTTAGAACCTCTGGAGCAATTCCTCTCCGTTTCTATTTTAAAATTGGTATGTCAGACCAATGTAGCTGCTCTTTCACCATCTCCTTAACTTAAAACACCATTAAAGTAAAATAGGAAAAAGCAACAATTACAGAACTTACAAAAAAGATTTATTTTTTAGTACAGTGGGTTTTCTTTAAATAGGACATTATGTCTTGAGCTGGGTGGGTGGCATATGTCTGTGCAAGTACCATGCAACTTGGCTTGGACTGTAGTAAACGACCTCATCTGTGATCTTCCCAGAAGCTGAAAACAAAAGCAGGCTTCTGTGGGTTTTTTCTTGTTTGGTTTGGAAAAGCATGAGTTGAGCATTTTGGATAGTAGGATTCTTTCCACGTTCAACACGTGACATCTGGAAAGTGTAGAATATCTTTAACTGCCATTTTTTAATTTGGCCTTCTTAATAATAATTTTTCTTTCCAGTGAAATTTTGTTTTACTAAGATTTTTTTGCTTTATTTTTAGCATTGAAGTATTAAATGGTTGAGCTGATCTCTTTTTTTTTTTTAGCGCCGCATACAAAAGAAAAGATGCTAGAGCAGTCAAAACTGCTCAAATTCTGCTTCAGACACGTTTTCTGACACTCAAATGGGTCTAGAGGAAATGGTTGAACACTAAATTCAGATACTCATCCGTCTGTTTTTTGGAGCAGTAAATTTAGTATCAAGGATACTCATTAGTTGAGCTTCACAACTTTATTACTACGACTTAGCTTCTGAAACCTGAGATTCACTGCAGCATGCACCATGCAGAGAAACTATCTCACTATCTGTAGAGCTTCTAAACCAGATTTTTTCATACATAACTTATGTTCAAGGTGTGAGACTTGAGGTGAGTGTTTCTTGCAGGGAGGGGAATACCTCTAAGGAGGTGTTTCATGGATATTATTTCCACATCACAAACTCTCGTGACTTTTCTGATCATTAATTGATTGCTTGGATGTATAAGAGGAACTCACTTTATAAAATAGCTTAGGGAATACATTTTTATGGATATCAATACTTTAAATATAAATGTTTCTTCATTTTGTTTCTTTCTTTAGGAAGTAAAATGAAAATGCTATTAAGTTCCTTTAAAAACTAGCAAAACTCACATAAGGAAGCTATTCATCTGACTGGTTGTTTTTCTTTATAAACCTCTAGAATGATGAGCACAAACATAAGCTGCCCAAGAAATGTTTTTCCCTCCTTGCCAGAATAAATCTTATCAAATTTCCCCTGCTTTATGCTGCATGCCAGATCTCTCTGCTAAGAATAAGAACATTTTCTATCCTTCTGTCCTGCATGCACTGTACAAGTAAGCAAACAAACACTGTAGCCTTTAAGAAAGTGTTAGTGAGGGTAGCATTTTGGTACTCTTCCTGCACAGTCAGAGAATCATAGGGGTTGGAAGGCATCTCTAGAGATAGAGTCCAACCCCCTCCTATAGCAGGTTCCCTACAGTGGGTGGGTCACACAGGAAAGCACACCTCTCTGGGCAGCCTGTGCCAGTGCTCTGTCACGCTCAGAGTAAAGAAGTTCTTTCTCACATTCAGATGGAACTTCCTGAGTTCAAGTTTGTGCCCATTGTCCCTTGTCTTGTTGATGGGCACCACCAAAAATAGCCTGGCCCCATCCACTTGACTCCTGCCCATCAGATATTTATAAGCACTGATAAGATTCCCCCCTCAGTCTTTTCTTCTCCAGGCTGAACAGTCATAGGTCTCCCAGCCTTTCCTCATACGGGAGATACTCTGAGGCCCAGTCATCTTTGTGGCCCTCTGCTGGACTCTTTCCAGTTCACTGTCTTTCCAGAACTGGGGAACCCAGAGGAATCACAGATGAAGAAGTATGTGTGTGCCATGCTCAGAGCCACAGCCCAGTGCTGCTCTTATGAATATACAGCATGCAAAAATGTTTAACATGTCTGAACTGAGCATCACAGAATGATTTAGGTTGGAAGTATCTTCTACAACGTGCATGTAAATTTGGGGAAAGGTCTAATATATTCCGGTCTCTTGCACAGTATTAAAGGTTAAGAAAGCAAAGTCCTATCACTTTCTTAACATCCTTACTAAATTAACTAGTTGGCAGTGAGAGCCATTTACAAATGTAGAGCACCCTGTAGCTTTTGTTGTTAAAGTTTTATTATAAATGGGGAAACAAAAACTATACTTCAAGCTCCAAAAGCATCTTAACTTACTATGATTAACCACTGAGTAAGAAGAGAAAGCTACATGGAAACTAGAAATGATTTAACCGAACCCCAACACCTATTGCTTTTTAAGAGCTGTGCTCAGATTTACAGAGCAGTATGAAGAAAAGTCTAATAGTGTTCCTCTGCACACATTCTCTAAATCAAAGATTTGTAACTCATCAGTGCTTCTCATCTAGAAAACTTTAGCTTGAGGAGCCTTGAGTTCAGCATTTTTGCTGTGGTTAATCTGCGCTCTTTCATTTTTTTGCCCTTTATCTTTTCAATTGTCCCAGTATGCTGCTACTTCAGTCAGCAGGTTTCTGTCTTTGTGTGTGTGCTGTTGCGGTTGTGTTATGCGTAGTTTCTCTTCCAACCCACTGGCCTATATGATATGGTAGATACCACTAGCTCTCATGTCTGCTGGAGGCACAAGTAAACTGAACTGCTGAGTTATGTTGTAAGCTTGTGGCAAAAGAGGTTATCAATAGTTTCTTGCTCTCAAGTAATGTTCTGATCACTGCACCATCCTCATGTGTGTAATCATTGTGGTTCAAACAGTTATAAGAGCTTTATCTTGATTGCATTCCTTGAAGGTCTTTACAACCTTCACTATGCGACTTGACCATCATTTAGAAGGTAGGAGCCTAGACCAATTCAAAGATCTGCCCTGAATCAGTGTTATAGGCAGATCCTTATTATGTTATAGGTTCCCTAGCTGTGCTGTGCAGTGTGGGTGAGAGATCTGTGTCCAGCCATGTTCTGGTTGAATGTCACGTTGGGATCTGATTTGGAGAAATGTAGTTGAAAGATGTAATTCTGTAATATGCAAAATGAAGCTTGGGAACAAACAATTTATTCACACAACAATTTGTTGCCAATCTGGAATGGCTGAGATTCTACCATAGACAATAACACTATTAAATTTTGTAACACTATGCTTAAAGGCAGACTATTTTTCTCCTAGAGAAAAGAGAAAATCTTTAATAATCTCAAGATTTTTTTAGTTCTAGTTTTGACTGCTCTGATCTGTAAGTAATAAGCAATAAACTACTTTAATCTTCCTATGATGAGTCTGTTTTGCCCATGATGGCAACTGGCAACTGATCTCCCTGTCCTTATCTCAACCTTTGAGCACTTTTTCATCATATTTCCCCCCCTGTTCCTTTAGGGGATCAGGGGGATACGAGAGAGTGGCTTGGTGAAGTTTATCTTGCCCACCAGGGTGAAATCACCACACTCAGTGAGTAGGTGTAAGAAGAAATATTTTTATAAGATGGATTATTCTTATCGCATGAGGCATCAGATGCTATTTAAAGATAAATTGTTTGGTGAAAGATACAGGAGTTCTCCACTGTGTCTGACTTATCCATTTTTCAGTCTGGTGCTATGAAGAGAAATGGTGTGTAGGTAGTACTGTTGATCAGGATAGATCCCACTTAAAGGATGTGCTGAGAATTTCTCAGAATTTGAGGGGAAAAATAGAAGAAAAAAAAAAAAAACAACCCTTCTCACTGATCTATAATTCAGTTCAATTGCACAGCTCATAACATTAGGTGTCAGGAGGTGAAATTCCTCCAGAAAATTTGTTATTTTTTCCCTGTTGTTTACTATTAGCTGAGGTGCCTGATATTAAACAAATATAATCTTCCTTTAAAGACCTCTGAAATTTCCCGTTTAGTCAGTGAAAGGCAAATTATGTAGACAAGCTATTTTAGAAATAGTACCTCCTCTGGTACCAACAACTGAGTGAGTGTCTTAGACTGAATTTTCCTAGTAGAGTGCATGGAGTCAATGGGACTACTGGGTCTTCTGACTTCTTCAGAAAACAGGAAAACTTCATACTAGTCTCTGAGGGTCAGAGCTGAATGACAAGACTGGAGACTTACTGTCAGCGCTGGGAGCTGTGAAAATGCTGTCTCATAAATATATGTTTGGAACTTGATTATCAAGTCAGAAGAACAAAGATAGTTGTAGTAAGCTAAACCAACCTCATCCCTCCCTGAAGGCAATTTTTCAGCTACAGGCTTACCTGCTTTATGGGACAGTTGCAGCATATATGAGGATATCTATCTGTATATCTTACAGCTGGGTATGAGCTGTTGATAAAACCCAAGTTTCACTATTAAAATAGAAGTGACAGACAATAAGAGCTTTTGCAGTGGGTATTTTCATTCCCAAGTAATTTGTTCTTTCATCTAAGACATGTAAAGCACTATGGAAGTACAGTGCTGGGCAGTGCACCAAGCATGCGTTTTTTTTTCCAGTTGCAAGAAAAAAAGACAAATTTTGATTTCCTTTTGGTAGAAACAAGGGAATTGCTCAGCCAGTCTCTGAATGTCTCAGTCAGAGCTAGCACTCCACTCCCCTTGCTCATATTCACATATTCTCAGTAAATTCACACTTAAATATGGTTTCTAGCTTTAAGCTTTCAAGACTTTTCTGTTCCTTTCCCTTCCATCCCCCGCCAACAGAGGAAAAAGCCACAGAGCTCAGGCTTGGTATTATTTGGGCTTTGTGTAAACATAGCTGCTACTTTTTTAAGGGAATCAACTGTGGAGAAGAAAATCATTGTGGTATGTTAAAGTTTCAAACTGCTCCTTGCTGATTTATTGCTATTGTGGAGACAGCTCAAAGAGAGCACTAATTCATCAGTTCCTTGTAAGCAGAGAGGAGGAAAGAATGGGAGGAAGTGAGAAAAGGGGTGGAGAGGAAAAGAGCTGAGGGAAGAGGAAAAATCAGAATAGGAAAATATTAGGGGTGGAGGGAAGACAAAGAGAAGCAGTTGTTTTTGACTGGGTGGTTTATGAGTTTCTGGAAAATAATAAAATGATATGTTACCCTAGAGAGCTGTGGAATTGTCTGAAACTTGTTATAACTTCATAAGCTAGGAAATAGTTCAGGCATGAGTGACTTCTCACTGCTAGTTAGTGATAACTGATAGAAGATTTAAGGTACTTGAAATGCAGGCATCTATGGGCTACCAACAGCTAGTAGTGGAGCTGTAGTCAGTGTAGCCAGCAACACTGCCAAACTCAGCCAGCGTGGCCAGAAGTAGGCACCTTCAGCCTGTAACTGTAATGGGAGCTTAGATAGCCAGAAAGCATCAAATAACTTCACTTTACTATGTTCATATGGAATGGGTCTTAACTGAGTACTTTGCTGTCTTCCTTGGCTGATGAGTGCTGGCTACGTAGCCCTTGGTGTATTTATGGTTTTGAGCTTGAATTATTCTAGCAAAGGTGGCAGCTACAAGATGCACAGTACTCTGGAAATCTAAATACTAAGTTACCATCTGCTTTCTTTCAGTAGAAGCAAAATCTGAATACGTTCAGTCAGGAAACTAGTCTAATTGTTTCTGATTTCATCTTCTGATAAACAAAGCCAAGTCAACAGGATGTAGCTCTTTCACTCTGAATGTCTCCTGGCTGTTGCCAGCATCTGCTGAAATGCTTATTCATATCACAATTCCTTTTAAGAGCAATTATTCTGCTTTTGTTTTAGCCAATTGTCAGTGGTGAAGCAAGCTCTTTTTTTGTTGTTGTTGTTGCTGTTGGTTCGTTTTTTTCCCTGAACTATTGTCTTTTGGTCAGGATGCTGATGAATTGTTTTAGTCTGTTTGATCTCAGACAGACTACTGTCTCAACTGTGTAATCTTAGTTCTAGTTTGTTTAAATTTGGGAATAACAATGTGAAGGATCGTTCTTCATATGGAGAAAACCTTTATTTCCTAGATTCTGTGTGCAGCTGATTTTCCTGTCTCTCAAATACTTAAAGAGATTAAACATTTCAACTGTTAATGATTTAACCCCTGGTCTTCCACACTTTGGCATGAACTTAATTGTTGCCATAACAGTTATAGATTTTTAACTTGTTCTTGGCTCTGTTATTCAAAGGCAGTGGCTCAGTGCAGTAGGGAGGCATTAGGAGACAGCTGAGAATTCATGGGCTTTCTTAATGAAGGCCGAATGGGTTCATGACTCTTAAGGCAAACAGATGAGATGGGCAAGCCCATCTTCTCTACAGCAGAACACGCTGCATTTCTGCCCACTTCAGGTCCAGGTGATGTACCTGTGCTTACAGTATCCAGGCTTTTCCTCTAGTAGGAGAGGCAGATTTATCTGCTCAGGGTGGAGCAATGTATCTTTCCCTATACCTTTGAATCTTCCTGCTCTTTCTTTTCTCTCACTGCAATTTCTTTCATGCATAATCAAATGATTTTTATTCTTCCTTTAAATTGTTTTACAGTATGCATATACATAAAATATAGTTACATACATACCAATGTGTCTATATTTGCCAAGAAGTTAAAACAAATAAACACTGGTTATTCATGGGATGGACCTGAATCACTGAAAAGTTCAATTCCATCTCCGCTCAGGAGGGAGCCCATTTCTCATATGCTTTACTAGCCAGAAGATTGAAGCTGCTGCCAGAGCTCCAAACTTTTATGTGGTCTTCTATTTGTTCTGGGCCCTGGCCATAGCATCACTTGAAGATGAGAACAGAGATAGTAAGCTTGATGTTGAGTAATGCAATAGAAGAGTAGAGGTCTTGATGTTCAATGCAATAGAAGAGTAGAGGTCAGGTCAAGATTTCCCAGTAATTTTGCATTGGCCCTTATGTGATGAAAAGTTATGTCATAGTATGTCATTTGAAGGACAGCTGATATCCACTGGACTTGCTTAGTTGACTGTGGATCAGATTTAAGAGTGAACATCAAGAATTAAGTAAATATCTGGCAGGATTTAAGAGCTTAGGGAAGGTAGGCTACAAACCTCTGGAAGGCAGTCATCTCCAAACATCTATGTAAGTCCAGTCTTTTGTGTGTTAGTTTGCCTGACAGCTAGCTGAGAGAATGACTCTTCTGTACCTCCCAAGTAGTTCATGAAGATGAAGGAGCAAAAGCAGTTAGTTAATGCAGTTGTAGATGCCTGTAACTAATTGGGATTGATAAGCAAGAACCATTAAGTCTGTTTGACAGCTCTTACAATAAAAAAATCCACCTAGTAGGTAAACTTATTCATTAGTTTGTTTCGTGTAGGGACTTCTACATGGCCTTGTCAGAAAAGCCATGGTGCATTTACATAACCAAAACTGATAGCATTAACAAAAATATTTACTAATTAGTCAATTTTGTCATGTATGCTTTCTCCATGTTTCTCAAGCTGTATAATCCTACTTATGATCCATCAAAGAGCCTAGGAACAGAGAAAATGACATCCAATTCAAACTCTGTCAGAGGAAAAACAGTGCAAGTTGTGAGGCCCTACAGAATACCCTCAGCCACCAACCTCAATAATGTAAACAAGTCATTGTTCCCTTGGAGAGAGTATGAGGACGTTCATGTGCAGTGAGCTACAACTCTGGCTGCTTAGGGAGTCTCAGAGTAGTTTAGTTCTCAAAGCCAAAATATTCACCTAACAGGTATAGCAACCAGCTCTAGTTCCAGTGTGCCATGTAATAGCCTTTCTGCATATGACTTCACTTCAGAAACATGCATTTTTTTTTTCTCCCGAGAAGTAAAATATTCGGAGAAACTGTACTATAGCAGGTGTGTTTGATTCCTTGTAGGAGAAAATATAGACTGGGTTATGTTAACTGAAATTACTTTGACAAAGAAGGGCAACAGAAATGAGAACCAATTTTAAATACTTAAATCCTTTCCTCTGACTTCTAAAAGAGCTGGTTTTCATACTACCAGTAAACACTGTTTTTAAACATTAGTGTTTAAAACCATTAAGATGAAACTTTAAGGCATGTGACTTTAAGAGTACATGACTAAATATTTTAATTTAGAAATTAAACCTATCCCCAGTCTAGAGCTGAAATTAAGATTCTGTTGGAAGCTCTATCTTGAGTCTTACTTGGTGCAAAAGACCCACTAATTAAAGCACACAGCATATGACCACTTATTCAACTGTATTTTCTCTTCACTTTTTTCTCACCTAGCTGGTTATGTACTCATGAAGCATTAACTTGGTGCAATTGCAGCTTAACTCTACAGTGTCATGAAAAACTGACTTAAAAGTGCAGTAAAAATTCTTGTAGCTTTATAAGTTCTCAAATGACTTGCATCAAAGAAAAAGTTGCATGATATTTGCTTCCAGAGAAGTTTTTACGTTATTTCTATTTTACTGTACAGAAGCTTGGAAAGAAGGAACTATTCAGCTCCTGGCTTATCAGAGATCAAATCTTCCATTTGTTCTTACTTAACAAAGTAGTCTGTGTAGGTAGGCCAAAATCTAAGGTCAGGAATCCCATTTATCTTCGCTTAAGTCATTAGTTGTCGTGCAGAAATAACTTAACTGCTTGTTTCCTCTCCATGCTTATTTCACAGAATGCATGACAATCACATTTGAAATGTATTAACAGTGTTGTTACAGCAGCAAGATTTCTGTCATTTCCATGTCTTTCTGCAGTGGTTCCTTTTTTTCTGTGGACATGCACATGGCTGCAGAATTAAATAGTCATTAATCAGGTTGCTGATTCTTTATGAAAAGATGGCTCTAAACAAAAAGAAATTACATCAGCTATTTCTTGTGGCTTCTATTTCCAGCTTTTTAGGATTCTGTCCTAGAAAATGTGCTGCATTACCATATTTTTACAGATTCAGTTTTACTGTATATGGATGTATTCTGCAGAAATATGTAGATGAGAGCAACTATGATCACGCTGGAGTTTGGAGTCTGAACTGAAGGCTATCTTCTGCTCTGTTTTTCTAGGTCTAATAGGTCTGACTTGGTTCATTTGTTACCAGGATCTGTGAAGTGCATCTGTTGAGTTTGGTAATCTAGTCTTGATTTGTAGTCACCTAAGCATTAACTGGGGTAAAATTTGTTTAGGAGTTGGAGTGAGCTGTAGCTATACCTTTACTATCTATATTTCCAAAGGCCTACGAGCATATATTCAAAAATTTCTGCTGTCTGGAGCTGTAACTGATGTTCTTCACCACAGAAATACTCCAGTATTTATTTATCACTAGTTTGGTCCTCTACATTTTCTTTTAGTTGCTTTTTCGTTCTTCTCGCTGTTGCTTTACATTCTTCCTGAAGCACTGCACATCACTAAAAAGCATGTGAAAATACAAGCTGAAACAATGAAAGTCTTGACTATGGAACATTATCAGATTTTGACTGAAAGTTATTTGTCTTCTGTCCTGTGAATTTTTAGGGCTGTTGGGAGCATCACGGTATAAACACAAAAACTTGTTATTTAGTTACAACAGCATGCCAGATGATGGTGAAGCAAGACTCAATCTCTTGCTTTGGAAAGCTTCATTTCTCGTTTGTTTCTTTACAAGGTTGACCAGCAGAAATACTCCACGTGAATGTGGTAGCTTTCCACGTATGGTTTCCAATGCCAAGTGGCAGACTCCATGTTCCTTGCTTTAGTGCCACCAGTGCCACCAGTTCTTGTTTTTTTTTTTTTTTCCTGTTGCAAATGATTGTAAGACGTCATAATTAAAAGACTACTTTAACATGGATTTACCAAATAATTGAGGTTGTAATGAATGTACATGCATATTCGGCTGCAGTAGGCTTAAGTCAAAGGTGAAAATTATTATGATGCTATCTTTTGCCTTTTGCACGCTATTACAAAAGTGACATACAAAAAACTAATTAGACTAATTTGGTAGCCTGAACCTGTTTTGTTTTTTTTTATGACAGCATGGAGCAGTTGTTCTTGTCAGTAGCTTGAGAATCAAATAAGCACTTTGTTTTGTTTTGTTTTTTTAAACATGCGTCTATGATCAAAGGGAGATAATCGGCCTCTGCTGCATGTATTCCTGTCTCAGCAGCAGCTGCTTGGCAAGAAGGGTGGGCAAGAAGCAGACTGTGGTCTACTGCTTTTTGACACTGTGGTCAGATTTGGCTTTCTGTTGTCTCTGTGGTTGAGTTCAAGTCACGGATTAGATGTCAGCTCTTATCAGGCAACCAGTTTCTTTTGGCCTGCAGGATACTAGCTTGGAGGAAGTTTTGCTTTGCTTCACTCTTTGCAAGAGAAGACAAAGGAAGAAATATTTCACATTGAGTTATTGCAGTTGTTTTGCAAAAAGATGAATTATCACAGTGATACCAGTAAACCTCTGTTAAAATTCCTAGGGAACATAGGTAAGACTTGGAGCTGAAAGGTTAATATTTTCCCCTATACTTATTGACAGGCACTGAATACACTTAAAACTTCTTAGTCTGGATTTCATCATATTGGTATATTTGGTGATCTTTTAGTCTTAATTGGGTTAAATTTTACATCTTTGCTCTAAAGAAAGCTTGCTAGAACTTTTGTCTGCCTGACATATGCAAGTACACCCATAACTTAATCCTTTCTTCAGTTTTCATCTCCTTGTTGCCATAAGCAGCAGATGTACAAGAAACTGGGCAGGATGAGCAAAGGACACTGAAGCTGATAGAAAGCAGATTGGATGGTGTTTGATCATCACTTCTCAAATATTTCATAATTCTAGCTGTAAATGTCAGATACACCAGAGTTGGGAAGAAAATTTTTGCTGCTATTTTGTTTTAAATGGAAAAAGCAGTGGGAACTGACAGTAGTCTAATAGCCTCCAAAGTCTTAGGCTCTGATTTGTATATCAGTGTTGGACTTTCATGTTAAAGACTCAGAAAAGAGAGCCCAGCTATTCTTATTTTGTGTCTTGGAGCCATTATTCATGTGCTGTTCTGCAGGGCTATTTTACCTGTTTTCTTTGAAACTGTGAGGTTTGTGTAGGGGTTCTCAGAGTAGGTGATCCTGAGCATCCCTGGAAATCGTATTGTTTCATCTTTCCTCCCTGATGGCTGTATTAGAACGAAATACAACAAGGATCTTCTTTTTTGTTGTTGTTGTTGTTGTTGTTTTTGTCCTTGATGTACCTTTTAAAGGGCTTCTGAATGGAAAACTAACGTTAAATCTTCACTTTGTTTCAAAGAGTTTAGAGCCCTTGGTGGAGTCACGTCCACAGTGAACTGAGTATCAAAGGCTCCGACTTAACAAACACTGCTTTGAACTCTCCATGTGATTTGTCTGGGGGCAAAATACCATCTTTTGCTTGAACATCTGCCTAAATCTCAGCAAAAGACACAAGGGTCATATATATCATGGTTCTGTTGGTCTTAGGAAGTTTGTACATGTTAGGTTTTAGTTAGTGAAGTTCATGCAAGTGCCAATAGAGGAAAAAGAAAAAAAGCTGTCAGCATAGTTGGGGTATTGTATATTCCTATGTGGGGAAAAGTAAGGAAACAGCTAGTTTGGGGCAATAGGGTGGTGAGATAAAGTGGACTTCTCAACAGTCCTGAGATGTGAATTTCCCACTTCTGGAAGGTCAGTATCACCATGACAAAATAATAGTAGTAAATACGACATTAAGATTAATGTCATATTTATATGACATATGCTACATAATATGCTACATAAGTTACCCTAGCTGATTTGAAGGAGTGTGTTTTTTGTTTGATTTTTCTCCCCCATATGTGTAACTTGTAAATTATCTTTCCTCTTTGTGATAATGCATTTAGTATGTGTAAGATTGTTTTCTTTCTCCTTAGTCATTTGACAACTCTCCACCTGGGCCCTGAAACCTAGGATAAAGATGCTCTGCATAGTCCTATCCTTTTGCTGTCTTGAGGATGATATATAAGCATTATAGAATCTTTTTATAGCACATTTTTTTGTCGTCTTATTTGTCCCAGTTGTTTGCTGCTGCAGCAAAGCTGTGCTTTCAGCATAGAGTAAGGGTTGAGAGAAAAAAAGCAGGCTTAGAAATGCTGAGGATGCTCAGAATATCCATCATATTTGTCTAAAATTAGCTTAGCAAACTGATCAATCTGTCATGCGCTTAGGAACAAAAATATCTGGCTCTGTGAGCTGTAATACCATCAGGTTGGAAAAGGGACATAATAGATGTTTGGCTCTTGGAAGAGATGCTGCAAATATTGCTTGGGTAGCTGGACCAGGGAGAGGTTAAGGAATGTATTTTAAGTAATGGATAATCAATGTAGGTCAAAGTAAGCTAATAACTCCTCCTGAAAATGACAAAAATTAGGAATGAGATTGTTTAATGTCAGACACGAGTCCGTGTCCTAAGGATGGGTCCTGCTTGCTCACATGAAATTTTGTCAGTGCATCCCGTGGCTTTTTCCTTTTGCTTGCATGCCTTGTCAGGCAGGGGATGTATATTTACTCCAAGTGCTGACACTGCCCAACTAAACATTGCTATTTATATTGTTTCCAAATACGTAGCAGGCAGAAGCTGACAATGGGGTTTGCAATAGCAAAAGAGTACAGAGTTTCAATATAAGGAAGTGATGGAGTATCTTGATTTTTGCTCTGCTTTTCAGACTGCTCTGCAATGACTACAGCAAGATATAGGCCTACCTGGGACTTGGTACTTGACCCGTTAGTGTCCTGCAAGCTCTGCCTTGGTGAATATCCTGTGGAGCAGATGACAACAATAGCACAGTGCCAATGCATCTTCTGTACTCTGGTGAGTTTGCCTTCTTTTTAATTAGGCATAGAAAACAATCCGCAGTTCTTAACAGAAGAAATTATATGCATTTTTACTGACTGTGCTTCACCTTGAAGTGTTGATGTTACACTAGGAAACAGAATCAGAATGACCAAGGTTGGAAAAGACCTTCAAGATCATGCAGTCCAACTGACCACCTACCACCAATATTTCTCCACTGAACACTAAACCATGTCCTTTAGTACAACATCTAAACATTTCAACACCTCTAGGAATGGTGACTCAACCACCTCCTTGGGCAGCCTGTTCCAGCACTTGACCACTCTTTCGGTGAAGAAATTTTTCTTAATGTCCAACCTGAATCTCTCCTGGCACAACGTGAGGCCATTCCCTCTAGTCCTAATGCTAGTGAGGTGGGAGAAGAGGCCAACCTCCACCTCACCACAACCTCCTTTCGGGTAGTTGCAGAGAGCAATAAGGTCTTGCCTGAGCCTCCTCTCCTCCAGACTGAACAATCCCAGTCCCCTCAGCCACTCCTCATAAGACTTGTGCTCCAGACCCCTCACAGCTTTGTTGCCCTTCTCTGAACACAGTTCAGGGCCTCTATTTCTTTCTTGTAGTGAGGGGCCCAAGACTGAACACAGTACTCAGGGTACAGCCTCACCAGTGCTGAGTACAGAGGGATGATCACTTCTCTGCTCCAGCTGGGAATGCTGTTTCTGAGACAAGCCAGGATGCCATTGACCTTCTTGACTGCCTGGACACATTAACGGTTCATGTTCAGCCAACTGTCAACCAAAACTCCCAGGTTCATTTCTTCCACACAGTCTTTCCAGCCACTTTGCCCCAAGCCTGTAGCATTGTCTGGGGTTCTTATGGCCAAAGTGCAGGACCTGGTACTTGGTCTTGATGGATTTCATCCCATTAATGGATGCTGGTGCTGCACACTTGACACAAAGACTAGCAAATAAACATCTCAGTTTTCCTATTAAAAAAGTAAAAAAAATTAACTTAGTGCTTTAGTATATTGTTGTATACAGCTACATCCTTAGCCAGATTATTCAGTTTGCTTTCTACTATCTGTGGCTTGGATTTTTTGTTGTTGTTGTTGTTTGTTTTGTTTTGCTATACACTTGATAAAAGAAGTAGAAAAGTATCTCATATATTATTGATATTAATTTTACTCTATAATACTAGAATCACTTAACAGTTTGTTGGGTTCTTTTAACTGCTATATTGCACAAATGCATTCCTAGAATGGCTTTAAAGTAGAAAACACCGATGAACACAAATGTAATGTCTAACAAGGATCATCCTCACAATACATGAATATTGCTAATTTATAAACAGAGAAATAAAAGTAATAGTAGCTTCCCATCTCTAATGGTGATTTGGAATAAAATAATAGATCCTTTAATTTTGTGATGATGGCAAGTACACCAAAAATCTTCTAATTGTTCAGCAGTGGAAATATTACAGTAACACCAATAAAAACATAATTTCTAGGATATGTCATGTTCAAAGATGTCGAGCATCATTAACTCTTGAGAAACTATAGGTTCAGATATGGGATCATGTCATGGTTTTATGATTTTTTGGTTATCAGTATTCCACATCACAACATCATGCAGTGTACCCGGAACTAAAGCATTTGCTCTTTAACTCCCAGTACATTGCATGATGTTGTGATGTGGAATACTGATAACCAAAAATCATAAAACCGTTGACAGATCAGCTAATTTTTAACTTGAAAGCTCTTTTCAACAGACTTTTTCTGGTGTTGGCATCAGAATTTTTAAGTAATCTTTTCTGGTTGTTTTTTCATCTAGAAGTATTACGTATTTTTTCATAATTTTTTTTTTCTTTTTTTCTGATGATTATCAAGAATATAGCTGGTTACCAACAAAACAGACAGCTCCTTTTTGTTGCTCTTTGAAAAAGAAACAATGTGAACAGCTCAGATTCTAATACATGTAATACCCCAAAAAATCCAAGTTGTCACAAAGAGCTTTCCTTTTGATGTTCCATGGGAAAAGAGATGAATACACAGGCAGGTAAACATATAAAGTCTGTTGTAAACAATATTTCTGTCCAATTAAAAAGTAAGCATTGCTTCATTATGCACTTCTGAAAGAAGTGTTTACTCAAGCATGCAAAAGTGTATAAAATAACAGGCTTCTGAAAAAAACAGACTGTTGGACCCTGTGAAAACTGTTCTTTATTGTACAGTGGGTAGTTCTGGCATTTGTAGCTGAGTTTTCTGGGTCTCTGTTTCCTGGATGTAGAGAATATTTTATTTTCAATAATTTTTCAGTAACTCTTATGAGGTAGCTGAAAGGCTTCATTACCAAATGCCTTTTCCACCCCATCTTGTTCCTTCTGATGTTTGCTGCCATCTTTTATCTTCTATTTCTTCTGCTTACTTGCTCTTAGTGTCATTTTGGGAGGTATAACCTGTTACAGATACTACGATGATAAAGAAGTAACCTTCACTAATAGATCAGGTTCTAAGAGCAGGCTAAGTAAACTTACCATGTTAAACTTTGATTCCTGTATTCACCTCTAGTCAGCTGGAATAATCATTTTTAACATCCTTATTTGATTGTCTTCAATAGTTAATTCAGTTTTGACCTTTTCAGGAGAAAAAACCTATCTTGTCTACCTCAGGATTTGTATGAGCTGATTTTTGAGCGCCCTGAAAAACTTATTTGCCCCCAAGGTATCTTGTGAAGTAAAAGGAAAATAAAGTTACCCTTACTTTCACTGGCTGAGGGCAGGGAAGGAAATGAGAATCAATTTCAGTTGTTTGAAGGGGCAGACCACTGATCTGTGGTAGCACAGGAATTCAGAGTGATGGGAACCCAAGGCCTTCATCTCTACCTTGTGGACAGCCTAAAGGTTAATAAATTTCCTATGAAAATATTTCCGTAATGAGTCAGACCAAAGTCTGTATAACTCATGGTGAAGGAAGATTTTGACAGCTGTGGTGTTCCTTCATGTTTCTGGAAACTTGATATTTCTGGAAATCATCAGGGTAGTCATCAATATGAATGGCGTTTTATCAACAGCCATATTAAAGTTATTTAAAAAAGAAGCCAACAACACAGAATAAATCCTTTTGACTTACTTTCAGAGGAGCCCTAATATTAATGTTTCCTACTTTACAGGGGCTGCTCTGAAAGTAACGCCTTCTATTTTTTGACATTGGTCCATGAAATCAGAGGCAGATGTTGGTGGTATGCTGGTAGAGATTGAACCTTCTTACCAATATTCTTTCACATTTTGTTGCCATATGACAAATGGCAGCAGAAGAACAGCCTAACAATGTGGCATCCAACATGGAAGTGTGTATGAAACAAAAGTGTGTAATTAAATTCCTCCATGCAAGAAAGGGAAATTAGTCACACTAGCATTAATTGGTGCTTGCTGAACATTTCTGGAGAACAAACAGTAGATATGAGCACAGTGAGGCAGTAGGTGATATGTTTCAGAAATGACACTGTCATAGCAGCTGTGAAACAGTGGGTCACCCTTGCTGGTGCAGAGCATTTGCTCTATAAAATAGTGTTATTGTGCACTTTATAGCTGTTGTAGTTTCCATGGAAATAAATAGGAGGCATTACTTTCAGAGCAACCTACAGAATACAAAATAAATTTAAGAAAAATGAACTGATTCTGTTTGCTTTATTCTCAATTTCTATCTATAAGGAGATGAATGTTATCATGAAAGCTTTCCGAGCAAAACATGCAAAATTAATTACTTCTCCTGGGAAAAGCAACTGCTACGAGGAACCCTATCGTGAAATTTAAGGCTACCTCCTGTGTGCTAATTTATAGTAGGAAAAAGTGACTTTAAAATGCTTTAATGTGTTACTTTTTTGATTCAGGTTTAAAAAGCACACTTAAGATTTCCCCTGTTGACCTGATTCCAAGAGGACTAAGATGTTGACAATACTCAGAAAATGAAGAAACAAAAAGCTAACAGCAGGCAGCTTATTTTCCTTTCTGCTGTCTAGACTTTTTTTTCTGTTACATTAAGCAGTCCAACAACAGGTATATTCCTAATGGATGCAAACGTACAAAAACCTGAGAGAGCTCAATAGCATTGTATGTGCATTAACAATCATAACAATAAAAAACTGTGATGGCTTATTGTACTAGTAGCCACAACTAGCAAAATAATACGATGGGAAATTGTAGCTTCTCTGTCTCATCCGCACAGGAGTGGCAGTCTTCTCTATTCAACCCATGCACAGCTCCACCAGAGAGGCGGGGTGCCCCCATTCTATCTTTCTGAATAACAATTTTGTGTTATTGTAAAGTGTCGGCAAGAGACAATCCTTCATGAGATCTTTACCATAGCACTTCTATGGTTATAAGGGAGTGAAGGCTTACAGTCAGAAATATTATAGGGTTGAGGAATTTGCATGGTGATCTGAATTCTGCCTGCATGCCAGTAACGGTGCACTTACTTGAAAGGTCTCTTTGTAATATTCTGTCTCAGCTTGCTGAGGTTTACACTGAAGGATCAGAGCCAGGAGCAAGAGCTGTGGCAAAAATTGTTTTCATACTTCTATTTGATACCTCTTTTTCTTTCTCTCCTCCTTCATATCACTGCAGAGGTCACCATTTATCTCCAGTCTTTGACCTAAAAGCAAGAAGCCAGAACAAAATTGTGTGTGTATATATATATGTATGTATGGAATATGTACACAAATATATATGTAAAATCTCTCTGTACATATGTATCTATATAGAGATATAACTTGTTTTGTCAAGATCAAAACCCTGCAGACCAAATACTTCTCCAGGTGTATTTCTACTTGTCTTAGTACAGTCTACTTAATCTATTATACATAGAGTCTGTCCAAAGTATGTAGATACTGCTCCAAAATCCTTTAGTTATTATCTACCCTTTGCCTACTTTCATAGGGGAGGTAGAAGGGGAGCAAATTTAGCCGATTTGCTGCTTTCTGTTCTCACCATTTCATGATCTGTGTTGAAATTCTCCTGTGTTTTAAGGGACAGGATGTTCCCTTGATGCCTTATCAATTGTATATGTACTTAAGCTACAGCTGGTTTTGTTCCAGTTAATAAGTTAGCTGCTGAGCTAACACAGATTGTGTGCATTTTTTAAATGTTATGTGAAGTATACAGATAATTATCTGTAATAAATAATATCTGTAATAAATCTAAATAGTGTGCTGCAAGTACAGTGATGCCAGCACTCTTTCTCAAGCCAAGTTAAGATACTCTTGATTTGATATGAGTCTGTTCAATTCTGTTCAAGATTTTATGTAGTACTGATCATTCTGGCACCGATAGATTCACTGCTTTCTTTTCTCAATTAAAAAAAAAAAAATCAATTGGAGAGTTTAGGGAAGCAAATATCTAGAAGAAATACAATGCCTGAGAGAGAACTTGGTTTTGTTGAGAAACCTGTTTTAATCACTCATCTGCAATCTATCTTACTACCAACGGAAAGGAGGAGGGCTACTCAAACATGAGATACAAGCTCTACAATTAGAAAATAAAACAACATCTATGATAAGCCTTACCTTCTGCTGCCGTAACTGCCTGTCGCTGTATTATAAAACTGGTATAGCAATGTTAGTTTCTTTGTTAGTAGATACTCATATTCTGATTCTTATCTGCAGTCTCACCTTAGGCTGTGGAAACAGCTGGTTCATCTTGTCTGGTGCTTTAGGCGTCCCTCTGAGTTTGGCTCAACTGATTTGAATATTTATTTATGCATATTCTATCTCAAGTAGCATGACAGTAGGTATAGTGATAGACTATTCTGCTATCAGTACTTCTCTTTATCCAAGATTACCCTATCTGCCTAATCATGGCTCTCTGTACCCACCTTTTTAATTTCAGTCATTTCCCTAACTGAGCTCCTTGGTAGGATGAAGACCTGAATGGAAGACCTATGAGCAGCAAGGCAAACATTATTAACTTGCCTGTAAGTGGCAGCAAGGATTATTTTTTAATTGCGATTGACTGGAAGCACATAGAGCATTACTGAAATACGGTAAAATGCAAAGGTTACTTAGTACTCTCCCTCACTCCAAATGAGGCAGCTTCCACTTTCCCCACACCATGGGGATACCAGGAAAAGAGTGCATGTGAGCCTGGCTGCCTTCCCTATACAGCCGAGGGGAGCTGTCCTACTTGCTTTGTAATAGGAGGGAGGGCAAAACCAAATTGTTTGTGCCATTTTCATAGAGCTCTGTATAGTTTTCTAGCAGCTGTAATGTTTTCCTGTTTCCCACCAGCTTCTGGCAATGCTTAGAGCTTGCTGCTTGTTCTCACTTCCCCAAAACCTTAACAGAGAACTGATACCAATCTTGACACATGGTGCGTCAGTAGAGGCTTTGTGATCACAGGTTATTGTGTTTACATAGCAGTTCACATGGCAGTTCAGGTTCTGGCTCCCAGGTGCTATGATAACAAAGCTCCCTGCTTTAATAATGAACTGGCATGTTTGCAGAGTAAGGTGCAGTTGGGATCTATAGAACCCTAAGTGAAAGCTGGGCTTTATTAAGAACCTTCATCTCTCCCCTCTCTGGCGTGATTTTACTGGGCAAGATAAACATTAGTTGTCTTTATCAAGATGTTGTGAATACTTGTTCCTTATTGTTTGGTTACAGTTTTGCATGTGCAAGTGAAAGGTTCTTTGCTGCAGGTATATTGGCCTCTAACTCAAAAGTACTTATTCTGTTCTGAAATTTTAAAAAGTAAAAATAAAATGCAACTTCTCTCATACAACTGTATACGGAAAGACTATTTTGTGATACATATATATGGCCATGCAAAAAAATAGTTCAAAGTGTAGGCAG
This sequence comes from Gallus gallus, assembly GCF_016699485.2. Taxonomy (NCBI): domain Eukaryota; kingdom Metazoa; phylum Chordata; class Aves; order Galliformes; family Phasianidae; genus Gallus; species Gallus gallus. Next base: position 94,727,990 of record NC_052534.1, read on the forward strand.
CTGTAAGTCTTCCTTGCTTTCCCTTTCTCAACTGAGATGTTCAGCTGGAAACACACACTTGTTTTTCAGTTTTATGTAGTTTCTGCTACTTGGTCCTGCTAATGATCTTCCCCAGGCATCACTTGCTGTGCCTCAAAGAATATTAGCCTTATTTTAATGACATTTGTCTTGCTGAAGAAGTCAACAAGATTCCTCTTTAAGAGATATTTCTCCCTGTAAATAGCTGCATCTTGGTGATACTACGTTCCTTCTTGCTTCACCTAGTCATTTGTTGACTGATGGCAGTATAGAGAAACTTCCTGTCTTCAAACTGACACAGCGGAACGCTGATGCAGAGAAATGCTGCACCCCTTCACTAACATACATAATCTTTGCAAGTTGCTTGCATCAACTAAGCAGTGTATGCCAGTGAGTGCTTTGATATTTGGGTGTACTGTTAGAAAGTATTTGGAAAGAGTCAGAGCTAAGGCAGCCAAGCCTACCCTGATATCCGCAGGATGAATCAAGAGCTGCACCTTTGCACTAGATACCAGACACTTGTACCAGTTGAATCTCTTCTCTGGGCTGGCAGCTAGTTTGTTTCCTAGCCTGAGGTTCTCCCAGCTCACGAGAGCACGAAGACCTTTGGATAACACCTTCTTTTATGTCTGAGGGAAGGATGCCCAGGGAGTTTGTCCTGAGGCATGGAAGAACAGGTTGTACATATCTTCTACAACCAAGATATCATTCGGCCATTATCCATGGGCAAGAAGACGTGACTGAATTTAAGCTGAGAATATGGGCTATAGCAGGATGATATACTTTGGTACTTAACAGTTATCACCTGTCATGTTTCCCACCTCTTGTCCTGGCTAAGGTCCACTTCTCAGAGCATGCCATTCTAGTGAAAAAGCAACCAAATTTGGCACTAGATATTTCTTTGCTGCAGAACTGTGTAGATTCTTGTATTAGAGTGAAATTTTGAGTGCTTGTGTAGCATGATTTTTGCCTCAGCAAAAGCAAGAATGTAAAAAAAGGATAACTGGATAAGAATATTCCATTATTGCTTTCAGATATTCGATTTGAAGTACTACGTATCAAGTGACTGTTTTCTCATGTGATTTATTAAGGATGATGAATCAGCTAGAAGTTTAATAACAAATGCAATTTTGGTAGCCTGGGTTTCTTTGAAAGTAAATTCTTACCTCTGACACAATGTCTAGGTAAGTGGAAATGATCTGTTAAGGTTTGAAGTAGAATCACAGACATTAAACATCTGTCTAACGTACATCTGTCTCAGATCTACGAGGTTTCTGATGTTGCATGTAGATTGTGTTCTTGGATTTGGTCCGTAATAGATGACAGTATATCTAATAAAGAGAAAAAAATCACCACTGTGCTTGTGTGTATGCCTTAGGGATATTTGTGATTTAGCGTTCATAAATATTTCCCAGTAAATCACTTGTCATTTGAATAGGATTAAGGTGATACTAAAAAGCCAGATTGTGGATCTGCAATAGAGAATTGTGCACAAGGGAGTAGCAGTGCAAGAGCATTTTAAAGCTGAGCCTGTGTTTAAATAAGAATGGGTTTGAGCAGGATTATAACTACTGCTTAACACACACATACACACAAAGAAGAAAAAAAATACCCACAAAAAAAACCCAGTAAGTTTGGAAGAAGCTTAAAAGCTCTCCAAGAAAACTACCATGTTTTTCTTCTCACATGTTTATATTTCTAAATATACTGCTGAAATTTGGCAAAGTATTTTTTTTCTTTCCACAAAATGCTAACATTAGAAGCACATTTTTTTTCAGCATCAGATCACCAGTCTTGTTGCTTTTAGAATGTCTACAGAAATATTGAGAAATGTAATGTATAGCTGTAATATATGGCTACAGAAATTCCTACTGTTCGAGAATTAAGGAAACCTCAGGCTCAAACCTAACACAATCATGATTCAGTCCTGTCCAGACAATACCCTGCTATAGGCTGTTGTTTACTTTAGAGGAGTTTTTCCTTTTGGAACTGTTCAGCTTTGCTTTAGACATTGATTTCTTCAAGGAAAATCTCTCCAGTTCGGAGTGAATTTTCTGTTTTGACTAAAGAGAAGGAAAACATTATTCCAAAGGTAATAGCCACTGTCTGAGACATGGGCACCCGAATTCATCTTTCTTCTTTTTACTTGTAGCGATGGACAATGACTCATTCTCTCATATGCTAGCTCTCTCTCCCAGTTCCCTTCTGAGATTATTGTACCCTCCTTCCTATTTACTATTCTAATCCAAAGCTAAAAACTAGCATTACATCACCTTACCCTGAAGACTTACACAGTGTCTACCAGTATAAATACCTATGTACCAGACAGATTGTGGAATTGGCTTATGGAATTAGCACAGAGCAGTGGAATAACCTTGGTATCATGTTCTCTTCTGACAAGAAAAGGTACCTCCTTCCCAGTATTCACTTCTGAGCAACAGAAAGAAAAAATCCTGGGATGCAGAGTATAAAAATGTTACAAAACTATTGAAAGTAGTTGTTGAAGTGTATTTTTAATATTTCTTACTTATTGTTGTACCTTTCTCACGTGGATTTTAAATTTTGCTTCAGTATATTTTTAGCATGAAAAGATGTGCAGCTACAAAACAGTGCCAAATACTTCTCATTTCTTGTCCTTTCATATTTATTTTCTTCACAGATTGTTAGGCCAAAAGGAATGATTATATTCACCTAGAGAGGTGTCATTTGTAATGTAAAGCTTAAAATACCAACCAGCATTCCCTATCTCTTCCTGTTGTTAAATGAAAGTTTAAATAAATATATGAGTGAGTGCATACATTTGTTTTTATGTATGCATATTTACAGAGGTTAATCTAATCCTATTTTACAGGTGATAGAGAATTTGCTAGAGTCTTATAAATTTGGTCTAGCTAATAATAGTCTTGCTTGGACATGTTTTATTGTTCAGTATGAACTTTATTTTCAATGTTTTTTTTCCATTTCCCCTCTTTGCATTGGAAGTCAGGAGTACTAATTTTAGAATCAGAATTTCTGTTCAAAAAATAAAACAATAATCTCCCACATTGAAGAAAGCACATCAACCCCTACTTGTGTCCCTGAAGTGAAATGCAGAACATAGAGATTGTCTGCCCAAGGTGAAGGATTGTTCTCCTGGCTGTTTTACCAATGCCATCATGCAGTGATTTTTGTGAGTGTACATTTTATTTTGGGATGGGCTGTGGCTTAATGCCAGCACTAAAATAAATTTAAAGCTTTAAAAAATAAATCAAATGCTATGGTAATGATATACTTGGCTCTGCAATCCTGTCACTTTTTTTGGCCTTTCTAAATCCATTGACTTATTTATGAATTTTCCCAGATGACTTGATATTTATATGAGCAGTATTAGTATAGTTAGAAGTCTGCATTATGAAAAAATCCATGTAGCAACAGTTAAGGAATTAATACAGGATAATCTTCTTGACTGCCCAACTCTCAAATGAAAAATGACATCTCAAAAAGTCATTTTTTATCTCCTGTGATACTAGAATAGAGTGTTCTTAATAGTAATCTTGCTATAATTTCTTGAAAAAGTGTGCTCTTCTGTTTCAAAAAATGAGGTTGTTCACCCAAAGTACTTCCAAATATTTTTAATTTGGTGCATTTGTATTGCAAACTTACCTTAGAGACGAGTGAACACTTTTTTCCCCCTCCAAGAAGATGATAGATGTTGCCCCATATGGGAAAAAACAGAACTAAGTTTTCTTCTTATGTATTTTGATAGTTTTATCTTGTTTTTGAATGTCAGAAGAAACAAGTCAAAGCATCTTCATTAGAAATAGGCATAATTGTTGCAGGAATTCTATAAGCAAAAAAAATCCAGACATTTGAATTCTTTACATTGAGATTTTGCTGTGTCCTGTGTAGGTTAGTTAGAGTTAAATGTAGCACAGTGAAATAATATGTTAAAGTCTGGAAGTTAGGGAAAAAAAAGTTTAGATCCTTATAGGGGGTTTTGATCTTTATAGCATTAGACATAAAGATGTTCTGCTCTAAGGCAACAGCACCTCAGAGGTCATTGTGACTGTACCTTTCTGAGCATCACGGTCCTTGATGTACAAGGGTTAGAAGTGCAATTCATTGTGCAGAGCCTTAGATATCTTGCTGTGCTTGGCAGCTTCAGAGGGGAAATTGTTCTTTTATTGAGCCCTCTATCGCTGAAGCAAAGCAAAAAAAAAAAAAAAGTATGCCTTGCTTATTTTGGAAGATCATAGTAAGCCTGAGTTGGGCTCTCAGTTGGTCCTTGTGGGAGAATGGGTTTAGGCCTAAACTCCTCCAGTGATGTGTTCCTGTCCTTTGTCAAGGGAACAGCAATGGCAGGAGAATTCTTAGATTACCAGGTAGAAGAGAGTTGTCGAGACACCAGCTGGTAGGAAAGGACAACAGTGATGTACAGAAAAAGGACAGAGCAGGAACACACAAAGTGTATGCAATCACAGAGAAAAGCACAAGTGTATTGCTCAGGGGAACTAATCAGTCTGCTCTGACTGATCTTATGCTGTTTGACAGCAACTGGGGCGTGTGATGAGTCTTGATCTGCAGTCTGAAACATGTTGTGCAATGGTTTGCTTTCTTGTGTCTGAGGGAAGTGGGAAAAATTATATGGTAGTGTTTTCATGGGGTTTCTTGTCTAATATTTACATATGATAGTAGATTGCAAACTTGTTTTAATTTAAAAAGCCCATCCAGAGGGACCTGGACAGGCTGGAGAAGTGGGCCCATGTGAACCTAATGAGGTTCAACAAGGCCAAGTGCAAGGTGTTGTACTTAGGCTGGGGCAATCCCAGGTATTTATATAGACTGGGTGAAGAACTCCTTGAGAACAGCCCTGCAGAAAAGGACTTTGGGGTCCTGGTGGATGAGAAGCTGGACGTGAGCCAGCAGTGTATGCTTGCAGCCTGGAAGGCCAACTATGTTCTGGGCTGCATTAAAAAAAGGGTGGCCAACAGGGAGAGGGAGGTGATTGTCCCCCTCTATTCAGCTCTTGTGAGGCCCCATCTGGAGTACTGTATCCAGGACTGGGGCTGCCAGCACAAGAAAGATGCAGAGCTCTTGGAACGGGTCCAGAGGAGGGCCACTAAGACAGGTGTATCCTATGAAGAAAGGTTGAGGGAACTGGGATTGTTTAGCTTGGAGAAGGCTCCAGGGAGATCTCATTGTGGCCTTCCAGTACTTGAAGGTAGCATATAAACAGGAAGGGGAATGTCTGTTTACAAGGGTGGATAGTGATAGGTACAAGGGGGTTTAAACTGAGATAGGGGAGATTTGTGTTAGATATTAGGATGAAGTTTTTCATTCAGAGGGTGGTGACGCACTGGAACAGGTTGCCCAAGGAGGTTGTGGATGCCCCATCCTTGGATGCATTCAAGACCAGGCTGGATGTGGTTCTGAGCAGCCTGGTCTAGTGGTTGGCAACCCTGTACATAGCAGGTGTGTGCTAGATGATCTTTGAGGTTATTTTCAGCCTAGGCAATTCTATGGTTCTATGGAAAATGCAAAGATTTGTGAAATGGTATAGGTCTGTATACTTCAATTTAGTAATCTCCCGGAGTGCTATCATAGCATAATTATTCCTTTTCTCCCCTGAATCATTTGGTATGTTTACAGTACCTACACTGGACAGAAATATAAGCCACAAGTACCTGTTCACTCTTTGAGGCTGTATGGTAAGATACAGTAGTTTGACTAAAGAATATCATAAAAGGACATGTTTTACTTCAGTATTAGAAAAGGAGTAGGAGTACATATGGTTTTAGTCATTACTCAAGCTACAGGAACAAACTACAACACATTTGGTCCTTCTTCATGCTGGTTAAGCATGAAGACTGTCAGAGTATGGAAACCGAGTACAAAACTGAATGCAAAGGAAGCATTTATTTTTATGACCTACTTAATTCAGAGTAAAGATTTAATTTTTCTAAAATGACAAGTCTTATTCTGGCTTTATTATGTCAAGCTGTATATGTAAACAGAAATGTGCAGAATAGCCACTGTCATTTTTTATCAGGTTTAGAGTATCCCTGAGTATGACTCAATTAAATATTTAGATATTTAATTAGTGAAATACAAAGAATTTTGAAAGAGGGAAACAATTAGAATTCAGAAAAAGTATTGCTTCAAATATGAGTAACTCTCCCTTGACATGTGTCAATTAAATGAAAAATAAAGACACATTAGTTTTATAAGAGCCAGTGTACAGAAGGAAGGATATTTTGCTCCTTTTTCCCTACTTCTCTCATTATGTTCCTAATTTCAGCTCCCATTCTCTCTGAGGAATTTTATGTAATGCAGTTTATTTTGAATGATATTTTGGGTGATTTATGCATTTTTTTTATCATTCTATACAGTACCTTATTGCCTTAGTGGGAAGGCTGTTAGGATATTTTCTCTCAATATAAGACCCCTAAAACCATCACAGAAAATGAGCAGCAATTTGTTGCCTTTTTATAAAAGTTATTTGTATTTTAATTAATTTTACATTACAATTAGGTGCCCAGTTACACACTGTATTGTTTTACTTTCATAGTGCTGCATTTCCAGTACTGCACCAGATAAATTCTTTTGCTGCAAGTAGCACGTTTTGTCTCTGCTTTCATGCCACAGGTAGCCTTTGCTTCAAACTGCCTTGCAACCTCTCTGGATTACCCCTTTTCTACCTGAGAAATCTCTAGACTGGAGAAGTCTTGACCGAACAATCCTCTGCCTAATTGACTAATGATATTTCATGGCCTCAAGACAGCATCTCTATTCCCAGAAAGCACAGCATCAGAAGTGCACCTTAGTCGGGTTTGTTTTGAGCATATAGTGCCAGTGCCACACCAGTGGAAAGGGAAAGCCTTGGACACTGCCTGTGGCAGGGATGAGCTATATCCTTCCTTGGAAGATGTGAAGAAAGAGAAACAAATCAAATGGGTTTTGGCGATGCTCCCAAACAGGCTGAGGGAATTAACCACATAAATGATTAATGATAGCAAAGCTCATTCAGCTCGAAAAGTACTTTCTATAAGTGCTAAGTGCTGGCATTAAAAATGTATGCGTTTTTGCTTTAATCCACACTTGGCGTCTGCAAATGGAGGGGAAAGGAAAGAGCCAACAGTGTCATTATGGCATGCTAATACCTCATTCCAGCTGAAATCACATCCTGCCAAGGCACGCAACCTAGGGCCTGGTTCTTGCAGAGCTCATCCTGCTGTCCTTGCTGCTAGCAGTCCTCTCAAACCACTACACCTCTCTGCAGGGATGAAAGTGAAATGTTGGAAACCTTTTGCAAGTCAAACATCTGCTAAATGAACTGTTATCTCCAATCAGTCCTTGCTTATAAAGAAGATGAAGGCCCTGATTCATCACAAAGGGTTTTTCTAATGCATATAAAACTTTTAAAGATATCAATTATCCAGTCTTTCTTTTCCAAAAAAAAAAAATATATATATATATATACCTGTTGTCTCTATTGAGTAGGAGAGGCAGGAAAGGGGAATCAGACAGAAATGATTTTGAAGCTATCAAGGCAATGGCAGATTGTCACCAGCAGAGCTGTGTACCGTAGCAGCAGAAATTATGTGGGTAGAAAGTGAAGTTTTGCTGTAATCAGGCTGTGAGACGTAAAATCCAAAACAAACCACTGAGGTACATGATAGGTTCACTGAAAGAAGCAGCAAAGGCATATTATGAGAGAGAACTGAAGATGGATTGGCTGAGTGAGCCTGGACCACAGCAGCCACAAGCCACATGTGCAGGGTTGGGCCAAATACATGCCTTGTGACCTGGCTGTAGGGCAGAGGCTGCTTTGTGCAGTGAATTCCAGTGGGGAATGCTGGGCTCAGCAGGGCTGACTCAGCCCTTGGCCTTTCCAGGCTGGTGCTGGGCTTGTGATTGTATACTGGTACTAGCTAAGCCCATGAGGTGACACATGAGGGTCACATGGTATGACCCACTGGCAAATAGAACCTCATTTGCTCTCCCTGTAGCATCAGGCTGGCTGAAGCTGAGGAATCTGCAGAGGGTTTTGCTCCCTTAGTCTTTCCCCTCACCTCCCTAGCAGGCATCTGTGTGCTCACCTTGACGGGAGAAGTATGGAGGTAGAGGGATAGATATTCTTCAAGACTTAATGAGGGTTGGGCTTGACTTGCCCTTTTTCTAAAGCAACCCCCTGCCCTCTCTCTTGTTGAGAGTCATGCTGTGTGCCAGTGTGTCAGATACAACGTTTTCAGTTATGACTTAGGTAAGGTGCTACGGTTGCTAGGAGAGAGAAAGTATTAGTACTACGAATATTTATTATTCAGTACCCATGGAAACTGTACTTCTGGGAATCCTAATTCTCACATTCTTGCTTCCTATGGAGAAGATATATATTTAACCACGAAGTTTACATAGTTATTTTCTAGAAACAGAAGGCAAGATACATTCCTTGCTCTCTGGAGTGCTTGACAGACATCTATTTCATGATAGTTACTGCCTACTAAGCTGTGTTGTGATTTCCAGTCACACAAAGATTTTTTGAGTCAGGCTTCTATTTTTTTTTTTTTTTCCCCTAACTGCCTGTTTGATTTGTCTCTTCCCCATTATTGCTGTTTCGTTTTGTTTTTGTTTTTTATTTTTATTTTGCTGCATATTTTAAACTGAGGAAGAATTATTTGATGAGGAAGTGAACGTGCTATTTTCTACCTGAGAGCATAACCATAGCACATGCTGTGAATACAGGCCATGGTAGTAAAATGTTTTTCCCAAAGAAGTTTATGTTCTTCAGAGTTCCAGAGGAAAAATGTTAAAATATTGAGTGGCTTATTCTTGGTAGGATAGTTAACTCAGTCTTTGACCCTCTTACAGTGCCTAAAACAGTATGTGGAACTTTTGATCAAAGAAGGTCTAGAAACGGCAATCAGCTGCCCTGATGCTGCCTGTCCAAAGCGAGGTCATTTGCAAGAAAATGAGGTATGTTTTTACTGCAAATTGTTGTGTTTTTTTTTTTCTTTCCATAATGTCCAAATGTATCTTGCTCTTTATGTTACAGCTGTCATTGTTGCCAGCATACATTTTTAATAATTCTTGAAAGGTCAAACGTTTTCTCTCCGTTTGTTGAAAATGTCCTTACTGTTCTTAATTGGAAATTTGTTTTTTTCTTCCTTCAACAGATTGAGTGCATGGTTGCATCAGAAATCATGCAGAGGTATAAGAAACTACAGTTTGAAAGAGGTAATGTATGTAACACCATCTATTGCAAAGTCTTGGGAATGGTATCACTCCTCAGCAGTCCCAGAAATCAGAATCTGGTTCTGCACAAGATCATGTGCGTTAATTGCGTGATCATCAGAAAGAAAAAATATATATACATTGTTTCTGCTTTTGTTGCCACGATGCCCATTGCAACGTTCTAGGAATAAACTAAGGAAAGAAAATTACTATGTATTGTATTGCTGTATAACTGAGGGAGGGAGTGACTTCTATTTAGAGTGTTGCTGGACAGGTAGCCTGATTCTTTTTAAGGAGCCACCAATATCCCTTATGCTAAAATCTGGTACAGAAATATTAGGCAGTTACGCATGTAATGATACTATGACTCTTGTTAATTTTTATGAGGATATAAACTGACTCGTTCCCTTCAGTGATGTGGAACTGGATGAAATCTTGTAAAGAGTATGTGACCACAGAGAACTTAGAGTAAGGCTTTTGCTGAGTGAAGAACCCAGCCTAGATACCACTAAAGTCAGTGGTGAGTTTTTATTGACTCTAGTGGGCTTTGAAATATGAAATAACTTACCAGTAAATAGCCTCCAAGAGAAGGATGAAACTGGATAACACTTGTTATTCTTGTGGTTATGTTAGTGCAGAGACCAACTGAAAGTATAATCCTACTGGGCAAGGCACTGTAAAAGCTCTTTTTCATGCATTATACCTGTATAGCTGTATAGTTATACAGGTATATAACTATAGCTGTTTGTTAAGTACAACTGAGGAAAAATATCACATCTCATTCTCAGAACAAATTAAGTTCAGTGAATGAAAATGAATAATTAATTCTGATGCTGGAAACACACTTTACTTTGGTGCCTATTTGCAAAGGAGGCCAGGTTTATGTCTAAGTGAGTAGAATAAATTAAAAAGCTTCCTTTGAAAATGTGTGGCTTTGAATGCCCTGCCAGTCAACCTCAGCTGGAATATATTGTTGTGGAAGGCTGGTCCTTTGAATTTTTTTCTTCTGTGTCCCTGTCCAGAAGTGCTTTTGGATCCCTGTCGGACTTGGTGTCCATCCTCTACTTGCCAAGCAGTTTGCCAGCTCCAGGAATCAAGCCCACAGAACCCTCAGCTGGTCCAGTGCAAAGCCTGTGACATTGAGTTCTGCTCTGTTTGCAAATCTAATTGGCATCCAGGTCAAGGCTGTCAGGAGAACATGCCAATCTCTTTTCTTCCAGGAGAAACAAGGTAGAGTATTGTGAAGGATCAAGTGTTTGGAAACAAAACACAGAATCTTTGAACAAATATAAATATGAATAGTAAAGAAGCAATTTCCAGATATTTAGTTTAAAGTTGTTTTCCTTCACCCAGCCATTTACATTTTTCTAAACATGTATTCCAAAACTGGGTAGAGCTTTCAGCTGCCTCATCCCTTGTCATCATTCTCAGCAAAGCACAAAGGAGCTCCTTCAGGCTCTATCAGCAGCCCTTTTGCCCCAGTGGGAAAAATATGGCTAGGATGCTGTTGTGATGAGTTCCTGTTCAACTATTGTAATTTTTACACATGCCCTTTGTGTGTCTTCATCAGAATAGAATCTCAGTTAACTTCATGGAATGCTAGAATCTTGATCTATTCACCTTATTTTTTTCATTGGTTTTACTTTTTACTTCATTCTTTACCCCAGGTAAAAACTAAGGTGAGTTTTCCTTAGTATTTTGGAGCTTAATGTGCCAGAAGAAGTTTGTGCTACCTGCATTTGGAGTTTCATATACACTTTATGTATTCAAAGCTTTTTTCTATGACATGGTTGCCTATAGTATGACTGAAGATTTTGTGTCCTTTTATCCAGTCACTGATTAAAGGGCAATCATTGATTCCCCATCAGTTAGTCTTGTATTTCCCACTGGCAGTGACTACAGGAAGTTACATTTTTCAAGGCACATTTCAGTGTTTGGCATGCATAAAGGCTCTGCAGGGTATAAAGCTACTCAATGGAATTAAATGTTCTTCCACTGTTTCCTCTTTGTTGTGCCCACTGCGCAAGGAAGTGCCCTGCAGTTTTACATAGTGGTACAAGACAAGAAGAAGAGGTGCTGATTGTAACTTATGAACCATGTTTCATTAGGACAGTGTTAGAGATGAAGAATCAACTCTGACATAACAGCATTTCTCAAAAATGGTTCTTATTCTGGAGGGAAATTTCTAGAGAAGATCCTCAAGGAAAGCAGAAACATGCAATCTCAAGATTTTTTTGAAAAAGTAGGCATAACTTCTCAGAACAATTCTTAAAAATTCTTCCTTAAACTCTCATGACTGCATATCTTATAGGTTCCTTACTGTCTCCAACAGTTCCATGTTTAAGATGGAAGAAGACGATGCTCCAATCAAGCGCTGTCCAAAGTGTAAAGTTTACATTGAACGAGATGAGGGTTGTGCCCAGATGATGTGTAAGAACTGCAAACATGCCTTTTGCTGGTACTGTCTGGAATCTCTCGATGTGAGTAGATGCAGTACGCTCTGATTCTCAGAAGTTTAGAAGTTCATTGTTTTGCTATCCAGCTGTCTCATTAATCAATTAATACTAGATCATTATCTTCTGCATAACTTGGTGCTCGGGGGCCCACCAGAGCTGATGCTGGTAATTTAGTAGAATTTGTATATTCCATTTTACTTGTCTGACCTGTGTGATCTTAGCATTTTGTCCATGTAAGCTAGGAAATAATTATTATAAAGTAAAATTTTGTGAAAATATTCTGTTTTCAATCTTTACGAGGCATTTATCGTGGGAGTTTTTGGCCGCTTTTTTAATACTGCTTTATTTAGCACTGACTTTTCAATGTTCCCTTTCTTGAAGAAGTTACAGGGTAAGTACAGCAATGTTCTCAGTTCTGTGGAAGTTTAACAGACAAACACTAGATTTGGTGCATCACTGTGCGGGGGGGGGGGGGCTAGCACTTGGATTTGTTTACTGCTTATTGTTTCCATGGGACAAGAAATAGATCTCATATATCCAAAAGGAATGCAGTGTTATTCTAACACCAGGAATTTGTCAGTCTATAAGCTGCTGTTGTATTTACGTTTTTTAAATCAGCCTGTTATTGTACCCAAAGATCAGAGTATATACAGTATACAACATCTGTTTCCATGTCATCCGTTTTATTTTATAACATTGTTAACAATAGCAGAGGAAATGTTTTAGGCTCCCAAAAGCTACTCAGAGTGAGCAGATCCTAGGGTTGTCCCATTTTAATGTTTTACCAATGGACTTGCAGTTGCAAGCTTGTTACATGCTCAGTTAAAAAAGAGTGTTCCCCTGGTACTTGGCCTGCTGTCTTGGCTTGTTTGTAAAAGGATGGTAGGACAGATAGAAGAATCATTTCTCAAAAATCTGTATTGGCCTTACTTTTATTTTTCAATTAATAAAATAAGCCAAGCTTGGGAAGCCTGTGGTACAGGTATTTATTCTCCTTTGTTCCTTATGTGTGTGTATATGATACGTGTCTTGGGCGGCTTTTCTTCTTGGATCCTCTTTCTAAACTTTATATTAGCATTAAATATTTGAGTTGAGAGCCTTTGAGAGAACAGATTCCTTATATACACTTAAGACGTCCTATACAAACCCATTTGTGAAGACACTTAACTGTAAACAAAGGTACTTTGGAACAGTTGAACCTGGTCGTGTCTGCTTTACCAAACTTTTACCATCTTATACAATTCCTGGTTTTAAGTTCTCAGGAAGTAGTATTCTATAGTTTGAAGAACAGTTTGTACTTTTGTATATTGCCTACCTTTCCGTTGAATATTTTGTCAGAATTATTGCCTACTTTTCTATTTAATATTTTGTAGGATGACTTTCTCCTCATACATTATGACAAAGGACCTTGTCGAAATAAGCTGGGACACTCCAGGGCATCTGTTATCTGGCACAGAACACAGGTAAAACTCAGATCTTTAAAAGAACTGTATGGATCTATGGAGAAACAATACTGTAACAGTGCCTTCATTTGCCTTACTCATTTTAGCATCTCAGAGTAAAATTCTGTTCTGAATGGTAGCTAATGTCTGTAGCAGATTTAAAGAGGGCAGCAGCTTGGAGAAAAACAATTTGCTCTCCTAGAAAGGACACCCTGTGGCAGAAAGCCACGGAAAACTGTAAAAGATTGTTTGCTGAAATAAGTTAACTCCCAGTCCGAATCTGTTCTCAGTAAATGTGGTGAAAACCTGCTTTGCTAGCACCCTTACAGTCAAATGGGAAATTCATCTTCCAAGAGATTTTTTGCTTCCAATGCAGAACTGGAAAGGAATAAGCTTGAGTATGCTGGATGTGGCTCTGGGCAGCCTGGTCTAGTGGTTGGAGACCCTGCACATGGCAAGGCAGTTGAAACTAGATGATCATTTTGGTCCTTTTCAACCCAGGCCATTCTATGCTCAGTATCTTGCTATGGCTTCAAGTTGACTCACTCATGGAGGTTAGATAGAGCTTGGTAGACTAGTGTGTAACTCAGTGATCCTATTAGTAGTTCCAAACGTGGATACAAACTGACAATTAGAAAGAGTCTACAATCAGTCTAGAATCAGGAGCCGGTGTGAATGCTTGTAGTAGAATCACAGTACCATAGATTCGCTAAGGTTGGAAAAGACCCACAGGATCATCCAGTCCAACCATTTGCCCTTCACCAATGGTTCTCGCTAAACCATGTCCCTCAACACAACATCCAAATGCTCTTTGAGCACCACCAGGCTCGGTGACTCCACCACCTCTCTGGGCAGCCCATTCCAGTGCCTGACCACCCTTTCAGAGAAGTAATAATGTCCAGCCTGAATCTTCCCTGGTGCAGCTTGAAGCTGTTCCCACTAGTCCTATCACTAGTCATCCGAGAGAAGAGGCTGACCCCCAGCTCACTACAACCTCCCTTCAGGTAGTTACAGAGAGCAATAAGGTCTCCCCTGAGCCTCCTCTTCTCCAGACTGAACAATCCCAGCTCCTTCAGCCACTCCTCATAAGGCCTGTGCTCCAGAGCCCTCACCAGCTTTGTTGCCCTCCTCTGGACACGCTCCAGGGCCTCAGTGTCTTTCTTACAGTGAGGGGCCCAAAACTGGGCACAGTTCTCGAGGTGTGGCCTCACCAGTGCTGAGTACAGGGGGACAATTACTTCCCTGTTCCTACTGGCCACACTATTTCTGATACAAGCCAGGATGCCATTGGCCTTCTTGGCCACCTGGGCACACTGCTGGCTCATGTTCAGTCGAGAGTCAATCAACACCCCCAGGTCCATTTCTTCTACACAGTCTTCCATCCACTCTGCCCCAAGCCTGTAGCGTTGCCTGGGGTTATTGTGGCCAAAGTGCAGGATCCAGCATTTGGTCTTGTTGAATCCCATCCCATTGGCTTCAGCCCAGCTATCCAGCCTATCCAGATCCCTCTGTAGGGCCTTGCTACCCTCAGACAGATCAACACTTCCAGCCAGCTTGGTGTCATCTGCAAACTTACTGAAGGTGCACTCAGTGCCCTCATCCAGGTCATCAATAAAGATATTAAACAGGACAGGCCCCAGCACCGACCCCTGGGGAACACCACTCATGACCAGTCGCCAGCTGGATTTAACTCCATTCACCACCACTCTCTGGGCCCGGCCCTCCAGCCAGTTCCTTACCCAGCAAAGAATGTATCTGTCCAAGCCACGGACTGCCAGCTTCAGCAGGAAGCACTGTCTGCAGTACTTTCATTCATATAATATAAATGCCAGTGTGACTTAGTCTAATCTACTGCTATAGATTAGACAGCCATTTCAGAGATAACAGAACGTCTGGGTATCTAATTCATCACTTTCTAAATTAAATGTCTGTCAGTAAATATCTACCTTAACTTGGGAGGAATTAAGTTTCTTGAAGTACAGGCTTCTTTCAGTTTGAGAATAAACCTGAATTCTGGACTAACAAATGAAATGAGAAGGATCACAGCCTTCTCCCTCCACGGCACTGAAGTTTATGTACATATACATTCTTTATGTATGTGTAATAGAGGGGATTCACCTGATACTTGGAATCTGTTCTTTGCAGCAGTAGTTGGTGCAAGTGTGATTGATTGACAGTATGTTTGATGTTCTGGTCACTGTTGAGAAAAAAGAGAGTATTTTCATCCAGTGAGGATGTGGTTCTGCTAAACCTACTAATGGCAGTTCAATGTTGAATTCATTTCCTTGTGTTTAGTTTCTTTGAGTATTTATCCAAGGAAAATTGAAGTGAGACTTTGTTTTATTGTTTTTGGATTTAAAATATATATATATATATTTCTTTTGGCCACAAGGAATGGTTTGATGCTGCATAGGGCAGTGACTTCTTCAGAAGCAACTGAACCAAGTGGAAAATAAGTAACTCAGTCGGCAACCTACCATTAAAAAGAAACAAAAAACAAACGAACAAAAACACCACAGAACAAACAGAAAATTAAAGTGAAACCTAGTTATGTCTTTAATAATGCCATGATGAGGCTGAAAGGAAGCTGTATATAGGTATCTCATAAATATTGGCACTTGTCAGTCCAGTCCAGTGACTCGGTACCTACCAGTTTAGCTGTAGCTCACCTCTAGTGTACTTTATTGCATGAGCTGCAGAGAGGTAGGCAAAGCCAGTTACAGCTCATGGTTTGTGAAGAAGATGAAAAGTTAGCTTTATTTTATGTCAGTAGCAAATGAACGCAGAGATCAGTAAATGGAAGTTGCATTAGATTGTCAGCGCTTCCAAAAAAAAAAAAAAAAAAAAGAATGAGCAATGAAATGTGCACACCACTAGAGCTGAAAAAGAAATTTATCTTGGCAAGAGGAAGATCTATTAGAACTAGGAGGCTTGATCTCCTTATCCCTAGACGAGCTAAAAGCCAAAGGAAGAACCTGGTGAAAGGTGAGGGGACTGACCGGGAGCTGCTCATCACTGTGCTGTTTATCCTACAGCGCCATCTCCTGCCACTGCCGCTCCAAAATGCCTCGCTCGTAGAACTGCAAGAGAGAAGTACCGAGCAATCAGAAAGAGAAATGGTCCGTGGCAGGCAAAAGCACTCGTAAATCATCCCTTCTCTTCCAAGGCAAATTAAATATTTGCCAGCTAGTTGAAGCGGCATACATAGCCCTGGCTAGGAGAATTCTTAATGAGTACTGCACTGTAATTTCATTTTGCCTTCTGTTTCAAGGAGTTGCAGGCAGATTAGCATTCCCCTCCTGCCTCCATTATTCAAAATTATTCACAGACACTCTCGTGTGAATAAATCTAAGTGATTTTCTTCAATAATTTGCAGGCATACAGTTGCAGCTGTCTATGACAAATGGGAAACTTCCTCAAGCAGTGAACCTCTTCCTAAATTAAAAAAAAAAAAAAAAAAAAAAAAAAAAAAAAAAAAGAAAAAAATCCGAATTAAACTTAGAAACTAATAGTTTGGCACACTGAGAGGATGGATAATTTGATGTCTTCTGCCCCTTCTGTGAAGGGGATGATCAGTAATGTAAATGAAAAAAGCATGTGCTTTTTGATAGAGTTAGGTCATGGCCCCTGAAACAGCAGGATTATCTTGAGTCTGACTGCAAAAAAAAGCAAACAAACAAACAAACATTAGGTATGTGCATAATTGGCCTTCATTCCATAGTGTTTGTAGTCTGCAACTGGGATTTCCAAACTTGTGTTTCTACTGGTGAGAAGATTCTCCAAGAACAACACCAGAACCTTGACTACTTTTTTTCAGAACTTTCTCCAGGAAAAGAGGGGAGCATCTCAAGTGGGAACCTGTCTTGTAGTCTTGATCCTGATATTTAATGTTTAGGCTTGAACAAGAAAAAGGCTCCTAGTTGGTTGCTTCATTAGCTGTCCCAAATGCAACAAAAATAAAATAGGCAAATAGCTGTTTACCTCACATTGTCTGATGGAGCTGAATCATGCAGCATGGTTCTGACTGTAGCAACAAAACATGAACATTTGCTCTCTCATGCTTGCTGACTTCGGGAGTTGACTATAGCATACACACAGGAAAAAGGTACAGCTCTGTGGTGAGGCCAGTGGCAGTTGCTGAGATCCTTCCAAAGCACACTGATGATGTGCTGATGTCATCAGAATCTAGACAGGTATCATCCCTAACAGTGCTATTCCTTTGTTTTGCAGGTGGTTGGAATCTTTGCAGGATTTGGTCTTCTACTTTTGGTGGCCTCCCCTTTCCTTTTACTTGCTACACCATTTGTTCTGTGCTGCAAGTGCAAATGTAATAAAGGAGATGACGACCCTCTACCTACTTAGACCAAGGGAAGATTGGACTCATTACAACATGTGTTTTGATTTTATTATTGCTGTCTATGTTTCTCTCTTGCACTTACATTGCTGTAGCCTTACTTGCCCTGTTCTGCTTTTCATTGACTCACAGTCTTGGTTCCAGGAACTGTTGCATAGATCAAGTGATAACAGACAAGGACAGTAATGAAAGGCAAGTTTGGTGCTTAAGGGACACCATGAACCCAGGTAGCTATCTAAAAGGAAGAGGTGATATTGCTAAAACATAATGCAAAAGGTTTCTCTGGCCCTGCTGGAGGGCTGGGAACTGTGCTGAATGAGTTCAGCAGCACAAGCTAACAATGCATATAAATCAAAACTCTCTGCATATTTGTTTGTTTCAAAATTTGATGTCTTATTCCTGTATGTATATAAGTTATCTATCATTTTAATTTGATAGTCAACTTTTTTGTGACTTCACCATGTTTATTATATGTTTTTGTTAATGCTATCACAACATCCTTTTTAATGCATATTTTTTCCAAGTATAACAAAGTCAAAAAGGTGCATATAGGCCATCCTATGCCTTTCTTGAAGTATGGGGAGGAACAGAGGGACAAAGTTGGTCCTGTTGCCTTCCTGGAATATTTTGAAGTCTTATTAGAAATTTGTTTGACTGAAAGCTACATTTTTAAAATAAACTGATGAAGCTGTATGGTTGAGTGGTGACACAAACCTGTGATCTAATCAAGGTTCTTTTAAAAATGCATTGATGGTATTGTTACTGCTGGACCACTGGTGTTTTTTTTAATTGTTATTTTTTGCTGTTTGGAGTTCTGCTACACTTACAGGGCTACGTAACTTCTAATCCAGGTATCTTAATCTTTTTGTATAGATAGATAATCTTATTTAAACCAAATGTGTAAATAGCTGTGCTATTGGAATATTTTGGGAGTTCAGAATAGCTTGCTTCTGTCTTTAGGGCAGGTATTAAAAATACAGGACTAGTTTTACTATTTTGCAGACTCTTGGATTATCAGTGAGTCTTTCCTTCTAAGTATAAAAATACATCAAGATCATCCCTGTAGTTAATAATAAAAAATGCCTGGGATATTTGTGGAAGTTAACATTTAAACTACTTAGCCCATTATCAGAGTTATTATCTATGGTGTGTGCTATTTAAAACATACTGTGATGAAACAAGTTTTCATTTGACAAATAAACACTAACTTGATGTAATAATTTTGCAGAATTCAGTGCTGTGCGTTTCCAGGGTAATAAAGTGTGCTAGTCAACCTACTGTTAATCATTGTAGTTTCTCTTAAGTAATATTTTGGTTGGAAACCATTTTGCTTTTATTTGAAAGCTGGTGGAAATTTGATTAATAACTTGTCTCCATGAAATATGAAGCACCTGACTTGATGTACGTATGTGTGTGTAATGCCAGAGGAAAACCTTCTGAATGATGTGTAGACTGAAGTTTGACTACATTTTTTTCATCATTTATTTCTGTGCTTTGTCAGTGTGCTGAGATTGATGAATACATTGAAGGCAGGATAACTTTGCACTGAAAATGTATTAAGCCTCTTAAATGCAACAGCTTCTAGCTGCTCTCACAGGCTGGGAATTTGGTTTCATAGCTCAAGCATAAGGAAATGACTCCTACTTTTCATTACCTTTTATTTTGTAACGTTCACCTGCTAGACAAAAAGCCTGCAGGGTACAGTTTTGAAATGGGCCACTGTTGTTTGGTAAAATATCTCTTGGACTTCCTTCCCCTCCCTCTCCTTCTGAGTTTAATGGTATCCAAATTCAAAATGTGTCTAAACACAGGTTTTAGTTCTGGGAAATGGAGGTTATCTGCAATTCGCTTATTCTACTTGATTTTAATGACTTCATTCAATATAATATGAAGGAAAAGGACAGCAGGTTCCCAACCAGTCTGAACTCTTTTTGATGTGTTCAGCTTGTTTATGGCAAGGTCAGCTCAGATCTTTACTTGCAATATCTGATTTTTGTTGTCAGAGTTTTTTCATATATCTTCATCATTAAAAATTGTTTAGCTCTTCCAAAATATCTGTAGGGAAGCCTGAATAGCGCATATCCCATCCCTGCTGGAAGAGCACCGTGTAAGCCCGTGTGCCCCAAGTCACAGCTTCCAGGTGCAGAAGCAATGGAAACCCTTCTGCAAAGGACAGCTTCCTGCAGGCAAGCACATAAGGCGGGGTGGTAAAGCTCAACTACGGTCTTTCATCCGTGGCCTTGTAGTTCTGTCTAACTGCAGAAAAAGAAATGGATGAAAGGACATAAAGATTTCCTGGGTCATTAATTTCCTCTAATTAGAAGCACTAAGGGTTTTCCCTGTATGTGTTAGTGGCTGATGATAGGAAATAGCCGAGGTGTGGCCGCCTGCTAACAGCACCTGGAGTGTCCTTGTCTGAGATTTGATTTCTACTGTGCCTTTCTTAGAGACAGCCTTTCTGTGGCAATATAGTAAGGCTGAAGATTCCCACAGTACTGTGGCCAGTTAATAATCAATGTCAAAATTAAATGCATTTCCAAATGTTAAAAAGGGAAAGATAAATAATTCCTTCAAAAATACGTACATTTAAAAATGTGTATAATTGATACTTGCAGATAACATCAGATTTGATCACAAAAGTTTGAACTTCTGTCAGCATATCTGATCTCAACGTACTTGAATTGCTATGGAAGATTTTTATTACATATTTCTTGATTCATGTCATGCTAGGATAGACTATATGCCTGCATATATTTCCCAAATACCTAATCCTTTCAGGCATGCTAAATATCATTCCATGTATGTTCTTGGGGATTTGGTTTTGCTCTGTTTCTTATTGTTGTTGTTTGTTTTAATTTTTTTAAATGTTGGGTTTTTTTTCCAACATAGCATACTTGTGTCAGAGATGCACTGAATTTGGGATGTTCTTATGTTATAGTGTGAGATTTGTTACCCTTACATGGAATTGTAAATACATTATTATAAACTCTGACATTTAAGCCCCGTGACATGGAGAGGTGAATGTCTCAGCTGCTTTTCCGCTGAAACCCTGTTACAACAGCTTTTTTAGATTTTCACCTGAAAAATAAGGCTTACTGCATGATTTCTGTTGCATTTTCATAGCTATGCTATTATTTAGTTTGTTATCATTGTCTTATATGCTGTTTTTAATGTCGTTTGTAACAGTACATTATTTGCATGTTCTGTTGGGGTGGAATAGTGTCTTGTCCTGTGAACATGGGACTGAGTGTGGAGTCCAGGCTCCTGAGACTTTGAATCTCCCTAGACTTACCATTGGGCTGAAGTCAGCCCTGAGAGAGATCAGCAGCGCAGCTCTCAACTTCAGTGGCAGTAGCACTGGGTCTTCCCTATGTGATAATGGACAAGTCACTTATCTCCTTTTCTCTCAATTTAACCATCCTTTACACTGATGGACCAACATTCACCTACCTCACAGGAGAGCTGTGAGGACAAATTCTTTGGTTTTAGGGCCTTTCAAGATTCTCTGATAAAAGGTTATATATAAAAGCTTGTAGTAGATTTACATTTATACTCAGTTTAATTCAGACTGTCTTTCAACCTAAAACCCTCCTTCTATTGACTTCAGCATGCCAAGAATTTGGGGTACTTTCTCCCATGTACCAAGCAGCATGATCTTCCCTCAAATATTCAGGCAAAATCCCAAATAAGAGCTGAATGTTGAAATTCTTAGCTTACAGTTGATTCCCTGACATGCAGGAAACACAATCAAAATAAGAGAAAAGCTGACAATAAAAGATTCATGGATCAGAAAAAGGTGAAGTGCTTTTCATTTAAAATTGGAATGGGCAGGAAAATAAAAATGAAGTTTCATGCATTTCATCTGTATTCTTTTACTGCATAGGAATAAATATGCTTAATATAGACAGTTTTCATCTCAGTATAGTGCAGCATGCATAAAGCTTTGTGCAGGTTAGCTCTTTAAAACCAAAGCTTATACATTTCACACATATTATCTGCAATCCAGAGGAAAACAGGTAGAATGGTGGTTGTTGATGACAGTGATATTAAGGACATCAAAAAAACCTGCATCAGTGCTTAATTGCTAGTGCACTTGTACTAAGTAAGGCATGCTGTTTGTGTTCAGAGCCCTATGGTCTTCATTATTGCTTTGATTTGTGTATCTCTCATCAGAATTCCAGAAACATTAGGTACAGGTACGTGGTACATAATGGAACCTTTCTTGATCATTTTATCATGGATGTATTTTGAACTTGCATAGGGATAAGCATGAAGGAGTCATGCATATGTATAAATAATGTATTTGACCAAGTGTAAAAACAGTTCTGTTGATGTATTTGAAATGTAAGTACATTTTGTGCCACTAACACTGTGATGTATAAAAGAGCTGTTGAATGCCTTTTAATGTTGTGTTTTGTACTTTGAATCATATTGAAGAGTTTAATTTGTAATTTCAATAGATATTTTAAACGAATGTGTGTCTCCTGTGATTCTTCCAAGTCATTTCTCAGGGTTATGTGTCCACTAAAGAAAAGTACTAAAGTACTTCTGTTATGGTAGGACTGCTTATGCTTATCTGCCACTCCTTCCTTCACAGCCTTGATGACTTCCTACTTCATTTCTGGGCATAGCTGAGGTTTCTGCCTCCTGGTCTCCCACATGAGCTGAGAGCAAATCTGAGCATCTCTGGAGATGGACTCAACCCACGGCCAAACCTCTCGTACAGCTTCTGTTGCAGGCATTTCTTGTAGGCTGTTCCTGGGCAAATTTTACTCCATTGTAGATCACTCTGAGCCATGAGTATGTGCTTGCACCACAGGTTTGGGCCTGATGGAGGTGACTGCAGCAGATCTCTCCAGAGTGAGTAGTTTGTATTCACCTCAGCTTGGCGGTATTGAGGTTGAGATTTTAAAGGCAAAGTTCAACCTCTTGAACAACAGAATGTCCTTAGCTGTGTAATAGTGAGAATTTGCTCTCATGTTCTTGATTCCATTAACAAGCAGTTTACATTTTGCCTGAACTGCAGTTTTGGATGCAGTCTTTTCTTTGGTCCCCATAGTTTCCCTCTTACTTGTTATGAAATACTTTGTCCTATTCAAGAAAAAAAAAAAAAGAAAGGCACAATCTGTTCAAAAAGAATAAGCTGTGCATAGCTATACATGTGTGTGTGTGCTTCGCCCTTTATAATTTAAGAAAAAGCAGTTATTAGCTGCTACTCGCTTACACCTTTAATTGAACATAATGATTTTTCTCCTCAAGGGGAAGAGCAGTTGAGGTATTTTGTTCAATTAATTTGGTAGAAAGCAGGGTATAAATGTCAGGGGGGAGTTGAAAAGTTCTAGGAGCAGGTATTATTAGCAAAGCAGTCTTTCTACTTTCTTCCTCTGTTCCCAAGGTCCTTAGCTTCCAATTAGGCTTTGTTTTGCCTTGCAGTTTTCTTTTGGAGAGGAGAGTTAGTTTTCAGTCACTTGCAATTTTCCTGCAGTTTGGTAACATTCAACCTCTTGGGCATTTCCTCAGTCTTTATTTGAGATTCAGCTTATCTTGCCACACAAGGGTTTTCTTACTCATGCCTTCAAGTATGTGACCGGGTTTCTGTACAAAAGGTCCATAATCAGAGAATCAAGAAACTGTAGGAAGAGGATGTGAACTCACAGATTTCAAGGTCTCACCTGTCTAAAATAAGAGCATTTAAGCAAACTAGGAGTGGCCCCAGTCCCACGGTAACTCCAAAGTTGTATCTGGGCACTGGGTGGGAGAATAGCTCAAAATCAGTCCAGTAACTGTCCTCTAGGTTCTGAATGATTTAGACAATCAAATGCTTCAGCACAAAAATGCGGCATTGTTAAATGGTACGTGCAGACATGTAACTGTAGGGGTTGAATTACACTATGGGGTAGTGCTAAATGTTGCCACTGCCAGCACAGAAGAACAGTGTTTCCACAATACATCATTTTGGCTTTCAGTTTTAATTGTATTCTGAGACCATTGAGAATGTTTCTTACAGGAGATTTTGTGCTTACCCAACTGCAGTACATCTAGACTTAGAGTCTGATTTTATGCAGGACATGTAGAAGCTGATTTGTTGATTTTGAAATTAAGAAGAGAAAAAAGACTGTATTGTACAAGGAAGCCTTTTCTACCCACACTCTGCTTTTTGGGAATGAAGACTGAGCCTTGAATCTGACACCACCTAAGTATGAGGTTTGCCTTAACTTTCAGCTTTCCCTTAAGTGCTGTCAGTCAGTGCAAAGGCCCAGCCATTTCCTGGAAGGTGATATGTCCCTTGCCATCCTACGCTGCTTGCTAAGGTAGCTGTCTGGACAGCCTAATCAGCTTTTTTTTTTAGCCACTTAAGATACTTCTTATTTTTTTTCCCACTCACTTTGACCACAGGGGAAGTCTAGGCCACAGGCTTTGTCCAGGCATGTAACATTTCTATAGCTAAAACAGAGCAAAGCATCTTTTACTCTTAGAGTCCTTAGCACAAGTGCTGCTTTCAGATACCAGGTGCAAATTAGAACCAGGTCACTCTGCTCCCATATGGAATTTCCAGATGAATGTCTGTGTTGACTGTGATTCACATAGACAAAATGTTTCGATGATGTAGATGTTGCAAACCAACTCACACGTACAAACAATGGAAATTCAGCTTTTTTTCTTTCTTTTTAAATTTTTTTTCCTAGCTGAGCATGAAATGGATGCTATAGTACATGAATGCTAAATTTAAACCTCAGTCCCAAAGAAGAGAGCCCCTGGGAGTAAGCTGTAGGTATCCTCACTCAGTGTTGTTTTCTAAAATCTGATTGTAAATGTTAGTGTCTAGCCAAAGTGTGGTGCTTTATTTGTATGCACAGCATGTTCTTAAATGTCAAAAATGTCTTCTATTTAGTGTAGCATATCTATGTCTTCAGGAAGTAGAAATTCTACTGCATAAATTTGTAGAACAAGAAATCTGATCCTGGAGCAATGCAAGTTGCCCATACTGAATAGACTGATAAAGACTCTGGGATATTTTTGGCAGCTTTACATGAAAAAAAAGTGTGTTGGGAATAGAATTTAAGTAATTATTCCTTCCTTCAAAACACTGTGTTCTCCCCCCTCCCCTCCCGCCCCCCCTACCCCAAGTAGCTGGAAAACTAAAAATAAAGGCCTGTAAGCGTAAGTAGTACTTCATGTACGCTATGAATTGGGTGCTCAGAGCCCATTAAACTGATCAGTTTTAGATCAGTGTTCATGTTACTTTTAGTGAGTTTGTGTTTTAATTTTAGGCGAGCAACAGGCTCCTCAGTAGTCCTGCTCACCTTGCTGTGAGAGTGAGCGTGTGCGAAAGGGAGCTGTGTTTGTGGAATGGGATTTTCTCTGCCAATGACTTGTTTCAATTGTCACAACTTGTTTGCAGGCTTGGGCATTCCTGAGATCTGCACTGCTGTATTCTTTGAGAATGATTAAAAACAAGTACACACGTTGTTTTTCCTCTCTGGTCCCTTGAAATGGTGTTTTGATGAGCGGCACAAATGCTGCCTCAGAATCACAAGGTCTCGTGTTTTGATGGCAACACTGACATTTTGTGGGATTACCTGCAGAAGAAATGCATACAGATTGTGCAAAATATAATCTGAAAATTGCCTTGGCAGAAGAGAGTGATGCAGCATTTGTTTCTTCATTTTCAGACGTACTCATTTTGATTGTGTATCATGAGGCTTCTATGATGGGTACAGGTCAATTGATTGACACTTGAGCTGGAATATGGATAGGCTTTTCTTTAATGCATTTTAAAAAGCACTCAAAAGGGTATTTTGAGCCCTTATGCTGCCATGAGCCAGCAGGGTGCAGTCTCTGAACACCATTACAAGCAAAAAGAAATAGCTGTCTTTGAGAGTACTGAACAGAAATCCGTACGAACAAGATTTCCAACTCAAGCTTTTATAGTCTGTGTTTCAAAACTTGCACAGAATTAATTGTAATGATATCTTGGCTAAAAATAAAGATACTGTGATGAGCCTGCACACTATGCTGAGGCTGTGGATATTAACATATGTTACTGCTCCTCTTCTCTCAGAGTATATAAACCTTTTCTGAAAGTCAAAAAGCCTCAGTGTTTGAACTTTCATGAAACTGATTTCAGCACAGGGATGTTTCAGTCCATAAATCTAAAATGAGAGAAAGGTCTGTTTCAAAATGCCACATTCAGAGTGCACTGATTAGTCACACCAAGAAAAGGAGGGGGAATACTAAAAATCAGTTAGTTCCAGACAGATAATGTATTGGCTGATAATATTGCATCTTCCTTATATTTTATAATTGACGGATGTTGTTGCTGAGCCAAATTATTCTCCTCTCCCTTCCTACCCACGCCTGCTGTCGTGTCTGTGTTCGTCAATACAGATGTTCAGCAGAAACAATGCAACTGTCCAAACAATAACTCCAACCATCCGTTTAGCAGTCAACATGTTTGGCTGAGGAGGCACACTACAATGAGTGTTTGCTGTGAGCCCTTCTGCTTCTCTATTGCTCTATTTATATGCAGCCAAATGTTTGTGTCTCCTCCCCCCACCCCACATCTGTGTAAGGCACAGTGAAAAGTTAGTTTCTAGTATTTGTTGTAGCATGGAGACATGTTTCAGGATCCTGCTGGCACTAACACAAACCATGACTGCTGATGATTATATAAATGTGGTGTCCCGGCTGCTGCCATCTCCTTGCCAAACTTCCAGGGACTCTTGGGAACCTTCTGGGTCATGCCAGCTCCAGCCTGTTTGGGATGTGCTTGGGGCATGGTTTTCAGCTGGCTCCAGTTGTCCTTTGTAGGACCCCACAGATATCTAATCATAGAATAATAGAATGGCCTGGGTTGAAAAGGACCTCAAAGATCACCTAGCTTCAACCTTCCCTGCTATGTGCAGGGTTGCCAACCACTAGACCAGGCTGCCCAGAGCCACATCCAGCCTGGCCTTGAATGCATCCAGGGATGGGGCATCCACAACCTCCTTGGGCAACCTGTCCCAGTGTGTCACCACCCTCTGAGTGAAAAACTTCCTACTCATATCAAACCTAAACCTTCCCTATCTTAGTTTAAAACTATTCCCCCTTGTCATATCACTATTAACTCATGTAAACAGTTGTTTAATGTAGAAGGAGAATTGGTGTAGCTTAGTGTGTCTTACCAGACTGATAGCACTTTGTTCCCAATATCAGCACGTGTTGTTAGACAGATTTCCACAGCTTTCAGCACTGGTCAGGTGGGTACAGAATGAGAAATTTCTCAAATGCAGGACACCTCTGGCCTTTTGGTGCTGCTTGTGTCTGACACAGCTTCTTGGCAGGTTTCTAGGTGCAAAGCAGTGTTGTACTTGTTTGTCAAGAACAACCTTGGGAGATGTCTCTGCAGGAGCCACTTCACTGCTTCTCACGGTAGGGAACAGAAAACAAGCAGATCCTGAACAGAAAAACAGGGAGGCATTGGGAAAGGGCACCTCTCTATCTGTCACCTCTATAAAATGAGGCTGAATATACATTGAGGTGACAGAGAAATGAAATTTTTTGCTTAGTGCCAACATCCTTACCAGCAATCTTTGTCCATTCCCTTATCATCTGAGAGCACTCAGTAGAAATTTTTAACTTTAAGAAACAGTTATTGGTTATTGGGAGCTTGTGTTACATGGGATTTTACAATAAGGACAGTAACAATGATTCAGTAGAAAGGTTTTACAGAGCTGAGACAGTTCTGAGTTCATTAACCACATGTGTGAAACACAGGAACTATAAAAACTCCTGGGTACAAGGGGTGTTCAGCTTCTTGGTAGGGCAATGAAAACCTTTTCTATTTAAAAGAAAATCTCATAATCTCTCAGAAGTCCATTAAAATGGTCAGAACATGAAGTTCCAAAAAATTTCCATGGCTTTCTGGAGTGTCTTGTAGAACCTTTGCATAAAATAGACATTTGCACCCTGAGGAACTCAACCTCTCCTAGCATCTCTGAAGAGCTGCTGCAGACGGTGTAAGGTATGTGTGCCGGCTGTGTGGGCTGCATGCTGCACTCTGGCTGAGCGCTGCTCCCAGTGGCAGGGAGTGGGTGGATGCGAAGGAATATTAAGTAAAGGTAGCCGGCAAGAATTAGAGAAGGTGCTAATCACTTGATTTGCCAGGAGGAGAATCAGGCAAGCTAAGCAAACATCTCTGAATCATTACGATTATTTCCTTAAATAAGCAAGATTTCAAAAGATATCTGTCCTACAACCTTCTACTCCACAAGGAGGAAAATCCCTTCTGCTGTTTCTACTCACTTTTGTTTCAGTAATATGGGATTTTCTTGCAATGTTTATCATAAGAAGAAAAAAATCTCCAACCAGCTCTTCAGTTCTTTTCAATGCCTGGCTTGTTCTTTTTCATGCCTGGTGTCATGGCAACAGGAAGAATTCAAAATTAATTATAATCCAGACAAGATGGCCTCTACATTTATTTGATGTTGGTTTTAGCCTGGCCTTGTGATTTAATTTTTTCCAAATAAGATCAGTGACAATCTTTGCTGTGGAGGACTTTTCTTTCTCTGGTGAATAAATTTTGCTGTCACTAATTTGAACATGTAGCAAGCTGTCAATGACCATTATCATTGAATTAATATTGAAATGTGTTATGAAACAAGATTCAGAGAGACAAACTGAAAAAAAACAAACAGTAAATGATTAAGAGAAATAGATCTTATCAGTCTTTAGTAAAACCTGTGGGTAAAAAAAAAAAAAAAAAAACTGTTCTTTTTTAATAGGAATAGCTCAGTGGATGCTGCTGTTAATAATTTATCTAAAATTATTTGATTTACAGACTTAGAAATGGGAATGTATTTCATTTGAGGAATGTTCAGTGACTGCCTTGATATGGTGATGTTTTAGCCTGAAAGACACTTTGGTGGTACACAGAGGGAACTCAATGAAAAATTGATGAGGCCTAGCAGGCCTTTCACTTGCTCATTCATATACAAAGTTCCAGCTTCTACATTTTTGTCCTCTGCTCTGCATTACTAAAATCATATACTGCATGCATTTTGCAATATGAAGGACCAGGTTTAAGTTCCAAAACTTCAGATTGTTTTCATTCAGTTCTTTGCTCTTCAGTCCCCCTCAGACTGTGTCTCTAAAGCTAGTCAACTTTAAAATGGCTCTCTGAAAAATTGCAAAGCAGATACATGTAGTGTTGCTCTTCAACTAAAATGGAGTAGCAGAGTTTGGGAGCAAAGTGGCAAGTGACTTCTCTTGCAGACAAGCAAGAAGATTTTGTTAAATGTACAATGAGGTTTTCCTGCAGCTTACTCTGGAAAGTGTCAGATAGTATTCTTTTGTAGTCAGATAATCTGTTGTTTGATTTGTAAAGTAGAACATGAAAATTGTTTCAATATACACACTGCAAATTATAAATTACATGCAACTCCCTGATGGATACCTTTTTATTTTATTTTATTTTATTTTATTTTATTTTATTTTATTTTATTTTGCAGAGGAATGCATGCTCTAAATGATTTTCAAACATGATTAAACCTCTGTGGAATGTAAATGGTCTTACTATTAAAAGTCTGTGCAAGTTTGCTTTTGAAAAGGTAAAACATAGTATTTGTAAAACTTTCTGTGTTGATTTTGTCTGTTTTTCAATTAAATTAGGGCACATTTTAACTTGAATTCTGCACATACTTTGAAGTATTTGAATTTAGATTTATGTTATGTCTCAAATGTCACTTGTAGCTTTGGTTTTGAACTGGGTCTAGAACATCATGAGAGTGTTCTCATTCTGATGAAGTTCAAGCTTATACAGACAAAAGTGGATGGGATTCACATTGTTCACATTGTCTAAATTCAGATATCTATATCTGATCTGATCTCCTAGTCCTACTTTATTATCTGCTTTTAGGACCTGACTTGTATGACGGGTTCAGGCCGTCTGTAGATTTGGCTACACTAAGATACCAGTATGTCAGGATGGTAAAAATGCAGTATTCTAATAATTTGTGAGCTAAGGGCTATTGAATAACTAAAATTAGCAGCCAACCTTTACTTAATGGCAGGATGAATATTCATCTGAGAAAAAAAGCTATATTCTGGTGCTACTTCACATTTAATTCTTGATTAAATGAAGGCTGTGAGAGAAGTCTTTGATCGAGGGTGATAATCCCTCAGAAGACAGGCACTAGGCAGTTCTGAAGACTTGTGAATATCGCCATCATTCAAGCCTCGGCAAGAAGTCAGTGTTACTTGGAGGGCACTTTAACTGGAAGTCTCTCCATCCTTATTTGCCTCTGATGTCTCAGCGGAAGTTCTAGGAGATATTGCATAAGATGTGCTGATGGCAGTGGAAGTTCCAGGAGATAATGACATGCAAGATGTGATACACAAAATCGGCGTCAGGGATTACTGGTATTGCACAACTATTTTCTGGATATTGTGACTAATTCCTATCCCAGAACAATAGCTACGGATTGCAACAATTGACTAAGAACATATGGGAAAAGTAGCAACAAGCACTGAACAACGCATTGGCACATATCCTTCAGGCAGAGCACTGAAGAATCCATCCACTTACCAGATGGATGAGAGAGGTCCAGGCACATTTCCTGATTCCTCTTGTCTCCACATGTGGAGCATCAAAAGAGACAAACAAAGACTCTATTAAATGAAGTTTTGGAGAAAAAAAGATAATCGCTCGGTTCTTCAGCAGAAATGTTCAGTGAGTATAGGCATTTCCCTAAGATGGAGAATGGGGAATAGCTGGAGCATATTCTGTGGATATTCTGAAGATGCTGAATGGGAAGAATGAAGTTAAAATATAAAAATAAATTTTTGTTTGTCATTACTTTCACAGACCAGATACATGTATCTTTAGGATATGCTTTCTGAAGAAACCTGGGAGGCAAAAAGGAGAGTGAGCAAGAGACAAGTAGGCAGCTGTGTTTTGTATCTCTGTCACTTGTTTTTGGCCACAGATGATACTGGAGGGTTCGTAGCATCTGAATTGCTCTAGAATGCTTTCAGATAGTTCCACAGTTTACTACTGTAATTTAGTTTAGATATTGTTTCCAATAGCATTATTTTCAATACATGAAGATAATGAGACCCATTTTTTTTTTCTGTATGGACTAGCCAGCAAGCAGCAACCAAGAGCATTTACTTGCGCCAATAAGCCTTCTATCCCGTGACCCCACTCCTAAACTGCCACTTCTGCACTCAGTAAAACAGCAAGACTACATAGGTGGCCAAGGAGAATATGTTTAACCTATAGTCAACCCGAAGTGGGAGAGAACTAAGAACATAGAATCATCTTGGATATGAACAATGTCAGCTGAAAACCTTGCAGGGTGGATTCATAGCAGGGCAAGGGTCAAA
Organism: Gallus gallus; assembly: GCF_016699485.2. Taxonomy (NCBI): domain Eukaryota; kingdom Metazoa; phylum Chordata; class Aves; order Galliformes; family Phasianidae; genus Gallus; species Gallus gallus. The sequence goes on from NC_052534.1 coordinate 94,758,838, forward strand.
AAAATGAGATAAATACATAGGGGAGAGGCATCAAGTAGATGACACTGCATTTATTAAAAAAAAAAAAACAAAACCATCTGTGTAAATAAAAAATAAACACATATATGCAAATACAAGTGAAAGAAGAAAAAGCACCAAATGCAAATTAAACAAGTATAAAATGGTGGTGTGAAAAGCCATGCATACGATGTTTCATAGAACACCTATGTAAAATACTATTCTTACTGTTTTTGATAAGCCACCTGTGTAGAAAAGTGCATATCAAGGTTATTTTGCATCCACAATGCAGATCTGTTCAAGCCCAGGCTGCCAGCAGGACACTTTCCCTCCATGACAGCAGCGTTCCCACTGGCTGTACCCAAATGGATTTGCTTTCACTCAGTGCTCCAACCAGTGTCACTGAAAGGAGAGCACTTTTCTTCTGAATACAGGACAAATTCACAAACCAAAACCTGTGAGCTTGTAGCCACAGCATCTCATCACTTAACATTCGTTAAAAGTTATGTAATTGTAAATGTTGGTGAAGCAGTTCCAAGGATGCCCATGGGAAACTCCTTTCGACTACAGGGTGTAAAACAAAATGAAACTGGAAGTAGAGAGGAATTCGACCTTGGCAGAAGGTGGACTGAAATCAGGGACTGGCACCCTTTCAGGGGTGTAGTGCCAGTCAGTATTTTTGTTTCCCAAAATTGGAGGCTAAGCATGTTGGTAGGAAGCTGATGGGAGCCAGAGGCACTGCTGAGCCAGACTACACACAGCTGGTGAGATGTTCCAAGCCCTGAGGAGACAGGTCTGGGAACTGCAGCCTTTTTAGGAGGCTGGGCTGCTCCAGCTGATGCTGGCCCTACTGGACGGGACCTGACGTCTTCCTAATAAAGTATGGCTTCACACTGCTTTTCTGAAATCTCTGACGGATTTTCTCATACTTTCTTTCTATGGGCATTTTATTATATCAAGCGTTAGGAGCAAATACTAAGATCAACGTCTTAGTTACCTTAGCTACCTTTCAGTAACATGGCAAGTTCCCAACCCACATCAGTCTAGGAGACACATAGCAACATTAAAAAGGTGTCTAAAACTAACAGAATTGCAAGACAGCCTTATTTCTTAAAAATCTATTTTTATCTCCCTCTTACACTCATTCAAAGATGGATTCGCAATATTTATGTTTGGTGTGTTTCATTTCCTCTGCTCTACAGAGTCATTCATTTATTCATTTCACAGAGCTGGGCTGCAGAGTTCAAAGCTGAGCTTCTCTCCCTGATTTGCTCACTTTTTTTTTTATCTCACCTAAACTGGAGGGCTACAGATCGGATGAATAGACAACTAAGTTACGTTACATCCAGTGGAAAGAAATAGTACCTCTGGAGTGGACTGTCATGGTTTATCCATAGGTATTCCATATTATATTATTTCACAAGTGCAGTGAGGCTTAGACTTGTCTCTAAGTTAGGTGTCTGAAAAGGATGAGATGGGATGAACTGCTCTTTGCTTACTCAGTCCACTGGGGCTGGCTTCCCAGTAGCCTAAACCAGACTGACTGCAAAGATGAATTGGTCTCTACCAATTTACTATGTAGATTGGCTCCCATTCTGGCTTCTGAACTGGCAGGATATACTTGCTATTTTCAAGTATTAATTCTTTGAAATAATGATTATAATCATAAAAAGTCTAGAATGCTGCTAGGGAAGTGAAAAGAATCTTGCATACACAATTTCAGCAGCTGAATTCCTGAGGGAAGCACCCAATACTGGGGAAAATGGAAACAAAGTTGATACAGGCATGCATGAAAACACAAAGTGAATTTGATTAAGAGTAAAAATGGCAAGTGTATTTGTGTCTTATATTCTGAACACTGATTGGAAACAGATGGTTGAGCTCTCTTGCCTTAACTCACCTAAAACACAAGGAGACATCTTTCCAACTATTCTGTTTATTGTTGCCTATAACATCAGATATGCAGGCGTGCTTCTTTCCAGTTCACCATTTCCTTTATTCTGAGGGAGGCCACATGTAAATGGTCAATTTCAGGACATTTACAGCTTAAATCCTTATCACTATAGGTAATACTCCTTCTTTCCATTCTCTTCTAGTTGCTATGTTTCTCTTCCAGCTTAACCACAGAACATAGATGTCAGGAGCTGTATTTCTTCACTTTGGATGTTCGTAAGTACTCTACCTGGACTACTGCGTACAGGCCTGGAGCCCCCAGTACAAGAAAGACGCGGAGCTCATAGAGCAGGTCCAGAGGGCCACTAAGACAATCAGATGGCTGGAGCACCTCTCCTACGAAGAAAGGTTGAGGGAACTGGGCTTGTTTAGCTTGGAGAAGAGAAGGCTCCAGGGAGACCTCACTGTGGCCTTCCAATATTTGAAGGGAACATATAAACAGGAGGGGGAACGGCTGTTCACAAGGGTGGATAGTGATAGGACAAGAGGGAATGGTTTTAAACAGAGACAGGGGAGATTTAGGTTAGATATTAGAAGAAAGCTTTTCACACAGAGGGTGGTGACACACTGGAACAGGTTGTCCAAGGAGGTTGTGGACGCCCCATCCCTGGAGGCATTCAAGGCCAGGCTGGATGTGGCTCTGGGCAGCCTGGTCTGGTGGTTGGTGACCCTGCACGTAGCAGGGGATTGAAACCAGAAGATCATTGTGGTCCTTTTCAACCCAGGCCATTCTATGATTCTATGACTATAGTTCTATCGCTTCTAACTCATCTACATTTTATGGCTAAACCAAAGATTATCTCAAAATTTGCTTGGCGGGACTTTACAGTCATTTACTATTGGGGATGTATGTATTCACATCATTAAGTGGCCATTTGTGAACAGAGATAACCTTGCTTAATAAATGGAATAGGCTTTTCCTTGCACCTCTGAAGTCCCACTGGAAAAGCAGTGAGAATTAAAGGACATAAAGCACTTCTGCATGCCTCTCCTCTGCATCTGCCCTTTCTAGATGGATGCCCTAAGGAACAGCAGAGGTAAGATGGGTAGCAGAGACTCTCTCAGAAAGGCTGGCAGAGCCTGTTTCATTGCCTTTGCTAGGGGCTCTGCTTTATGGAGGCTCTGAGAAAAGACTGTGAGAGACCAAGGCATCTGGCTTCAAGTATTCTCAGCAAAATCTTGAGAGGAAAGAGTGCTCAGGAAACAAAAAATACACTGAGAAAAAGGTATTAAGGTAAGAAGACTGACGAGGGCAGACTATTTCAAAAGTTCATATCAAATCTGCAGTAAAAGACAGTTTATTTGTTCAAAAAGTAAGATCTGATGCTGACACATTCAATAACCCTATTGCCTTCCTGATAACCAAACTAGGGTAGTTCAGCACTCCAGCTGTGCAACGTTGACTAGACTTGAGGCAGAATAAAATATGTTTCTGGCTGGAGACAAGACTTGCTGTCTTTGCACATACTGATTGTTGTGCTGAAGGAACGATTTTTTATGAAGGGAAAGAGAAGCAGGCAATGCTGTTTGCCAAGACAGACTTATTTGGGAAGTCAGTAGCCTACATCTCTATTCTCTTTGTCTTCTTATCATTTTAGTGGAATGAAATTATCTCTCAAAAGCCTACCACACCATGATATTTCTGAATTCAAGGGACCCTCCCTAAGCCTACACATTCACACTGCCCCAAAATAAATTCTTTCTGCTCTCACTTTGTGTAGATCAAAGTGCAGATAATATTACTAGAGACGTATTGGCAAGTTACTGTTTTCCAGGTGTGTACTGTATTATTCCTTAGTCCCTTTGGGCTAGCCATGAGCTGGACAGTTATAATGCAGAACAATACTTGTACTGAGGACCAGTAATCAGGCTCAGTAGTACTCATGAAAACTTTACACAGACTGGCCTCACAGTCTATTGCATGTGTGTGGTGGACCCCAGCTGGACCTGAACTCTTCCCTAATCCCAAAGAAATGGAACATTAATGTTTTCCTATGAGGTGAAAAGCAAGGAGGCAGCTGCACTTTCATTTTTTCCTGCCTATTTCTAATGTAAGATAGCAGCAGAATTTACATATGGAGGAGTGGCAGGGAAAGAGGTGACTCATAATTTAATCTCTCCTGGGGAAGAAGGTAAGATGTTATTCTTCAGGTTGCCACAAATGCAGTACTCCAGTTTCCAACCTTCTTATGTATATTTTATTGAGCAGAATAAAAAAAAAAAAAAAAAAAAAAAAACAATCTCAATTGAAAGTCTGACTGGGCACATTCCAAAATAATGTTCCACACCTGATTGTATATGTTATTGCTTTATCTTGTGAAAGAAAAAAAAAAATAAAAAAAAGGGAGAGAGAGAAAGAGAATAGGAAACAGAAAGGAGCCATGGGAAACAGATGAAAGATGACATTCAAAAAAATGGCATGAAAAACTGAAGAAATGCTACACAAAGCCAGGAAATAGTTATTTTGGAGCAATGGTAGCTATCTGTGATTGTCTCCAGCACTGTTTCACCACATCCATCAGTGAAGAATGCACAGATGTCACCATGATAAGTTCTCAATTTGAATCAAGTTCATAGTGAGGAATAGAAAGACTTTGATTTACTCCAGTGGGCTTTGGATTGGGCTGTTTCCATATTCTGGCTCCTTTTGGCTCAGGCCCTTAAAATTCTGTTGTTCTTTTCAATAACAACACTTTCCACTGCTAGAGTGAATTCCACCCAAAGTACACCCTGAAAGTTCAGAATATTTCCTTTTATGAGTTCTATGGGTTCTTAACACCAAGCAAGTTAAAGACACTTCTCCTTGACATTCAGGTCTTCTTACCTTCTTCTCTCACAGTTCAGAGTTAGCTGAAATTTGTCATTAATTTTGAATAAGGTATTTTAACATGTTTAAATAGGTACTCTTCCTGCTTCAGGGCAACATACTACTTATGAAATGAATATTATAAAATCAAACAACGTAAGAAGTTATTCAGGTTTTGAAATATCAAGTTAGAGAGATCATTCTTCAATTTTATTTTTTACTTATGAGTTTCCTTTTTTGCTGTATTTAGTACAGTCATCTTCTATCACTAATTATGATCTGAAATGCAGCCTATTACTGCCTCAGACACATAATATCACACAATTATGCTTGAAAAATCCAGTTATCTAATTTCTGAAATCTCTCTTTTTCTCTCTCTGTCTCTCTTTTTTTTTTTTTTTTTTTTAATTAGTGTACCTTGCTTACATTAAAATGAAATTGCTTGATTATTTAAGACAGGACTACACACTACGAGAAATAGAAGTAATAAAATCAAAAGATCTCCCTTGAGCACAAGAAGTAGTTTGGAAGTTGTTCTGCTACATATTTTAAGAATGGAAAAACTGTTTGTGCAGAGCAATATTATAGTGAATTCTTCTGGGAGATCTGTCTTGGGTCATAAATGAATAGAAAATTTATTTTGAATAGGAAACCACTAGCTTGTAGATGATGAAGATAAAATATTTCTGCAGAAATATAGATGGCAGTGAGCACACAAGACAGGTGTGGTGTGTGTGTGTGTGCAGGTTGCGCTTCCCTCCCTTGGAAGAGATTTTCAAATCCCAAGAGACCAATAAAAACAAACAATAGTACTGCTATTTCAACAAAAAAGAAATGAGAAAAAGGCAGCTCCAGCAGGAGCAGCTTGATGCAAGAAAAGGGCTTTTATCTCCCCTTCCATCCTGATATCATAGCCAAGCATCACGATGAGGCTTTCAGTTCCAGTGCAACAGTACACTCCATTTTTAAAGGCCAAAACGGATTCTGATGAGGCTGTCTTCATTCATTAAAAATAGCCTTGTGCTGAAGTGGAAGGAGGCTTGTTCCAAAGCCCACTGAAGTCAATAGGAGTCGACTTCAATTGCCTTTGGATCTAAGCCATGGTAATGACAGAGGCACCATGAGGTCATAGTTTAACAACTTTGTTCTAAAGGACAAAGCCCAAAATGTTCCAACCCTTATGAGCTCCTCGCTTAGCTGCAGGAGGCTTCAATGGACAGTTTGCATTATGGACTGAATCCACTATCCTTTCACTGAGAGGATGCTACCGAGTGCTCAAGTTAGAAAAGCTTGTGGTTGCAGTGGTTAAGGCTGCCTTTAGAACAGTGCGGTCTCTCAGGGAGCACTGAAGCTTTCTCCATAAATTACAACAGAGTATCTCAACTCCCTTCTTCAGCTGCCACCACAGATGGCCTGGATGGATTCAGTAACTGCATGTCACCATAGCTGTGATTGCAAAGATCATCCTAAGGGCTTACATCAGTAGTTTAGCATTCAGCCCTCTAAAACGGATTTGTAGATTTTTAATTTTTCTTTCAATTTACAATAAATAAGTAAACATCATAAGTCTATTGAATGCTATATTTTTCATATCTCGCATTTGCAGAAGCCTTCTTCTATTTCCCTCTCCTGTCTCCCAGCACTACTATGGTCCTTAGTTCCAGCTGGTCAGGAACAGCACATCAAGTATCACTGGCATCATGCTGTCACACGCTGGCTGTGCAAGGGGAAATCATTGGTAGGGTAACCCTGTGCTGGTAAGCTGTTACCTTCAATTTCCTCCCACAGCCATGGTGTAGGCTATGTGTGCTTCAAGATAGCTCTTATGGGAATGCTTTTCTGGAGGACAGGATTTGTCATTATACTGGGCAGAAATACCACTAAGCTTGAATGACACAGTGCAGAATGAAAGGTGTTCTTTGGTGACACTCGTGTGAAAGGCTGTGGTCAGGTTTTGGGTCAGGTGAAGTACATGAATGAGGCTTCAGTTGAAAAGAAATTCATAGAAACATAGAATGCTTTTGGTTGGAAGGAATCATAATGAATCTTAAAGATCATCTATCTCCAAACCCTTGCCATCAGTAGGGACTACATTGCCCAGACAATCAGCCCTTGAGCGCCTCCAGGACTGGGGCACCCAGAGCTTCTCTGGGCAACCTGTGCTGATGTCTCACCAACATCACTGTGAATAGTTTCTTCCTTACATCTAATTTAAATCTAACCTTTTTTAGTTTAAAACCACTGACCCTTGTTCTATCACTATATTTCATAAAATCATAGTCATGGGATGGCTTGGGCTGGAAGGGACATTAATGATCATCCTGTCCCAACTCTTTGTTATAGGAAGGATTGCCACCCACCAGGTCAGGCTGCCCAGTATTCCGTCCAACCTGGCTTTGAATACCTCCAGGAATGGGCATCCACAGCTTTTCTTGGCAGTCTGTGCCAGAGCTTCACCAGTCTCTGAGTAAAAAGTTTCCTTCTAATATTAAATATAAATCTTCCTTCTTTTAGTTAAAAACCATTCTCCCTTGTCCTGTCACTGTCAGACTGTTATATTTTTATCCTCCCAGTAAAGAGTCCTTCTCCATCTTTCCTGTAGACACTCTTCAGGTACTGGCAGACTTCTATAATGTCTTCCAGAGCCTTCTCTTCTCCAAACTGAACAAGCCCATTTCCCTCAACCTTTCTTCATAGCAGCAATGTTCCAGACCGCTGATCATCTCTGTGGCCTCCTCTGGACTCACTCCAACAAATCTATGCCTTTACTATACTGGAGACCCTGGGTCTGAATGCAATACTCCAGATGGGGCCTCACAAGGGCAGAGTAGAGGGGAACAATCACCTCCTTTGACTTGCTAGCTCATCAACTGATTTTGACCCACTCTGTACCAACATGCACTCTCATGCATGCAGTATTTAAAGCCTGTACTTTTTCCCTACATCTTTGCTTGAAGTTTTGGTTACTTCAAGAAACCTAAAATGTATGTTTAAATATAAGAAAATATACGTAAGAAAATATATGATGAATTATTAGGAATTAAACCACTACTAACAAGTGGCTCCCATCTGAATCTCTGAGAGGAAATACTGCAGAGGGTTCTTTTCCTTCAAAAACAGTTGAAAAATTGAAAGAAATAAAATAAAAAAGGAACACAATGTTGTGGCACTGGGCTGGATTTGCCTGTGCAAAACAGTCCCATAAAATTAACAGTATAGTTCCATAGGGTTGTGGCTTAGACAGTTCAGCTGAAATACCATCATCATCATCATAAATATCTTTAAAGCTTCTAAAGTGTCAGGTTTTGACAAATATTAGTATCTTATAAAAAGAGATGCAAAATCAGTCCAGGTATATTCCTAGGAAAAGGAAGCATGAGCCTTTCATATGATCAGAAGTGTATGAGTTCAATATCCTGACAGCAACAACAAAGCACCCTAACTTAGTTTTATCCTTTCTCCAGCACAATTATTTTATATACACATAGAATCTATTGATACAACCCTCTATCTGTTTATTTATTTTTATTTTTATTTTTTTCTCTCTAGTAATTCTGATGAGTTCTGCAATTAAGATTCTTGTCTTTGACCGAATCTCATGTCTGTAAGCATATTACACCAATATGATTAAAAAGGTAGCTTGACAATTAATATTAGATAAATAAATTGCACAGTTTTTATTTTCCATACATGAAGTGATTCTTTCATGGACAGTAAAGTTCTTGTCCATACTCACTGAATAAGCAGTATTTTTAGTCTATTATCTCGCATCATTATTGTAATGTTACTCAATAAAACTAAATGCTTTATTTGTTCAGTGGGGTGACAGTGTATTTCCTTAACAACACAACATCATTGTGCGCTTTAGGAAACAGCTGCACAAGCCAGTAAAGTGATGACACATACTTGGAATTTTCTCCATCTCTCAACCACATTTTGATGAATATCCCATGAAATGAATAAAAGCTATCTGCTGTAAATGTCAGGCAGGTGCTATGCAGCTGCACACCAAACACGGAAAGACTATTTCATGAGACTATTTCTGCTGTATCTATCTCTTCGTCTCTCCATCTCTGCCCTGTGTCTACCCATCTACATCTTTTCTGTCCAATATCTCTAAATCTCATCTCTAAATCTATTTCAGTCTAATTGTCCACTTGATTCTACATTAACCTGTGTTTTATATTCTGCTATGACCATGTCATTCAAACTCTTTTCCTAGGATATTAAGCATGCATTTTTTTTTTAATAAATATGGTGTTCACAGAAATGCTTTATTAGGGTATATTCAAGAAAGCCAGATCACCTTTAGGGAACATTTAATTAAACTGCTCATCAAAGTGGGAATTAGTTCTGAATTTTGAATATCTTACTTTAATAACTTGCACAATATTTGCAGTGCAAAGGATTTTAAAAGGAGAATTACCTTTACATTGCACTGAATAGAGGCAAAGAAGAATCTTAATACCATCCTTCCTACAGCTTACTGCCAAGATCAGTGTATTGGGCTCGGCAGGCTGCCAACCAGTATGTGCTTGCTTCACTGAACCTTGACACAAGGTACAGCAATCTCTGGGCTTCCTGAAGAACTGATAAAATGAAGACAGTGTTGGTATGTGCTGTCCCTGTGGCTGTGCTTGGCAGGGGCGGATGATCATTTTTGGATGGCAGGACTTGATGTCTGTAAGCATATTCATCTCCATTGTCTGTGGAATATGAATGTGCTGGACACTTTCTAAAATGTGCTTGAAATGAAATTCATCGACCTAATATCTTTCCACAAGCCATGAACTTGTCTGCTACTCCTAACGTATACCTATATGGATATCAATGCATGTGTATATATATACATATCTGTGTATGGTTATATATCTGTGTACACACATATATATATATGCATTTGTTCTGTATAATCTAGCAAATAATATGCATGGTTCTGTGTGCTTTCAGGAGAACCTCTGATACTGCACATAAATCTGCACTGTCAGCTTGTATCCATGTGGCTGCAGAATTGGGAGGAGTAACTAATCCACCAGATGCTTGTGCTGCAGTTCAGAGGGACCTTGGCTAGCTGGAGAAATGCTCCAATTTATGAAGTACAGCAAATGGAAATACCAAGGCCTGCACCTGGGAGGAATGACTCTATCCAGCAGCGCACACTGGAGACCAGCTGGCTGGAAAGCAGCTTTGGAGAGAAAACCCTGTGACTCCTGTCAGGCATCAAGTTGACCATAAGCCAGCAAAGGGCCTTCACAGCAAAGTTCAAAAATGTCCTGGCTTGCAACAGGCTGCAATGCCAGCAGGTCAAGGGAAGTGATCCTTCCTCTCTATTCAGCCCTGATGAGGCACATTTGGAGTGCTGGATCCACTTCTGGGCTGCCCAGTACAAGAGAGACATGAACATACTGGAGCAGATCCAGCAAAGGAGCACAAAGATGATGAAGAGAGTGGTGCATCTGACCTCTGAGGAAAGGCTGATTCATTCTGGAGGGGGAAAAAAAAAAAAAGCTCAAGGGGAGTCGTGTAAATGTGTATAAATACATAACAAGGATCTGGAGACAGCCTTTTCTCAGCTGTATTCTGTGGCAGGACTAGGGGCATTGGGCAAAAACTGAAATACAGGAAATTCTGCTTCAGCGTCAGAGCAGGTTTTTTTATTTTTTATTTATTATTATTATTTTTTTTTTTTTTTATGGTGAGGGCAGTGGAACACTGGAACAGATTGCTCAGAGAAGTTACAGTGTCTCAATCCTTGGAAATATTTAAAGCCCAACAGGACACAATCCTGTGGTTCTGTGAGTGTGCCTCTGTGGACAAATGTTCCCAGCATTTCTCATTTGCTCAGCATTTTGGCTTAATTTTGGGTCTATCACAGTAGAAACTTGGAAGCAGTCATTTGCCTTAAATGCACTCAACAGACTTCTAGAACTGATTTTGACCATTCACTGTCTGAGAGACTCACAGATCAGCCTCCCTGCTGCTCTACGTTCTCTGAACTTCTCCACTGGTACTTATTCATTTCATTTTTTGGTGTGGAGATTTTTATCAAGCAGTTATATTATGGAGATTGTATCATCCTCACACTGTTTAGCAGTGCTGCTGATACAGTGAAAAAAAAAGTACAACAAATAAACTATTTATTTCAGATCTTCTTCCTTTGTTATGTGACATGACTTTATTCAGCCACTCAAACTAATCCACAGTCTATTGTGGTGACTCTAGGAGTAAAAAAAATCTGCCCACTATAAGCTTAATTATCACCCTGAGTTTGGCTTTACTGCCATTATTTGCACTGAAACCCTTGCCAGGAGGAATAGTAGTTCAAGTCTGCACCATAAAGTCTGACAGAATTTTCCCGTTTTTCACAATAAATTAGGAAATTCAACTACCTATAGGGTTTCCTGAAGACTTATTTAAATATGCACTTTCCATACTCAGCTAGTATATAAATGTAAGGAGACTAGGGCAGTTAGCTGTTAGAAATAATTCCAATACAATAGTAGATTATATAGACACAAAAATTAATTATTGGCATTTTTCCTGATATATATACATTTTCTTTTTCTTTTTTTTTTTTTTATAAATAAATAAGAACATTGAAACCTTTTCTGAAATACTAATTCTTCCTAATATGCATTAAAAAAAAGCTAAAATTGCCCAGATGTGTATTTTAAAAACACAGGTAAGACAGTTCAGCAGTAATTAGAACTGAAACCTAATTTGTGTTTATTTCTTATTATAGAATAGGGATACCAACTGCAGTTATTTGCTTTTAACCTGAAACAAGAAATCAACTTTATTTAAATAACGGAAGCAATGTAATTATTTTTATCTATAGCACATAAATGGTTGGTGAACGCTTCATTTTTAGGAGCTTGTCACATATGTTTTCATTATAGTTTATGAGATAAAATCAACTAAGAAATGACAAAAATAAATGTTTTCCTGTTGTTTCTATTCCTCATCCTATTGATTTGTTGTTATTATCATTGTACTGTTGTATTTATTTAATATATGTGAAATTGAATATAGCTCTCTCCTTTTCTTCACCCAGATGAAAGAAGTTTTTTACTTACGTGCAAAGATTTCAAGCAGAATTGCTCATGGTCAAACTTTCACTCATCTTCTGCAGATGAAAGACAGCTCATCCTAACAAATAAGGAAAAAGTATAGTTATTTATGTCTTATTCAATCCTGAAATATACTAAATCCATACCATGTTCCTGAATATGTATCTGTCAGCAACACAGCTTGTCTTCTAAGCCCTACACTGGTTTCAAAGCCTTTGAGATATTCTGTAGACTGAACCAAGGATAACTAAATTCCAGGCTCCGAGATTGTACAGTTCCTCTGGAATAAGCACACACTTTATGGTGAAGTCTCACTTTCAAGTGGGATGAAAATTTATCCAAGGAGAAGTAGTTATATCCATTGTAGATTTTACACGCTTCCACAGGAGACTGTAATCCCGGTGTCATGACTGTTCTCATACTCCCATCTCTGCATTTATCTTTCTCAAAATGGGGACCATTTCCAGCAACTGACAATGTGATTGAAGCAACGAAAGCAGTTAAGATTGCTCTGTATCATTTTTATTCCCTAAGAAGAAAAAAACAGGATTCAGTAAAGATTGTGGGATCAAAAGGAAAGAGTCTAAAGGAATTAATACAAACTACTTAACGTAAAATTTCTACCTATGTATCTACTCACCTATTTATTATGTATAAGAGCTTTTTGCCTTAACTGGTCTACAAAGTTTTAGGATTCTATAATCATCACCGGAAAGATAATTTAATTAATACTTCCCTCTCCTTACAGTATGAAAATTTCAAGCAAATTTCAACTGTTGTAACTTCAACTCATGAGGCCTTTTCTACCTCCAGTGTGTGAAGAAAGAAAACTCATAAAAACTGACATCAAATATTACTTCTTATTTTTCAGAAAAATTTTTCTATAGTTGAAAGATATTTTTAAGTCTCTCCTCTACTTCCTTTATTTGCACTTACAAACTAAACAAAACATCCAATTTGCATTTCCTTGCTAGGTCATAATATTCAGCAATCTGATCAGACTTGCTGCTGACCACTAGACCCTATCCAGAAGTTCAATGCCTTTCAGGAGCACATGTAGAACTCATCTCTGGCTGAATTCACATTTTCTTCTAAGTGGAAGGGATTCCTGAACATCTTCCCTATAGTATACCTGTTTGCTATTGCCAATCTGATGTTAACTGTTTTGTAATGTACGTATGTCACCATTAATTTATGTTTAGTGTGTGATCCACCATAGCTTCAAAAGTTTTTATAGTAATATTTCTCCAAACATTTGTTTTCCTGTTACGTTTATACTTCACTTTTGTTTATTTGTTACAGCCATGTTCTGCACACATCCTGCTTGAATTGTGTCCCATTTATTGTAAGTCATTTATCCAATTTGTCAGTGTCATTCTTGATGTCAAGAATGTATTCAATTTATCAAGGTTGTTTGAGTTTTAATCCTGTCCTGTAATACACTTGCAATTCAAGGTTGATTTAAGTTCAGATTTCAAAAACATATCTCTTTTCTACTATGTAATTTATGTGATGTGCCCACTGGAGAGTACCAGACCTGCCACAGAACCCTTTAGATTTCATACTTATGTAGCTATCTTTCCAGATCAAAGTTATTTAATACTGGGGTCAATTTCCCAATTAATTTCATGCAAAGAATTATTTTAACCACTTACTCTGAATCTTTTTATGAAATCAGATTAGAAAACTAAGTCAAAAGCTTAAAAACCTCAGGTGTATCATACTTCTTTATTTTTTCTTTTCCAAACAGGTTGTTATTCTGTTGTGAAAGGTGATTTGATGGACTTGACAACATTTTTTTTCTTTACAAATCTAAAGAGTTGAATACTTACAATCTTTTCATTTATTCTAGTGTCATTCTAGAGCTGAAGTGAGATTTCACTGGCCCATAAATTACTGAGGTTTCTTTTCAGTACATTACACTTCATTTTTTCTTTCCGTTCCTTTGAAGCCCAGGTAACTAACATAATCACTACATTTTCTGCTGTTACTCTAGAAAATGCCCTAAGTAGCCTGAGGAGAATTTCAACAAGGTATCAAGTGATCTGAAAACATTTAACTTACTTAGATAGCCTCAAAGACACTCTTTTCTATGCCAACTGACTTCATTCTTCTTTGACATTGATTTTAATTGTGTTAGCTATCTAATTGCAATTGGTGAAGACTGATGCCAGAAAAACATCAAACTCTTCAGATTTGTTGGCAACATCTGTCTTTAGCCCTCTATCTTCATTAAGCAGACTAGATCTTATGACTTAAAATATTACAGATTGCTTTCTTGCTACTCTTTTCTTGTTTCCGGTTCATAATAACAGTATCAGTATCATTCTGTACTTTGGTCTTTCTGAAATTTCCACTTCATATTTATGAAACATTGATGTTTTTCATGCTTGTCATTAACAATTTGAAGAGTTTGTATTCTATATTCATTTATTTCTTCAGAATGAAATACTGAAAGAACTAACCTAAACTTAGCCTCTCACTATTAAGATTGCATGTTAGTTATTAAGGAAAATTTGAAATGGAAGTTATAACTAAGAATAATTGTCTTATACCTAATAAGAAACAAAAAGAAATAAGGGAGGAAAAAACTTATGTGGGACTAAAAGAAGTCCCTTCTGTTCTGGTTTGTAAGGCTGTTGAAGACAGTAGAGAACCCTTTAAACTAGAATGCTACATCAGTCTATGAGATGGCTGCTCTTCCTTATAACTTCTTGTTCAACTTTCTTGTCCCTTTATTTAAGAAACTGTTAACTCCCTTGGAACTTCTTTTCTGCAGTTGTTTTTCCTATTTAAGTCTTACTTATCAGTCTTTTTGAGTTATGAAAATCCCCTTTCCTGAAATCGACTGTCCTTTTTTCCACTGCTGCACCCATCTCTATTGCAAAGGTTTATCAGTTCTACCACTTCATGGATTATTCTTACTTAAGTTGCCTCCCCTTTCCCACTTTCAGACATTTTCTCCTTCCCGGCCAGAATCAAATCCAGAAGAGATTCAATTATCACTCAGCACAATTTGAAAACATTTACGATATGAGACTTTAAGAACTTTGTTATCTAGGCTTCCTCTACAGCCAATGTAGGGAGACAGACACTTTCAGAGGCAATTCTTCCCACCCTGAAATAGCAGTCAAAGATGGGTGGAAGGGACTGATAGCAATGTGCTTACCTGGCTAGTTTAAATTAGATGTCCAACTATGCAATGGCTAAATTTAAATAAAATATACACAGCTTTGCATTCTCTGTGTCCTGTTGTATTTCTTTCCCAAAGATGCCCTTTCCTCCTTCTGTTATTACCCTGGAGAATTTCAACAGGTCTGTCTCCCACCAGATTCCAGATCTCAGAGTGAACATGTGCATCCTGCATCATATAAGGCAAAATACTTTACACATATCTACAGCCGATTCAGTCATTTCCTTCTTGTCCCTCTTATGACCCTATTATGAATACCTTCTCTCCCCTTCAGGAAACCCAAGTCCTCTAAAACTGCACCATCTGTATAGACATATATTTATCTCCAGGATGTGTCTGTCCTTGCTCAGAGTTTTACCCTTCTCTGATGGGATTGATAAGAACCCCAGCTGAGGCTCCTATTCTCTCATCACCAGTCCAGCAGGTTTGCTGTTTCTTATGGCTTTCTCCAGATCATTCCTAGAATGGTAGCACTATATCCCAAGTGAATGAGCCACTTGGAGGAGGTTTCAAATGGCTGAATGAGCCTTGGTAAACTCTTGCAATATCTCTGATCTGTGCAGAACCTCTCCATAAGTGTTGGGTCATACCAACAAATGGATATTTCTGTTACTGGGAGAAGTGAGTCATCAGCCACTATCACCCTTCATTTTCTCTTGAGAGCAGAGGTCATGAACCACTCAGCTGTCAGAGTATGTGGTTTTTTCTTCCCTCAGCACTGCAATTGGTTTCCCACTCATTGCCAAGAGTTTACTACATTTTTTTTTTTTTTTTTAAAGCTTGGTAGATTGCCAGCTGAGGCTGAGGTTCCATCTGCCAGCAACAGTAGATCACAGCCAGCTTTCTCTCTGTGGAGAAATATGTTCCTTTTCATTCAGTGGGGCTTCTGCAGACCTCAGCTTCTTTGCTCTTGGAGACTCCATGTCCATTACATTTATGAAGTCTTTATGTTCCCTTATGCTTTTCAGAACATCCTCCCTTCCTGTAATTTTTTCATTTGGTTTCTAGGAAATTACACTTCCTGGCTCTCTGGATTCTGCCACAGACCATGTTCATTGAAAATCCAGACTGACCCAGATAAAAACATCTACAGTTGTGATCTTGGTCTGGACACGGCTCCCCTGGGGGCAGGTAGAGGAAATGTTGATTGCTGAGTCAGCTCTAGGAAGGAGAAATTTTTCAATCTTTATACCCTATTTTCCATAGGCCCGTAAACTTTCTGAAGCCTGGTTTATTCCAGTTTCCTTATGAAATTCTCTTTTGTTGCCATCTGTTGCTGGTTAACTGATCCCAAACCTTCTACAGGAAAGGGGTTTTCAAAGTTCCTGAGTTAATACTTCAAAGCTGAAACTGAGTTTTAAATCAAAATATGATACATCCTCAGCTGATGACCTGAAAATATTTTTATTCACACTTCTCTCAGGTAGTGGCTAACCCTCTTGAGGGAATGTCTCTGAGCCACCAGAGTCAGGATCAGATGAACAGTCTGGACTAAACCACTGTGCTTAAGGCCTCATTCATTTCTAGGACACACTTGTCCACTGAGTTCAGCAGCAGCTTTACTGCATGTCTCCAGGACTGAGCATATCTTCATATCTATTATTTGGTAGCACCTGGACAGGTACCTTTCATGAGACAAATGAAGAAAAACAAGATGAACAGTTTTGGGCAGGGAAAAGGGAGAGAAGTTTGAAGGAAAGCTGCATCTGGATCAGAAAGAAACCATTGAGGTCAATGCTATGGGGATTCAATTGAGAGACTGTGAAATAGCATGATGTAAGACTAAAATGGCTATTGTTTCTGTCAGAAAACTCAGCAAAGTAGTTTGAGAGGTTCCTAAAATCTCTAATTCTAAAAAATCCACATGAGTCTTTCATTCATCATCTAAATGCTGGAGATGTGATGACAGCAGAAGAGAAGAGAAATTGGAGAAATTGCAAAAAATAGTAGGAGAGTGGCAAAGCTTATTTTTCCAGCTTGCTGTGCAGTTATTACTCTATTATAAGAACTGAGAGTGCTTTTTTTTCTTTCTTGTAGTATGATCGATTTTCCAGAACAAGATGCAGTACACATTCTCCTATTTTTTTTTTCTGCTGTCATATTCTTCATTCTGATATACATTAGTACATTTTCATCTACTTAGGCCTGCCCAAGTAGATGAAAATGTACTAATTTTTAAATGCTTTCATTATTGCAGAACTATCAGTGATCCTAGTATACATGTGGGCAAATAAACAGAATGTCTGTTGCTAAATGTTATTCATAGACTGCAGACAGAAAAGAAAATATTCTACTTTAATTTCAGAAAAATAATTACTATTTGTTTTGTTTTAATTTTAACTTTAGCATTGCTGCATCCTCAGTCCTCCCATTCCTCCTCCAAATGTGCTTGTTTTTACTCTAAATAATATATGCAACCTCACTGTTCTTGTTCCTGTTGTATCAGATTCCTGGTTTTCCAATTGAGAAGAGAAGGAGAACAAGAACTTTTTGAGATTTTCTTGGGTCTGGCAAAATGCAGCATTATTGCAGCTTTTAAAAGTGACCGATCCTGTATCTGCTGTCTACCTTGTTTCAGTGTCCATTTTTTTTTTTTTTCAAGAAAAGATTTGAAGAAGCTCTGTCTCTGAATCTCTCACCAGTCCTAAAATAAGGATGTTTTTACTATGAATGTACTGTCTGTATTTTGAATTTCACATTTTTTTTCTCCCCTGGATTCCCTTCAGGCACTTTGACCCTTAATTTGCAATTTCCTTTAGCAAATCTTTTTCTTCTCCATTTTTTCCTGTCATTTGTTTATAAAGAGTTCTCACTTGTACTTTTTCCTGCTTTCCTTTTTTCCCCAAGAGGTCAAATCTGTTCCCCTACATCTACAGAGCCAATGAATCAAAACTAACCTTCCCGCTCATTCATCCTGGATTTAGTTCTTAAATAAATGGAAACAACTTCTCCTTACCACTGTCTTCAGCACATGTCCTCTTTGTCTTCCTCCTCCACCAAAATCTTCTATTCCATTTCCCAGTGATAGATCTAATACATTTCCCATCTCACAGAAGGATGTGGAGGTGTGAGTTACCTGATCAAGAGTGAGTGAGGACAGACAAGCCAGCCTGGGGCACCTCCTAACATCTCTTCTCCCTTTGGGCTGTACTGCCTGGCTGGATGCTGAAATGTTCAGGTTTTCCCAAACTTTACTGTTTCATCTTGTGTAAAACTTCATTTTGGTTTTGACAGCACTGACTTTTATCATCTTTTCCATCATTAACTACAGTTTTCCTTTCCCAGAATCCATTTACCTTTCTTTTCTTCCCACCTACTTATCCCTCCATGTTCCTTAAGACAGAGTGCCCGACGGAAGAGGAATACGTGTTCCTGCTGCTTGGCTCACTAATGGGTGGCATTTTTAACAAACCCTCTCTGCACACCCAAGTGAAAAAAGGCCAATCTGTCTCCATGCCACTCAGATGATGGGGGGTTGGTCACTTGTGGTTTTGGATCAGCCACTGCTAGTAGATCTGTCAGTGTTCTGCAGTTTGCAAAGGTTTTTGGTGTGGGAAGAGTGGTGTAAACAAATCTCATCATGCCATTTGGATAAGGGCAGGAAATTCATGGATTAATAATTCCAAGGCAAAGAGAAAAGGAGAAATAAGTTACACATCTAGCTATATGACATTTTTAATTTTATCTCTCACTGTACGTCCAACTGACGTTCTTTCTAGTACCATTTGTTAAGTAGCCCAAAATTCAGTTATTTAGCAACCTCTTTTATATTTTAAGTTCCTTACAACAGATATAGTATGATATCCTCTCTGTTCGTCAGTGAGGTAAATAATGGACTCTAGAAGAAATTAAAAAAAAAAAAATAAATATCTGTATCTTTTATCTATAAATTCATAAATCAATTTATTTAGGGAAAAGCTTTTATTTAGTGTTATTCCAATTGTCTAGGTGTGAAAATAAAAGCTAATGGCTTTAGGTCTCTTGTATATCTCTGATTAGGAACAGATTTCAATGCATATATTAAGTCCATTTTATAGCTATTTGAAAGCAGGGAGTGAGAAACACAGCAGGTAAATTTGCTTAAAAGAAAAATATTGAAATTGTCAGATTTAACAGAGCTATATATCAAAGCCATCACCATACGACTAAGTACTTTCTCTTTATTGAAAATTTATTAGATATGCTGTGGCTAAGTGACGTACATCCATTAATCTGAAGGATTCCTCTAGGTACTTTCTGAATCTTACACTTCAGAGTTACTCATATTTAAAAATAATTGATGGCCACCACGAAGAGTATTAGAGAGATTTATGCAATGTTGTTTTGGTTGTCATTGTGTAATGTCAATAGTCGAACCAACGACTGTTCAGGTGGACCTAATATGTAAAATCTTCAGTGTTTCAAAGTTATTTATCTGGAATTTCTCTGTTTCTAAAGCAAGAGTGGTTTGACTTTGAAAATCTTCCATGAACAACTGAGGATGATGGATTTCAGGCTGGTGGGTATGTTTTTATTTATTTCAGAATTATAATGATATATATAGTGCTTCTGATGACAGAATACTAGAAAAGCAAATAGACAAGCAGATATATACATATTTAAAAAAAAAATAAATTGCAACAGGGAAGACCCAATAACAAAACTTTTCTGATTAATTCATAAGGGCTTGGCTGGACCACCACAGCTGTTTTCAAGTACTGTATTTCAGAGTACCATACAACAGCTGTTTTCAAGTACTGTATTTCAGAGTACCATTTCAGAGTACCATACATGGGCCAGCTGGAGGATCTGGAAGCTGAGTAATAGGTATAAAAGCATAAGAAGGAAGGGGAACCTGAAAAAGGATAGCAAAACAATGAGCTTCAAATATGTAGAGCAATGGTGCAGTGAGAGGAAAGGAATAAACCTCCTCACATCCCGTAGGGATATACTGAAAAGCAATGGAATTAAAGAAAAACAGAGAACATTAGGTTCAGAGATTGTGAATCCTTTCTAACACATGAGTTAGGAGGTAGACATACAGCATATGCCTATAGCTAGGAGGTATAATGAGGAAATATAAAAGATTTCTTCCCACAGCAGCATGAGTCCTGAGATTCTTTTTAACCTTCCTTTTCTGTGGTTCTATTATTTTTTTTAAATAAAACCTCATTTAAACATCAACATTTGGCTCTTAATCACTCAATATTGAAATCTTTTTGGAAAAGACTTGTGCTAAATGCAGTTTTCAATTTTATTTTATTCTATTCATGTTTAATCTAATCAGAAATGAACTTTCCCAGAATCTCAGAATACCAGAATTGTTTGAGTTGGAAGAGACCATTAATGGTCAACTAGTTCAACTCCCCTGCAATGAACAGGGACACCTACAGCTTGATTATGCTCTCAGATCCTCATCCAGCCTGACCTTGAATGTCTCTAGGGATAGGGCACCCACCACCACTCTGGGCAACCTGTTCCAATGCTTCACTACACTTATTCTAAAATACTTTTTTTCTTATATCCAATCAAAATCTCCCCTCTTTTATTTTGAAACCATTTCCCCTTGTCCTATCACAGCAGACCCTGATAAAGAATCTGTCCCCTTCTTTCTCACAGTCTCTCTTTAGATATTGAAAGGCTGCTATCAGGTCTCCCTAGAGCATTCTCTTCTCTAGGTTGTATGGTCCCAGATTTCTCAGCTTGTCCTTGTAGGGGGATGTTCCATTGCTTGGATCATTTTTGTGGCCATGTCCTGGATGTGCTCCAACAGATTTATGTCTCTTCTTTACTGAGGACTCCCCATCTGCTGAGGCCTCACCAGCATAGAGTAGAGAGGCAGGATTACCTCCCTCAACCTGCTGGACACACTTCTTTTGATGATGCCCAGGATATGGTTGGCTTTCTGGGCTGTGAGTGCACACTGCTGGCTCATGTCCAGCTTCCCATTCACCAGCACCCCACAGTGAATGTACTATTATACTAAGCTTCTGTGTGCCCTGTTTAAGTTAGTAGAAATAGCTGGGATCAGAAATACTCAGAGGAGTAAAATTTGAAGCTTCTATCTCCCCTGCAGTATCTCTCTTATGTAATTCAGGATACTGTCCACCGGTCATACGGGGATGCAGCTGGAAAATATTCCAAGCTGGCAAAATGAAGTGAGTTGTAACAGAAAGACAAGTGCAAAGGAAGCGTAGAGAGCTTATAGAGAGGGTGCCAATAGCATTAAAGAATACACAGCATTATTCGCAGATTTTGCAGACGTGGTGGCTTTTTGCAGCAGCACGTCTGCCTCTCTCTGCAGCCTGCCAGGGGGAGACTGCAAGCATCAGTGCTGCCACGGGATGGAGTGATCTGCCTGCAACTGTGAAACTTGGATGGTGCTTTGCAGGCTGTAAATTTAAAACAGAGATCTGAATATCCCAAAGACATAAGCTCTTTCTGGATGTGTCTCAACAGGACATGGCTTATTATACTGAGGGCGGAAAAAAGGGAAGATTCAGTCAAAAATAACAAATATGCCACATCAGTGGAGCATAAGTACAAGTTGTTGTAAAGGCTATCAAGATCTGTTGAGAGACTCTTCTGCTCCCTCATATTGCTGAATGAATTTGTAGAAATGGAAACCTCTCTGCAGGACTCTGAATTATTTCGTGTAGGGCATTACCTACATTCTACTTCCTGACCCAAATATTTTCCACTTTTTTTTTTCAGAGTAGAGTCCACCCACTTGCAGAAAAAAATGAAAAGTAAAAAAAAAATAGAGCAAGAGATGGTCTCGTTGTCCCTGCACAAAATATTTGAACCAGAAAAAGAGCTAAGGTACTATACCTGCTTGTGAATTGCATCACTTGGGATTCTTTAGACCATGGCTTATGTTGTGCACCATCCATTCTATGGTGCACAATGCAGTGTCATATTCTAATGGTAGAGGCTGGGAAAAGCCATAGGCAATTCAAACTGGAACAGTCTAAACCAGAATGGGAGATGAACATAGCATGTTTAGTCACTGAGTCATGTTGTCAGCAGGAGTGGGAAATTATTCTTTTAATTAAAAAATAACCTTTGTTTTCAGAAAAAAAAAGTGCACAGACTAATACTAGAAAGAATTTCAGTAGGTGTTTGGGAGGAAATCACAAAGAAATCTCACAGAAAAAAAAAATATGTCAGTTGTAGTTCATTTGTAAAAGACGTATTTACAAGTTAGTTATTTTATTTTAAAAGCTGGTCCATACTTTCAGGTTAGAACAAAGATTCCAGGGCAAGGAAATTAATAATTTAAACACCCTCAAAAGCTACTTTTAATGCTTTCTTTGTAGAGTTATTCAGACTTTTAAATTGCTATTTATCTCACCATAGGCAATGAAAAACTAACCAAATTATTTCTGTTAAGGGCACTTTCTGACCAACTTTACCATCTAATTTTATGCCTTCCCACTTTCCTATGAATTAACATTGAAGGATTCATGGTAAGAAGTAAGTAATGTCCAACAGTGATTATCTCATATTTGAAAACAATATATATTTGGAAATGTTATAAGTCATGGAAATGGTTTTACTAGGTCTGTCTTTTTTAAATTCATCTTTGTTAAAGCATTTTTGTAACAAAAAATGTATTGAATTCACTGTATGTTTTGACCATTATGTTTGATCCGATTGTGTGACTGTGAACTGCATTGGCTTTGGAAATTCGGAAGTGTCCAACTTCCAGGAGATGGTGCTGTAGCACTTCAGCTGCCTTCTGCCTTCCAGCCAGGATATCAGCCCAGGTTTCCAACTCAGACAAAACTTTCCCTTTTCATTATTATTCTTCAGAAGTGCAGGGGTAACTCCTTCCCTCACACATTTCTCTCCAGTTCCATGACACTTCTGAATGTCAGAAAAAAATCAGAATCAAAAAGTAGCACAGCTACTGCCTTTCTGTTAATGTAATGTTCAACAAAGACAAGTATCAAGTAATGGGATGCAGGATCAAGCTGCTTATTTTGAACCTGGCTCATAACAACTACCTTCTGAAGGTACAGGTCTGCAGATGATGGATTTATCTGAGCTGATCACAGTTCAGCAATATTTAAATGCAGAAATCTGAACTAAATTCTAACTTATCTATGTTCCTAGGGCATCTTCAATTATTAATTAAGAGTCAGCTCTGAAGGCAAGCTATTCTCCCACAAGCACCTGTTCCAGCAGTTCCCATGAAATCAGTCCACTGCTTACTCAACTTTACCTAACACAGCAAGAAAGAGGGGAAAAAGGCCAACAGCAGAAAGATTAAAAAGTTGATTGGAATAACAATTTTTAAAGCTCTAGACTTGGTCCCTTTATTCACCTTATTATTCACCTTATATTCACCAATGACTCCAGCAAGCTGACAGGTAGTAAGTGTGTGAAGTGCAAGTGCACAGGAGCACTCCAGGTAAGTCACCATGGAGGAAGAGGGTGGGGTAGAAGAAAGTGTGGGACTAAAGCCAGAAGTGCCCAGCTTTCCCCTTCCTATCTCCAGGGGATAGCCTTGATTTATGGCCTTGCAAACCCAGGCAGCACAGCCTGTGGTAGAGATAATTTGGGTCTGACAGCTAATTCTATTCTTGTGGCGTTGCAGACGTGGAAAGTCTATCAATGCTGGAAAGGCTCGGTATCTGTTTGCAGCATGCTGCCCCAACTTTTGTCTTCTAAGTGTCGCAGGAAACCAGGAGTCCTGGAAAGTCTCCAATATTTACATTTCTGTTTGCTTTATGTAGATAATTTGAAGCTGTGCTTTGGGAGTTTTTTCTTTCTCTCTTTCTTCCTTTCTTCCCTTCTTCCCTTCTTCCTTTCTTTCTTTCTTTCTTTCTTAAACACACTGCTTCTGGAATATTATAGCATAAGATGAAATACTTAAGTGCAAGGCTCTGGGAATCAGTACTTCCAGATTCCATTACTGGCACTGACTGCAGCTGAGAGGGAAGCAGTATTGTCCCCACAAAACACTGGAAAGGCATGAAAAATGTAGAGCCTTAAAAAGAATCACAACTAAAATCAACATTTCTTCATGCTTTTTATTGGAAAACTAAATAAAATAAATGAAACCTCTCTCTGAGGAAATACAATATTTTTGAAGGAGAAAAAGAACCTTTTTTTATTTTTGTAGGAGGCTTTCCATATGATTTTTTTTCACCAGGTTTAGCAGTGACTTCGACAGACTCTGCTTGACCTTTAGCAAACTTCTCATCTGCTGGTTACCTAAGTGACTCCCACCTGTGTTAGAAATGTGTCTACAGAAAGATAATGAAGCTTATCTCAAGTGTTTTCCTGCAGACATGTTTAGTAGAAAAAGCTCTATCCCCTACAGCTACATTTGCAACTTTTATTCCACTGCTTCCTTTTGTGCTTCTTTTAATGAAGTGCCTTAAATTTCATGTTTTTTCTTATTTGTAAAGGCAATATTTGGTAGCATGTACATCCAGAGGCAAAAGGATGTTCTCCTGCAGTGTTTTGCAAGTTAGGTTTCCTTTTCCTGTACAACACCCATAACCTTTATCAGACTGGTTGGTACTCAGCTGGACACACCTATTGGCCTCATGAACACTCATGGAAAGACATGTAGCTTGAGAAGAAGCACTGCCAAGCACTCTCATGCTTTCCAGAGTGTTTGCAAAAGCTGTAAAAATGTCACTGCAAAAACTGTGTGTATGCTTATAGATGTATGTACGTAGCTATATATTCATTATAGAGTGTGACTGATCACAGCTGTAAATCACTTACCTACCCTGTACGTAGGAAGGGCAGGTCCATTTCACAGATAACCACTGCAGTCACAGATAAGGTAACGCAAAATCTCTGCAGAAGTCTGGGGCAGGGAAGAGACATGGGCCAGGTTTTCCCTGGTAGGGACTTGCTGCTCTCATCTCCAAAACAGCCTAGAAAACATTAGGCACAGAAAGGTAAGAAAAGCTGTGTGAGTTTAAGGTGAATTATGTGCACTAACTTCTTCACTTTTTTTTTTTTCTTTTTGGAGAAGATATCTAATTTTTGAGACAATCAGTGAGATATAATCCTTCTAGCCTTCTGAATCAATGGAAGCATCTGATTCCAGAGTACAGACATCATTTTTTTCTTCAGAATGAAAAGATGAAGGTGGGAATTATAAAGAAATGAGAAATGTAATAGTGAAAATTGGTTGTCTTATGTTCCTAGAAAGATCTTAAATCTATGGCTCTAGATTAATTGGTGCTTTTTAGCAGGTTAAGAGTAACAAAAATTTTTCAGTAGTATAAAAATATTTTTTAAAGTTCTTTTTTTTTTTTCTTCTGTATGTCTGTGTATCATTTCTTCTTTATCTTTGCTAATTCTTCAAGGTAAATCTATGATCCATCATCCCAAGGCTTTCCTTACCTGACCTTGCATTTTTGTAAGCTCACTGCCATGTAGATAACTACAGACACCAACATATGGTATGAATAAAATAAGGGTACAAGTTGTATTCCTTGCTTTAACTGTAAAGAATAGAAGACGTTTTGCTATAGCTGTCACTAGGAAATTAATGTGTTTGTTGTTGGCTATGCAGCATCCAGTCCTAATCTAAGCCTTTATAAATGCTTCCTTACTCACAAAGAAAAACTTATTCATAGACACACCCTATCAAATATCTGGCCTGTGTGGCTATGCCTTGGCTTGGGCTTTGATGTGCTAGATAATGGGAAAACAATAAAGCTGTATGTGTTGTAGCTATTAGTTTAACCAAGAGATTAATCTTGTGGATTACAAAAATACAAGAACAAAGGAGAAACTGACATTGAAAATTATTTGGGGGATATTTGTCATTTTTAGTTCAGCAGAGCCAGCATGCGTTAGCTGAGCTACTCTCCATATTGCAGTGCACAGGAGAGTAATTGTCATAGTGATAATAAGCTCTCATCCCAGCACGGATACTGCATGGTAGAGAAAAGGGACAATTTAGCTCCTTTCTCATATGGCAGTATCAATACAAGTGAGTCTATCTCTTCCACCTGTCAGCAGAGGTAAATTTGTTCCAAGCTGTATTCAGACATGGTGCTTAAATAGTAAAGGACATTGATTCTTCGACAATTTTTCCACTTTGGTTTTGCTTCATTGAAAGCTCACATACTTCCATAGCAGTGAGCGAGCAATGCTGTGTGTGGAACTCTCCGTGAAGGTGGATGCTGCTCTCTTCTAATACAGAGAATTACATGGAGAAAAAAAAATGAACCACTCTTTTTGAAGTGTATTTCTTTTTAATTATCTCTTTGGATTGGTGGGTTAGAGGAATTACTCACTACTATGTTTAGTTTACCCACAGGATGTCCAGGGATGGAAATGGTGCAGCAGTCAGTCTTGCTGTACCTCTAATACTGCTTCATGGCTGTAGGTAGTATCATCCTGGTATTTGCACTGTGCACACACACCAGCTACCCAGAACTACTTCTAACATGGATTGCAGCTGGAAATTGAGCCCTTGAAAGTTTCATCATTGGTTGTTTCTGTTTAAATAATAGCACAATTAAATTTAGCAAAACAGGAAAATCTTAAAACTTTTTTATGCTCAGCAAAAGATCCACCTGGGGCAGAGTTCCATATACAAGTACTCCATTTTCCACTTTTCACAGTCAGCAGCACTTCTCTGAAATGATTAACTAAGCTAAGTAGCAGAAATGAAATGTTAAATATGACATTCTCAGTGCTAGCCAGCACTACAGCTGACTTTCTATGAAATAAAAAGCAGTGAGCTGAGTATCTAAGAACTGCGGCATACAACAATGAAATCTACCTTTCACCAAAAATGTCTTTTAGGTATCTCAATCTTTACCATCATTAATGATAAATGATGTGTTTGTTCCCACCTCCTTTTCCTCTAAAAGTAAATATTAAAGCCAAATTCTTTAAAGGCAAAGGGTTGTGTCCTGATATAGCTCAAGATACGATTCAGTAACAAAGGCATATTTTCGGTTCTGGTTAATCTCAAACTGCAAATGCGAAATGTTTCTTTCTGTTAAAATTTCAAAGCAATTTGTTTGTTTGATTCTCAGACAGTTGCACTCAGGTAGTGTAAAAGGTTCTTAAAACTGATAGTAATTTCTTCTTACTTCATAATTTGAAGTCTGTTTATATCCTAAAGCTGGAACAAGAGCTCTAGAGTGAAGAAGAATTGTGTGTACTGTGCCAGGGAGATTACGGCAACACCACAGGCATGAAAATATGTGAGTTCAGTATATTACTTTTTACTGCTTCATTCTTTGACCTGGTTAAGTTACAAACTTTGTATCCAGTCAGCATTTCTTTAACTTACATAAAAGTTCTAGTGTTGAATATAGGTTGTTCATGAACCTTTCATGTCTGTATTCATTCATCCCAATAGGTAAAGGATGCACAGTTGTGTCCTTGTTTGTCCTTTTTATTTTGGCCAGAAAAGCCACCGTGACTTGAAAAATATTTCAATGAGGAGTTACCAAGACCGGAATTTCTTGTAAAAACAGTCAATTACTACAAATGGACATTTCCAAGAATAAATACTTTGTTGAAGTATTCTTGACCAGCTTTACTAAGATTCTGAGATGCTATACTGGTAACTCCTTCTCATCTCTGCTACAAGTGAGGTTGGACCTCACTTTCTTCACATAAAAAAAAAGGGCAATTGAACAAGAGTATGATGAGATGTATTAAACCATGTATTATCTGAATATAGCATGTGGGGTAAATTCATCATTATATCTCAGAAAGCCAGAACTAGAAAGCAACCAATGGCAGACCAAGGTTTGCACGAAGAGAAACTGCATCTTTGATCAAAACAACATGAATAGTTGGTAAAATTGTCATGTTTATATCTATGGTCTATCTATTATAAAGATAATGAACAACTACATATAACAGTGAAATTAGCTGGCAACTAATTAAAAACAAGCAAGCAAAAAAACCTTGAAAATAAAAGACGGTATCAAAACAGAAAGAGGTTGTTTATTTTGTTATACAAAATGCAGAACATCTAGATTATCAGAAACTGAGAGTGGATAACAGGGAAAGAGCATTCTGAGTATGGCC
Organism: Gallus gallus; assembly: GCF_016699485.2. Taxonomy (NCBI): domain Eukaryota; kingdom Metazoa; phylum Chordata; class Aves; order Galliformes; family Phasianidae; genus Gallus; species Gallus gallus. The sequence goes on from NC_052534.1 coordinate 94,786,871, forward strand.
TACTCTTTTATTTGTTCAGAGTGCTTTTTGTTGCTCACTGTAAGACACAAATTACCAGACTGCATGAACCTTTCATCTGATTCAGTACGAAGAGGGCCACAATCATGGAGATAGAATTCCCCTGAGAGGAAAGGTGTTGGCTTCCTATGGGACAAGAAGGGAAAGAGTGGAAGTGTGTCATTCTATATATATACTTACAGTTTTGAGAGCCATGGCACTAACTTCAGCGTTTCTATATGACTTCACTACTTCATACTAGAAATGAAAACTGTGAAGTGATTCTCTCATGAGATACTGCACTTCTGCATTAGTGTAACCTATCATCTTCAGTGCTGGAAGATTACGGCAGCTGTTCTTCTTACTGCTCTTCTTGCCCCCTCTCAAGTGGTGACGGGGTCAAAGAGAATGATGACCTCCTGAAGACTTGATTAGCATAAGGGAATCATTTCTCTCAAGCAATAAAACCTCTTGTTTTAAGAGAAAAATGTCCTGAATTAACCACCAGTTCTTCCAGTAGAACAAGCTCTACTACCTGCAGGGAGAGATTTGTAGCTCATTTCACTGCAGTGTCAGTGCTATCTCTAAGGTGACTTACTCCCCAGAAAGTATCCTGTACAGAAGAGTTGTTAGTTTCTGCTCCTCATTTGTGCAGTGACTGCCACACCAGTTTCACATATATTACTAGCCTTACGTGTTGAGCGCTTGCTCCATACAGACACCCAGAGTTGACATTCTCTCTGGAAGTGTCAGAAACGATTTCTATCTGGAAAACTGTTTTAATGGTGGCATTTTTTTCCCAACAGTAGAATGAAATAATTAAAATGCACTGGTGATAGGGTGATATTTATTCCTCCTCACCTTGCTGTGAAATGCTCAGGCTTCTTGTTAAGTGTAAAACTTTTTATATGCCTCCAGGGGACAACCGAGCATGTGAGCAGTTGCATTCTGGGATCTGCAGCTCTCAGGTGTCCTGCTTTCCTTTGCACAGAGGTTATGTGTACTGGCACATTTGCCAAGGGCTGTTGTTTTGCTTTTGCAAATGTATTCTGGGTAACTCTGTAAACTGCATTCGAATACACGGATTATGTGGTAAATGCCTTTGTCTGGTACATAAGACCTAAATCTGGGAAAGGTCAGACAATGCAGTATGAGGATGCATAAGCCTTTTTCATTAAACACAGAAAACAACATCTGTTTTTCCTTATTTCACTTTTGCTCTAAAAGATATTGGCCAGTTAATGATTATACAGCAATTTACCATGATTAAGCAGGTGAGCCTCTACAGCACAGAAAGGTGTTCTTTGGAGCCAGTGGAAAATGATTTTGTACCACAAAAAAATGCAGTGCACACAGTGCTTGGGAGCTGCTGGAGGGCAGGTTCAGAAATGCTGCAATCCTAATAAGCTTTCCTCTGGAGGTAGTCACTGTTCACTTGCCTCTAAAATAAACTGAAGTCGAAAAGTGCTTCACAGAAAGTGATGCTGGGGTGCTCACAGTCGACATTTTGGCACTCAGAGCATCCCATCTGGCAGCACACACAGTTTCAGGGAAAAAGTCACTGATTTTGATGGCACTTAAGAAAAAAAAAGAACAATAACAACAACAAAAGATGTATTTGTGGACAGATGTGTGTCTCTCTGCTTGAGAAGGGAGATGCCAAATGTTCAGGAGCAAATTCTGAAGATTTATCCTATATTTTATATTCCATTCATGTCTTGAGAGTTTTAGAAGCGGCTGCTAGAAATATACTTTTGCCCAGCAATTGGTCTTGTTGGAAATAAAACTAAAAGTCCAAACTAGCAGGGGAAGGCTATATGCAACTGTGTGCATTTTACAAACCTATGTGGCTGCACGGAATTATCGGTGGTACTTGACTGATATCAAAGAGCACATTTACAGGAGTGCATTTCCTTCAGCCTTGAAAAGTTACATGGCAGGGGACAGACAGTGAAAATGACTTCATTGTGAATTTTTCCTGTCTTTCCAACATAACTAAAAGCTTCATAAGCGACTCCTCCAACACTTAGTCCACCTAAAACCTACTACACTTTCTTCTTGCTTGTGCTGTAGTGTATTGTGAAGGGATGGGTTAGAGGATGTAATGACCTTACAAAACTAGCTGTCCTCCGCCTAGCTACCTATGCTATGGGTAGCCCAAGCAAGGAGAGATTTAGGTAAGTCCTTATATTTCCCAGGTTACTGCACAAAATCTCACTGTGGTAAAGTGTTAATGGAATGAGAAGGACCAATGGTGTATATGTATGTAGTAGAAGTAGTGTATGTGTAGAAGGGCAATGGTGTACGTGGGAATAAGCAAAGATCAAGCAAGTACTTCACTCCAGACTCCTCTAGGGTAGAGTGTGTGCTTCCTGTCTTAGTGCCTGGGAAGGTCACAGTTTGGACTTTTGTCCCGAATGCCCTTCAATCTCTGTGCACAAAAGTCCCTGCTGTCAAGCTTTGTTTAACTAATTAGTTTATATATGGCCATGCTTAATTTCTTGTGGGACTACATTCATATAAGAACTCTCCATTAAAAAAAAAGAGGACAAAGTCAATGAGAAAAGCTGCTGAGTAAAGAAGAGAAAATGTCTGGGGAAAAAAATAATCAATAGATTATCTTATTAAAATCTGAGACATCTCAGATTTTATTTCCATTATCTTGGTTTCTATAAATACATTAGCCTTGTTACAAAGTTCAAACTCCTATTGGCATTAATAGGATCTTACAAGGTAGATATGGAAGAAGCCTATTAGATAATGCAGCCATTCTGCTGATGCAGAAGAAGTCATTGAATTACTTATGCTCATTGAAGAAGAGAGACCTAAAGGACTGAACTTGTCCTTTCGAAGATATTTCACCTCAAATAAAATCAGCCACCATTCTTGTAATATATTTAAGGTTGAAGATCAGTGAGTGGGTGATTTTCCAATAGAAATTGGTAATAAAGATCATATAAAATAATTTGCATCTGTAGTAAGAATAAACAACAACATAAATGAGGTTGAGCCTTTTAGAAATGTGAGCATCTTACCAGCACTAAAAAATATTAAGAAAATTCAAATAATATTAAGTTTCTGAAAGAAGTAGCAGGGCAGATAAATGTTATGTAAATCTTTTTGCAGTGACACACTTTACATTTTTAATTCTGGGTTCCTATTTTTAGTCTTTGTCCAAAGTGTAATGAGCTGTTTTTTACTACAGATTTACTGTGCCGAACCACCAGATAGACAACGGTAGTTCTTGCCATTCGACTGTGGTTGATGAAGGCAAGATGCAGCTCTAGCTGCAGGGGAGTAGGAAGTAGTGTCCAGATCAAGCCACCACTCAAATTAGGCATTGTTCTTTTTCTGTCTTGTTCTTGGATTGTTTTTACACAGAAACCCTTGCAACAGGAGGAAGAAGAGAACATCAGTTTGCACCATTTTGACACCTTAACATAGTATTAGAATACACTAGAATGGGAGATACACTACACAGGAACTTGCAAACTGCAGCATTTTGGTAGCCACAGTAACTAGCTTAAACAAATAGCTTAAACAGGGAAGCAAAAAGCTTAGAAGAAAATGATTTTAGACCAGTAAGCCCCCTTCATACATGCACTCCCTACCAAAAATCCCATCATCTCAAGATGGTAGATTGCACCGGTCTATTACAAATGCATCACAAAAATGGACTGTCTGTGAACAGCTCACAAGAAATTCCCACCTCCAATTTGGAGAAAGTATTTCTATTTGTCCATGAATCCTTTGTAGTCTCCTATAGTCAGGCTAGGCAAAAATAACGTTAATTGCCTTGGAGTCAGGAGTGTGTATCTCAACAGGTAACAGAGGCCGTCTATTGTCCCTATACAGCACGTTAACATTTAGTACTGGCTCCATATCTTATCTCATACCATTCCTCATTCTTCCTGCTTTTTTCTCTTCCAGCTATAGTTGGGATAAGCTGGCATGTTCACACAATAATTATTGAATACCCAGGTCACATGAAATATTCATAAAGCATTGCAGAACATCCACATCAGCCATCACATTGATTTTAAAAAGTCTTCAAAAATAATTACTGATTCTGATGTTGCTATCTCCCTACATAGATTTACTCCCTTTTTTTTTTCTACTGTATTTGCTTTATATTTTAAAAGTTATATAAAAAAAAGTTTTAGCAATTCATCTAATGGTTGAGCTGTGGTTATTTACAATTATGGAATATTCTTAGGTGCTTGTTTAAAGTGTACTGGAGAGCTGCTGGTTTTGTTTTTTTCTGGTAGGCGGCTCATTACTTCATAAATCTGTGACTGAATGGGAATTGTGGCTGGGGAGCAACTGTGCTGCTTCATGCATCATGACCAAGTGTGTGTGGGAGTCAGGAACAGCACCTCTCTGGACCAGCTGCTCCATCCATCTGCAGCTGGGTCTAGGTACAGTGATCTACGGTCAAGATCTGCACTGGGAGTATTTTTATAGCTGTTTTATAGCAGCTGGTGTGAATGGCAGTAGAAAAATGAACGATCAACTTCCTAACCACCAGGAACAAACTAGGAAAGAAAAATAAGCATAAAAATTAGCACATTTCTGTAAGTATTATAAAGACACCCTTTGAAGTTCAGTTTCTCAGAAGAGCTACAGTGAGCTTACATATTTACTGGCTTGTCACTCAGCTGAAAATTTGCTTTATACCAAAACTTGGCACAAAAATATATTTGAGTGGCAAATGATGTTCGTAATTTCAGATGCTTTTATGTCCTCTTAAAATTGAAAAATAACTATTTGAAAAGGAAATGGAACTTGAAACTAGTTTGTTTTCCTCACTCTTCTGAAGGTAAATGAGCAAATAGAGTAATTTTTAAAAACCAGATAGAGCAGGGTTCCTTATAGAATACTGAATTTATACCTTCAGTTTATGTGGAGTCCAGCTAAAGAGAAATTCAGCATGCTATACTGTGAATGAATGTTTTTTTCTTTATTATCCTACTTTCAACATAATTTACGGAGAAATATTTCTACACAGCTCTGGCTTTTAGCTGTGGATTTAAATAATCATCAGGGATCTTAGCACACTTCAGATGGTATCTGGAGCTGCATGCTGTGGCTCCGCAGCTCCTGGCAGGGGAAGTATTGCCCTAATATTTAAGTCTCCCTTGTAATGCCTCCATCCATACTTAATAAATCATGACAGAGAAAGTGAGGAAGGTGAAGGTGGTTTTTTTGTGTGTGTGTGTTTTTTTTTTGGGGGGGGGGGGGGGGGGGGGGGCGAGTTGTTTGTTTTTGGTCAGAGATCTTAAAATCAGTTCAGTGATTACTTAAACATTTTTTCTGTGGAAGACTGAGAGTGGACAAAGGAGTGAAAGCATCTAAGGCTGGTGCTCCTACACGTGATGTCTGGGTAGAGGATTCTCTCACTTCCTGGGTAGAGTTCTCTCACATGGAAGAAATGGAGAAACATTTTTCAGTCTTCCAGAATCTACCCTCTCTTTAGAAATGCTCAAGAATTCCTCAGGAAAAGAATTTTTTTTTTTTTTTTTTTTTAAAGCATTTTGAATACAGCAGCTTGCACCCACTTCTCAAGATATATTTGTCAAGAAAATAATACCTGGAAGAGAAAATTTCTTCAGTCCCTGGTGTTTTCCTTGGAATGACGCATACATAGCATTCTCTGTTCAGCCTGTCTTTCAGAAAGGAAGAATCCTTTGCCCATAAACAATAGTCATATAATTGCCACACCCTGATCTGTCCTTTCTTGACTGTATTGTGTTGATGGAGAATTCAAATTCCCACAGCATTGACAATCTGCACATTGCCACAGTGAGCTCCTATCACACTGGATTTAGCACAGGTCACTTCATTCTTTCTAAAATACTGACAGTGTACCAGCATTTCTGAACTTCCCATGTAAACATATTTATTCCCTTACTCACTCCTCTGCTCTGCTTTAGAGACACAAAGACATGTTGGGTAGGCTGGTCAAGCAACAGAGATGTCATATCATTCACATAGGAAATAAATTCAAATCTACTGTTGACAAAATGGACAGAATTTTTCCTGATATGAATGTATACAGATAATGAATGCAGAGGTTGATACAAAATAGAGATAAGAAGGAGATACCAAAGTAGAGGAAGTCTTGCGGAAGTCTCTGGAACTCTCTGCAGAGGTCAGAATCTGACTTACCTGAACCATGGTTCTATTTTATGTCAGTCTTTCAGCTTCTAATCTTAAATAGCATAAGATACACAGAAAATCTCACTAAAGACACATAGCATTAATAACAAATATAGACAACAAACAAGGTGCATCAGTCCAGGGAGAGATTCTGGGAATGTTCATAGGTTGGCTTTGAGAATTCAGGCCAGATTGTGGTCTGCTCTGGGCAGAGCTGAATCTTTTCGCACCAGCTGAAATTCTAACTTTTTCCATTCAGAGTATTTTAATCTCTGAATGGTGGCAATGAGGCTGCTGATATTACCAGGAAGCTTGGGGGGGGGGGGGGGGGTAAACAGGACATAGTCACCCCTTAATCACACCCCCTCTCAGGCACTGATAAGCAAATAGTAGTATCAAGATTATATCCTAAAATTTAGACCAGTCATTAGCCATTTCCACATAAAAGCAAAAGAAGTGCATTCATGAGAAATGAAAGAGTCTAATCTGATAAAATCAGCTGCTCTTTCATGGCCATACACAGCTTAGAGCTAAAGAATTAGAAAATGCTACTGTATATTCGATGGGAAAACAGGTCTCTTTAGTGTTTTCCAGTCAGCAGTGACAGTCTGTCTTCCCTGAGCTTGGTGCAGAGGGTCAATTTGAATCCTCTGAAGTGCCAAGAGCTCCATCTGCTCTTCCATCTGAAATGGGAATATTTTTGCTCTTTTTTTTAAATCTTGATTTGGTCTTTCGGTGTTTGTGTTAGAACACACGGCCCAGATGCCAATAATGAGGAAAATATATTAAGTGATAAGGGAGAAAACAGAGAAATTAAAATGAACGAGGTAGGAAAATTGTAAATGGAAAATGGGAGCTGATTGCAATATCCAGCCCAGGTGTGGCTGTGAATTAAAGTGCTTTCCTGAGAGATTCCAACAGATATATCCCATAATCCTACACATCTGGGAAAGTGTTGGTCAAGACAGTCCTGGAAGTTGTGCCAAAAACACCTTAAAGATATTCCACACAAAGATCCAGCTTGCTATATACTCCAGCTGCTGTTTATTAGTGATGCTCATATTTTATGTATGCTAGCACACAGGAATTCTGTTATAGACAAAGCTGTATATATAGATTTAAATCCATTGATTGTATATTCCACTTATAAGGGCTTTATTGAAGCATTTTTGTTTTTGTATACAACCACACAGCTATAGTTGTTTTTTTGGTTTGTTTGTTTGTTTTTTTTAGTTGGAACTGAAACATATGCATCTCTACCTACAGACACATGCACTTGTACAAAGGAATGTTTTCATTTTCCTTAAAGAAAACTGAAAAATGACAGTGCTTCGCCTCAGGAAAAAAAGTACACAGGAATATTTCACTCCTCTGTTCTCTTAGTTTTCACAGATACATTTAGCTTTTCTAAGTCCAGTGAATTTGAAGAGTCACAGTTCTGAGACTGAGAAATTAACCTTAGCAACTGTGCTGCTGCATGAACAAAAGTCTTCAGTGCAGAGGAATTATTACACTGTTTCTGATGTAAGTACAGAAGCCATGACTAAGGAATAGCAGAAAAACACACCAATACCAAGATATTTTTTCAAGAATGTTTCACCATGCAACAACTTATATGTATCAGTTAATACTTGTGAGAATTTCTCTTTTTTTTTCTTTTTCTCTTTCTCTTTCTTTCTCTCTCTTTTTCTTCCCTTGTTGTCTGTCTCTCTTTCTTGTTCTTCCCCTCCTACTCTCTCTCCATTCTTCTTTTCTTTCTTTTTCTTCCTTTCTCCCTTTTTTTCTTTCTTTTCATTCCTTCCCCCCCTACACACACACCTTTTCCCCAGCTTTCCTTTTCTTTTTTTCTTTTATTTCCTTTTTTTTTCACTTTTTTAACTTATTAATTTCACTTTCTTCCCTCCCCCCCCCCTTTTTTTCCTTTCCCTTTCCTTTCTTTTTTTTTACTCTCCAAACTATGAAGTGGTGAACAGTCCCAGATGCTGGAGGTCTTAAGACACTCCATGCTATGAAAACAACTCTAGTATATCTCTGAGCTATTAACCACTTTGCTTTCAACAGCAGGTGTCACCACAGTGATAGAAAATCCCAAAATATTTTGTAGAACCGGTGAACAAAGCATGTTCTCCTAATAAGTATAACAAAATAATTCTGGACATAAGGTGACAATGGAAAGAAGTTTGTGGAAGTCCATAAAACAGGGTAACCAGCATAAGCATATAATATTGAAAGCAAGATGGAGATAATATTGTTTTAACTGTAATATATCATTGCCACAATACTCTGAAATGAAATTGACTGACGTGCTTTCTTTCTATTGGTACATAGTATTACAAAGCTTCTTTTAAAGAATATCAATTGCCAAGTGATGTAAGCTTATAAGTTCATCAAACTAAAAATGTAGGCACTTAAATGAATAGGAACTTGCTGTGAAACAAAAAACTATGCCACTTGTGATTGCATATGAAAAAAACTATGAACTTGTCATTGTTTTCCAGGGCACAAAAAATTTGCAGATACCAACTTCATTCTGAATCGCTTTGGAAGCAACATTGCACAGCAGTGTTTTATAGAGATTACTTAGGCACATCAGAGAGGTTTCGGTGAATTTAAACAACTCTAATCTGCCATATTTTGCATGGAATTTATTTGCTATTTATATCATTTTCATGGCATTTTGAAAAGGGTTTAGAATCTTTAAAGACAGAAATCATATTTAGCAATATTTCTCATGGAAAAAATATTTCTATTTTTAGATGAGTTCTAGAAATAACAACAACAACAACAAAATGTCACAGAACAAACACTTGTCTGTTTTCTCAGTTCTGTAAGGAAGACCCAGACAGGTCCAGCCAGCTCCAATGGCACCAACTGCAGGGCATGGCTGGGCCCAGTAGCCTAGAAGGCAGTGCCTCTGGGAGAATTCAAGAAATGGCAGAAAATGCTGCACAGTCAGTGACAAATGACAGAAAATATGTGAGAAACAGCCCTACAAACATAACTATAAAATGCTCTCTGTCAAGTAGGCCGTGGTGGAGCAGGTATTTCCCTGCAGTCTATGGAAAATGCCATGGTTCAGCAGGTTTGTCTTGAAGGAAGTGCAGCCCATGGGAAGGACTTGGGCATGGAAAAGTGTGAAGAGTAAGGAGCAGCAGAGAACTGTTATGGACTGACACAACATCCATTTCCTTCCATTCTGCACCCCTCCAGGTAAGGAGAAAGGAAGCAAAACTGAGAATGAAGGAGGGAAGGTGGGCCTAGAAAAGACTTGAGAAAGATACTGTTTTTGTCTTTTGTTTTCTCACTACCCAATAAATAAATAAATAAAATTATTTTTTCCCCAAAAGAGTTTTTCACTTGCTACAGCAACTGGTATATTATATCTCTACCTTTATTTCAACCCATGAGCTTTTCCACCCCATTTTCATCTCTCATCCCATGTGGAAGAGAAGTGAAGTAGCAGTTGGATGGGCATTTGGCTAGCCAAGGCTAACCCACTGAAAGTCTGAAGGTATATTAAGATAACTAGTCTATTTCCTTCTATTGCCTTTGCTAAAGTGTTAGAACACTTTGTTCTTTCCTTCCTCAGTACACTTTTAATTATATTTATAGCCAGAAAGCGGTCTTCAGTAACAGGACCTGCCTTCATGTACTTGCCTAAGCATAACATAGCTGTGGCACTGAAAGTGTCTGGCACTATGCTAGCATAATTTGATTAGCTGTTCTGTGTTTTCTCACGGGAGGATCACTCCAGGGCATCTACACCGTAATAAATACAACATATTAAAATGTTAACTTTAGTTGAATGGCATATCCATTAAAGCAGACTTAAAAGTTTTGAAGTTGCTCTGCTAATTGTCCTGAAAGTCATTCAATAAAACATGGTTCAGGAAATATAATGTGACAATTTATACCAGGATCTTAAATATATCTATTCTCTTTTATTTTCACAAAAGGGCTGTGAAGTAGAATTCCTCCTTGACTCTTCATGCATAAACCCTCATTCTTGCTTAATATCTCCCTGCATGAAAGAGGGATGCTTAGTGTTACTGTGCAGCAAAAACTGTAAACTAAAGGAAGTACTATTTTGCAGACTATGAAATGAAGGAACTGACATAGGCTGTTGAGAGGCCAAAGGTATGGTGGGTACCTAAATCACAGAATCACAGAATCACAGAATGGCCTGGGTTGGAAGGGACCTCAAGGATCATGAATCTCCAACCCCCCTGCCGGGCAGGGCCACCAACCTCCCCATTTACTAGACCAGGTTGCCCAGGGCCTCATCCAACCTGGCCTTGAACACCTCCAGGGACGGGGCATTGACAACCTCTCTGGGCAGCCCGTTCCAGCACCTCGCCACTCTCCTGGTAAAGAACTTCCCCCTGACATCCAACCTAAATCTTCCCTCTTTCAATTTAAAACCATTCCCCCTTGTCCTGCTGTTATCTACCCTTTCAAAGAGTTTACTGCCTTCCTGTTTATAGGCTCCCTTCAGGTACTGAAAGGCTGCAATGAGGTCACACCGCAGCCTTCTCTTCTTCAGCTCCCTCAGCCTATCCTTGTAGGGGAGGTGCTTCAGCCCCCTGATCATCTTTGTGGCCCTCCTCTGGACCCTCTCCAACAGCTCTCTGTCTTTCTTGTACTGAGGGCTCCATACCTGGACACAGTACTCCAGATGGGGCCTCACAAGAGCAGAGTAGAGAGGGACAATCACCTCCCTGTCCCTGCTGGCCACCCCTCTCATGATGGAGCCCAGGATACCATTTGCTTTCCAAGCTGCAAGAACACACTGCTGGCTCATGTTAAGTTTGTCATCCATCAGCACCCCCAGGTCCTTCTCTGCAGAGCTGCTCTCAAGGACTGCTCCTTCCAGTCTGTAGGAAAGTCTAAAGAAAGAAGGTAAATTAATGGAGGAGAAATCTTGTCATAGTCTGAACCATAAATTCTGAATCTGGAAGTTTGTATTCTGAAAATTATGCAAAAGGAAATATAATTCAGTTCATGACTTTATGTCTTGTTCTCTCTGGATGTCCATGAGCAGCTCCTGATGGAAACAAAACTATGTTATATTCTACTGCCATCAGCTCTTGGTTCACAGTTAGCAGAAGAGTTCCTGCATATCATCTCTACAGGATGCCTGGTGGAAACTTTGTGAAAGTAGATATCATAGGAGCAGAAGTACTGTATGAGTCCAAGATCAAATGTGAGTTATAGTGCTTTACTGAGTTTGTGTTGATTAGCTCAGTTATCCTATATCTTGCTGTTTGTGGTTTGGATAAGTTGGTCACACAGTTAGATTATTTAACATAAACAAAGTAACTAATCCTATTATGCCTTACAAATGGGTCATTGTAAGAATACACATTGATATAGTTTAACATTTTAGCTAATGGGCAATAACTGCCATAGCTGTCTGAAGCTAAGCATGAATGACAAAGTACCTGTACTATAGCTGGCAAGGTGTTTAGTTGATGTAGTACACCTCTATAAAGACCTAATCTATTCAGTGTTTTCATTTTAAAACAAAATAATGGCAGAATTTGTGCATTACCAGAGAAGTTTGTAAGTGATCTGTGCTACAACTACACTTCCCTTACACTGTAACAGTGGAACAAGTTACACTGCAAGCGGAACAGTTACACTGTAACGACAACTTACACTATAACAGTGGAACAAGTCCAAGTCCTCCTCGTGAAATTGAACGTGTATAAATCCATGGGCCTGGATGATATCCATCCTAGGGTTCTGAAAGAGATGGCTGATGTGGTTGCCAAGCCACTCTCTATCATATTTGAAAAATCGTGGCTGTCTGGTGAAGTCCCTGGTGACTGGAAAAAGGGAAACATTACTCCCATTTTTAAGGAATGGAGAAAGGAAGACTTGGGCAACAGCAGGCTGGTGAGCCTCACCTCTGTGCGTGGGAAGATCATGGAGAAGATCCTCCTAGAAGCTATGTTAAAGCACGTGTGAGATAAAGAGGTGATTTGAGACAGCCAGCATGGCTTCACCAAGGGCAGATCGTGCCTGATCAATCTGGTGGCCTTCTATGATGGAGTGACAGCTTCGGTGGATGGGGGTTGGCAATGGATGTCATCTACCTGGATTTCTGTAAAGCCTTTGACATGGTCCCTCACCACATCCTTCTCTCTAAATTGGAGAGGTGTAGATTTGAAGGGTGGACTGTTTGATGGATTGGCAGTTGGCTGGCTGGATGCAGCCAAAGGGTTGCAATCAATGGTTCTATGTCAGGGTGGAGGCCGGTCACAAGCGGTGTTCCTCAGGGGTCAGTCTTCAGACTGGTGCTCTTCTACATCTTCATCAATGACATAGATGATGGCATCGAGTGCACCCTCAGCAAGTTTGCAGATGACACCAAGCTGAGCGGTGCAGTTGATACATTGGAAGGAATGGAAGCCATCCAGAGGGACCTGGACAGGATGGAGAAGTGGACCCATGTGAACCTAATGACGTTCAATAAGACCAAGTGCAGGGTGCTGCACTTGGGTAAGGGCAATCCCAGGTATTTATACAGACTGGGGAAAGATCTTGAGAGCAGTGGAGAAGGACTTGGGGGTCCTGGAGGATGAAAAGCAGGACATGAGCCAGCAGTGTATGCTTGCAGCCCGGAAGGCCAACTGTGTTCTGGGCTGCATTAAAAAGGGGTGGCCAACAGGGAGAGGGAGGTGACTGTGCCCCTCTACTCAGCTCTTGTGTAGGGCCCCATCTGGAGTACTGCATCCAAGCCTGGAGCCCCCAGTACAGGAAGGACATGGAGCTCTTAGAGTGGGTTGAGCGGGTCCAGAAGAGGGCCACTGAGATGATCAGAGGGCTGGAGCGTCTCTCCTAGAAGGAAAGGTTGACGGAACTAGGCTTGCTTAGTGAGGTTGTGGATGCCCCATCCCTGGATGCATTCAAGGCCAGGCTGGATGTGGCTCTGGGCAGCCTGTTCTAGTGGTTGGCGACCCTGCACATAGCGGGGGCGGGGAGGGGGGGGGGGAATTGAAACTAGATGATCACTGTGGTTCTTTTCTACCAAGGCCATTCTATGGTTCTATGATGAATGAAGGTTTATGCTGAATGCCTGATCCCCTTGTTGTACAGCTCAAGTATGACAGAAACATAAGGATGCTGCTCTCTGTGCAGTCACCTGAAGGCCAGGACCTTCCAGACGGCTAGCAAATGAGGAACAGGTCTGGAATTTCAAAAGCTCAGATGCTCTTGAGGGACAAGACTCAGTCTTCATTCACTATATCTGGGATCATATTTTAGGGTCCAAATATGGTATGCTTCTTAGAAATGATTCTTCATAAAGTTGAAATAAGTTTTTTTTGTTATAAAATCAGACATTTTTCTAACTCTTCTGTGTGTAATTAGTCAGGTTATTGAAAGGAATGGATTTCCTGATTTTTGAAGAGATAGTGGTTAAATCAAGCTAACACTGTATTCTTTCTTAATATTTTTAATATTTATGCAAGGTTGGGACAGATTTTTCTACACTGTACATAGAAAGTGAAAAACAATATGTCATACTGACATTTCAGATTACTGAAGCCACCTTCCTTCCATGTCTTGAAAAAATTTGGACATTTGGAAACTTCTGAGGAAAAAAAAAAAAGACTTGTCAAAAAGTTGTATTTTCCCATAGAACTTGAAAACAAATAAGTCTTTGTGTCTCCAGAAAAAATGTCCGTGAGCTTAAAGTACCCTAGAAGTTCAATTTTTTAAGAAATATATAAACATATATATATATATATACATATATACATATATATATATGCAATGCTTCTGTCAAGTAGGAAAATCCTATAATCCACACTTCACAGATAATATATGAAGGTGAAAGGAGGTGGAAAGTTAACTTTTCAAAGAAATGTTGACTTAATAAATTTTCCTGACTTTGGAAAAACTATTCAAATCAAATCTTGGAAACATTCACGTTTTTTAATGAAAATGTTTACAAACTAAGCAAAGGTCTGACTTCGGATTTCTTCCTAGTACCCCATGTGACACACATGCTCAGAATGGATGTGAATCCATATATTTTAGACTAGGGAAACAGTGATTTTGCTGGCTTAGTTTGTGCCCTTTTTGGTACACTGAAGCCATCTTATTTGGGCACATGCAGTTTTTCTAGAAAATCATGTCTACACTAGCAGTTTGTGTTGCCATAGTTATGACAATCATGCTTTGTCACAACACCTAACTAACTGTGGCAAGCCAGAATTTGTTCTGCAGACCTGGCCTCTACATCAATGTCTAGACCTGATTTACCGCAGTACGGCCAGAGAAATGTCTGACAGAATTCCTAGTTCAAGCTAAACTCTGCAGTAGGCTAGGAGCAAATAAAATTGTGAAAATTGTTGTGTACTCCTGTTGGAATATTGGCTTTATGGATGCATTCATTTTAACACACGGAGGATCCATTAGGCTGTATTCCAGGCAAATGTTTCTGCTGGGAAAGGAGCTTGACAACTATCTGAAAGACCAAGAGCTATCAAGGCTTTGAGCATGGGTCAACAAACATTTGATTCTCAACCATTCACTCATATCCATAGAAGAAAAGCTTTTCTGTAGCTGAACCCATGTGTAAGTTTTAATGACAGATATATAATTTTATCATCAAGGCATCTAATGTAAAGTCAGAATACTTGTTTAAAGCTGTTTAGAGTTTGCTTTTATACCTGAATATTTAGCTGTCATGGCTGTCTAGATGATGAGCTTGCAGGAGAGTTTGGGCAAAAGAGAGATATCTGTGAATGTTGGGCAGAAATGGGGGATAAGCCTCAATAATAAGATGCAGTTTTGAAATAATCTGAAGGTCTTCTTGCTTCAAAGACTAGGACTGTTGTGTGGCATTATCTAACCTCTAAGGGAAGTATAACAGAAAAGAAGAAAATTAGAAACATGCAATAACATTGTTAGAAAGTCCAGGTAGACGTTATCAGAATCAGTCGGCTTGATGTCATGTCATATCAAACAAGAGCCTCTGTTACAATTTGTAATAATAGCCTTTGCCTGAAGCAGTATTGCTTCAGACTTTCTGAACTTCTAGAGAAGCACTGGACTGTTGTATTTTTGAAGTATGCTATTTGTAAGATATTTTAAGCATATCCACTTCAAAAATCACTTCAAACAGCTACAGTCTTAGCAACGTGAATAATACAGTGATCAGGTATATATGCATGTATTTGCAACAAAATCTATTTCTCCCTAAAATATGAATATCGTTTTTTGAAACACTTGCCTTAGATTTTTGCCTCTTGATGGCTGCCATGCAAAGGTGCAAAATTACCCAGAACAAACTGTTCTGCACTTAGATATGCAAGTTTCTCCATGTACTTTTTTTTTTTTTTATGAAGAAAGAGCTTTGGCATGAGTCACCAAGATAAATTATTTGGATCAGTTCTCACAAACACTCTGGCAACATTTATACAAAGACTGGGCCAGAGACTACCTCCTAGCACTGCAAGTTGCAGCACTTCCTACACTTGTGTAAGCTCAGTTCTGTTATCCTTTGAAAACAAAACAACCCTGTACAATCTTCCCATTGCCTGACCCTTGCCATCTCCACTTCAGCAAATGCAGTTTGGCTCAAATTGAAGTTGTGCACTTGGGGACTCTAGCAATTTAACAGTATCACAGCGATTGGTGAGACGGCTCCAGGCTGGATAGGTGAAGCCATAAAGTCCCATGTCCTTCAGCTGGGCATGTGCAATAATGCAGAATTTTGCCCTCTTGAGCATCCCTTAGTTCTTCATGTAATGAGACCCTTTCAGTTGCAGGCTCTGTTTCTGCCAGGGACAAACCATTCATTTTACTTGGCATTGTAAAAAATGATTTGGCTTAAGAAAAAACAACAGCAACCAAAACACACTTGTTATTATCCACTCCTCTCTATTTCAGGTTCACCAGCCTAAAAAGATAAAATGAACAAGGATTGTCTCTGGAAATCACTACACGTGGCATAAAGAAGCATGTAACATTTAGTCCTTACAGGATGCATTTAGAGCACTGTAATAGTACTCTTTAATCCACTCTGAAGTGCCACAGCTATTTTTTAAATCTTAGTGCTACTTTTCTGTGATATTGATGTGTTCATTTGCCAGCATTCCTTTAAATACTAGTGGTTTTGTTCCCCATCTTACCTTATTTTAACATTAAGAAAAGTAGGCAGTAATGTAGGCAGTAATAATCTATAAACTACTCAGACCTTGCTTCTTGTTTAGCTTGGGGTGCAGCCCTGGAAAGCTGGGTCAGCACTATCTCCAAAAGTTGCATCACACAACAACCTCTGCCAACTATCCTAGGAATTTCTGAATTAATTCTCCTTCTCATTTCTTATGTATCTTTTACATTTCCTTTGCATGGAATCACAGAATAGAATGACTCTATGATCTTTCTCTGCCACTGCAGTCGCCACGTACCCACGTATCTTTCAGGCAGAATTTTTTTTTTCTTAATTACATTTCTTGCTTTCTACCCTGAAACAAATAAATATGACATATATTAGATCTCTGTTCAATTTCTTCAGATAAATGTTCTTAGCATTCTGATTTATTTTGTCATTTCTCTGTTGTTGTGTGGTTTACCACAAGAATGCACAGATAAACAGGTCACAAAATAATAATAATAATGCTCACATACTGTATGGTAGCATTGAGACCTACCATTCCAGAGAGAAATACTTCATATATGGAAGGAAGTGATATGTGGCCGGCAGTATTTCACACTGCACACTCATCTAAACTGCCCCGAGAATCATGTTTTATAGAAGCAATAAAGCAAATGGAATGGTGAAAGATGAGGCAAATGATCTGGTTAATGTATATTGTTTAGCCTTTTATAAGTGCTGTAAATATCAGGAGACATTACACCATCCATAAAAGAAGTGTCTTATTTAAAATATTTATTTAGCATACAATAGAGCCTGATCTCAGTGCAAGCAGAATAGAGCCTGCAGTTGTTTTTTTTTTTTTTGTTTTGTTTCATATTCTTCAAATCTCTATCATATTAGCAAGAATCATACATGTAAGCTTAGCTACAGACCATCTTTTACCATTATTTACCCTGCAAGGTCACTCATAATACTGACGAAACAAAGATTAAGAAGTACATAAAACTGGGGATAATATGTTCCCTCCCTACTGCTTCATTCTTCCTGTAATTCCTTCTGTTATCTCCATACCAGTTGGTTTCAGTCATCAAAATTTACAGATATTGAGCACATGGTTTCAGTCCATTTCACCAGGAATGTTGAAAACTGCTCCTAGATGGTCTTGAAAGTTCAGGCAGATGAGTTTTCAAGCACCTAGGCGCACAGTGCCTTCAGGCAGTGGCTGAGGGAATTTTCTTGCTCACCAGTCTCTTGATTCATCTTTTCTGGCATTCACATCCTACCTACCATGAACATTTCTCAGAAACTCATAGGTGCATTCCTTCCCTTGGCTCCAAATGCAGCTGCCATCCACCAGGACAAGAATCTCATTTTGAAAAACCAGGAGGAGCAACAGCCCATGGATCTGAATAGCAATTTATTTAGGAGACTATCCACTAGCAATATATACAACGTTCACTGAATTAAACCTGATGCCAAACAGGTGCTTATTTTTTGTACCTGATGTTTCACAAGAATTATCAATTCCATAACTCAGACAGTACTATTTAGCATTCAATAAGAACCTGATGCTTTGTTTGTTAGTAGATAGATTTGGTTAGAAATTTTCTGCCAAAGCAGTTTGCTGAGAAATGCCAGTTGGTTGTCTGTGAAATACTTCATTCAGAACAGCTTGGGTTTGATAAAATTTTGCCAAATCCAAGGCAAGATACCAAGAGAAACCACATCTCTAGCAGGCCCACCCAAGGCCTGGGAACCCGTTAAGCTGAGCTGTGGCCAGCCTGAAGGCAGGAATCCCAAACAGGTTTGTGTTGTGGCTAGGGTTACTAGAAAACTTCAGGGTCCCTCATTAGAAATGAGTCTGAAAGTGCTCCAAACAGAGATGAGCCTGGATTTGTCCCAGCTGAGGAATTCCCTAAAGCTACCAGAATTGGAGATGGACTATTCAGAGTCTCCATAAACCTGAAATTCAGAAAATTTCCAATATAGGTTATATAAAAAATAAAGGTAAGACTTATCCTTTCCAAACACTCCTGTTAATAGACGTGTCATAAACAATTCAAAGGAGCAAGAAATTTAAGATTTCTGGACAGATCTCCATTAGTCTTTACCAAGGACTGGGCTCTTAACATTGTAAAACTAAATCAGCACAGATCAAAACATGGCCCATGGGTCAGATCTGGCAGAGAAATTGCTTCCATCTGGCCCAATCAGCAGTCCCTGGAGTGGAGGGGGAGCGGGTGTTGAGGCAGCTGATGTTGCTCAATCAGCCAAGCAACTTCTGACCCTGTACACAGCCCTGAGCAGCTGCAGACCCTCTGGGTCCCCTACAAGGGGCGGAGTGATGCTGGAGGCAGTAGGATCCCTGATGCACAGTGTGATTGCTATGGTTGCCCCTCTTGGACTGTTCTGCTCTTAGCCCCTGGTAAGCCTTTTAACAGATGTGTTCAGCTCAGTGACATGCCTTGGCTCACCATCCTGCCTGGTATATCTTCTGTCCAACAGCTAAAAGCGAGGTTCACTGGAAGCAACAGCTTTTTACTGTATTTTGAAGTAGGACTGTGAATGTCAGATTGATCTCATGCAACATTGTAAGTTACTAGACTCACTTATGAATTAACCAGTCGTTGCTTTAAAATGTTCAGATATCTCTTGAACTAGATGGTTTATAAGTTTGTAACCAAAAACCTTAACTAGAGAAGTTTTATATGGTTTTTGGATTACAAACGTTACTTTTGTCAGTGTTTGTCCCAGTTATAACAATTGCATTAGAATGTCATTCTGTAACTGGTACATTGACTTTATTAACTGTTATTCCCCAATCTTGATGGCACAAGTTGTTATTTGATCCCTAAGGATCAAAGGGTATGTAAGGGTATGTAGGAGGAGAGAGTCTGCTCCTTTAAGGGTATCTGGCTGAAGATCTTTTCTAAGGCAACAAGGGATAAACTGGGAGATAATAACAAGAAACAAACCTCCCAGACACAGTAATTGATGGGCTAATGAGCTACAGGTGCCATTTCCAGGAAGGATGAACAAGTGTCTGTGTTTCCAAACTTGGGTTAGTGTGATTGAAGTGGGTAAGGAAGCCTGGGATCTCAGGTGCTGTGTGGACAGAGGCTGTGCCAAGTGTCAAAAGTATCTATGAATGTGTGTGCGTGTGCTTGTGTTAGTGAACCAGCTGTAGAGGAGAAACTAGAAAAGAGACAGTCAAGTGCATGCTTCAATTGAGGTAGCTGGGGAGGAGGGATGGGACAATATAGACAAAAAGATTGAGAAAATATTGCTTCTTCAAAAAGATTGAGAAGATATTGGTGTAGAAGAGTGAGAGAGCTGATCATAGAGATGTTTGGATTCTTAGTAATGGAGTAAAAGAAAGACTA
The DNA here is from genome assembly GCF_016699485.2 of Gallus gallus. Classification (NCBI taxonomy): domain Eukaryota; kingdom Metazoa; phylum Chordata; class Aves; order Galliformes; family Phasianidae; genus Gallus; species Gallus gallus. The sequence continues at coordinate 94,806,524 of NC_052534.1, forward strand.
TTACTACTCCTTAAAATCCAGGCTACCAATACTCATCAGGACCTTGCGTCTTGCAATTTCTTTTTCCACTGATTCTGTTGCTGTTGAGGGGAAATATCTTCTGTGAGTTCAATACGCTATATCTGGACTACATTCCTCTTTTCTTTTTATAGGAATAGGAAACCACAAAGCATACCCTTTCAACCTTGCTACTTGGTAAGGGCAAGGACAGAGCAACTCAGCCTCAGAAGACCTTTGAAAAAATCATTCATGTATTAAGTTCACAGAATAGGAAATGTCAGCATATTCTTGCTGGCATGACTGTGCTCGTTTGTCCACCTACACAGAGATGGTGCATAATCTGGCCCCTATGTTTTTATTTCCATGATTCTTCATGTCTTCTTTCTGGGTTTTGTCCTGTAAATGCATTTGTTTAATAATATATTTGGAACTTCAAAATGCCAAGGCCTCATGATTCCTTCAGTGGTACCCTTCTGCCCAGAGATGCAACTGCTTATCCGGTCTTTTTTTTTTTTCCACTCAGAGATTTTAAAAAATTTCAAAGACACTGTTAAAAAGTATTTCCTTTTGTAACCACAGTGTTTGGAAATTAACACCAGGAATCACTTATTCCTCTAAAAGCCAGTTAATACATACGACTTTTTCAGTGTGTGAACAAACTGGGTTTTGACCAACTGTTTGTCTGTTTAAATAAAGGATATTTGAAGTAAAGAAAGTAAAATTCCATAATCAAAAAACATTAAAGATCTGAAAACTTGTGAAGGGTCCAGACGAGATCAGAACATGATTAAATGTCTAAACAGATTTGGCTACAAGTAGAGGCCTAGTTTGGGATCCAATCTGCCTCATCATAGGAGGTTTACTGCATAGGAGACATAAACATTCACTTCAGGAGGATTGCTTCTCTAGGATGCTAAAAAGTGGATGTTACATGCTGATTTTAGGCAGATAGTATACCACATGGAATGACTTCTGTCAGATCATGATTACTGCTAGCCAGAATAAGTATGAATCTATGAATGGCAGCACTGGAATTCATAGAGCCCAGAATCTTAGGATAATTCTGGTTGGAAGGAGCCTCAGGAAGTTCCTAACATGATGTTTTGTTCTTTTCTCTTCAAAACACTGCAGATTTTAATCCTTCTTGGGAAAGCATCTGACTGGGGAAAGCATATTTATCTGTGTAAAAGATGTTAAATTCTACTGAAAGACAAGAATCAACAGACACAAGCCACAGCATATTTGCATGGAAATATTTTTTAAGTCTGAGGGTAGTCAAATACTGGATTTTAGGAATGGATGAAGAATCATTATCTTTGGAGATGCTAAAAACCTGAATGCATAAGGCTCTGAGCTGTTGGAACTGATTTCAGCATGTGGTTAAATAAGAGATCTCCAGAGGTTCCTTGTGTCCTGCTTAGTCCTACAATTCTGAGACTTCTTGGAGACATAGATGTCCCCTTTCCCCCGCGTATTTACTTACACAATAATTATTTAAAAGATGCATAAATAAAAATAAAATAATGTGAACTGCCAAATTGCAACACATCAGTAAGCAATTCCTCATCAGGAGAAGAAAGTACGATTAAAAATTGCTTGCACTGACAAGATGACAAGAAAAATGTAGTCAACATCTTCAGACTCTCATGCTATTTCATTCAAGAATCGGACCAATAATTCCTATTAGCACATCTCTGTATGAGGAAGAAATGTACATTTTTAGTGACAGTGGTACAACTATTTCCATAAAAAGTATTCAGACACAACCATGAAGTAAAAAAATCACTTCATTAGTGAAGTTATTAGATCACTTTGGAAACATTATTAGTTTTTTTAGGGAACTGTAGAGAGAAATAAGGTCTCTCCTGAGCCCCCTCTGCTCCCGACAATCCCAGTTCACTCATAAGACTTGTGCTCCAGACCAGCACCAGCTTCGATGCCCTTCTCTGTACACTCTCCACTACCTCAGTGTCTTTCTGATACAAGCCAGGATGCCATTGGCCTTCTTGGCCACCTGGGCACACTGCTGGCTCATGGCTGTCAACTAACATCCGCAGATCTTTTTCCCCCGTGCAGCTTGCCAGCCCCTCTGCCCCAAGCCTGTAGTGTCGCATGGGATTGTTGTGATCAAAGTGCAGGACCTAGCACTTGGTCATTTTGAACGTTATACAATTGTCCTCAGCCTATTAATTCAGCTTATACAGACCCAACAGTTTTGTTGACACCCCTCCTGACTTCACCAAGAATAGAGAACTCTTACCGTTTTGTTGTCTCTGTGTTCAAGATGGCTTCCAACCACCATGTCTCCCACCATCCTTCTGTTCTATCTAGTTGCTATTACCAAAACATAGTGGGACTGCTCCCATGACTGGAGTGCTGTGATGGATGGCTACAAGCTCTTTGGAAGGGATAGAAGAGGAAGGAAGGGTGGTGGTGTTGCCCTTTATATTAAAGACTGTTTTGATGTTGAAAAGCTTGGGGTTGGGAATGATAAAGTTTAATGTCTGTGGGTAAGGATCGGGGGGAAGGCCTGTAGGGGCAACATCTTGGTGGGGGTCTGTTATAGACCGCCTAATCAGGATGAAGAGATGGACAAGGCATTCTATAAGCAGCTTGCAGAAGTTGCACAATCACCAGCACTCGTTCTCATGGGAGACTTCAATTTCTCTGATATATGTTGGAAATATAATACAGCACAGAGGAAGCAGTCCAAGAGGTTTCTAGAGTGTGTGGTAGATTGCTTCCTTATGCAGCTGGTACAAGAGCCTACCAGGGGTGGTGCCCTGCTAGACCTGCTCTTCACTAACAGTGAAGGACTGTTGGGAGATGTAAAGGCTGGGGACTGTCTTGAGCAGAGTGGCCATGAAACTTAGAATTGTCTGTTCTTGGACATGTCAGAAGGGTGACTAGCAAAGGTGACTCCTGTCTTGAACTTCAAGAGGGCAGACTTTAACTTGTTCAGGATGCTTGTAGCACGGGTCCCTTGGGAATCACTCTTTAAGGGTAAAGGGATGGATGCTCCTCAAGATGGAAATCTTAAAGGCACAAGAACAGGCTGTTCCTGAATGCCATAAGGTGAGCCATAGGGGAAGAAGAACGGTGTGGATGAACCAGGAACTATTGTTGAGACTCCAGAAGAAAAAGAGTCCATGTCCTCTGGAAGAAGGGGCAGGCTACTTGGGGACATTACAAGGAAGTTGCTAAGGTAAGCAGGGAGCAAGTTAGAAAGGCAAAAGCCCAACTTGAACTCAGATTGGCCACTGCAGTAAAAGAGAATAAGAAATCCTTTCACAAATATATCAACAGTAAGAGAAGAACCAAGGAGAATTTCCATCCTTTACTTGATGCAGTAGGGAATGTGACCACTGAGGACAAGGAGGAGGCTGAGGTCCTCAACACCTTCTTTACATCTGCCTTTAATAGGCAGATCAGTTATCCTCAGGGTACTTTACGCCCTGATCAGGAAGTCTGGGATGCTATGCAGAATACATCCATGATGATTCAGGTGGAGATGGTTAGAGAGCTCCTCCTCCATCTGGACTGTCGCAACTCCGTGGGACTGGATGGGCTCCATCCTAGGGTGCTGAGGGAGCTGGCAGGGGTGATTGCTGAGCCACTTTCCGCCATCTATCAGCGTTCCTGGTTATCTGGAGAGGTCCCAGAGGACTGGAGGCTTGTCGATGTGACTCCCATCTACAAGAAGGGTCATAAGGAGGATCCGGGGAACTACAGCCTCAGTACCAGGGAAAGTTATGGAGCAAATCATCTTGGATGAGATCACATGACACATGTGTGATATCCAGGGCATCAGGCCCAGCCAGCACGGGTTCATGAAACGCAGGTCATATTTGACCAACATCATCTCCTTCTACAACTGGGTGACCAGACTGGTAGATGAGGCTATTGATGTAGTCTACCTAGACTTCAGCAAAGCCTTTCACACAGTCTCTCTCCCAGTATTCTCCTGGGGAAACTGGCTGCCCGTGGCCTGGACAGGTATACCCTTCTTTGGGTAAGGAACTAGCTGGAGGGCCATGCCCAACGGGTAGCGGTTAATGGAGTTAAGTCCAGCTGGTGACCCATTACCAGTGGTGTCCCCCAGGGGTTGGTACTGAGGCCCATCTTGTTTAATATCTTCACTGATGACCTAGATGAGGGTATTGAGTGTATCCTCAGTAAGTTTGCAGATGACACCAATTTGGGAGGTGGTATCGATCTGCCTGAGGGTAGGGAGGCCCTTCAGAGATAATAGGTATCTAGATAAGACATCTAGATAAGCTGGATCGCTGGGCAGAGGTGAATGGGATGAGGTTCAACAAGTTCTGGGTCCTGCACTTTAGCCAGAATAACCCCATGCAGCGCTGTAGGCTTGGGGATGAGTAGCTGGACGACTGTGAAGAGGAAAGGGACCTGGGGGTGTTGGTTGGTGCTTGGCTGAACATGAGCTGACAGTGTGCCCAGATGGCCAAGAGGGCCAATGGAATCCTGACCTGCATTAGAAACAGTGTGGCCATCAGGAGCAGGGAGGTAATCATCCCCCTGTAGTTAGCACTGGTGAGGCTGCACCTCGAGTACTGTGTTCAGTTTTGGGCCCCTCGCTACAGGAAAGACATTGAGGCCCTGGAACATGTCCAGAGAAGGGCAATGAAACTGGTTAGGGGTCTGGAGCACAAGCCTTATGAGGAGCGGCTGAGGGAACTGGGATTGTTTAGTCTGGAGAAGAGGAAGCTCAGGGGAGACCTCATTGCACTCTACAACTTCCTGAAAGGAGGTTGTGATGAGGAGGGGTTTGGCCTCTTCTCCCAGGCAACAAACAGGACCTGAGGAAATGGCCACAGGTTGTACCAGTTTAGATTAGACATAAGGAAAAACTTTTTCTCTCAGAGAGTGGTCAGGCACTGGAATGGCCTGCCCAGGGCAGTGGTGGAGTCGCCATCCCTAGCAGTGTTCAAGAGGCATCTGGATGAGGAACTACAAGAAATTTTTTAGTTTAGTAGCTTGTGGTAGCAGTGGTAATGGGAGGATGGTTGGACCAGATGATCTTGCAGATCCTTTCTAACCTTGTGATTCTATGATTCTATAATTCTATGATTCTTTGTTCATAAACAGAAGGTCAGCTGTGGACCTAATGCATCCCAACCTGAGGCAGTCCAGAACTGCAGCGTCAGAGGTAATATAACTTACTTTGTTCAGGGAAATCTAACATGAATTCAAATGCTCAATCAACATTCGCCACACCAGAGTGAGTAAACTGCAGTTTTGAAAACATCAGTGGCCCAGTGAAACATTTTTTCTCTGGCATGTCATAAAAGCTTCCCTCTGCCCAAACAACACTGTCAACAAAGTGGGAATTTCCAAAGGCAAGATGTTTTAGAAAAGTTCACCAAAACTGGTTTTCCTTTAATTCCCCTCCAAAATTCTTTCTGAAAGAAAACAGAACACATCCAATGTAGAAAAACTTATCCTCAGTAGTTAAACTTGAAATGGGCTCTTGATGTAAAACATGTGAGAAAATATTGGTAAAAGGTATTGCTACCAACTATGCAAGTAATACAACAGTCTACTGGGAAAGCAAAAAAAAAAAAAAAAAAAAAAAAAAAAAAAAGAATATGGGTATGGTGCAACTCCATTCTTTACACTATGAGCTGGATGATGTCTGCTGACCTTATTTCAAATTCTTCGGTTTTAAATTAGCCTACTAAGATCATGTAAATGTGGTTTCAGAGTGAGCCAGTTATTGAAGGCTTTACAAAGTCATCTTGCGGGTATTTACAAAGTCTAGGCAAGTTACATTGGGTCCTTCTCCCTTCTTGGGAGAAAGAGAAGTTTGTTCCTACAGAAGATGATCTCAGGTTTCCAGCTGGCAACCAACTTTAGGTGCTCTGAATTGCCCCAAGAGGAACATACCTCTCTAGCAAATAAGACTCACCTGCTTAGGTTAAAGAAGGCTTTTATGAATATCCTGCCCCCAGATCCCTGTCCTACATTCCTCACCATCAGTTTGCTATTTCCATACCTCCACCAGCATGTCTATTACACTTATACTCTATAACAGGACATGTGAAGGACAGATTTCCAGCCTTTAAGTTGAATGTGCTTTGCAGATTTCAGTTCAGACCTTCCACACTGTCTATTGCTTGTTTTATATTAAAGGCCTGTTTTGTTTTGTTTTATTTTTTTCTTATATTAGTGGTGTTTTCTGTGCCTGATGGTGTGTGAAATGACATGCCACCCTGCATTATCAGCACATAAATAATTCACATTGCCACTGTATATACCACAGTAAATGTACTTACAAGAATTAGGGCTTTCAAAGCATTATTTGACCTCCATGACCTTTTTATTTTCAACGGATGAAGTTATTTTTCCTCTTATTTATGGAGCATATAAGATACTCAGATATTACTGTAATGGCCGAGGCATCACCATAAGATAAAGGGCTAATGGTGTAGCATTAACGTTGCTCTACAATATTTCAAAGAATGGTGTGAGATTCATTTTATTACATCTCTTATTATGCACTTTAAGTTCCTGTCATGTCCTATGTCCCACAAGAAATGTCAGTGAGACAAATATTGCTTTCTGTAATCTTATGAAGACTTGTGTTTACATTACAACTGAACCATATAATCTAAACTGTAACCCCAATAATGATTTAAAAAACTGCATTCTAATAAATTACGTCAATTGAGAAAAATTATTTTATAGGCAAGACAACAAACTAAGAAAGTCAAAATAAAATTATGTATTTTGTTTATTTTTTTTCCGCTAATTATTCTTACAACAACTTCTGTGCCTCTTTTATACTTGGAATACATCAGTAATCTTGCAAGCTTGTGAGCAGCTTTCTGACGAAGTCTATGTAAAACATTCAAACAGAACTGATGAGAGAACTCACTATAGCCAGTGGTAAAAAACTGCACAATGATTTGTCTGTTTTGTACTTCTAAATAATTGAGAATTTCACTATAGACTTATCATAGTGAAAGTCATAGATTTACTCTTTCAAGTTATTATTTTTTTAAATCTAATATCTATAGGAACATGAATCCTCCAGTTGTCTATTCCATAATGTCCTACTGGTCCTTAGAGGAAAAAATTTGATCCCGTATAAGGTTGGTCAAGAATGGTATCTGACTTGTAGGAGGCATGGATAGTGCTAAGTAGCTACTGCTGTTCCACAAACTGTTTAACTGTTTTGCTCTTTGTAAACACCACAAAGTGTTGACAATTCAGATTTTTCCATGCTCAATGGGGCTTTGAGCAACCTGGTCTAGGAAAAGGTGTCCCTGCCTATAGCAGAGGTGTTTAACTGATCTTAAAGGTCCCTTCCAACCCAAAACATTCTATGATTCTATGATATTTTTTTATTTATTTTTTAAACAGTATGGTCACTTTTGTCTAGTCCTTTCATCCATTTATTCATGGCTAATGAAGTATTTGCTCAGGCTGTGTCCTTTTCATGCTCCAGTGTCAGCACAAATCCTCACTGGGGGACTTTCAAGCTGTATGTGTACTGAGCCGTCTTTTACATGGCTTTTCAATTGGAGGATTTCTGTTGCTTCTTACAAAACAACTTTTATGTCCCTGATTTGCTTTGGTAAATAGAGAGTGGCTCACACAAAAGAAAATGAATACAAAGTTTCAAATATAGACAGAGTAGCAGATAAATTTGATAATTTAACTTAATAAGAGCCTGATGGATGCATTAATAATGAGTGTTTGACAATGATGACAAAGTTTGTATTATGTAAAATGAAATACTATGGCTTAATAATTGGGCAGGCTTTGAATTGAAATTCAGCTTGGGACCTGACCATGACTAAGAAACTTCATGAGACATCTTGGACTTTTGTGGAACTCTGCTCCTTGTGATTGTATGACAGCACATTTGATGTCAAAATCCTCTCGTACTGGAAAGAGTTGTATTGGCATTATTCTGTAGACTTGAAGACACAGCCAGCTTTTCTTTAGTTTGCATATAAATAGTCATAAAGTGCATTAAAACTTTATTTTTGTTCACATAGGGATCATGTAAGTGCTGGTAAAAAAAAAAAAGCAGTAAGTAGCAGAATCAGGTGTTCACAGGCTAAATTTTGTTATGACATGGCTCTCTAAGATGACAGGTAGGTCTTTCACATTTATTACAAGGCTGAAATTTAAGTATCAGGGGACTTAAAAAAGGAACAAATCCATAAGCTACCCTCCTCAGTAAATCAAAGAAGGTGTGTGATGTGTAAATCAGCATAAAAATTAGGTTATGATTTCCAGAGACTCACAAGTCTTGGATAATGAATAAGATTTACCAGTGGAACACATTTAAATAAACTGAAAATGAATGATAGTAACATAATCGTAGAATCATAGAATCATCAAGGTTGGAAAAGATCTACAAGACCATCTAGTCCAGCTGTCCACTGATCACCAATATCTCCCTATTAAACCATGACCCTTAGTACAATATCTACATGTTTCTTGAACACCTCCAAGGAGAGTGACTCAACCACAGCCCTGAGCAGTCTGTTCCATCACCTGACCACTCTTTTGGAGAATAATTTTTTCCTAATATCCAACCTGAATCTCCATCTAGAATCAATTCTGAATCCCTACAAATGATGCACTGTATTAATCATAGAATCATAGAATGGTTTTAGGTTGGAAGGGACCTTAAAGACCACCTGGTTCCAATTCTCTGCCATGAGTAGGGACACCTCCCATTAGATCAAGATGCACAGGGCTCATCCAGCCTGGCCTTGAACACCTGCAGGGATGAGGCATCCACACTTTCTCTGGGCAACCTGTGCCAGTCCCTCATCAGCTTCGTTGTGAAGAATTTGTCCCTAATGTCCAATCTTCTAGGTTGTAGCCCATCTACCCTCTTTAGGCTGTGGTCTATCACTACGTTCTCTGATTAAAAAAAAAGTCCCTTTCCTGTTTTTTTTTGTAGGGCAATATGTCTTTGGATACTTTTGAATTTTGCAGAATGATTTCTAGTCAATGTGAAATTGTTTATGTGTTCTTATGAAGACCATGCTATAAGCAATGTAATGTATTTAATCTGTCTTAAAGATTTTATTATACTGTACTTAGTAAAACTACAATGCCTGTTTTTTTTTGTTGTTGTTGTTGTTTGGTTGGTTGGTTGGTTTTTGTTTTTTGTTGTTTTTTTTTTTAACTTTTTTTTCTTTTGACTGTCTGTTCACATGAGGCTCTTGGTAACAAAGTGCTGAAAACCTCCTGAAAAACCTTTGTTTTCTTCAGTTCTATTTATTTCAAAGGAAACTGAGAGTGTTCAGCACCAGCCTGTGCCCTCTTGTGTGAAATCTGCTCTGATTTGCCAGGTAGAAACTAGAGGCTGTGGTAACCATCATTTGCGTGTTTACTGAAACAGTGAAAATGTTGCAACTGACTGTAAACTGTAGATTTCTTGAGTGGGAAAACATTATGGAACGCTAACTTATGGAAGCTCCAGTAGAAAACATTGTGTATAAGTGTAAGAAAGAACCCAGTACTGAATGGTCTGATGTGTGTGAAATATAACATACAATTAACTGTTGTCACCACAGTGCTGATGTTGCATTCAATGAGCAAAGCTTCTGAACTTAAACAATTTAATTTTACACTTAATTTGTTGAGCTAAAGAGATAGTTGTACAAATGAACTGCTTGCCCAAGATCTAAAGATGCATTATTGTGCTATATTCATGTTGTTTCTGCATTTCATAGAGCAGTTTTAAGAACTTACACATAAAGTGCTTTCCCATATAAATGGGATTCATTTACTGTTTGCAAAACTTCCATTCAGTGCTGATGATAACAGTAACATATTTTCAGATATTTTTAAAGAGTATCTGCTTTTCTGATGAACTTCACATTCTGATTTTGAATTGAAACATAGATTCAATAAATAATAAAGTCTTCTTAACATTCTTATTTTCACATGAAAAGCACATTAAGAGCTCTTATATCACAATAACTCAGTAGCTTCTGTAATAATGAATTATCTCTCACAGAGATAACTGTCTCTGCACTGCGCTGTGATACCTATTCCTTCTCTTATCTGTGCAGGTGCATATTTCAATCCATTGATTTCAAGTGGAGCTTCTTCAAGGTTACAGAAAAAAAAATGTCAGAAATATATCATCTCGGCAGAACAAAAAGTAGTTAGCAAAATGAACTCAAAACTTTGTTCCTGTACCTAGCCAAGGAAAGATTTACAGAGAAGACTTTTAAATATCTATTATTTAAGGTAAGCTATGATTTTGGGGGGGGGTTGCATAAGAATGGAATCAAATAAGAAGGCTATGTTCCTGACTATATAATCCTAAATCAACACACAATGTAAGGTATTCTGGAGCTTCACCTGTATTTTCTTCAAAACCATGTTTTTTATAACTCAGAATTATTACTGAGTTTACAAAATCCTTTCCCTTTTCTTATTTTTTCATTTGAAAGATAGAAGGTGTTTTTTTTTTTCTTTCTTTTCTTTTTCTCCTCCCCAGAATAATTTTATCAGTAGGAGAAAATTATGCAAGAGATCAGAACCACAGCACTCTCCAAGGAGCAGCCAAACTTTGTGAACCTAACTATGGAGCTGTGGCTCTTTATCATATGTATCAGTCTAGAAGAAGGCTCACCATACTCTGGAAATGGAAATCTCACACTTCTATAGGTCCACAGCTAAGCAGGTAATATCGTAGTACTAGTGTTGGAAAAGCAGTTAGCTTAGAATTCAACCATTTTAAATTACATAATCAAGAAGCAAAGACAATATAATTCCAGTAGGAAAAATCAAATATCAGTAAACAGATTTGGGACCACAGGGAAGAGTAAAAACAGGGAACAGAGAAAAATGTATAATCAAATACGTCAAACTCATGCTTATTTGTACATACATATATTTAATAGACGTATGTATTATTAAAATATATTTACTGAAATGAAAATTCAGTCACGAACAACTTATTAATAGCAATCCACATTTAATCTGAAGGAAGTAATAATCCGTCAGTCTCTACATTGGACCAAAATAAAGAGTTGTGCCTGCTACTTAACTTGTCTCTATTATTTTCCAGTCTAGAGAAGAGTCATTTTCATAACTGCCATGGACATCAACAGTTCTAGTTAAATAATATAGTGTACGTCACCTGCCATGCACCAAGGCCACTGTCCCCATGGGGTCAAGGCAAAGCAAATATTCCATTTTGAGGGAAAGCATTCAGTCCCACCCAAGCTATCTGACAGAGAACAGAAATTTTGCTCCAGCTTATTAACTATACAGGCAGTAACACAGATGTTTGCACATTGAACAGGCTATTACTTGAGGGAGCGAGGGTGCTGGCACTCCAGTCTTTAAATTCTCTACATAGAAGGAAACACCACCTGGAGCAGGAAATGATCCAGGGACAAGCAACCAAAGAGAAAAGGGTGGGTGGAAAGGAAGCGGGAGGAGATCTACTGAAGGAAGAAATGTCTGTCATGTTCTTGCCAGCTGCCTTTTCTTTTAGTTGAAATGCAGGTTTGTCTCTGTTCCTGTTCAGGCTTTGGGGGAGTGGATATGTGTGTGTGTAGGATCTTCAATCTGCTGTGTTTGCCCCACAGAAGGTGGGAGTCAGCCCACGAAGCTCAGCAGCTCCCAGAACCATATGGGAGGCTCAGGAGAGGACGTGAGAAAAGTATGTGGGAGCACAACCTGAACAGGAGGTTGAGCAGTGGTATATCTATTGTAACACAGCAGCACGCATATCACGAGTCTTTATCCAATGTGCCAGAAGGCTTTTTCAGTCAGGATTACACCATCAAAGCATCTCAGTATCGCTCAGTAGTGTTGATTTTAGAAAAAAAAAAAAATTGTGAAAATAAAACATCTGTCAGAACAGCACATATATTATTACAGAAAGAAAAAAAAGAAAAAATAACAACAACTTGCATTGCATGAAAATCTGGCCATGAAGTCAAAGTCTAATCCAAATCACTCAGGAGACCATCTTTGGAATCAGGCCATTTCAGAGCTACTAGAAAAAATGGATGCTGTTAGCTTCTGCTGTAGCAATAACAAGGCTTATGGCTGCAACAGCCATGTTGTCTTTCAGGAATTGTTTCCTTCACCAAAGCTTTCTGCAGTTACAAAGCCTAAATAACCATTGTGCCCAGTAACCAAAAGCTGTCTATTGTTTTCTGCCTCTTACACAGCTTAATGAGAGTTTTTCTTGGTTGAATGTAGACATATGTTTAGAATTTACACGGCAATAAAAGCGTCTGATTTCCATCATAATGCTAGATGTAAATGAAGGCAGTGGAGATCTACACAAAGGCTACAGAAATAGCCTCAAGTCCAGGTCTCTCTGACTCCTTTTAAAGGAGGGTAAGCCTCCAGACCCTCAGAGAGACCCCTGCCAGCTGTGATGATCCCTCACAGGGGACTATGATCCAGAATCATCCACTGAAATAAAGCTGATCTGAGAGGACAAACCAGACCACAGCTGCAAAAAAAGAGCAACAAGCCAACCCTAATGCCATTTCTCATGCTGGTTTTGTGTAGTTTATGTGGTGTGTAACAAGCACTTGTTCTGCTGAGATGGCATGGTGTAGTGCTGATGCTGGTTTTACCATACATACTGAGAGTGGGTTGCATCTGAAATGCAAGCCCTCAGATTAGAGCACATAGAAGCTAAGGGATGACTACTCTGCAGATGTGCTTATTTTTCATTTATGTCCTGGCTATTTTCTGATATTTTAATATTGTCAGTAACTCTGAATCTCATACCTCTTCACAACTTTTTTATTTCATTCTGAGATGTTAACCTAGCCACCATCTACTCCATTCTCTCAGGTGCTGCTTTATCAGTGGGCAGGAAATCCAACTGGGATTAAGCTGAGCAATTTCTTAGGGCTAATAAATGAATGGGAAAGGCTCTCATCAAGACACAGTTTGTTAATTAGCTGTAAATCTTATTTCTACCACCCTCAGCCTGGGCTTAGTCACCTTATGATCAAGTATCCCTAAGCATGACTTCTCTTTTTCCTAAAGTCTTGTCCAGATATTCGCAGATATTGGATGTTTAGTATTTCATGAGTCTTGCAGCCCATGGGAAGCAACAGCTGAAGCAACACATCTACACTGCTCGTTTCCTTTACAGAGACAGAGCTACCATTTAGCATGAGGACGGACACATCTGAGAAACAATGGTCTCACCCAAATCATTTTCAAAAGTTAAAGCTATCTATTTTGGAATTTGCTGGAGTTCTGCATATGTGAACATGATTGAAGTAGGTCTGAATCCCCTGGCTGAGTGCCTTTCAGATCAAGCTGGCAATTACACAGTAGGGTATCACTGGAGTAGATAACACATGCACACATTGAAAGCCTGAACTTTGTCTACGTACACAGTTGAAAGAGCATCACCAAAAGGAATTTGTTCTCATTGAATAGATATCCAATTGATTCACAGGTTGGAACATGTGAACTTGCCCTGTGTGATGCAGAAACACCAGTGATGTAATGAGGCATTTCTGAGAACCATGCTGCCCAAAAGCATCAAGACAGTTTGAGTGCCCTGCATTCTCCTGTGCCTCCCAATCCATCACTGGTGTGGTCTGGTGATAGCCTACTCTAGGAAATAAAATATGCAGGAATACTGTCTGCTTCAAGACCTGCCAGAACTTTGTTGCTATACCATCTGGGCTGTTTTTATTTATCCAGCTGTGATTTCTTTGGGTTTTGCATTTTTAATTAACACAATTTTGAAAGAGGGGCAACTTTTTTTTAACCCCTTCAGTGCTGTGACATGTAGATGAGGTAAAATATAATTCAACGTTAAAGACACTCAAATCTCCTGAACTGTTTGTACTTACAGGAGGCTATCATGGGTTGTTAGTCCACAGGTTGTGTGGAATTCCAATAACAGGTAAGGGCTTTTTTCCCATGAAGGAATGCAAATATAGATGTAGAGAGAAAGGCTTTAGAAACCAACACTGTCATCTTACTTCTGAGTCACTACCTACCTCCAGGTAGTATCCTATCTGTATCTAAACTATTTTCCTCCCCATAAAAACTCTTATCTCATCTTTGAGATAATGTTACAAAGTTTATACTCATAGGTAATTCCACAGCTGTGCATGCGTCTATCAGGTTGCCTAACTGTTCACTGGTGCTTTAAAAACACTGTGAACAGAGATTTGGCAATTACACTTATCTAGGAAGGAAACAGTGGTCAAGTACATATGACATTCTGCTGTTGTCAGGCACTGCAGATAAAGACTGTGATCTTGGCAATTCCTGTGTGTGGACTTAACTTGATGAGAAGATGACTTTAAATGGGCTTAAAAATTAAGCATAAGAGTGTATATCTGAATCAAATTTAATGCCTTGACCTTTGACACTGCAGGATTTCACAAAAACATTGTCTGGTCTTTTCCTTTTGATAACTCATGCAGAGAAAATATAACTTTTTGTTACAATTTCTCACCTTTTCTTGCAATACACTTTTTGGGATGGTCTTAAGGATATCTTTCAACAGATCAAAATGAGCAGCACAATTTCGTTTACAGAACAAAACTTTATAATCCTTCTTTAATACCTCATAAAATCCCTCTTGGTTTTCAATATTTAATTCAGCAAAGTATCAACACTTTACCCACATTAACAGTAACATTCAACAGAAATATCACAACCCATAGAGATTATCATACTTCTTGATTCTGAACATATACCAAATAATACAGAAAACCATACTAAACTCTATAGTAAACATCTTTAGAGTAAAACGTTATAATTGACAAGTAGTCATTAAAATATAAATCCTCATCTCTGCTGAGCTTGTAGCTCCTTTCTGTTTGTGTGTTCACTAGACTTTGGACTCTAGCCTCAGTAGAAATTTCTGCCCTTGTGATACTTTATAATGCACAGTATTGCGGAGCATATTGATACACATGACATATGAAGTATTGGCACCCAAATGATTATGGAAGCTGTGTCATTTGGCCTTCAGCTTTTCAAATAGGCACTCCAGTATTCCGCAACTGCTGGAAGCATGACTGGATGCTCTTTGCACAATCCCATGGTTTTTGCTGTAATTCATAGAAAAGAAATGCTTACAGTCCATTGAGAAGGAATTCACTTCCATGCTGCCCAGGAATGCTCTCCATAGAAGCCTGCTGTCATCAGAAATAACGTCCATGATCCAGCCCAAGGGAAAACTTGAGCACAGCAGCAGAAAGTCATATTCATTGCAGTTAACATATCTGTAGATACATGTTTGGAGAAACGAAAACCATTTCAGCAAAATGGATCGAGGTCCTGGAATAAGGTCATTTTAGCTCTCTTTGCACATCCTTATGAGGCTAGGGATTTCAGTATCTGAATTCTCATGAAAGAAAATTAGGTAGAGATCTCACAGTGATTCCATTACTTTCTCTCTTGGCAGTTATAACCTGACTCACCTCTCTCTATATATAGTATATGTATATATATTAACATCCCTGAGATTTCACAGTCTTGAAAGAGAATAAGTAGCAAGCACCAGTCCTTGAAAGACAGGGAAGAATTTTAGTTACCAGCACTCCTTCCTTTTTGTTCATCTTAACATTGTCTTAAATGCAGGTTTAAGTCAATTTATTGTGAATTGTGAACCACATGGTTACTCTAAGAACCTGCAACAAGTTTATTCAGATGCATAACCATATTTTCAAAAATTTGGCAGTTAATCTTCTCACTGTTCCAAATCTACCAAGATGCTTTGCAGAAAATGCATTCTACCACATCTAATAAGGCTCCCCCCCCACCATCATTCAATTTCTTCAAAGCATTTCCAATAAGAACACTCCAAATTATGTCCCCTTAGCTAGTTCATCTGTTCAGTCAATAAGCAACATTTTATTGCTTTTATGAATTAAGCCCACTTACATCCAATCATTTTGTAAACATCTGTAGCCGAATCAGTCTAGGGAGCTTTTGAAAAATCAATCAGTAGGGAACAGCTTTCACTTTTTTAAATTTAATTTTAATAAAGTATTTACACATGTCTACTCTACATGAAGTGGAAAATGCACTAAGCTTGGTTGTCATATTTTAACACTGCAGTGAAGCCCACCTCACAGGTACAACGTTTGTTTATTTAACATGGAGAGATATGGTGATGACAGTAGAATGATGAATTACTAATAACTTCTGTTCTAGCTTTGAGCAACTAACTCAAAGGTAGTATAGCAGCTCAGCTCAGTAAAAGAGCACATCTAATTTCTGAGGTGTGTAGGAATGTGATAGTATAGTGATTGTCTTTCTCTACTGCATTTTGTTGATTAAGAAGTTAGAAAGAAGACCAGGAAATGATTTTGAAATGATCTTCAAGAACACTGACTTCTTAATCCATTTTTTTTTCATTTGGAAAATGGTGATTCTTAAAGTTCAGATTTTCCAAAGGATGTTCAAGCTAGTTTTGACAAGAATTAAGTTGCTGTTTAAAATGAGAACGCCTCCTACCCCAGCTTAGCCTAAAGTTTAGGATATTTGCCTTGGGATCATGAAGAATAAGGTCCTTTCATTCAACTTAAGGACATGAGCCTATTTTCTTACTTCCTAGAATCTAGCTAGAACTCTGGAATAATATCTCCAGGTGAGAATGGATGTCTTTTCACTTTGAAATGGCTTAATTTCATCCTAATATAGAATTGGAAATTTTTACAAATTTTGAAAATAGTTTTGATGTAGGAAGATAGTTTTTTAATCCAGCGATTAGTGGAATCAATAGACTTAGTTCTAACTTCTAATCTGATATTTCCCAAAAGAAGTTAAAATCAATATGCCTTTCTGCAAAAAAGAGATCATTTCCTTCATTCTACCTTTGCTGATTTTCTCTAACTGTGATGGAAATAATTTGGGTTGGTTTGTTATGAAGCTTTTACAGTGCAGTACAAATTAATAACAGTAAGCTGCGCCCATCTGGTGTTTCCTCTGGTTGACATGGGAGTGAAGAGGGACATATTTCTGTCTGAATAACCTTGGAAGAAAAGCATATCAATTATGAAGAGCTAGAGCAAACTGTGAAATACTGAAGGAAAGCCCTGGAGTGGAGTCTTTTAAAAGTTTAGCAGTTTTATTAAAGCTGATTATATTCACCTAAGATAATTATTTCAATGATCACAATACTTTCTGGTATCAGTTATTGCTGAGCTGACAAATTCAATTGTAAGGATTGTAATGAGAATGAAGATACGTCATAGGGTAGAATTGCTCAGTTTGGAAAAGACCTTCGAGATCATCATGTCCAACCACAACCTACCCATACTACCCTAACTAACAACCCTCCACTAAATCATGTCCCTGAGCACCACATCCAAATGGTTCTTAAACACACCCAGGGATGATGACTCAACCACTTCCCCGGGGAGCCTATTCTGTGCTTAACAGCCCTTTCTGTAAAGAAGCTTTTCCTGATATACAGTATTGGGAACTATGTTCCTAGTTATCTAAAACAACTGACAAGTTCTTGAGCTTTTACTATCCATTTACATCTTTCTTGAAAAAAGGAAGGTGAATTCTCCATGTTAGGAGAATTAACTGAACTCATACCTATTTCATAGAAATACCTCATAGGGATACTTACAGCCTTGTAAGACAAACAATAATTTTCCTCTGATATTTGATATATTTGGCTATTTTCACTCAGGAGAAGGTGGGAAATGGCCACCAAAATTAGGCAGTGGATTTCTGCTCCCCAGCAGTGCAATTGTTTCAAGCAGAATTGCCCCATCATTGTCCCTGAACCCACTTCTGGTCTTTTGGGACGATAAATATTCTTTCCTGCAGTTCAAACCCTATTGGCATAAGATTGCTTGCATAGAGGATGTGTGAAATCAGACTGATGCAGAGGCACTGAAAGGATTTGTCTTCTGGAGCAATCCACAGGTTGCTTAAACACACCTATTCTATAGGACACAGCCATAGCACCTTCACCACCTATCTCTCTCCAACCCCACCATTTCAGGGCCCACTGCTCCTGAGACTTTTCCAGAGCTCCTTGCCCTCTTTCTTTCTGTGCATTGGTTGCGTGGGCTACCAGTTTAATGTCACAGGAAAGTAAAGTAAAGCAGCTTAACTCAGCCTTCTTTTCATTATACTTTGCTGTCGTCCTTACTGTGCTTGGCTGCTTTTCCTAGGTGTGCTGCTTTTCTTCTCTACGCTTATTCTTTTGCTCTGTGATCCACAGGAATAACATTGTTCTGCAATTAACATGGATACCCAATCTGCTTGAATGCATTTGGCACATTAACTATTTTAAAAAGGTTCTTTCAGGAACTTAATATACATTGCTGGCATTTTATTTATGAAGGTCATTTAAATATTTTCTCAGAATTGCTGAATTGTATATTGATCTCACAATTAATTGCGTTACTTCTGATGTTTGCCTTCTTAGGCATCATTCCATGTTATTAAAAAAAAAAAAAAAAAGATAAAACAAATAAACCAATTTATTTCATACTTGTTTTGTGTTGGTTTTATACCTCTTAGGGTTTTTTTCCCACTTCACTAAAAAAAAGAAAAAAGAAAAAAAAAAGGACCAAACTGACTAAAAGAAGTAACTAAAACATTTCTCTTTCAAAAGGATGAGCTTAAGAATGGAGTTTGGTGATTATTTAGAGCCAGAGATTATATGTTTGCAACTGATACATTGGTATCTTCCACGAACAATGTCTGAGAACTTCAGGGCTAAGGATGAGCTTTTTAAAATAAGGTGGTTAGAGCCAAATTCAGAAAACTTGTAATTTCTTCACACGCGTGCTGGGAACCCTAAAAGCACAAATGCCTGAGCTCAGGTGATTCAGGGTACTTTGAAAGAGAGTGGGAGAGAGCAGGTGTGAGGATATATAGCATCTCAGAGATGAAGAAGTGTCAAGCTGAAATTATTTTGGAGGAATTATCAGAAAATTATAGCATCTCTGCCAATGCCTTTGAAGGTTTTTGTCCCTAAATAAGGAAAAACTAAACAGCCGATTCAGTATTCATTACGTCTGAAGGAACAGAAAAGCTTATCATGGAGACTACAGGTAGCAAAGAAAGAAACTTCCCAAACCTGATCAGCTATTGCTGTAATAGAAATTTTTATGCTAGTGGAATATCTGCCTAAGATCTTATTTACCTTTTATCCATCCTTTCCCTGATTTCTTATTCCTCTTCCCTTTCATAGCTCTTCCTAGCTGCCCCCCGGACTGCGCTAAATCAAATGGAACTCTGTGCTTCAACAGAAGCAGCAAAGAACTCCAGCAGAGATGAAATCAAACAAAGTGAAAAACAACCTCATGTGGCCAACTGAAGTAGTTCTGCAGTGTAAGGTTCCTGCAAACAAAAGACAAGAATTAAGAGGGCAAATGTCTTTGTGGCCTTGTGACTAGAAACACTGTGCAATTTTAGTTCTTCACCCAGCATCTGGGACTATTTAGTCTGGAGAAGAGGAGACTCAGGGGAGACCTTATCAATCTACGTCTCCCTAAAAGGAGTGGTAGCAAGGTGGGAGTCAGCCTCTTCTTCTAGCTAACAGCGATGAGATGAGAGGGAATGGCCTTAATTTGTGCCAGGAGATCTTCAGGTTGGATATTAGGAAAAAAATATTCTCTGAAAGAACGGCAAGCCATTGTCATAGGCTGCCCTGGGAGATGGTAAAGTCACCATCTCTGGAGGTGTTCAAGGAATGGTAGATGTAGTACTTAGAGACATGGTTAGTGGGCATTATAGGTGGTATGTGGAAGGTTGAGCTAGATGATTTTAGAGGTCTTTTCCAACCTTTATGGTTTTATGATTCTGTGATATATGTAACCCTGGAGCAAAATGCATTAAGTGAGCCAAACCATCCCTGTAGGAGTGCAGCCATGTTGGTGTTCTTATCTTTCCCAAATAGCCTTTGCTCGACAGGTTTTGGTCTTTCCCTGATCCAGGTTTAGGTAATACCTAATGAGCAAAGCTCAGCTTTTTCTTCATCTGCATCTTCTCTCTCAGTGATTTGTTTTGCCCTCCCATTTGTGTTTTAATATCCTCTAAAACTTCAACTTTTATCACAGTCAGCAAAAACAGTCAGTGCTGGGATTCAGAATCTCACAGACAAACTGTCAAAAATGAAACCAACTGTTCATTAACATTTTAAACAGCAAAAGAAAAAAATTCTGGAGATCCATACAGTTGGATTTCCCATTAAACTCAGTGAGAAGGATAACTTACACCTAAGCATTTGTACTCTTAACTTTGGCCATTAAGGTAAGAAATTAAATTTTTTGTAACTAATAATTTTTACAAGGTGCTAATTGCCAGACCTGAAAACACTTCCAACCTACACGGTTTCATTGTTTACAGTATTAACTGCTAAAGCAAGGAGAACTGCTTGTGACACCCCCTGGACAAAGATCAGAATGGAGATTTGCTTTAATGCTCCACTGAACAAATGATCATCAAGGAATGATTAAAACACAAAGGTGGTCTCCACTCTTCCTCTTCCCCCCCCCCCCCCCAATTCCTATTTTGCTTCTTCTGTCATTACAAGTATCTCAGCTGCATTTTCGAATGTTTGATTATCATGTTAGCATACACTATAAAATGGTACATAACGGCATCATAACCCATATGTTCCCTACCATGACAGAACAAAAGTATTTCTTGTGTATAGTCACTGAAACTAAATAGGAACCGTTCATTCAAATCTTCAACTTCTCCAAAATGAAACACAGAAAGTAGGTGTGAGCTACAATGTTCTATGCAATCCAATGCAAATGTATGCAAATTTCTTCATATTAGAATCATTGTCTAGTTGTCATCCTCACATGGGGCACATCAAAGCCATATGACCTGATTTTGCACCTGCTGTTTAATTAAATTTACAAGGCAGACACTCTCTCTACTCCCGGTGATACACAAATCCATTTTTACTACCGCAGCTTCTAATTTACAAGGTAGTCGACTGCTGTGTTTCCCTGTCAATAGCTGCCCAACTGCTCTTTGTTAAAGTGAAGATTAAAAACTGAAAACTGGCCACCATTTGGGTGTATGAATTATAGGAAATATTAAATGTGATTTCCCTCTTCACCTTTTTAAAAAATGGGGCAAAAGGGAAATGACAGTGGGAACATTTCATACCAATTACAACAGCCTTGATTTTCTTCGCTCCCCTGCTGTGAAGAGGCCAAGACACAGCACTTTTGTCAAGTTATCAATAGTTTTTTTTTCTGTTTTGCATGAGCCATATGTTGAAATGTAGCAATGCACCAGTGCTAGTAGCAATGATATTAACAAAGCTGTCTCTCTTCCTCGATAATCACGCAAAGTTTTTGATATTTATGCTATTGAATTCATGTCTCACTTGGAAATGATTTTGCTGATCTTAATTTGATTTTTTTTTCCCCTGAACCAAAACCTGTTACTTTTTACTCCTTCCAGTCAGTAAAGCTGCAGTAAATGAGGAAGTCAGAATGCTCAGCACTATGAAGCTTTTCTCTCTCCTTAGACCAACTCATCAGTTGATATTCTGCTATAGTTAACATCACTATTACCAGGGTACTATTAGTCCTACTGCACAGTTCATGAAATGCACAAATTCTAAGCTGCCAAAAACAGCTAACTCAGCTTTATTTCACGTGCATGTGATTTTAAACTTGTTCTTGTAATAATTAAAATGATATATAACTGAAGCAGTTACAAGTAACACATCAGAGGACAGACAGATATTGTCCTGTGTTCTTTTTGTTTTGTAGACAGAACAAGGAAAGCAGTGATAATAATGCCATACTCACAAGCATCTTCAGTGAACTACCTTTAACTAAAATCGTTAAATAAGCTCATCGTAGCCTTGTTTATACTTAATTTGATGTCCATTTTGGTAAATTCAATAGTTAGCTCCTCGGATAAGTGGCAGATATGACAAAACAGGAAAATAAACTTTCTCATTAGAAGCATTGGCTTTTATTATGAGTTGCAAGAGCAAAAAGACATTTCTGGAGCTGCCTATGGGTGGCAGCACATGTTCACTCAACAACTACTGTGTCAGAAAAGTTGGAAGAAATTCCAACAAATAAAGGCTTTTCTTCTTCTTCTTCTTCTTCTTCTCTCTCTCGCTTTTTTTTTTTCTTTTTTTTCCCCTTGAGATACAGGGGGCAAACATCTGAAACTGAGCAGTGCTTTTTGATGGTGCAAGAGCTAAACTGAGAGAAGAACGTCTATGAACATTGTACCTAACACCCTACCCATCGTGGAGCCTCCTTTCACTTCTATGCATGGGAGCAGCTTAGTCCAAAGCCCTAGACTTCTCAATGTGAATGGGTCCCAGAGCTCCCAGAAGCAATTCAGTGAGCTGAGGGTGGCACTGAACTGGTGCTCAGCCATACACTGCTGGTGACTGTGGGACACTCATGACAAACAGAGTGGTAGTTCGGTGACTTGACCTCATGTTGCTGTGGAATAGATGAGTTCTAGCTGTGGCACCTCTGTGGTTTCTCCATGAAAGACATGTTCTCAAACAGTAATTATCTCAACCAACCCTAAGTCTTGAATTTCTGAGGAGTGCCAGTGACCTCTTGCTTTTATCAGTGCTCAGACTCCTATATACTTTTCTTAGAATCATAGAATCACCAAGGTTGGAAAAGACCTCCAAGATCGTCCTGTCTAATCATCTACCTATCACCAATATTTCCCTATTAAACCACGTTCCTTAGTACAATATTTAAACATGTCTTGAACAACTCCAGGGATGATGACTCTACTACCTCTCTGGGCAGCCCATTCCAGTGCCTGACCACAATTTTGCAGAACAAACAGTTCCCAAAGTCCAACCTTCCTGGATTATTCCATGTATAGTGTTTCTGAAGTTACTTGTCACCATTTTCCTCCACTGCTTTTACTTCAATAGCATGGGTCCCTTTGGAAAAGTTAATTCACTTCAAAGACCATCAATGCTTCAGGGTGCTCAAATGTGCTCAGAAGGATCTGCCACAAGACCTCAAAAGTACAGGGAAGGTAAACAAACAAACACAGAAATTAAAAGTCCACATTTGTGTCATATTTAAGCAATATAAACAATGATACAACTATAAGCAATTAAAAACCGTGGGAGCTGGGAGCAAAATTTTGCTTTCACACCATGTAAAAGGGCATATGCAATGGTCCTTTGTCTACTTCGGGTATTCGATTATATACATTTTATACACAGAGAAATAATTAAGACTTAGAAAACGACCCAGTTTCAGAATAGCCTGCTTTAGATGCCATAATACTTTAATTTTCTTGTTGATTCATATTTTAATGAAGAGGCTATTATTGCAGTATTTTCATTGTTTAATTAAAATTATAATTAGATATTAAAATGCTGAAGCACAAAAGTAAGTTCTTGCTGAAGGGTATCCTCAAGAAAACAAAGACTTATGAGGGCTGTTCTGGCTTTGAGAAATTAGATGGTCACCAAATTGCATCTGATTTTATCATTATTTTTTTTTTAAATAATAATTACCTCACTAAGAACATATTGGTCTCCATAAAGAATTACTGGATTAAATTTGGTAGCTTGTATAATGAAAAAGGTCATACTTGATGATCAGTGTCAACCTTTAGGCCTTAAACTCTATAAATCAAGCAAATCAATGGTAAAAAGTAATTACACTTAGCATTTGCATAGTGTTAAAAATACAGACCACAAAACTAATAAACCTTCAGGGTATCCATTCTAATTCATGTCCTGCTCTACTGCAGCATTAACAGCGTCTAATATTTTATCATTATATATTACCTAATATTTTAGAGGGAAACAAAGACTAAGGTATGAAGGTATCAGAGCCTCTTTCAGGAAGAATTTATAATAAATAAGAAACAACAGATACAAATGTATATATTTAAGTGTACACTGATACAAATGAGAAAGTGTTCCTGGTTAAATTTGAGAATCAGCAAGCAGGCCAACAGAATGACCAGCTTGTCGAGAATCTGGTCCAGAGGAAGGAGGGCTTAATACAAACAAGGAAGCTGTGAAGACGGAGGGAATGGAGAAGAGTAGGAAAGGAGGAGGGATGCAGATTTGCAAATGATTTGTTTAGTGGCTCATGGGTGGTTTACAGGTCACAAGGCTCCATGGCAATGTGCTTGTGATGAACATAAGGCTATACTGGGAGATGATGATATGTAGACATCTGAATTTGGGTAATGAAAAAGAATGATAAGAACCTACTGAAATGGATGGGATCCACTTGTCTAAACATAGGTGTTAAGTGCCATCTGAGAGGCTGAGGAGGATGTCCCACAGGGCCTCCAGCTGCTCTAGAGGACAATTTTGTGTTATTGGTCCAGTACCACATTGCCAGGTCTCAGGGTACCTGGCACTGCACTAGTATTTTGATGTCCATCTGTCTTACTCTCACGTAAGTGGGTTCAAGTCAGCCAGGATGCTGACTGAAAAGAAATTTCTGGAGCAGGGTTTAAAACTAGACATAGCATGGATACAGAAAAAGCAGTTGTGAGTGAGGATCGGCTACTGAAGAATACACAGTCCAGTTCAGAAAACAAACAAACAAACAAACAAAAAATGGCTAATGATGCCTGCAAAAGGATAGGATTGACTTAATCACCCACAAAAAGGTATTCATACCCTGTGATCCTAGAATAAGAGATGGGGACCGATGTATCTGATTACTATTAAAAAGAAGAAAGACTTAACATTTTCTGTCACGTGCAGGTTCTAGTAAGGGAATTCAAAGCCTCTTTGCTACATTGGCACCAGAGAAGGAAACGTGGCTTAGAAGTGAGATTTCTTGCTTGTATTCAACTCACAAGAAATATTTGTACTGCTTTTCAACACATCTTATATTTGTCTAGTGGAGTATATTAGTACACTTTAAAAAGTTAACAATTTTATTCTTACTATTGTAATTGGCCATCTTAAAACTTAGAACAATAGTTAATATTCTTTTCAAAGAATGGAAAACAATGAAAAGAGAAAACTTAAAAAAAGAAACAGGATAGGGGGCATCTGGCATTTTGCATTTGTGTATGATACATACATTCAGAAATGTCAGAGTCAAGGAGGCAGTTTTTTCAATATTCATCCCAAAAGCTTATTTCATTTGGGCTGTTGTACATTATCAGTGTTTTGTCAGTTCATCTCTATGCTCACTGTGTAATGAAATGTATTATCCATGCAGCTCCACAGATGTAAAGGTCCAGGAAATTGAGTCCAGTATTTTTCCAGCTTTGCATCAGCAGGGGGGACACTGCACACATTTGAATTTAAACTGCATGGCAGGACAGCAGATAAGCATTACCAAGCAGCAAACATCACCAGCAAGACCGACATAAAAGATAATTCTTTAATTGCAAAAATATACCAACAATGTCACATAAAGACATCACTACAGTCCATATGTGGGTGTACAGAATAGTGAATGGGTTGAATTTTTCAGATTGTTTCAGGAGAAAAACAGACAAACAAACAAAAAGGTTAGAACTTCTGTGCTGATCCTTTCAAAACAATTGACTGATTTCTCTCTCTGACATTTTTCAATTATGCTTACAAGGAATGTTAAAAAAAACTGTCTGTTCTTTACAAATATACTTCTTTTTGTCCCTCTGATATATTCAAAATGCTTTATTTCAGATAGCACAAGCTGTTTCATTTGAACTGAGAGAACACTGGAAGGAGATAGCTTGCATTAGTAGGAAGAACAAATATTGATGTTATAGCCCGGATCAACGGTTTACGTTGTTTTAGTTTGATTACCCAAATTGTCTTCTCATCAGCACCAGCAACATCTAAATGGCTGAACTGTAATCTCTTATTCTATGAAAATGACAATGATTTGTGGTGAGCTGCAGTCAGCACACAAGCAGTTGCGGCGGGGTGGGATTTGGAGGGGGGACAAAGGTGATCTCTGCATTGCTTCCTTGTAGTAGTTTGGTTCAAAAGACTGCAGGTGAGCAGTTGAGCCACAGAAAAAGCAAAGGGACCACTGAGACACTGCTGTTACCCATCAAGCTACTGGTCTAAGAGCCTGAAAGAAGGGGCTCTTAAAGGTTGGGATTTTCTTACAGGCCTCATTCTTGCTCATACAGAACATTAAAAAAAATAAAATCATTTATTTTCCAAAAACAACACTGCTTTTGGAAAGCAGTCCTTTTGGTTGCTTAC
The DNA here is from genome assembly GCF_016699485.2 of Gallus gallus. Lineage (NCBI taxonomy): Eukaryota > Metazoa > Chordata > Aves > Galliformes > Phasianidae > Gallus > Gallus gallus. The sequence continues at coordinate 94,832,667 of NC_052534.1, forward strand.
ATGTGCTCCTTGTAAAGCTAAGGAATATTCTCTGGTCCTATAATTCTGGTTATCTTTGGTGTGTCTCTTTGCAGTCCATAAAGTCTAACTTTTATTACTTCTGAGTGACTTTTTTTTCTTTTTCTCTTTTTTTCTTTTTTTCTTTTTCCTCCCCAATATTGAGCCCTTTTGCAGCAGCTTACAAGTCACCTATTCCAAATGCAAAATAAAGTTTCAGTCTGCCTGAGTTCCATTTGTTAATTTTTCTCATGGTTTAATATATGTGGTCTACTATGCAAATAGATGTCTATCTTGGCTATTTTGTACATTTGCTCTCGTAAATGGGCATATTTAAGTCTCAGTATGGTAATTTTTTTCTAAAGAAAATATGGTGTGGGCAGATAATGGAACTGAATAATATGCCTGTTCCATTTCTAACTTCTAGGATTCAATACATGTGCAAATTAGAGACCACTTGAGGAGAAACATTTGCAGTATTTTAATTAATATGATGGGTTAAATCAGAAAATTCGAGGGGCATGTCTAGAAAAGTTAACCACTCTCTCCAGCAGCACAAGTTTCTAACAGATTATTATCCCCATCGGTGCCATAAATAAATAAATAAATAATAATTCATATTGTCTTGGGCTCAACATGTGCTTGGCATCATACAATACACATAAATAAAGACAATCCCTGCCACACAGAACAATTATTCTCCAATTATGTATTCTGAATCCAGTCTCTCTAGCACTGCAATTGCCTGAAGGAGCTAAAAGCTTGTTCAACATAGCCAGCAGTTTCTTTCTTTTCCTCTCCTTTCCTACTCTTTTGCACTACCAAGCCCTGCCCTGACAAAGCTTTCGGCTATTTCTATTGTGCCTGCATCAGTACATTTCCTTTTTACCGCTCCCTGCACACCAGCTATCATTCTACATCTGGTCTACAAAGCCACTGACCCCTCTTCAGTTAAATTGTCAGCTTCTGATAGACAATCTACGGCTCATCTCTGAGACATGAAACATAAAGGCCACAAAAAATCAGACGTGAGAGTTGTTAGCTGGATTGGTTTCAAATACTGGTACATTCTCTAGCAAAGGTAGAGTGGGGTTCTCTCCCTTGAGCCATGGAGGGATAAAAGGTTCAAACCCTTCATTATGTACTGAAGGGAAGTTGAAAGGAATAAACTGCAGTGTTACATCTGAGTATCTCCATTCCATCGGAAATTTTATTTTCATCTGCTCTGAAAAAATGAAAAATGAAATGATATCTTTTTTTCTTTGCAAACTCCCAGCATATTTTTAATCTAAATCTTCACATGCAATTGTCATTCTCCATTTCCACGGCCTGGCATTTTCTTCTTTCTGATTTTTTTCTTTCTGAATTCTCTCTACAGCCCTAATGTTGGTTCACGTAGCCAGCTACTTTCAAGTAGCATTTTAGGGCATCACCCAGTCTCACTACTAAAAGGAAAAGAGAAAGGAAACCTAGTAAGATTTATTCCAAAGACATGCACAGTTTCTCAGCTTCCAAGCAAGTACCAATGTCCCAGGGCCCTCACAGCCCAGGAGACCCTCCTTTGCCTTTCAAAAAGCAGTCTCTTAAGAACTGCTATTCTGCAGAGTCAATAGAGCAACTTGTACAACTTTAAAAAAAAAAAAAAAGGAAAAGCACTGCTCCAACTAATGAACTTGGAATTAAATTGCAATTAACTAGATTGAACTTCAAGAGGTTACACGTTCAGATGTTATTTTATTGCAGATCATACACAGCATATTTACAGTTTTACCTCAATATGGAGAAAAACTGTTCTAACGATTCTATGAGGTAAAAGCAATAAATGTGATTACTACACAGTTCTGGGACTAAAATCCTTCTCATTTTAGACTTCTGCAGGTAAGTTCCTTCTCTTTCTTGTATGTCAGGGAGAGGGAAAGTAAGATGAATAAATATACATGTATAGGAGTTCTACACTGCTATTCCACAAACAGCACACACATACATAAGATAAAATCCTATGTGAAAATAAGCAGGTTTAAATTCAGATTCTCCAAAATAACAGATATAAAAATTGAAGTTCCCTGCATAACATAATTTAGACACCTTATTTAGAAGCATTAACTTCTGAAATGTCTTCCCTTACAAACCTTCTGTTCAGCATCATGAATCGCCTAATTTTTACTTGTATTTATTTATTTATTTATTTATTTATTTTTAATATCACTTAGTTTAATAGCACAGTGAGAAATCAGTAGTTTGGCAAATTCTACTACAGTCTATGAGAAATGGAAAGATGTAGTTGAACCAGGATTAGAAGTGGGTAAGTTTGGTCTCTTTGTGTGTATCTTACAGATGGAGAGCTGTCCCATGCCTCTCTGCTTCATCTGTGTTACCTCTGGTAGCTTTTGGTCCATCTTGGGATGAATTGCTGCCAATGCATCAAAACAGCATCACCCAGAATTGGGAAATATCAAACTATCAAATTGAGTTTTGCTGTCAGCAAGGAAGACAGTAAGAAGATAATACAGTGTACATAACATTAAACATCTCAATCTCCTGAAATATCTACTGGTAATATGAGTGAAAAAAATATTCTCATGGAAATGACTACGTTTTTTTAGGTATATGAGTCTTTGTAGGGAAAATGTTACTTGATACTTTTTTGGTTTAGGGTTTGGTGGGTTTTTGTTTGTTTGCTTTTTTTTTTTTTTTTCTGCTTCTAAGGGAACTTTTCTTGATGTATTTAAGATATGTAACAACCCACAGGGGAATGGAATCAAATATAATACTGTATGCATAAACCACAAAAAGTACTGATTAGAGAAAGAAAAAAATGTTTGATCAGATTGAAAAATGTTCTATGAAACTGCAGAGATCTGAATTTTTTAAAGGCTTATTACCATATTGCTGTGCTCAGGGAAATGACTACACATCAGTATACATTTTAATTAAAGCACAAAGTTTTAAAACTAGATTCTGTTGAGTTCTTACTCAGCATACCCAGAGGGCTCCCCTCCCTGTTCAGTAAAACACGTGATTTTACTGACCTGGAAACGTATGTTCTTCTAACGACTGCAGACATCTACCCTTTAAGAGGATATGAATTGGCTATCCAGATTTACACAGTGCATATAGGAGTTTTGTCCATTAATTTTAGAGTCTCTGTAATGCTACTTGATTGCTGCAATGCATATTTAAAATTCAACTGTTAAACTATGAAGCTGCTAGAAAATGGTTACCAAACAGGCTCAAATTAAGGATACAGTAGTTATCTTTATTTGCGATTTACAAAATCTGGAAACTTGTGTATATGTACGCATATAAAAACTGAGCATGTTTTTCATTATGCATATGTATGTAAACAAGTTTGGAAGTATACTTTTTTGCACATTTATGAATGGAAAGGTAAAAAGTTGTGTACTCGTTCCACCTCTAAGTGCCTACTTCACATGCTGAGCTGGAAGATTAGTCAATTGGTCTCTTTATGTAGTCAATGGGGAAAACCAGGCTCACTCCAACAGACTTCCGGAATGTCCTTTATACCATGGCAGGCATTGGTGTCTTGATTGCCTTTAGCCAGCTCAGAGCTTACAGTCTCAGAGAAGAAGCATGAGTGGAGTGGGACAGGACTCAATGCTTTCACCACTAAAATTTTTAAAGCTGGTTTCTTTGTTATCTATCTTAGGCATGGAAGGGGTGAGGGCAGGAGATGTTTAAATTTATGTTGCACTTAAGTCAAAGTGAAAATACAACATGTTTAGAGACTCTGCTGTACTAGGAGAGAAAGTCTGAAGATTAACTACAATTATTTTAAAGCTGAAAAGGTCTTGTTTTGCTATGTGATTTTTCTGGAGTGTAAGACATGCTCACATGAGTGCCTTGACCAGTTACTATCATTTTGTACACTCACACTGCATCCTATTTAATAACTACAGAGTCGTTTCATATTATAATACCTCAGACTTGCCCCACACATATGTGGCTTCATGAATCAAAAGGTAGGTGTGCGACCTGCAGTGTCCCTTTGCCTGCCACAGTGTTCAAACTACAGGTCTGTTAAGCAAAAGGTGGACTCTCATCTCTGCTCTGGCAGTAGGTTCATTTCTAAAGACTGACTGCTGAATCTTCTAGAGAAGGCAGTTAAAGAAGTAGTGATAGTAAATATCTGTGAACAAGCTAGAGGCTGAAGTTTTTCTCTAGCATTTCCTCTGGATTTTAAGGAATGAATGCTCCAGCATTGTTCCCAGGGAGGAATAAAAAGGAAAATATTCCCTAGATACCTTGTTTAGTATGAACAGTTTGCTCAACCATGCACAATTATGTTTGGCAGGATTTTGAAGAAACATGTCTTTTGCCTTTAATTTAATTGCATTTATATCTTCATTTTCCAATCAAGCATATACCAAAGGAGGAAGAATGGAGATTGAGATGAGATTCTTTTCAGAAATGATTTTCAAATCAGCGTATGGAACAGATTTCTTGAAAAGGAATGAGCTTTCCAAAGAAATGAGTTAGCTGGCACCAAAGGAAAGGTTCAAAACCAAGCAAAGACAGTGTTAACACCTGCCCAGAGAGGTGGTGGATGCCCCATCCCTGGAGACACTCAAGGTCAGGCTGGATGGCACTCTGAGCACCTGATGTAGCTGTAGGTGTCCCTGTTCATTGCAGGGGAGTTGGACTAGATCTTTAAGCATCCCTTCCAATTCAAACAATTCTGTGATTCTGTGATTCTACCTTACGCATCTTGAGAAAGAACTGTGTGAATACAAACCTAGTGCTTCAGTGTAATGATCGGGATTTCTGCTTCCACAAGAAATTTTTTCCATCCTTCAGGCCTTTTAGAGAAAACAGGAACTAAAATAGAGAAGGAGGAAACTCCTTCCTTTGGTACTTGTTACCTGCAGCAGAAACAAAAGAAGAGGCCCTGATTCTTGTGGTGGATGCTGATCTAGTGAAGTCTTCCTTATGCCAGACTGCATGAACTCATATCCCCATAACTAGTAACCAAAGTCTAAATCTTGGGAAGGGCTGGCCTGCAGCTGAGATGGAGATTGTCATAACCTGAAATGATTTATTCAATATTTATTACTGACAAGCATTTTCTGTAGCACCATATGTATTCAAAAAAGTGTCCAAACAGGAACTATTTAATTAATTCTTACAATACCCCCCATGAAGTACATAAGTAAGTTAATAGGAGATCACAGGCTCTCAAGATTGATTAGAGCAGGTGAGCAAGGAATTGTTTTGCTTGGGCTGATGATGAGAATGAATAGATGAATGAAGTGGGAGGGAAGAATTTGCCTTTTTCAGCTCTCAAGTTTACAAGAAAAACTCTTCAAGGAAATGCAACAACTACCATCAGTGTTCAAATTAAGGCTGTCCTCTAACAGGAACTCACATTATGTTTGTTATTTTCTTTGTGATCACTGGTATAGTCTAATATTTATTTTCCACCATATCTGCTTCTATTACGTTTTCATGACATGCACATGGTCTTATTTCCCCCCCCCAAAAAAAGAGTACTTTTTCTATCACACGGGCAACAGGCTGTGAATTATGTTACTATTTTTAACTTTCTCTTTGACAGCTTATGAACAAAATGCTAACAAAGTTACTATCTCACTTAACACTGGTGATAAGGTCTGGAATGAGCTATGACATTTTAATTGATGTCCATCATTAACATGGAATAAAAAAGGAGAAGGGAAAATAGTAATGAAAAAGAAAGGAAGAGAGATTATTTTGATGATATAAAATAAGCATGAAATGAATAAAGGGCAAAAATTGTCATAAAATAAAAGAGTAATTTTCCTTCTCACCCCCAGATTTTTACAGTCTATTAAGTTAGCATAATAAGGGAATATAAATGAACCATAGGGAAAACACAAACAGTGGGATTCCTGAGATTAACAAATGCTGGTAAAAGTAAAATTAGGTTAAATCATTATTTGGCCCATTTGGAACTGAAGTCATCTCCCACCCAACAGCTAACAATTATGTGACACTGTCTCCTTCTCTCCAGCTGGAATGATTGGACAGTCAGAAGTGTTTTTGAGTTGACTTTTACTCATGGATGTAGAGGTAAAAAAGGGAGTAGATAAGATGCTTTTAAGAAGAGGCCTGCTGTGAAGAATTGCATTAGGCTTTCTTAGAGAGCTCTTCAGCATCTGAAAACTGTGATGGGAAAAAAGACAGAGAGGAACCAGCGAGAACAGGTTATATAAGGAGTGATCTTTCCTGCTTCCAAACCTGACTCTACAGATACTGCAGAATCTGTTTTCTGCTTTTTTCCAGTAGCTTGCTTTTCAAGAAGAAATGTTTTATTTTGAAGATTACTTATTAATTCAAAGGACTTCTACAAACAAAAAAATGAAGAAAGGTTGTTCTTTTTCAGTATGTATAAACCACTTGAAGCAAAACATTTTTTGTCTTCTTTGAAACTCCTGTGCACATCAAATTGCTGACACTCCATTCCATACTCCTGTATTTAGTTCATGCTGTTTTCTATTTCTGTTCTCTTCTTTCCATATCTGAATCACACCATTTACAAAAGTCCATTAGTGAACACTTTTTGATAGATTTCAGTTTTTGCTATTTTGGCAAAAAATTTCAAGCGAATTGTTTTCACCTCTTGTAAATTTAAACTGATGATTATTATTTTCTGGAGACCTACAGCACAGAAAAGAAATACGTTGATGCGCTGTGCAAATGTTTAAATAGGATATTGGTAGGTGTGCAGCTGATTTTTGTAAGGGCGAGAGCTACAGTGTAACAAACACCTTTCTTAATCTGAGTCTCTGCTGTGTTGGTTATTGAGATGTCACAACACAAAACAAAGTGGAAATGATCCTACATTAAAGGGTAAAAAGTGAGACTTTGCACCCATGAAAGCCACTGCAAAAGGTGCAGAGTAACATAAAAAACAAATTTCTTTTCCTCCCCAAGAGCTGAATTGTAAGTCCATGGAAGACTGGATTCTGTTCTCCACCTTCCCACTCAAAATGGGCGTGAGAAAATCTTCAGTCATCAGGAGTGGTTTCACTTAGAGGAAGGAGGGGTCAAACAGGGATCTACATCCATATTAGCACTGTTACAGGACAGCAAATGGGGACATTGTGTATGAATGTAACTCCTCTTCAGTGCATATTCAATTCTGCTGAAAATATGTTACATGCAATGTCCCCTAACTGCTTTTTTGAATTGGAAGAAATCTGACTGAAAAGGTGTCAATGTCTTGATCGGACCTAGGTACGTGAGATATCTTGGAGGATGATCTATCTCACCTTAGCTAAAAATCACCAGTTTCTTTCCACTGATTGTGAAGAAAGCCTAAGCAATTTAGTTTGGATGTAAACATCTACATAGGAGATATATAGGACTTCATTCATTTACCCAGATCTAGATGTCTAGTCATGCTTGAGATGCCCCATGGTATGTATCCAAGCTGTGTGGCACATGACTGCTACAGGGTGAGAGAGATCAGGTGGGATGGCCTAGGCACTTCAGTGGCTTGGCCCTGGAAGTGTGTGGGAGCAGCTCAAGTGAAAGCTAAGTTGAGGTGACTCCACAGTCTGATGTTCTTGTATGAGTTCATAGAATCATAGAATCATAGAATCATAGAATCATAGAATCACTAAGGTAGGAAAAGACCCACAGGATCACCCAGTCCAACCGTTCACTCATCACCTATGGTGCTCACTAAAGCATGTCCCTCAACACAACATCCAAACGTTCCTTGAACACCTCGAGGGTCGGTGACTCCACCACCTCTCTGGGCAGCCCATTCCAGTGCCTGACCACCCCTTCAGAGAATATTTCCTAATGTCCAGCCTGAACCTTCCCTGGCACAGCTTGAAACCATTTCCTCTAGTCCTATCACTGGTTACACGAGAGAAGCGGCTGACCCCCAGCTCACTACAACCTCCCTTCAGGTAGTTATAGAAAGCAATAAGGTCTCCCCTGAGCATCCTCTTCTCCAGACTAAACAATCCCAGCTCCTTCAGCCGCTCCTCATAAGGCCTGTGCCCCAGACCCCTCAACAGCTTTGTTGCCCTCTTCTGGACATACTCCAGTTCATCTGTGTTCTGCAGTAGCTGTGTACACCACAGAGGCGATGCAGCAGTCAAAGCAGCATTGTCACCTTTTCCAACACAAATGCAAACCCTCCCCTTAGGGAGAGATTAACTTGCCCGTAATCAGATACTGAGAGCACCACACTGTATGTGCTCAACCTCCATCAGAGGGATCAAATATCCAAGTCCTGCATTACATCTGCCATCTCCATGTAGGCATTTTGGATGTTCTCAGTTCTTTAAAGTGACACTGGATGCTTGTGTGAAGCAACCAAATCTTGTCAATGATGTTACTGAACAGCCCTGTTCTCCATTTGCTGTTCAACACACACACACACACAAAAAGTCTCCTTAGCATATTGGAATTCATGAACAGATAACATCTGCAATATGGACATACCAAAGAGCTTTCTGAGGAATATTTTTTTTGCCAAAAAAAAAAAGTAACTGAAATTCACCTGAAAAAATACTTGGATCTTTAAGTGCATTCTTATCTGAGTAAAGGGGAAAAGGAAAGAACGTGACAACTGGAAGTGCCTGATTTATGACTCCTCAGAGGAAAAATAGACTTCAAAGGCATGGAGAAACAGCAGCTCTGTCTTGTACTCATCTGCTATAAAGAAGTTTTACTCTTCGTAGCTTTCTTTTTATTTTTTATTTTTGCTGTAATCCATTGCTTCCAAAGAAATGTCCTTTCCATTATTTTAATTTTACTCTACTAAAATAATTCATTACATTGCCTAGTTTCCAATAAGACATAGATGTTAAGAAGGATACAGACTGCTCAAGTGTAGCCACTATTTGCAAAAGATCAGGAACAGCACATAAGATTATAACAGCAGTACAGAAACAGTTTCGTACTATAAAACTGGCCTGAAAAGTGCTCTCTCTACATGGCAATGGCGATTCATGTACATAGAATAGCTAGAAATGCAGAGGCTCAGACTGTATTGCAAATATGTGGGTAGAATATATGTGGGATAGAAAATATCTTCTCTATCAAATTAAAAAAAAAAAAAAAGAGAGAGAGGGAGATTGAAAAGCAAAGCTTTTAAATTGAAGTTAAACTTTTCAAACATTTTGATGCTATCAGAATTCTGGAGCAAACGTCATTGGACTTAAAGTGATTTGGAGACTGCCTTTGGCTGTTTCCTACTCATTAGCTCAATTAAAGTTTTGTAACTTGATTTAAAAAGAGCTCAGTGTCATTACCAAGCATTAGGGACTTAGCTGTAGAATTGGGCAGAGTATATTTCTGAAACATTCCACTTCTGCTTCATTCAAATCAAAGCAATGCAAACTCTTCCTGTAGACATACAAGCATTTACAATGCTTTCACACTCACATCCAGTGCATGATATTTAATCTCTGAATCAAAACCAAGTCTTTGTTCTGCCTGATTCACAGCTGAGTTTCCCATTTCAAATTGCTCAAATGGGGCAAAACAGAAAATTGAACATCAGCCTCCCATGTTCCAGGCAGTACTCAAACCCAATATATAGTACACGACAAATTTACTGACAAAGGCATTCTCATCTCTTTGATCACTCTCACTAAAATTGCCATTCCTCTGTCAATCTCTTTTAGCCTTCAACAGAGGAACACTCTGCCATGAATCATAGAATCATAGAATCACTAAGGTTGGAAAAGACCCACAGGATCATCCAGTCCAACCATTCACGCATCACCAATGGTTCTCACTAAACCATGTCCCTCAACACAACATCCAAACATTCTTTGAACACCTCCAGTGTCCAGTGGCATTTCATTTGTTTGCAAACATTCTGTAGCACTAATAAAAGTAATACAAAAATAGAAATATTGTTGGACATGGCTTTGTTCTTTTTTTCAATAGTAGCTCAAAAGCTGCTGCATTTGTCTTCAAGCAGTAGCTGCTGCACAATAGAGGGGTCACTAATACTGGCATATACCTGCACAGAGCCTTGCCAAGCTGGTCTGTGGCTTCACCAAAATGCTCTTCAGGAACTCACAGAGTGATTCCTCTTGTGTCCATCACGTGATAACTGCAGCAGGAAACCAACAGCAAATGATCTCAGAAAAGGCTGAAATTATTAGGTATTTGACAATGTTTCTGACATTCTCTAAAAAACACAATGTAATTGAAATTTTTATTTTATTTTATTTTATTTTATTTCATTTCATTTTATTTTTTGTAAAAAAAATATGGAAATCACATAAGCCCTGTCTCATGTGTTTCTGGAATATATCTCATCCTGCTATAGGATTTAGCAATAATATCAGTGTTTCAATACTGTAGCTTTACTATGCTAGGAGTGGTAAAAGAAGAGGGAAGAAAACAGAGTGTGCCACAGCTTTGCTTAACGTATATAGAAATCACTTGGCTGAGATTGTTAGAACAATGATAGATCTGACCTAAACCAGATTCCAGTACATTGCCCTAGACAATTCCAGTGCATTGTTATTTATAGCTTTAATGCAGCTAAAGCTTTTATCCAATGTGAATAATGCAAATCTTACAGCACAGAGAATTTGCAAGTGAAACAGTTTATAAGCAAAAAATGAACGGGTCTAATTTTAGTTATCCAAGATAAGATAAAAATAAAAATGATCTCACTGAAGCGTAAAGCTGAAAAGCAGTAATTTCAGTTTAGGGTGAAAGTTTGTAATCTATTCACCAAACAGGACATGACCCAATCACCATTAGAGGGAAACAAATCACCATTCTGTACTGGTGGCATAAATAGTTGGTGTAGTAAGTATTCTTCTTTTCTAACACTATAACACCCTTTTAGAATCAGAGATTGTGGAATAGTTTTGCTCTTAATGAATGGTCCTTCTAACTATACCCTCTGAATAATTTTAAGAAAATAACAAGATGTACAGCCTTATCCTAACGTCCTCCCTGCTAGATAAATGTAATGTACTCCTTTCAGACACGCTACAGCATGACAAATTTACATTTTCCAGAGCACTATATTTTCAAATAAATATTGCCTTATTTTCAGATACAGAAAGAGAAAAGGTCACTTTAGAGTGTCATAAATGTTTTTGATCAGTTAAAGGCTAATTATAGATTTTAGAAAGAAATATATCTCTTATGGCCTGTTCTTTTTCTGATGAAGACTTTGGGTTTTTTTGTTTATTTGTTTGTTTTTTTGTACATCTGATGACCAGTAAACTGGGTAGTTTAGGAAAAATTATGTATAGGGGCTAAAATTGTCTGAGTTTGCTTTAAAAATACTCATCCAGAGGTGGACTAGGCCTCTTTGGAGAGCCTAAAAGAGAAATGTAAAGATGCTCGTATTTCCAGCCTCAAAGAAGTCACCTTTATAGATGTCAAAGACTTTATAGAGACAATGCCTTGTCAAGTCAAGATCCCCTGACAAAATTACACCAATATATCAGCATATGTAGAATTTATTTGATATTATTAGACTGATGATCTAGAAGAAATAAATTGGCTTCCTTACATTATCGGTCTGTTCCTGAGCAAGATTTCCTTCGAGGTAACATTTGTCTCTGAAAGGGAGAACAATAAAAAGACCTTACTGTTTACCTCTCCAGAGGTAAATAATGATTTTCACAGTGCTGGCTATGGTGATGGTTGGCACTTAGAGGAGAAAAAGCAGTTTTTTTGTAAGATTAAGGTCTCTAAAGTCATTTAAACATTAAAGGTAATTATTGCAATACCTCTTTCGCTATGTGAAAACCATCACTGTTTAATACAAAGGAATGCATCCCAAATTTTATTTGTAATAAATTGTTAGTTACTACCTTCAGAAAACAAAGAAACAAACAAACAAAAAAAGCCATGCTATGAATCAGAAGAAATGTGTGTGTTTGCTGAGCTCACTTACAGGAAGTAGTGTTTTCTTTTCCCCAAACATATATGGTGCCCATTAAAATAACAGCGTAAGAGTGAGCTTTAAGTATGGGATTGTGGCCAAATCACAGCAACATGTTGCAAACTGTGTCCTACTCTTAAAAAGCACTTGTATATGTCCTCTCACTCCTAAGGTAATAGACACTGAATAAGACAAAGGCTGCATTAGGCGGCATTCAACAGCCTGTGATTTTACATGATATAGTCTGTAGTATTCTTGTAAAACGTCACAGTTAAATATTCAGGAAGAGAGAATTTAGTATGAAAACAGATCTAACTAATGGCATAGAGAAAATTGCAGGTGAAATCACTGCCCTAGGGTGCTTTTTAGGGTGCCTAAAAATCAAAGGAGTGACAGTTCACATCATTTTGTTCATTAGAAACTCAGTTCTCACCTCCTGTTTACTAAGTGAATGTGAAACTTTATAATCTCAATTTACTGAAGTTTTATCTCTTGATGTCCTAAGATAAGATCACAGAGAGATAGGAATGGTTTCAGGAGGTGAGAGCGAGAGCCCACCTGGCTGCAAGCTCTGGAGGAGGGATGCATCACAAATCACAGAAATGGAGCAAGATGGTACAATCCTACCCCCAGATATTTTTCTGGATTCCATCTATTTTCAGCTCAGGGAATTTCCTGAACCAAATAAATGTGTTTCCTATAGTTTTCAGAACTGTACATGAATTCTTTAATCTTTTCTGTCCCATCTTCCCTTGAGCCCAGGTAAAACACTCATTAGATCTTTTATCTGTAATTTCCCTAAAGCCACTACGCATTGCATGAACAAGCACTGTAAGACCATGTAACTGTTTAATATCAGTTTATCCTTTTTGTGCAATAGAAATACACAAAATAAGTATTGTTTCATGAGACAGGTTAACCACTGGGGTAAGTGTGGCGTGAAATTATTTCTTTCAAACAGCCATACGTCAAACTAGCACTTACATCCAATCAGCCTTGTATTTGTATTCTTTGTAAGTTACCTTCTAACTCCATCAAACATACATGTGTGTTTTCATATGTGTATGTGCATATGTACTTGTAGGCTATGTATATGTGTCTCCCATTTTCAGAGAATCAAGTTATAGTATGTGTATGGTTTACTGAGTGTGCTTTTAATACATTCATCATTACGTTACTGTAAATAGTAATGCAAAATGAATTTTGATCATTTAACATATCAATGAATATGTACAGTTCAAAAATGCTCTTTATTATACCCAATCATGAAAATATCTGAGGTGATATTTGAATAGAAATATGCACAGCAGTACTAACTTTATTATGATTTCTTTTCTGTCCAAATTCTCTTATTCTGTATGTCCCCTGCTCAGACTTAGGGAGGAAAAAGTGACCTGAGGAAAGAGCTCAGTGCATGCTGAAATGGTCATGACGTTTTGGCTTATACTGAAAAACATGAAAACCTGAGACTGAGACTAAAAGAAATCATCCACTTCAACTTTAAAAATGGTGACTATTCAGTTTCTCTCCTTGCTTACTTAGTGGCAGCCAAAAGGAGTTCAGTGAGATGCACTGGATTACGATAAACTTTTGCCCATGTAATTGATGATAGCTGTATCTGCTCTCTGGATTTTTTGACTTTAAGAGCTGTGGGGGTCTATCCATGCTGTTGTGAGATGGTTGATGTGCATCTATGTCTAGTACTAGCCACAGATGACAAATTAGAGTTTGTCAGTGGTCCTCATTATTTCTTCAGAACTGTTCCTCTTCCCAGCTTTGCTCCTGCTGCTTGAGGTTGACATGGATTTTTCGTATCTTGAACAGTGACCCTTTTCTTACCTTGTGCCACCTCTTTGAAATCAGGCAAGAGGAGATAGAAAATGCTTTGCACATCTTTGCACAACTGATGTGCAGTTCTTTTTCTCTGTGCATCATACCGGGGTCAAAGACCAAGAATTTTCATGCTTTCTGCATTCAGAAAACCCTCCAGCTGGCTTCTGCAGCTTAGTCTGGCAAACCTTTTACCTGATTTAGTATATCAAGCAGCACTTTTTGGTGCTTATTGGCTATCATCAGTGGATATCACAAAACCAGGAGAAGTAACTTTTATGCTAATATTCAAAGCTTTTTATGCCAATTTAATTTGTGTTCAGAATGCCATGTCCAGTAATTGCTCTTGCACATGCAGCCTATGATACAACACCTACAAGGCTATTTTTTCTTCAGCAGTGAAACTATCAGACCAGGATACTGCTTGGAGATCTTCTAGCTGCATTAGAGAATAGAAACAATATAAAAGATGGCTAGTGCTTATGTAGCTTCTTTTCTGAAAAGACAAAAGAAAGTGAAGCTATTTCTTGCAGTTTTGAATATGTTAGTAGCCAGTGTATTTCTCCAGCCTGAAGAAATAAAATTAATGTTTAAATTGAAAAGATTCACTGAAAGATCTCTGTTCCAAGTCTATTTGAAAATATAAGTGCCTGAGTTTTGTTTCAAATCCAAAATTAAGACCATTTATTCCTAAGGCTCACAGGTGTGTTCAGATAAACCTGGAATTAATTCAGAGTCCTAACTCAAAAAAGCTAGCATTGCTTGAGGTAAACTGTGAAGAAACACATTCCTTTAATTTTCTAAGGGAATAAAGGATCTGGCATAAAACATTATTTAGCATGAATCTGTGAAATTATAGGGGAATCCACTTTCTGCATCTGAAGTTTTATATACAAGATATATATCCCTTCTTCCAGGGACGTGATCTAAAATTCCACTGAAACAAGTGAAAATCACATGATATCCTATGGAAGAAAAAAAAAAAAAAAAGGAAAGAGAAATGTTAGCACATCAAAGTATCAGAAGTATCAGTTTGAACTAACAAAATATAACTTGACTTGTTCAATCTTGTATTTTTTCTCCTTCACATTTCTCTATTTGACTCCATATGCAGATGTACAATTTCACTGGCGTACCTACCATTGCACGCTTGGGGTATCTATCATGTTCAAACATGTAGATCTAGTGGGTTTCAATTTAGCCATGCAAACTTTGACTCAGAAAAGTCCTAATGCCCTTATGCCTTTGCTTACTTACTTAAATTTAGACTTAAACACTTAGCTAATTCAGGACCTCCTCTTGGCATATTTGCCTTTTTGTATCTGCTGATACATTTAAATAGCTCTTGGAAAAGCACAATGTGAGTTAGATGATGTGCTGATGTAGAGAGCAGGTCATTTTATGTTTGTTGCCTTTTCTGCAGAGATTAAATGTTTTATGCTGCCATAGAAATCTCTGCTGATCATGTTGGGTGAATAAGAAGGTCTAAATGATACGACCAGTAAGTAAAGTTTTACCAAGTTTTACCCAATGAAAGCAGGCCAGTTAAAGTCAGTTGCATGGAAATGAACGTCCAGCTTTGCTGGAACAAGCAGAAATAGTCAACAAGTAGCTTAAAACAAACAGATAAATAAGTACATAAATAAATAAATAAAACCACTGCCAACAAAAACTAAAAAAGCAAGTAAAACCCAAACTGAATTAGCTACAAATCATCAAGCCAAAAACTAGAAGTTCTGATATTTTTTTTGCAAAGTCCTTGACTGTGAATGAGCAAGACTGGAGAGACATAAATCAAAATATGAAGTCAGGTCAAAAGGATTTAGGATTTCAAATGTTTTAAAAAATGAGTTTTGTCTCTCTAAATCCCTGGCCGATATGAATAGGAGGAATTAGAGTTTCTTGATACACAGACAGTCACTAAATTCCCTAAATTCAATCATCTACACAAGAAAATCTGATTACTGCAGAGAAGCATACTAGCTGCATTTTAGGAGTTCATGTTCAGCTATTTACAACTGGAATCAGTGTGACACAAAAATGGCTAGTGTGTTCAATTTCCATCAGTTGGCTTCCTCTGCATGTAACCTCTTGGAAAAAAAATAATATGTGAACATCCTTTATTTCCTTATATCAGATAGCAGGTTCTTGGCTGATATAGATTGATATAATTCAATTGAAGTCAGAGGAGCTTGGGCAATTAACGTAACTAAGCATCTGGTTCCCAGTCTCCACCTAAGGAGTTTTTTTCCCCCTTCCTGATAATGAGCTGACGTTCATTTTCCCTGTCTTGACAGGTCACAAGCACTCATACAAACGACTTGTGTGTAAACACACCTGACTGTGTATCCATGCAGAACACTCAGGGCCATTTGCAGCAGGGAAAAAAAAAGAGAGAGAGAAGGGGAGGTAAATACTAAAATGCTGGCTGATCTTATTTAGTGATTGATAGCTCTGCTTTTATAGGTACGGTGGGAACTGTCAGAGGGGCCTGAGCAGTAAGCAGCTGCTGGCTCTGCACTCCTTGAGCAGCCTCTCCTGCTGCCCTTCAGGCGAGCCAGGTGGCTGTGGGTCGTTGCTGGTATCTTTGCTGGAACCCACTGACTCTGGCTTCAGGTGTGGGCCAGTCTTGGAAACTTCCTCATGGGGCGTATGTGATTAGCTCTGAGAAACTCTCCAAAACAACATCTGAAAAATTATGCCTGCCACAAGCATTTGGTGTTTAAAAAGAGAAAGATGTGGGGAAAACAGCACAAAACAACAGCAAACCCTAAACAAAACAAGCTGTTAGGAAAGAAGTGTTCAGGAAAGCTTGGCTGTAATTGTGCAGGTGCAGAGGTTGGGTAGATGCCAGGTCATGCTGATGCCATAGGTTTTGCATTAACATTTGTCAGGCTTGAAAAGTTTCTGAGGTTAAAAAAAAAGAGCAAGAAAGAGAAAATAAAAAAACATGGGTTTTAATATCAGTCAGCTGGCAATGAGTTTCATAATTGAAAGTAAAATTCCTTGTGTAGGGCACTGAAATCCCACCCCAGCAGAAAGGAAACTTGAAGAATGTAGACCTTCCTTTTTTTTATTTGTTTTTGTTTTTGTTCTTTTGTTTTTGTGACATCAGACATATTAGCAGTACGACTTCTGATCACAAGAAAGCAGATATATTCTGCCAGTATCTGAGGAGGTATTCTCAAAATACTTTCCAGAAATATGAGACTGAAGCTAACTTTCCTGAAGACAAGGGGGAAACTCTTTATAAATTTGCTGGACTAAGTTGGAGGATGCGGGGAATTAAGGCTTAAATCTGAAGTCCTCATAAAATGGACCCCTGTGTCTTCATCTTTATTCTGTATCTAGTGGGCATCCAGAATCTTTTGTTTTGTTCATGTGGTGCAGCCAATGAGCTGGAGAGTTTGGGATCTCACCCTTTATCATCTTTGTGGCCCTCTGCTGGGCTCCTTCTAGGAGATCCCTGTATTTTTTGATCAGGGGAGCCCAGAACTGAGCAAAGTATTCTAAATACAACCTCTCCAGGGCAGAGTAAAGGGAGAGGATCACTTCCCTCGACCTGCTGGGCACCCTTTTTAATACACCCCAAGATGGTGCTTACTTGGCCACAAGGGCACACTGCTGGTACATGACCAATCTGTTGGGCACCAGGAGCTTCTCCGCAGAGCTCCTCTCCAGCAGGTCATACCCTAACCTGTACTGATGCATGTGATTATTCCTCCCCACATGCAAGACTCTACGCTTGCTCTTGTTAAACCTCATAAAGTTCCTCCCTGCCTAACTGTCCAGTCTGTCCAGGTCTTGCTGAATGGTAGCACAGCCTTCTGGCTTATTAGCCAATCCCCCCAGCTTTGTATAATCAGCAAATCTGTTGAGGATGGACTTTATCCCTTCATCTAGGTTGTTGAAGATATTGAACAAGACTGGACCCAGCACTGACCCCAGGGGAACACTGCTAATTACAGGCCTCCAACCAGACTCTGCACCACTGATGAAAGCCCTCTGAGCTCTGCCAGTCAGCCAGTTCTCGATCCACTTCACCATCCACTCATCTGTCCCACACTTTCTGAGTTTTATAACAAGGATGTTGTGGGAGACAGTGTCAGATGCCTTGCTGAAGTCAAGGGACACAACATCTATTGTTCTCCCCTAATTTACCCAGCCAGTGATGACATCATAGAAGGCTATTGGGCTGGTCAAGCATGACCTCCTCTTGATGAATACACATTGACTACTCCTGATAACCCTCTTCTCTTCCAATTACTTTGAGATAGCATCCAGAATTGCTTGGAGTTGGCATCCAGGATTCCTAGAATTGAAATGGAACAGAGTTCAGAAAAGTCCTCAGAAGATTTTTAAGCCAAAGCATATGCAGAATGACTAGCATACTTGCAGGCATCTATCTAACTTGGTTTTAATCCTGTTTTCCTCCCTCACTGGGCAGAATAAATCTTTCAAAAAGTCTAAAGTGAAAGCCATGATTTTTTTTAATTCTCTGATGAAAAGTGGGTAATTTATTTTCTTTGGTTCAGAGCGAGTAGTCTGCCTTTTATTATTTACCATTAGAGAGTGATTATGTATATTTAATCAAGACTGTTATTACTTACTTTCAAAATCAACAGTTTGATATAAAAGTACAGTTCAGACAGAAAGGCATCTGCAGCATCCAAATTTAAGGTGTAGTGTCACAAGTTATTTATAATCTAAGTGATAATTTCAGATGATAAAACTTGTCAGACTCTGCACTTCCTGTTTTCCTTTATGGCAGCTACAAACTGGGGTGCCTATAACCATGCAGAAAAGGAATCTTTGCATGTCTTACAGTCTACATTAAGTAGATACATCAAACTGCTGAGTGTGGGGACAGAAAGCTTCAGTCTCAGAGAGCAATCTCATTTGCAGTGATGCTAAGACTGAATTTTTACCTCACATGCCTAACAGACCAACTGAAGTGCTGCCTGGACTTGTATCCTACAAGAAATAGAGACATACCACCCAGAGAGCAGCAGTGTACCTGCAGACTAGGAGAAGGATATTGAAAACAGAGAGGTCATCCATAGGATTCATCCCAGTTATACCTGAGAGAATCAGAAAGAAGTTAAGGGTGAAAGTAAGCATCTAAAAGTAGGTGTCCTTAGGGATGCGTGCTGGGAATCTGAGCTGCCATTTCAATCAAGGGCAAACTAAGCAATACAGGCAACACAGATGGGAGAATAACTTTGTCCAAAGGATAGGCAAAATACTTGACAGGCTGCAAAATCATGGCAGGCACCCTTGCTTAGCCACTGGAATCCCACAGCTGGTTGGCTGAATCACTCCATCATCTCCTCTGACAATCCAGGGAGCTCAGATTCCTAGCACATCTGCAGACACTCACATAAAGACATTCATGCTAATCTGAGGCTGAATCCCAGAGCAAATCTGTAGCTGACAAATCACACAGAAAAGCCAGGGCTGAGTCTCAGATTTCTGAAGTCTGTGTGAAAAACCCCAAAGATCATTGCTTGAGGAGACCTGGGGAGCACCAGAGAAGTGCCACAGAGAAGACGCTGTGGGCCCCTCTCCCAGCACATCAGGGTTTCCTCTACGTGTTTTTCCAGCAAGCGTTGAGCAGACAGGAGAAGAGATAATGTTCACGATATGTTGGCATCCCATTTACTTTAAATACAATGAAACAGACTTGGGAAAGAGACAAGGGAATGATTTAGTTAATCCATCCACATATTTGCTTTGGTAAAAGAGGAAAGAGACATCTCTGTAACTGAAAGTCTGAAGTCCTTTTTATCAGTGTTCAGGGACATAAATGATCCTGTAGCTCTGCCTGGGCACTGTACAGGCTGAAGCTCCCTGAGCAGTGGTGGCATCTGGGTAGGACCTGGCAGCCAGGGCTCTTCCCACCTTCTCAGCCATGAGCACCCAGGGGTTCCAGGGCAGCCCCAGCCCTCAGTATCAGGTACCCTCCTGGGAAGAGAATAAGGCTGAGGCCCAGGTGAGACTTAGACCACTGAATGGGTCCCACACAGTGGTCCCATCAAAAGGGCTGTGAGAAGCTACAGACTAGCCCTGCAGTGTTACATTTATATCATAAACCATCTACCTTACTGGTCTTTAAAAACTAATGTCGAGTCTTGGAAAATAAAACCAATGTGTTTAGTTGGTTAAGGAGTGTTGTACGAATCTCCTTACAGCCAAGAAACTCAGCCAGAGATGAGTTTGAGAATGAAGTCTGTATCTTAATTTAATTTTCAAAAGAAAAATATGCATATATATTTTAAAAGCTTCCAAGGAATCAGGAAAATTGTGATGTGAAATTAATAGCTTGAAAATGTACTTAAAGACACAGTTTGAAAGGTGCCTTCAAACAATAGTCATTTGTCCCACATAATTTCATGATTCAGTAGGCAGGTCTCTGTTTTCCAACCATAACCAGCTTCAGAAGAATATCCTGCAACAAGGGCTTGTGACACTACCACCTTCCATGCAATGTCTCATCTTACCTAGCACCTGATGGTGATCTTATACCATGAACCATAATGAACCTCTGAATATTGACAATTAAATAGGGAAACAATGAAAGAGTACTTTCTCAAATGTTCTCTAGTTTAAATGCACAGAACAAACACGAAAAACCTTTTTGAGGAATTTTCAACATAACAACTTTCATCGGTACTAAATTGCATCTTGGGAAGTGCATTAACTTTTTATTTGATGCTCTTTAGACATATTGAAACTCTTTGAGATTAAAATACAGACAACAGAGTTATAACAACATTTATTAATAATGTTCTTGGGAAAACATGTATTGACATATCCAACACTTCATACACTGTGGTAGAAGAGAAATTGTGGTGAACACAGACTGCTCTTGTTACTTGGAAAATCACATACCTCTTCCTGATCTCTTACAAGCTGTTAGCTACAGCTGGCCATGATAACAAGCCCTTAAAAATCACAATGCCCTTTAACATCTAAATTACCATTGCAACATTCCTACTAAATGCTCAGCATGACTGGTGATGTTTCAGAAGCATGCACACAGCTGGTGCCAAATAAAACAAAAAAGAAATAATTTGTAAAGTTCATGTCCTAGTCCAAATAGTTAGATAAAATGTTCTGCAAGGATTAAGTCCCATGAAACAAATGGTTGCAATTAGTTTTGGGGGGATTATTTTTAAATGTTTCCATTTTATTTAATGCTGTTTTAAATATATATTTATTTTTATATTTATCTGGCCATGTTTCAAAAGCCATTTGTCATGACCCCCAGTTCTGTGGCAATTCTTTTGTCTAATGCATTAGTGGAATAGCACTGTCTCAAAATGATGTAAAACAGGTTGGTTCAGCCAGCAAGGAAGGCTGCTGAGTGTTATTCTAGCAATCCGAAGAAAATTTGCAAAAGAGGAGTACATTCAGTGACTATCGAGAACTAAAAGAATGGGAAAGCAGTGTTATTGCGATCACAACTTTACCCTTCATTTTCCCATTTCTAAAATCTCCTCAGTACAACTCCATCTGTGTACGATTTGAAGTTGCTGTGGTTTTGGGTAGCAAAGTTAAGTTGAATAATATGTAAAGGATCAGATTTTTTTTCATTTCAAACTGTAAAATTTCTGTTCTGTTTATCCACAGAGTGTTTTAAAGACTGGACTGTTCACTGCCCAAAGGGCCTGAACTGACTCTTTCACTAGAGGAAAATCCCAATGACCTCAGTAGGACTTTATGAGGTTAGGTTTCCCAGGAAATGTTTAAGACCTACATACAGTTGTGTAAAACATAATATTTATTTGGAATGAAAATTGTCTCTACTAAAGATGTGGCATTCCTGTCCTTTTTGGCAAGGTTCAGGAGATCACTAATAATAATAATAATAATAATAATAATAATAATAATAATAAAATAAAAATAAAAAAACCCTCTAAGAAAAATTTCCCAGCCCTTTTTCAACTCATTATTCATAAAAGTGAAGAAGAGCAAAACACATTTGAAATTATTTTTATCAGGTTACTTTAATCAAGTGGTTGTGTATCTTGTCATTAACATAACACATTTTATAACAAGATTTTACTGCAGTAAACATTATGCAGAAACTGCAGATAAAAAAGAAGATGTTCCTTCAACACTGTGGCAGACTGTGGAGAGGTCAAACTTAAATACAATCACTCAAAATTGATACTAATTATACTACATTCTACTGATTTGAAAAGATGCCCTGTAAGAAGATAATCATATTCTGCTCTTCAAGACAAGTAGTAAGCAAAGCTAATTAGACAGGTATATGTATTTAAATAGAGCAACATAACCAAATATCTCACATTCTAATTACTCAGATTCCAGATAAAAGAACAAAAAATAGTCTTATGAAAAAAAGTTTTCTTTTTCTCATATTGCATCATTCTGATGAAGCAAAAAAAGTCCTTGAAAACATATTTGAAGAACATAGGGCTGCTTTCTTTTTAGAGAAGTTCTTTAAAGGATTGCTTTTAAATAACGTGAACTCTAATTAAGATCGTCGCATCTTTTTCTTAATAGAGATCAGATCCTGTGTTTTCAACATTACCTGTCATCTTTGAGCTGGAAATCAAATTTTATGAACTGAAGTCATCCTATCTAATGACTATCTCTGCAGTGATGAATTTACCAGCCAAGTAATTATTGTTGCAAAAGAAAAAGACATTAGTATGGCCTGTATTTGTGACTAGTATTCAGAGGAGCTCATGTTTTAAGGCACACAAGAGAATAGAGGTGATTTGTAAGGCTTCCAAGACAGTACCTGGTTATTCTCAGCTTATCTGTTAAAAGCTTTCTCTATGCTTTGAAACAGAACAAAACAAACAAACAAAAGAGGACAAATTTTTTTTTTAATGGTTGATATATGTGTCCCTACATAAATATGTATGATCTATCTGTTCAGTTTCCTGTGATGAGTATCATATTATAGAGAAAGACAACATCAGCTACATGCCAGGCTTGAATGGAGATTTATGAGTTTTAGATGAGATCCACAAAATCAAATACATTTGCTTCAGGTTGTGCTTGAATTAGCTTGGGGTATAATCACCTCAGTGCATAATCACCTGTCCTTGTGTTTCTTTGTACCAGAAGTGCAGTAGGTGTGATAGAGCCTTCCGCCATTCAGGATAAAGCTAATGACTCCTCACCGGTGAATTCCTGATGGGTAAGAAACACAGATGTTCATCATAATGTCAGTTTTGAATACAGATACCTGATTTCTGTTTTGCACATAAGAGGCAGAGACTTGTGTTTTGGGAAGAAAATTCTTGTCCGTCTCTTCAAAATTCTTCCCCTACAGAGTAAAGGGATCATAAAATCTGGCTATCTCTTCAGGAGTTGTATAAGACCTTGGCTGCAATTTTGTTCTAGATGCCATGTGGTTCAGGCAGTCAGAGGAAACTTGTTTCCGAATTTAAATTTAAATAAAATTTAAATAAAAACAACTTATGAGAGGAAAATGAAATAATTTGTACATGAAAACACAGAACTCTCTTTGTAAAGTGCTCTTATCTGTAAATGAAAAGGGTAGTAAAAGCTAGGAGTTGCTTATTGATCTCTCAAGTACAATGACTGTATCTCTGGTCTGTATTTTCAGACCTCTGAAAACCCTTTCCCCTTTAGGTTCTTATCTCCTTTATGACAATTCAGGCATTCTTAGATTAATAGAGTGGGCAAGAAGTCTCCTTTCTAGCAAGATAAAACACTCTTTTTGAAGCACTCTTCTCATCATCACCAAGTCCATATTGTATGGTTAGGTAAAAGCCTTCACTAAGCTCAGAGCAGCTGCCAGTCCTTGTTCCAGAAATGTTTACTGGTTAGGGCACCCCAAGATACCACCATGACATTTAAAGAAGAGTGTACCTATTCATCATTAAGTATCTATACAGCACTCTTTGCACAATCTGAAGAAAAGGATGTACTGTGTTTCACCATTACTGCAGGTAAGTGGCTCATTTCCTGATGACTTCCTGAAGGAAGAAAACGCTTTGGAGACATGATATTTTCTCTAAGGTTCAAGAGCATTTGGAAAAGAAAGTGGAGAGACTGATGGTTTCATTTAAGTGAAAAATATTTTTCTAATATCCCTATTAAACTCACAGCTATGGTCATATCTTATACTCAGAAGCTTTTCCCTTATGTAGGTCTATCATGGTGTTCCCATTGGTATTTTGCCCATCCTGCTCCCCTCTTCTCCCTCCCTAAACTTACATAATTTTTCACCATCAAAATTGGGTTTATTTCTGATTTAACAAGAAAGGCAGCAGACACTAGATAGTGAGGTGAGACACATACTCATTCAAATTAAGTTGCTATAGTTCAAGTTTTTGCCTAAATTTATAATATTTCTAAGGTCACTGAAGTGGGAGATCTCAAATTGATTAATGTGGCTAATTTCAATGAATTTTCCAGGACAGTACTTGCACACTGATGAACACTGGCTGAGCAAAGTGATACAATACCAAGGCTCTCTAGATCAATTTGCCTGTGTGGATCCATGACCATGACTGATAACCACATTATTTCTGAGCAAATCTCTGTGATTAGTTCTTTAAACTACACTGTACTGCAATTGGTGTATAAAATTTCCCAGGAAACATATATGAATGCCTGTTCAGTGACATAATTTACCTTAGTTGCTTTCACTGCTTGGAAAACTCTTTATGTCTCCTGTCCCCACATAGTCTGAATTCCACATCCAATGGGATTCTGAAGCAGGAAGACTGGGAGATAATCAATGCTTCTCTGTCTTATATAACATATAGCAAGGAAGCACTGAACATGGCCCCTTGGACACTGCTGGCCAAAAGATTCTTATTACCTGACCTGATTCACATTACTACCTCACACAGCATCCATAAGAAGCCTGATTTTCTGCACAAAAGTTGCTTGCTCACAACTTTTTATTACTGAGCATTTTAGAGTACTGGTCATGCTGTTGTGCCACAGGGGAGTTGCAAAGTCCTTCTAAAATGAAAAGATTTACTTACCTTTTGCAATTTTTTCTTTGTAAAATCTGATGATGCTCTAGAGCTCTTATTCTCCTCTAAGATATTTTCTAACCTCATTATCTACCAGTTTAGCTGTGTTCTGGACAACTGTCAGATGGCTGTGAATGCCGTTGCTAATGAACTGTAAACTATCCAGGGAATAAAATGTTGGCCTCATGTTTAGTGTACAGGTTTTGAGATTTTATATATGGGATAAGAAATGGTGTTATACTCCTTTTATTCATCTTTACAGATGTTAACACTTAAACAAATTATCCATAACATGCCAGAGACAGTTGTTTCTTTAGAATGATATGTTTAAGACAAAGAAGGAAGAAGAAATCATAATTCACAACAGGTGAGCATTCTTTCTGAATACAGCTCATTTAAGGCTATGACTTTGTAAAGCATACTAGTGCACCCAGAAAATAAAGTTCTCCTTGATAACTTGGTCTGCTCCATGAACTACGAGTCATAGGAAAAGCACAGCCTGAGCATAATTCTTCTAGTTTACAGAACCCCATTAGTACTAATATTCTTATAGTGGTATAGCTGAAATGAGTTTTAGTTTCAGCATACCAGAGCAGTTTTATTCAAGGCTGGCACCTTGTCATAACATAAGACTAAAGCAATGCCAAAATATTTGAATGACATTTTAAATGTCCCTTCAAATTCCACCCCAAACAAATCCAAATGGTTTACATGTTGAAAGATATCTTCATGGGAATAGGATTTAAGAAGCTAATAGTCAGTACGACCATGTGTACCTACCCATACCTAACTCCCAAATAAGACAGAACTTTGTTGATCCCATTGCAACACAAATAGATACATACAAGGCTCATGTTATTTTCAGACTACATTAGACAGACAACAGTTGTAAGGTGAATGTTTTCATTATACATGATGTGTCACTTTTATGCTGCCAAATGGGAAGGTATATATTCTTCTTATGGGTACCAAGGATAGAACAGAAAGTAATGGATTTAAATTTCAGCAAAGGAATTTTAAGTTATCCATTACAAAACAAACAAACAAACAAACAATATATATATATATTTACATTGTATAGATGGTTGAAGAGTGGATGTTTCTTCAGGAAAACTGTGGAATCTTTCTTTATAGTGGCCATAAGATTCTGCTACCTAACAACCCATCAAATGTCATTAATATCCTTTCATGCTGTCTTTGGCCAGGGGATTAGATTACTTGACTTTATGTGATTTAATGAGAAACAGCATTTTTTCAATAGTCAAATGTTTTTTGCTAGCACTAAAACAGCATATGTTTATTTGAAAAAATTGCTATCTCATGTAAATCATCAGATTGTCTTGGTAGTAAAGAAAATACTGGTAATAAGTGTAGTTTATATTGCATACCCATGTTAGATTTCTTTCCTGAAAAGCATGGCAAGAAGTGATATATTACATTAATGCATTGTACTGACTTTGAGTTTCTTTCCTGGAAAGCATGGTAGGAAGCAGTACATTACATTAATTGACTTATAACTTCAGGGAAGAATAACTTGCACACAAAATATACATGATATATTTCACTCCAGCATTTATCCTTGAAATGATGGCCTACCAAGCTGATAGCATGGTATAAAATATACCAGGCTATTTACATTCAAATTCAAAGGCAATTTCTAGGCTGTATATGGAGCATGGAAATCACAGATCTTGTTTGAATCCACTGACATTCAATAAATGAATGAGTACTACGCTTCTGAATGTATCATTCTAGTGTGTTTATACATCTGATTTAGAAAAGCTGCCTAGATGTATTCTGCCTGCTAGTTGAAAAGGGAATCTGGAAGACAAGGACAGAGGTAGAAGTTTGCAGTATACAATACTGAAGTTAGATCAGATAAATTTTTAACTGGAGTGTTATCCTGCTATTGACTTAATATTATCGGCAAACCTCTTTATTGGTTCTAACACAGGTCCTAAGGAAATTGAACAATAACAGCGAGAAAAGCATCTGAGAAATCTTCAGGATGACTCAACCTGAATCAAATTACCTAGCATTTACTTAGGTAAGAAGTACTCCCACAGGCAATTATCACAGATTAGCTGATATATGGTGTCTTGTTAAGCCACAGTAATGATCTAGATCTTCCAAGGCCCTAGGCTGTTACTATAGAATTAGTTGTTAACTCACCAGGGCCTTGGGAGTCTTGTACGATAGCACACAATTACATCCATAAGCACAATTATATTTAAAAATCCTTTGTCTCATTAAAACATGTTAAGTGGCTTTGGTAGGCACCAGTCAAGACCTAAAAGTCTGTTGTATACATACTATTACTTTATTAACTGGCATGGCTAACATCCATTAAAGATATTATTTTCTTGTCTGTCTTTCCATGATGTTCATTATTTTCATGGGTGCACTTTTTAGACACTATTTATGCTCTGTAATCTCTTAGTATTGTATGATTATATGTCTTTAAGCCCCAAAGTAGACTACCTTGAACTTACAGTGAGCATATTCAAATTTAGTCACTATGATTCCAGATCCTGATCTTGGCTAATGTCTGTCACAGTAATGGGGAGGGGAGTTTGTTTGCTTGCTCATTTAATTTCTTTAAGAAATCAAATTTCTCTACTTTTTTCATGAAGCTTTTTTCATCCCCTTTTAGACATTTCTGATCTTTCTTTTATTCTGCCACTTCTAAAATACATGCAATGAGAGAAATCAAGCACAAATCTGTGAAAATACATTAAAAT
Organism: Gallus gallus; assembly: GCF_016699485.2. Lineage (NCBI taxonomy): Eukaryota > Metazoa > Chordata > Aves > Galliformes > Phasianidae > Gallus > Gallus gallus. Next base: position 94,860,113 of record NC_052534.1, read on the forward strand.
TTTAACTGAAGTTAGAACATCTTGTGATATGCCGTGTAGAATCTTACACCACACCTCAGCATGACAAAATATGAGTCCAAGTTGTTGTTCTGTCTTGGAGCTCTGTTGTCTCTTTCATTTTCTTTCTTTCTTTCTTTCCTTCTTTCTTTCTTTCTTTCTTTCTTTCTTTCTTTCTTTCTTTCTTTCTTTCTTTCTTTCTTTCTTTCTTTCTTTCTTTCTTTCTTTCTTTCTTTTTCTTTCTTTCTTTCTTTTTTTCTCAGGCAGACAACCATTTTTTATGGGCAAACTTCTTTTTTAAGTCTTATATATTGTGTCTACATGCTTGCCTGTTTACTAGACGATAACAAGAAATGGAGAAGAGGGACCAGTAATGGAAAAGAACGAATGGGAGGGGGAGGATTATTAAACACACTTGAACCTCCAGAGGCAACATATTTCTATCACTACCTCTGGCACCAAAAGGAGTTGGCATAAGAACAACTGCCTCATTTACTCTTCTTTAGTGCAAGGAGACATAGTTACTGGTAAGATTTGTACTACCCAAGCAAATTTTAAAAAAGGATTGTTTCACTAATTGTCATATCTGTACTGAACAGACTTCTTCCTTATGTGCTTTTCAAATTAGCAACATGAAGCATATTAAACTGATTAATTACTATGTGAGTCCAGGATCAAGCTAGTTGAAAACAATTACTTGTATGTCTAAAATTATGGGACATAGAGTAATACTGGTAAAACAAGAAGATATTTGTAATCAGTTAGGAATTCTTATAAAAATTGCAATGAAATCGTTATGAAATCAATTTAAATTAAATTTATTACCACCATCAAGTGTAACATTGCATCTTCATATAATTCTCTTATCTAAGCTTTTTGAGCTAACTAGGAAGGACTCTGGAGTATTCTAGGGCCTAGGACCTCCATAGAAAAGCCAGTGCATAATATGAACAAAATCAGCTTTCACAGACCCAGAACTGTGTGGTGCCAACAGAGGGAAGAAAGTTTGAGAGTGTAGAAATGGAAGCCGTAAGGAGAGGTGAAATAGTATGTTCTTTTAGCAGGAATAGCTCCCATGTCCATGAGGAATTAAGGATCCCAGGGTATGGTTGCAGTGCAAATGCCATCTGTCCTGTGCAGCAGTGATGAAGTTGTTATTCACTTGCAATTTTTTATACACCAGACAGACTCTGGAGTATTGAAATAATTACAATATGTGATCTACGATGCTCAGAACTTTGTGAGAAGATGAAAATAGGAGGAAATATGCTTAGAAAACAGAAGGCCTGAACTCTGGTTATTTTTCCTTTTCTATAGACTCTGTATGATTTACATTCTCTTCCCACAAATACTTGTGCCTTGACATGTCTCTCTCTACAGCATTCCATATTGTTCTATTAACAAAAGTGTATTATGTGCATAAAATTAACTATATATGTATGTTTTTGCATGATTATGAGTGTAATTTCTTTCTGTGCCTCACTGACTGCAGAATAATAGATTTTCCAATGTAAGGGAGGAGATAAGCCCTGTCTTCTTTTTGAGATTGCGCCTCATGTTAGATCAAATTGACAGAACATCTATATGGACCTGCAAGGAGGATATTATGGGACGGGAGGAGTGCATATATCTGTATGTGCTCTGCTGTGGCTACAACTTTCCTATATTTGTAGGAGTTAGAGAAAAACTTGATGTGGAACAAGAGTCAGGACAGTGTGAAATGCCATAGCTCCAGGCTGGGCTGTGAGGACAAAGCTCATTCGCTGTGGAGCAGCAGCAGATCAAAACCAGATTTGTACCAACTCTGACACAACAGTAGAACACTTCATGAGATGTTGAACAATGGATGAGACATGGGTAAACTTGCTTTTTCTCCTTGCAGGCAATCCTACCACTCTTAGAACTTATGGATGGTATTAGTCTTGCCTAGCTTCGCAACTGACAGCATAGATGTCTACAAGTACTCAGCCTAGTTTCTCTTTATGAATCACAGAGAGTACCTTGGGGTGCAGTTGATCTAATTCTAAAGTAGGCATTTAAAATAGGCCAGAAAAATCATGTCTCAGAAGCATAATGTCAACCATTTACTGAATTTGAGTTTGATCTATCATATCTACACTCAGTAGGCTATACAATAATTTGTGCATTTATAAGTGTTTTCATTGCCTCTGTCATCTTGAGGAAGGGTCTTAAAAAGATTTGCAGCCATAAGGAAGAAGAACAGATGGTAGAACAGCTTCACCTGGCAATGAATAACATATACATATGAGGACTACTCCGTACTGATGCCTTTCTCCTGTAAGTAATAGAACAGTTTCTTTACAGGACAGCTTGAAGGACTGCTGAGCCTCCTTCTATTTTCCTGGACACAGTGGCCTGGATCTGAAAAAGAATAGAGAAGTCGAGTTTCCTGGCATGACTAACAATTTTTGCTCATAAAACCAAACAGAAACAAGGAGAAAATAGGTAGGGTAATAAAACAAGGAGAAAATAGGTAGGGTAATAAGAATAGGGTAAAAAAAAAAAAAAAAAAAAAAAAAAAAAAGCTGCTTCTTTTGTTTACTACAGAAAATTATATTGTTCATGTACTTATATGGAAGAAATGAATCTAAAGTTGAGCTGCTACTAATGGAGACAGAAGACAATCAGGAGACTACTTTAGCAGATTAAGAATACCGCTGGAAACTAGAAATGCTGAGAGATGTTCCAGTGAAACAATAAAATCTAGAAATCTAGTGAACAGATACAGTCAAAGTACATTTAGAAGATCGTTCAAAGACAGGTGAAAATTTGGATTAAAAGCAGGTCTCAGAAACTTCTCTATCAAGAAAAAAAAAAAAGAAAAAAAAATATTTATGGGAAAAAATAAAATAGGCTGAAGTAGAGATAGAAAAAACTGATTTTTGCATGGAATTGTCAGAGCTCAATCATCAATTGAAAACAAGACTTAGAGACACATAAAGAGGGCTACATAAAATAAAAGCAAAAAAATCATTTTCAGTATTAACCCTAAACAGTTAAGATCATTTCTATACAAGGTTCTCCAAAGACAGACAGAAGATTTAAATATCCCACCCAGTGCAGTTCTGCTTCATTATGTGACATTCCTTAATGCAGCCACCAGCAGAAATTAGAAATAGCTGAAGTATATTAGCAGATCCTCACTGTAGTCACTTCTACAATTACTTTTTTTTTCTATGCAGCTTACATTCTGTATTTATCATGCAGGACCTCAGCATTTTTTAAACACTAGTGAATTCATAAGATGTACCTGAAGTGCTACTAAGAAAAGCCACGATTTTTGTAAACCAAAAACTCAAGGAGGTCTGTTTGTCTCCTTCAGTTTGACTGGCTGGTTGGTTGATTTGGTTGATTGTGGGAGGGTTGTTTTTTTGGTTTTTTTTAACCCTCGTCACTTCAAAATTCTGTATGAGGTCTCACACGATTGTGTATGTGTGACCTGAGGGGAATACTGCTAGTGCAGCAACATATGTAAGCAATGGGAACCTGGAAGAAAGATTAGGTATACATTCTCATATATGAGGATTAGAATATCCTCATCCAGTGCTGCTGCCTAACATGTTTTGTCATGAAAGTGAAATTCAGACACTTGTGCAGGGGTTTGTTCATCCATCAGCATGTTACAACCACAAGCCTAACTGGTGTGCAACCTTCTTGTCTTTCCTCTAGCTAAAGCAGTCAACACTAGCCCCTCCTGTGGATAATGAAGACTGGAGGAAGCTATTCAATATCAGTCAACTATCCTTTTATAGAGTCAACATGATGATTCCCACTATCCATCTGCCGTGTTCACCTAACGATACACTATCTGCCTTTCTCAAGGTCATAAAACTCAAGAAAGCATTTTAAACTGCTCTGCAAAAAGAAAGTATTCCACCACCCAGGCTTTCTAGATGCAGGTTAGTTTGCTTCTGAGACCACCACAAATGTTCCCTCCCATTCAACTTTACTGAGTGTGTAATATTTATAATCTTAGCACATGTACCTTTGGGAGAAACAATCTCAAGTTTTGCAATCAAGTCATTAGGCTATATATCTGAAGTGTGTGGTGCCTCAGACTGAACCAAATGATAAGGAGTAGAGAGCTGAGAGACAGAAGGTGCAATGACATGTTTGAGCACCAGGGATCTGATGCCTGACAGTGACAATGCAAAGAATTGGAAACAAGTTTCCCTATGGGTCCTGGCATTTTCCAGACATAAAGGTGACACATTTTCAGCCTAGGTTTGGGAGTATGGATTTATATAGTGCAGGCAAACACATCTGCTGCATGTGTAGTCTTCTAGCTTTGGATTAAAAATTAGACAGAGGAGAAGAAAAAAACGAGAAAAAATTTGTTGGCCCCAGGTGATACTTTTAATGAATGTTTATCTTGTCACTGGAGACTAGGGAGAGTTAGAACAGTTCCCAAAGTTGTCCTAAAACCTAACTTCATGCAGGTTTTCTGTATGCAATTTGGGAAAAAAAAAAAAAAAAAAAAAAAAAAAACACTTAAAGAATGTCAATAAGAGCAAAAGATGAAATAAAAGTTTCTTCTTTATCAGACACATGCCAACCAAATGAGGATGAGAATCTGGAATGAGTGCCAAACATTGAAATATGCATGAATGCCATGTGGTCAATGGAATATTCCTCCAGAACAAAGTGCAGAGCTCTGTCAGCAAAGGAACATTGTTTTTCTCTTTGTCCTATGATGAACACAAAAATCTCGCCTAATGTGTGTTGTCCCATTTTGAGATAGGTCTATGTAGTATATATTACACTGAAGAAATACAATTTTCATGCAAATATTAATAACCATAATTAGCTTTAAAGTAAAGGGAACTCAAAATGAGTAGGCATTTCCATTTTCAATGGAAAAAAAAAAAGGCTTTTAATTCGATCTCCCAGTGCTCAGTATGTCTGCAGGGACAATTAAATACACCTCAGTAACTCCCTCCTGCTCTTTAGAAAGTTCTCATTTGTTCCAAGGCATAGAGCTTATACTCTTCTTTTCTCAGTGACTTTCCCTGTCTGGGCTGCAAGCTCCTTGCTGCTTGCTATGAATTTCTCTTTATTGCTTGTCAGAACAGGAAGTTAGGAGCATTCTGCTGAGTTCAGTAACTCCACAGGGAAGGGGCAGTCTCACCTTTTCCACATCAACCACTGATTCTCTTTTTAAACCAACAAAATATATTCCTGATAACAAACTGGTAGAACAAGTATAGCAGGTATTCGTAAAACAACCTTAATAGCTTTAAATCTACAAGAAGAGTGGACAGGATTCTAAAGAAAACATTCACACCAGATCACTTTAATAATTTATACAAACTAAAACACAGTTTGCACTTTGTCCTAGCCCTTTTCTGTCTACCAAATACATGAAGCCAAATGACCTCAGGCTTAAGGAAAGTTCGCACTCATAGCTGAACTTCATGGCTGTGATTAGCAGCCAGACTTTCTGTGTTGGCCCCTCACGGATGATGTGTTGCAAAAGCATCACTGAGATATTGCACCTTCCTCACTTTCTCCAAGTATTTTTGGTTCAGTCTTTATATGTCATCACAGCTGGCCACTTTCCTTATAGTTTCAAAGACAGATATACCTTGGAGACAGATGTACGTTCAGATTGCTTGGCAGCAGAGGGTGTATTTCTGGAGCCAGGAGAACAAGATTAGAAGGTGAGATAAACATATGTTTTTATCTCTCAAATAAAGATTGGCTTCTGTAGTACCTTAACTGTGAAACTTTGGAGCATCCAAAGGGCCTTGGAGCTATGAATTTAGAGCAGAGGGAGCCCATTTTTTCTCAAGTTAAAACATCAGGTGTTTTCTTCAATTTTTAGTACTTGCTACAAATCAAATAGAAATATGAAACTTGTTTTTATCACTTAATACAAAGACCATTTGGGACATATTATGGATGGGAATTTTGATCAATGTTTATTTATTAATAATAGGGAAAGCCATTAGTAGTCATAGAGAGGGTGTTGCAACTGTGTATGAAAGTTCTAGTAAGAGCAGACACATAATACAGGCTTAAGTTCCTCTTTTTTTTTCTTTTCTTTTTTTTCATTCACAAATGTCCTCTGTGACTTTGAAAAGTCAGAGACCGACATTATTTTTCTGCTGATGTCAACATGTAGTTCTCTATTAATTACAACTGAATGAAGAATGAAGCTTTAATCTAGCAATTTTTGTGTCTCTGAGAAAAAGAAAACAGAAGTAGAATAATTAACAAGTTTGCATATGCTACATTGTAAAGTTGAAATAACTACATTTATGTACACTATGCAACTTATATACTGTACCTATTGCATCTATTTCATAGTATAAATATACACACACACTTGTCTTTGTAGTCAAGGTGATGAAACTGCTTTTCTTCATGCAGCTTCATTCTACATTGAAAAGATTATACTGAAAAGACTTAGCACATGTAGGTAACGTATGTATTTTGATTCACTTCTAAGTCTAAATAAAAGTACCATGCTGCATTCTTTTTGTTCAAAACATATTTCCCCCATAAAAAGCATTGCCTTTGCTCCTGTTTGGGATCAAATGAGCTTTTGAAGCCCCAAAGGCAACTTTGAAAAGAAATTTAAAAGGATTTTTATACTGTATAGTATTCCAATATTGTTAAAGTATCTGTGACTGTATTACTAGCACTAAAATAGAAGGTAATGCCATGAAATTCAATATAGCATAAGTTAGCTCAGTGCTAATTAAAAATGCTTTATGTTCAATCTGCAGATAAATAAAGCAGTAAGGAGTTAGAATTCTTTTAGGTCCCAAACCATCAATGTACTTAAGCACTTTCAGCATTAATCATATGAGTGTTTTGATTGATTTCCATTGAACTATTCTAAATCTGAAGTACTTTGCGAATGAAAGAGTATTTTGCTTTGCAGGAACATATAGAACTATAAAGATTTCTGCCTAGCGCAGGAACAGAAGAGAGAGTCAGACAAAAGGACAATGGACAAGCAATGTCATTTCAGATAGCTATCACACAAATATCCGTATATCCTTCACTTAAAGCCTACAAAGCAGTTTTAATTCAGTGCAGCAAATAGATACAAAGAAAAAGATAGATCTGTCCCTCTTGATGTTAGTCTTACACGACACAGGTTACTAGAATAACTAAGTGGATATTATTCAAAACATGAAATGGCACAGTAGCTCACAGTCCTCCAACACTTAATTATTTAGCTGCCAGTCTGGTGAGAATATTTTTTAAAAACTCCCCTGAGAAATATTACCTACAAAATTAAGAAATTTTAAATGACATATTAGTTCCTATGGATTTCCCTCCTACACTTGCAAGAGAAAGAAGTGCACAGTGCTTTTATGTTATAGGTTGGCCAGTAATGGGTTTGTGGAGAGAAGTGCTGTAAGAGAATCAGGTAAAGTTCAGGTAAGTCACGTAAGTCAGGTAAAGAAAATCAGGATTTTGGAAGTTACAGTGTAGTATAAAATAAATCCAGATGAAGTAATCTAATATGTTGAACTAAAAGCTAAACTTGCAGTTATACTAAAAGAAGGAGCATTAGAATGTCTAATATCCTCTCTCCAGCACTGGTCCAAAGTATACGCCCATAGAAGAGGGTAGGAACACAGGAATCATGCAGTGATATTTTTTCTAACATCATCCAACAAATTTGTCAGTTGGGTACTTTGGATTTTTGAATAACATTGGAAGATTTTCTTTTTTATGAATGTGCACAGTCTCTCCATGAATTAGAGTAGATTCATACTTTCCACATCATCTCACACTGAGTTATGTACATGGATGAAGAATATTCTTTTTGTTTTGTCTGAACCTGTCTTTTGCAAATGTATTTTGATGCGGCCTAGTCTTTGAGTTGGAAAAGAAATTAAATTACAGGCCTCTATTCACACTCCCTGACCCAGCTTTTAAAATCTCTGCTTTATCTTCATTTAATTATCTTTCTTTCCAAGGTGATGAGATTTTATATTTTTTCCTTCCTTGAAAATTTCCCAAGAACTCTGATTAGCCAAGGCACTCTCCTTACAGTCTTTTCCAGTTTTATGATATTCTTTTTGAGATGGTGTATGAATCCTTCCCTGTTTTTTGGCTCAAAGCTTGCTTTCTGAGGCATTTCTTGTGGTAAGACTGACTTAGACGAGAGATGGGTGTTGCCATGTGGCAATCAACATCACTGTGTGGACAATTTTACATTTGAAAGCACCTTCCTCCAGAGCTGCTTGCCTCCGGAAGAGAGTGCTCAGGAGTGGTTACTGGTGGAAGGTCTGGCCTGTGACTAAATAGCCCCAGCTTGGTGTGGGAAAATGGGGGATGATACCATGGTGCCCTGTGAAAAACAGGACGCAGATGGGCATCTCTGCTCCCTCTTATCTGCTGGCAAGGCCCAGAAGATGGTAACAAAGCAGTTTCTGCTGAGATCCCAGAGCCAGTAGCTGCCACTCCAAGGAGATCTGACTCAACCACTTTGGATTCGAGCTGTCACTCAAAAGAGAGCTGATTCGACTACTTTGGACTTATAAATAAGTTTGTACTACCATCGTAATCGTTGTCGTCACCGTGGACACTGTTGTCAACAGAACAACGCCTGAGGACCCACCACTACTGAAGATCAATGACTGAACGATGAACAATGTTGCACCATGGTGGTGACTATCTCCCTCTTGCTTCCTATAAAGACTCCTTGCTTCTATTTCCTATCTTTTCTATTGCCCTTCTCCCCTTCTCCATCTCCCTGAACGACTAGGATTTGTAATAAACTGGTCGGACCAACATTTGAACTGTTGTTTCTTAATCTCACACTGGGTATACATATATCAAAGAACTTCCCCTCCCTCCGATAAAGTGGAGCAAGACAGATGGGGGAACCAATATTGCATATTGCACCACCAATAAAGGTATGCTGTAGGTATGTATATTGGCATAATGATATTTTTGTTTTTGTTGAATGGTCAACTACAAATTCATAACATTTAATTTGCCTTTTGGATTGCTGTTAGTCCCAAGCCTGATGTTTTTATGTATGTGTTATTATCTCCTTATTTTATTACTAAGCAGTAATGTTTAGATGCATTCTCACTGTTCTACATGCACAGTTATAATGATGTCTTCTTATCTGTGTCCTTCGACATTAATTTATGAGAAATATTACAAAATTAGAGGAGTGTCTGTGAAAGATGTTGTGACGGATGTTTATAAATTTGTGTTGGAAAAGAAATCAACTTTGATCTGGGCCGTGCAGTCCTTGCAGCAACTCTGCTCAGTGTTTGCCACAAATGATCTAATGTCCTAGGATTTAGAAACATATACAAACATATACAAACCTACACAAAATATTACATGATGATTTGATTCTTGAAGCAGTAGAGTGTGCCTTACGGCTCTGCAGAATAAAGGATTTAAAAGTTAAGGTTCAGCCTGAAGCATTCTTGTCCTTGATAGAACAGCAGGAGGTAAGGACTGCAGGCAAAATTGTCATAGCCTGAAGCCAACCCAGCTGCAACAGGAGAAGAAAGCAAGAGCCAGACAACCCGACAGAATCATATGCCAGCAGCAGGACAGCAGTATGAAAAGCTGATCTCAGCCAAAGCTGGAGCTACTATATTACCAGCAATTGGAATTTGGAGTTATGATAATGCATTGTTTCATTTATGAAGAAGAGATGACATAACCATGAACCATACATTAAGCTCACTAGCACTGAGCACTGAAAAGAATTACAAGAATCACTTCCCAAAAATTCTGAATGAGAAACATAATTAGACTTAGAAATAACAGTGACAACAGTAAGCTATGTTACAAGAACATGACTAAGTTTTAAATTCAAGCAATCCAAAGTTTGGATCAAAAGCACTCAGACTTTTGGCCAGCTTTTTTCTAATCCTTTGTGTGCATGTGTTACAAGATGATCATCAATTGAGCACTCCCTATTCCTGACTGGGAATTCTTTTTCACTCAAATGCACAAAATGGATGATGTTCACTTAACAAACCTTCAGAATTGTCTAATTTTACTAAGAAGTGCTTTTCCTGATCTCATACTTCTGTTCTTTCAGATAACCTAATTGGCCTGGCAAAGCTTTGTAAAAAGTCAGATGGAAATGAAAACAGAAACAACAAACTGAAATACAGCAGCCATTGGCAAATTCTATGATTCTGTGATTCTAAGTATCCAGGTTGGAAGACACAGTTTAAATGGTTGAAGTTTTATAAACTGTCAATGGTTTAAGGGCTGGTCCGGCCCGTTTCCGCGACTAGTGAGGCGGAGGGATTTCGCAAAATCTGCGCCTCCAGGAAGGGAAACAGGGGACCCCAAAATAATTAAAAACAGCAGCAATGATCTGAGGAGAAACAAACTAATTTACTAAATATAGTATCGGAATGTAAGATAACACACTATAATGCAATATAAATCAACAATAATTGAGAGAAAGATTGTCCGAGAGCCAAAGGCCTTACGCTAATACTGAAGCCTTGCGTGCAGTCGGGTGCAGCAGTAGCGAGCCGATCCAACAGGGAACATGGCGAGACGAGAAGAGGGGCAAGTCAGATGACCTGCGCCCTTATATCTGTTCCCTTGAGCAGGAATGACAACAGTACTCGAAAAGGCTCTTGGGGAACGTAGTTCTTCTCTTCCAGACAGGTACCCAGAACTAAAGCATTTGCTCCTTAACTCCCAGTACACTGCATGATGTTGTGATGTGGAATACTGATAACCAAAAATCATAAAACCATGACATAAACTTATGAATAATTTTTAAAAGTCTCTTATAAGGGCAACAACAAACAGTCCAACTAAACTAAATGGTAATTTTAAAAAGTTTCTTATAAGGTGTGATTGAATTTAAGTAGTAGGTAATGCTAGCAGCCACATCTAAAACAAACTGCAGCCTTCAACTCCAAATATATTTTTTTATCATGGACTATCTGCTAAGTTTAAAGACAGTATATAACTCATATTCTACTTTAATTTCATTCATATCATTTTATAGAAACAATATTTACAACATATTATAGAAATATAATCATTGGTTTTGTAAGGATATGTGTGCCACCCAAGGAAATGTGTCTATCAGATTGATGTGGATTCCCAGATTTAGAGAGTGGTCTACCACTGAACAGATCTAGATCGTTTCTCAAGAGATATTCTCTTGTATTTGAGTTTGTAATGTCTTAATCTGTCTGAGACATTTTACATGTGGCATCTGCCTTTCTTAACCACTAATCAAGACTGCTAAACGTATGAAATTTTCTCCAGGAATTGAAGAAGTGCAAGTTTTTTTTTCTGTCTTTCCTTTGGAAGCTGATCTGGATGTATAGAGAACAAGCCCTGTAACAGCTAAGTAGAATTGTATTATTAGCTTTGATACTGCATTCATACTGTCTTCCAGAATAGTAAGTATTTTAAAATATTTCTTCATGTTTTCTTCTGTATTTTCCTACATGCAGGGTCAGAAGATTTAAGAGAGCAGGGGCAAAATGCTACATGACCTAAAGTGAACAGTGCGCCTGAAAAAGTAAAACAACACCAACAACACAATCTCATGAAAGCCGTTATGTCTCAGAGGATGTGTCCCTTTCTGGAGCTTTATATCATGCACACAACCTTTTTGCATATTCAGGAGAAAGACATACTGATAGACAACAATCAAAATGTTGTCTGGCATTAAAAATAGACAGGAGATCTCCCTAGGGAAAAAACATGACGCCAGATTTTCACCAGGGGACACTTTTCTCAACACTGCTAGAGCACATTGTTATTAGTCCCATAGGGAGAGGATTAGCTCATCTACCATCCATCATGTCTATGCTGCTCATTTAGACCTCTTCTCTAAGCAATGGTGAAAGATAAATGGATTAAACCCCTTTCTGCAGTGACTGCTTACCCAGTGACTACAGAGGCATGACCTGGACAAGTGGCTTAGCCTAGGCATCTAATTTTGGGGAGAAAAATTAAAATGAGCTTATTGCTATTACTAACAATTTAGAGAAACCCATCTGGAACCATAGGCCTAAAATTTTTCTTTCCCCACCCTTGGAAAAGTGTCAGTTCCTGTCTCCTCTACATAGATGACCTGCTTTGTATTTATTATTATTATTATTATTATTATTATTATTATTATTATTTAACATACTTCACTTACTTCCAAAACCATAACAGAAAAAAAAAAAAAACCTTGTTGCACTTACAACTAGAAATCTTTAATAGGTTGAAACTAAAAAGAAGTTTTCCTAGAAAATTTCTTTTTGAACATAAACACCTAAGAATAGTCCTGTCTTTAGAAATACATGTTCTGATAGCAACAGAACCATTAAACCATTGTTTCCCTTGTTTCCTTGTTCTGGAAACCTCTGCACTCTCCATGACAGGAGTAGTTCCTTCTAAGGCTTACTGTGATAAATGCAGAGTGTCCAGGATTACAGGTGTTGTGAAGCGTGCCCTGAGCTACATCCATAGTCACCAGTCATCCAACTCGTGTGTTGCTGGGCTCTCAGGCCAACAGCTAAGTGACAATTGCATTTTACTTGTCTTTCCCTAAATGGGAAGGAACAATTTCTTCATCTTTTTTATGCATCTAGGTAACTAGGAGTTGAATTACCTCTCAGATGTTTGTGTCTTTTCCAAGGCTGCTTGAGAAGAGCTGTTACACTGCATCAGACACTAACAGATGACTCAGTCTTCATGATGGTCTTCTTGACTGCCTTCAGAATAAACTGTCTTATGAATAAACTATCATCATAAGTACGATGTGGTGTCACTGCTGGGAAATGAAAAATGGTCAACAGAGAACAAAGACAGTAAATCTTTGAAGCACTGTACTGTTAGCAAAAGATTCTCTATTTCTTATAAATTGCTCAGAACTGTGAAACTGTAAGTGCTCCTCAAACCTGAGAAAACAAAACGGGTAGCAGAAATTTCAGTGAAATTCTGCCTTCAGCCAGAAATCGCAACAGGTCTGCTCCCTGCCTAACAAAATCTGCCCCTAATGTGACACATTAATATTATGTATAAATCTGCAAGGAGTGTTCTCTCTAATAATTCATCTTCTCTAGCAAACTTTCGTATCGGAGCTTTCATTCAGTACTGATGGAAGTGAACATACATGCTGTCTGAACATGAGCCAGCAGCGTGCCCAGGTGGCCAAGAAAGACAAAAGCATCCTGGCCTGTATCAGAAACAGTGTTGCCACCAGGAGCAGGGAGGTGATTGTTCCCCTGTACTCAGCTTCAGTGAGGTCGCACCTCAAATACTGTGTTCAGTTTGGAGCCCCTCTATACTAGAAAGATATTGAGGCCCTGGAGCATTTCCAGAGAAGGTCAATGAAGCTGTGAAGGGACTGGAACACAATTCTTATGTCTGGAGAAGAGGATGTCCAGAGGAGACCTTATCACTCTCTACAGCTGACTGAAAGGAGGTTGTGGAGAGGTATGGGTCAACCTCTTATGTGTAACTAGCAATAGGACAAGAGGGAATGGCCTTAAGTCATGCTGGGAGAGGTTCAGGCAGAATATTAGGAAAAAAATTACTCTCTGGAAGAGTGGTGAGGCACTGGCACAGGCTGCCCAGGGAGGTGGAATCACCATCCCTGAAGGTGTTCAGGAAACATGGAGATGTGGCACTGAGGGACCTGGTTTAGTTGTCATGGCAGTGATGGATTGATGGTTGGACTGGATGATCTTAGAGATTTTTTCCAACCTTAATGATTCTATGATTCTATTTTTTGATGAAATTAAAAACAAAAGTGTTAAAAAAATCATATACTATTACTCTATGGAAAACTCTAACTAAGAACTCTTCCTTTTTTCTTCCTGGATTTCTAATTAGTCTCTGGGATATCTGAGAATGCTGTATAAAGTATTTGTTGATGCCCATAAACATTATGAGAGTTTGTTTCATCTCTGATCCATACTGGCATATCATAAATATCCATATAAATATATGGAAGATGATTTCTTTTAGTTAAGACTGTAATAATAATTTTAACATATATTCTCATGATCTTATAGCAATAGAAATTATTCCCATAAAAGTAGTGCATTATTTTTTATGTTTCTTTTAGATTCTCTATTCTCCAATTCCACCTTTCTTCATAAAGGAAAACCTTGCCATCGTGCATGAAATTGATGGCCTTTTTGAAGACTTTGTTAAAAACTTCCTTATCCCCAGCTTACTTACTATGCTTTTTAATGTGATAATACAAGAAAATAGAAAATACAGGTGATGAGAAGAACTTCAGAACTGTTGGCAGCGTTACACATCAGATGACTGAACATGGGAAGAATTATGAAACACTATGAAAGTATCTTTGTGAAACACAGAACACTCTCTGCTGATATTTCATTTAATTCCAAACAATTTAAAAAACCTTTTTGCCAGAATAATACTTGAAATTAATTCCATAATGATAAACTTTAGAAAACTCTTCTAGTTTTTGAAGAGATTTCCTTTCCTCACCATAATAAAGAATTTATGTAAAAAATAAGCATTCTATTTCCAGCTCTTGTTCTAGCTCCCATCACGAGAAAAGCTTTTTTTTAAATCAAAATTCCTTTGAAGACTGGATAAGATATAGCCAAGATGTATCATACTACTGCCTTCATGCAATGACATGCTGTAAAATTATACGCAGTTATGGAGTAATGAAAGTCACACTCTTGCTTCTATTGCCTCAGTTTTCCAACATAAATTGTTTTTTAATGCACTATTAAAGAGCGTGCTTATTTTTAAATGGTAAACCAGACTTTTCTACTTACAACAGGAATTGTTTTAAACTAACACTAGAAAAAAAAAAATGCTGAAGATGTGCTTCTCTAAGCTATTGTTTGGGATATAAGGACAATGAATAGACCTGCGTTCCTGGCACTGTTCACTCATCTTTTTGCTCAGTCCACCAGTATTTTTGACAGTTTGTCTTTCCATATTAGACAGATTAGAAGGCGCATTCAACTGCAATGTTAAGCAATAATTAAGATGCACCTTGTCTGAACACTTCTAAAATAAGCTCATAATTGGGTAAAACATTTTGATGTGTAGAAGGAACGCAGTGACCATTCCTTCCAGACACTGCTGTTCTAGGCTTGAATGTAAATGAGATTCTGCATTAGGAAAGACAATCTGTCTGTGGGAAACTTGTCTGCTTAAAAAGGCCTTTGAAAAAGAAAGGACTTGTTAATGCACTGGGTGGTTGGCATGTCTATCAGCTCCAGAGGTATATTTGATATCTTACTGTATGCCAGAGCCAGCAGAAGTTCTCAGTGCCTAGCCCCTTTTGTCTCAGGACATAGTATGAGCCAGGTCAGTGTGACATTGCTCCACAGGGGAAATAACGGAAAGCTTTGCTTGGGTTTTGCTGAATTTAAGTTTGCTTCTTGACAGTACTACAGAGGGTAGTACTTGAAGTGTTCTTTAACCTTACTTCACAGGTTAAGTTTTCAACAATGTATTGAGCACTGGAACAGGCTGCCTGGAGAGGTTGTGGAGTCTCCTTCTTTGGAGATACACAAGACCCATCTGGACATCTACTTGTGCAACCTACCGTGGTGAACTTGCTTTAGCTGATGTCTGAACTCAATGATCTCTAGAGGTCCCATCCAGTGTCTACAATTCTGTGATTCCATAAAGCACTGACTGTAGTAAATGGCTATAGAAATAAACACCAAGTGTGTGAAATATTGTAGGAGTTTCAAAAACTGAAAGAAGACATCAGGTTCTTAAAGCTGCTTATGCACTATGTACAAAACTGGACTCAGGTGAAACGTTGCATTAAAACTTTAATGTTCTCCTTTGAAGCAAAAGCAATAGGGAATTTTTGTTGAAAAAGCCAGGATGATCAGTGTCATTAACTGTGATCTCCTTGGTAGGTATATTCAGGTTACTGCTGATAAATTATTATTATTTTTTAATGTATTTTTGGCTTTCTACTCCTGTAATAAATTGAAAGTCATCTCAGAAATACCAGATTACCATAATAAGTAATTTAATTTACCTAACAATTTTTCAAAGATTTTAGAATATTTATCCTAAATACTTTCCAAAAAGCTTTTAGTTATAAACTATACAAATCTATTCTTCATTGTTATAAACATTAAACAACTTTGCCTAGCTACCAGCTGCTACTCGGCACAGCTGTCAATATGGCCAACAGCCTTATTCAAGACCATTAAAGCAAAAGAGCACCTATTTTCTGCTATGAGCTACCACCTTTCACCCAAGATGATGCACAAAATGGACGTGGAGTACCATTTACTGGATTAATATTATCCAGTGTTTACAGCTAATGGATTTGTGTTACTGCTTCATTTTACAAGGCCTCTTTTCGTCTTTTAATTTATCCTCAGGTCTGCTGCTTTATTTTTGTTCCATCATCCACATAAAAGCCATTATCTTTCCATTAGCAAACCCGTTAAATAACTCTTCATATGCTCTTTGATCTGTCCAGCAGCCGTTTGCATTCTTTGCAGTGAGTTTTTCAATTACACTCAAGAATTTTAAAATGTGAGTTTGCTGAGAGCTACTTCACACGCTGTGGTACATTTAATTAACATAGGATCGAGGAAAGATTTGCAACCATGTTTCTGCTCTTTGCTGCCATAACAACTCCTGGTTTCCTTCTCTTTTATGCAAATTAGGTCACAGACATTTATATCATTGAAAATGGTTTAAAACTTTTTTATGTAATAGAGGATCAAATATATTTATTGAAATCTGTAGGGGAAGAAAAAGTGCTTTATTTTTGCATTTGGTGATTTATCTGAAAATTTGTAAGGTTCTTCAGATACTGTATGTTGAAAGTACCTTCTGAATGAGTCTGTGTTCATTTAATTTCACATGTAATCTTTTTTTTATTTATTCCTCTATTTTAAATATTATTCCTGCTAGTAATTGTGGAATGTAATACTTTTCTTAAGGTATATCTAATTTGTTTCCAGTGTGTGACCACAGATTTGCTTAACCTTGTCCAAAAATGATACAGAAAATAATCTTTAATCATCAAGAGCAACACGTTAGTTCATTAACATTAAAAATATGAGTATTGCCTCAGTACGGAAGTGACCCCTTGGTGATGAGAAGCCGGAGAAAAATATCATTTTTCTTTTCTATGACTCATCTCAAATGTCAAAGCACTTTCTTTTTCACTGTAATCCTCAACAGATCACTCAATAAATATGTGTCTTGCACAGAGATATGGTGACACAAAAATGAGTGCAACAGAGGATAACTGCTTGTTCTTCACGACCTCATCACAGGGGAATGCTCAGTGGAATCATATTCTTGTTCTCCAAGGAAAATTCTTCTTTCTAGTAAGACCAAATAACACATTTCTAGTAACAAAGCTTATTTGGAGTCCTAATATCAAGAAGCAGAAATATGCCCTTTGTGAGTCCAAGATGCTGAACAATTTATTTAGGCTCTTTCTGTAACTGAAAAGCATCCGTGATGCTTTGAAAGCCACTGGCTTTCAAAGAGAATGTCTCAAGAAGATGGTTCTGACCTTCAGATTATTGTTCTCCACTAGTCTTGTCATGATCGTTCTTTTAACTGAAAATAGTGACAGAAGTAGCACTTTCATTCATTATTCTCAACAGGAACATTACCTTCTCCTGTTTTTCTACAAGGAATCCTAGAGGCAGCAGAAGAAAGAGGAAAGGAAGTTGTAGATAGTAGTTAGTTCACAATCAGGTATAGATGAAGAAGGATTACAATGCATGCAAAAAGTTCAAAATCATTGCAGAAGGACAAGAAGGCAAGCTGGATCACACGAGGCAGTTCAGTAGAGCATTGAGGATTGCAATAGACTGTTAGGGTGCAAAGCGCTGTTGAGTGTGATCTTCAGGCTGCTATTACTTTTATATAGTACTATTACACTTGTCCTTTCAGACCATTTATCCATAATGCTGTAAATTTCAAGATGCTTTACTGAGAAGAGGCATGATAATTTTCTACTAAATCCATTATGGATTTATTTTTCAAAAGACTTTCCCTTATTTTGTTATAATGGATTTTAATTTAAGTGTATACTGATTTTTGGTGTGACTATTTCTCATGTGATCCACTGCTACTCGGCTTTCTTGTGAAGAGATGCAAATGAAATGTTTGTTGAAGTCTTCAGGCTGATGTGTGGATTATTCTCTGTAGATGTATCCAAGCACTTCTCTTAATAGCTTCTCTGCTCTGGGCATGATTAGTACTAAAGTCAGTTTCAGAACAGAGAATAATATTTTATCACTGACATTTCGACCAAAAAATACCACAGTCCAATACTCATCTCAACACTACCTATAGCTGCAAATAGGTGAATTTCTATATTAAAACAGTCCCATTACGCTTGATTATATGTCCTTGAAGGCATTAGCTTTCTGGATACACTGTTTCTAAAAGAAACTTCATTTTGCTGCTGCTTAACAAGCAGAAGTCTTGTCAGTCATGTTCAGTGAACTACTGAATTGTTCAGAAATGTGGATAGTATCTTACATGACATTAACCACCCCAGATACAAATCAACAGAGTTCTCTGTAATTGATACTAGGAGTGCAGGCCACTAAGATGGAACAATGTGACACTTGAAGAATAACCACTTTGAACTTTCGAGTGACCTTTTCTGCCTCAGGGATGATTGCTTTTCTAAGATAAAGGTGCAAAAAATTGTTTATGAACTAAATGGACCATAACCTCTCTGCCATTCCATTTTGCCATTAGTTCAATTTACCAAAGGAATTACAGGACTGTGATGTGAGTCATGTGGGAGCTACTGATACACAACTTGATTTTTAAGGAAGTATTTACTGCCAAGTAAAAATTCCCAGTATCAACTAAAGAACACAAGTCTTTGGATTTGCTCCATTATCATGCAGTCTTTTACAGCAGTTTCCCCTGTTCTGAAAGCAAAGCAAAATTAATCACTTCCTTTTTCTTGTCTTTTCAGTACCTTCAAAACCCTAAGGCCCTTTGAAAAGCCTGCATATTCTGGGTACCATCTCAACAGAAGTGTTTAAAAGTGTCTTTTTTTCCCCCTCTCATAAAATCCTTGCATTCTTACACAGTGTTAATATGTTTTCTTTGAGCTCTGCAAGAGTTGTATCAAAACTCTCCATTGGAGGGTGTCAATGAAGTTCAATGAAGTTTTAGCTATAGGATTTTTGATGTCTGCTATTATTTCACAAGAGTTCTCTCCAAGGTATTTAAGAATGTTTTAGGTTATTCTTTTGGTGTTGTAGTTTGTATTTAATATGAAATGGCTGAATTAGGGTGTTTCCTCCCTAGCCATTGATTTTTTTTTTTTTTAAGAATTACTTCCAGTACAAGATACAACATTATATAGTTGGCTTGTTTTGTTTTGTTTTGTTTTGTTTTCCTTTTATCTGAAATATTTACATTTACCTTTTAAAATAGATGTACTGTCTGTACTGCAGGGAATTGTTTATATTACTGAAATTTTGAGAGGGAAAGTGTATTAGCAATCAGTAGACAAGATAAAAATGAAAACCTGCTGTGATCATTTCAAACCCATTCTAAAGTACATGTTAACTTAATTCTGATTGACAGTAAAATTTTACTATTCTGTCCTCTTGGCACCAGGCAGAGGCAGGTTTTAATTGCTTGCAAAATAACAGACAACCTTCTTTGATGCCCACCCTTCTTTCAAATATTTTTGGATTTGTTTCAAAAATAAGATTTAAGGCCCACCCCCTCTGTATGTTTTCTTTCTGAAAGTAGTTTGGCCTCTAGTTTCTGCACTGAGTGCTGGATTATCAAAATGTTTACTAACAACTGCCTCAGAAAGTTTTCAGAAATGTATTGATTATTCAGGTTAAGTACTACTTTGATGGCTATTTGCATCATCTATCTCTGGGATTATGAAATCTCATAATGGCTATGTTTATAATTTATACTGGAATCTCCATAAAAGTGTCTTTCCCTAGAAATAACTGTAGCTCATCAAGAGGGAATAATAAGAGGCATTTCCATTCAGATATCCTTGCAACAGACTTATTTGTCAATTCATGGTCATTCAGATTTCTCACTAAAAAATACACACATATCTTTATAGTTATTTAGTGAGCTCAGTGTGATGCTCTCAGCTTTGTGTGAGAATGATTGACAAGTAAAATGAAAAGGCAGAATATGGGCTTGGAATACATTTTTGCTCTGGAAGTAAAAACTTGGCAAGTTTCTATTATATGTGGAACAATTGAAAAGAAGATAAACATTTATATTAATGTTTGAAACAGAAAGAAAGAAAGAAAGTAAAAGAAAGAAAGAAAGAAAGAAAGAAAGAAAGAAAGAAAGAAAGAAAGAAAGAAAGAAAGAAAGAAAGAAAGAAAGAAAGAAAGAAAGAAAGAAAGAAAGAAAGAAAGAAAGAAAGAAAGAAAGAAAGAAAATTTAATGAAAATTTAATGAAAATGAAGACATATACAAGTCAAGAGAAGATGGGATTTCTTGTATGTCAAGCCTCAGGAATGAGGTTTCCAAGTCCTTATCATCAGATGATCAGGTGGAATGAGCAGAGTTTTTGTAACATTAAGCAAGAAATAAAGTCAGTCAGTGCTGGACATAACAGAGAAGGTGAAGTCCTCTGCTTTAATGGAGCTGTACTGCTCCTTCTCCAAGTATTTTACTGCTTGTGTTTTGATGCTCTATCGTAATGTTTCAAAATGAGATGTGGGGACTTGATATTTTCTCTATAGGAGGGAAACTTAATTCTGCACATGATATAACATATGATAGACTTAGAGATCTAGTATCCATGGTAGCTAAATAGCCTTTCTACCCAAGGATGTCATTCTTATATCTACAGCCCTCAGGATAACTTCATCAGTTTGTTATAGACAGTTTTTGTTGGAGGCAGAATGATTGTCCATGTTTATTCTAAAAAATATCTCTGGTATATGGCCGGTTGCAAGACAGTATTCTTTCAGTGTTAACAAGCCCCTGAAGTAAAGCTGTGTGAGATTAAGCGAGTGCCTCGCTGTCTCTTTCCATCTACCCCATCTGGGTCTACTGCAGATATTGAGTGCATAATTCCTGAGCCAAATTGCCAGGCAACATCAGATAAGCCAAAACATGCAGTAATTAAATGAGCTGGTTTCTTGTAACCAAAACTGTTGAAGTTATGTATTATAATTTCCCACTGAAACACCAGAAAACCACGAGGACAATGGTCAAAGTACTCTCTGGGGTTGCCCACATTACAAGAGTAGAGTAGTATACGTGATTTCTATGTGCTTTTCTCACAGTCCTGATTTATCTTGGGCTTCCATTTTATAAATAATATGTTCAGGTTGTTTGCTGAGGAACAAGACTGAAGAATCCTCAGCTTCTTTACCTGTCTTAGCTACACCACATGAAACAAAACTCAACCAATACTGTAGATAAAGATAAGAAACTGCAAACGAGTGAATTCAAATGTGTATAAAGAATAGTGTTTCTTTTAGGATCACCTAGAGACTTTCATTCATTATATAACTGAAAATAAGTGACTGTGTAAAACTGGTGACAAAAGAAGGATAACTGAACAAAAGCAAAGCGAAGTGTCCAGCCAAATACTGTGATATACTGATTCATAAGTCCCTTTGACAGACTGAAAGTATAATTTCATTATTTAATTTATCATGTACTAAGAAGAATCCTGATAAACCATCATTTTCAGTCTCCCTCATCTTCCCTTTCAAGAACTCCTGTATTTACTCATCCTCATAAAAAAAGCGGTCCAGAGAACTTAAATAGCAGAGAAGTGATATGTAGAAAAGACATTTTTTCTTGGCTAAGTGTCTTGTAATAAAAGTATCATAAAAATGCCTTTAATTGCACGAAGGAGAGTTAAAATACTGCGTCTAGTTGCTGATGGAGGTGGTGAGTCGTATCGGAAGCAGACAAAACTACACCCTAGTTTCCTGTATTTTTGTGTAATCTGCAGTACACAGTATCATGCATCGAATTAACATCTATTAATTGCTTTAGAACTGGAAATACTTTTTAAAAAATCTCTTTGCTTTCTGATGTGATAATAGATATTTTGGCTACATGGTTATATTCTGAGATGGTTATAATGTGGCTCATTATCATCTCAGATTCCTTTGAAAACCAAGTCACAGAGTATTCAGCTCACTGCAAGACACTGGGAAAAGGGAATGTTCAGAAGCAGAAATGGTTTCTATGATGTTGAACAATTTTGTATAATGTTTATACTTTCCTGCTTTAGCACATTTATAGAGATGTTTTTAGTCTTCACATTTGAAAAAGAGCTGTTGCTCTAATAATCTTGTTCCTGTTTTTCACAGCAAGCCTACTCAGTCCCTCCTGCTGTCTGCAAAGAGTTACCAAACCGGACATATTACATTGTTCCCCTATGCAAAATGACATGCAATCCGTAAAAACTCCTTTTGTTTATACTGTTAATAGCAGATGTTGCTCTGCGACATCACACATGCTGTTTAATATTATCAAAACAATTATTCATTTATTCATATTTGTGCAGTGTGTGCAAGCTGGCATTACAGATCTTGCAAACATGGCCTTCATGAATGCATAAACAGAACTGCATGTCATATATAATAAATCACCCCCCACTTCCATCACCATTTTTAATCCCATATCTAAAATTTTGCTGATAACTCCATTGCTTACAGTTTGGCAAGGGGGTGACAGACACAATTTTAAGTGCACGGAAAACCACTAAATTAGTGGGGGGCCCTTTCCTATAGGGAGCTGTTGTGTGTGCAAAAAGAGGGGAAGTGAGATTTATTTTGTCAGGGTCCAGTGACCAGCACGCCAGTGTTTATGCTTGTTCCTTTTATTTCCTCCATCTTCCTCCAAAAAAAATACAAGGAAGAAGAAGAGTTCAAGAGTTGGTTTGATTCCTTTGATTGAATTAACAAGGGTTCATTTTAATTGAATTAACTAGTGGGATAACAGCATGACTGAATTTTAAAGTATAATTAAAGGATTCATCTTCTACTTAATGACAATGGGATAGAAAATTACCTCAGAACAGACGCTACACATTTGTCTGTTTTCCCATTATAGATGTGCGTTTTCAGGTAACGTGGTCATTAAATGTTCTTCAATATGTGACATGAGGTTTTGAACAAAAAATTCTCAGTTTAAAGCAAATCAATTTATGCCCTTGTGGCCTTAAACTATCAGCAGTATTTATGATGACATGTCATTGCTTGTTCTAGTAAGAACATAGGAACACTTTGCTTTTTTAAAAAAATAACTATTACGATTATATCTTCTTAAATAAAAGCAGTCTCTTTTTTCTTGTGCAAATGAATGAAAACTTTCTTAAATAGTGTGTTTATGCTCCTGATGTTTGTTTTCTAAATAATTTTAACATTTTCTTCATTTATGAGGCAAAAATCACATTTTCATACTAATGAGATAAAATAAATTTTTCAATTCTCTCTTTTCTCAGCATCAACTTCTTCGGAAAAATAAACTATTATCCTTACAGGCTTATAGTTAAGCATAACTTAAAGATAGAAATTTATCCTTGTAGTAACTGGCTTGAAGTGAAGGGAAATTTTTTTCTATGGGCTTGAAAGTAATAGCTTTTCCTTGAAGAACTATACTCAGAAAATAATTATTATGTGCTTGATACTATCTTGTAGACCCGGAATCTGGTAGTCAGTAGGTTTATCATTAACTGTCATAGTTGGATGACCTAGTGCAAGAAAGGTGGAGGTGACTAAGGGGAGGACTGAACAATTCTTATCTTCTCATTTCTTCATTTGGATTTTGTTTTACAAAACCAGAGTATTTTTGTGTCCAGATATGTTGTCGAAGTTACTGCTTTGACTTTATTTTGATTTGCTGTCATTTTCTTTTGTTTTCCTTATGAACATTTTTTTCTTTACTGGGTTTTGTTCACTCGCATTGACTATGCTCAGTAGTAGCATGGAATTATCCATAGTAGATTAGACTACTGTGGTTGCTGTAAATAAGTACTTTTCTTGACAGTGACATACTTTTTCTTTGTTTTCTGAAATAAAGGTACATAGGTATCTAGAGGCATCTGAGACACCTTACTGTAACCAAGACATCCTCTTAAGACCAATATGGCATAGCATATAAGTATCTCAAATGATCTATATGTGCTTAGGTCTGTATCGCTGAATCAAAACCCAAGTATCATAGAAAAAAAAGGAAACCTAAAATGTGATTAGTTCCCAGCATTATTATCGTGCAATTCTTTATCTGTTCATCCAAACATTTTTGAGTCTTCTGAGTTTCAAGTGTCAAAGACATACTGTGTTAATAACTTCCGCAGTGTAATCACAAACTGGGTGGAAATTATGCTTATTGCTTTTGAAACATTTACTTTTAGTGTGCTGAGGGGCCATTTCCTATAAAGTCTACTTTCTCGTTTCATTCTTATTATTTCATGCTCTTTTATCATGTCCCCTTTTAACCATCAAAAGTAATAATCTTTTAGTCTTTCTTTCAAGGAGAGGTTGTTGGTTTTTTCCATACCAATAAATTGTTCCTCTCTATCTTCACTCAATCTGTCTATTTTTGCAGAATGTTTTCTCTGATAAGAAACCAGTCTGAAGCAAGATGCATTAGGGGCATCAGTGTCTATATAAAAGACATTTTCTATATTACTTAGTGTCGCATCATTTATGCATTTCAAGAATTTATTTGCTTCCTTTGAATTCAGCTGCCTACGGGGAGAAGTTCATTGTGAATTGTCTGTAATGTTTCCCTACACCTCTTTTCCAAGAGAAATCTGAGTAGTGTTTCGTATTACACATCACTGGCATAGAATACCGATTAAACCAGTCTTAAAGACATATAGTATTATTTGCATAGCCATATTTTTCTCCACCTGGCTCTCCAGTTCTCAACAGGGACTGTTGTCATTGCGTTGATTAATTTTATAATTTGTTTCAGTTACACTGAAGTTCTGCTTAGGCCCCTCTAGATCAAATCAAATTTCATTGATTGGGTAATTTGCACATATTTTACTTCATTGCTTGCTTTTTTTTTTCTAGATAGCTGAAAATGTGTAAGAGAATCCTTGTACAGAACCTTTAGAAATCCATCTGTTAACTTGTACTGTGAAGAAAACTGATCGTGAATTCTCGTCTGTTGTCTTCTGGTGGTTTTCTATTTTGGTGAAGGAATGAAGCACTACAATGTTAAAAGTTCAGATGATTTCATAGAGGTATTCATATAGCTTTTATTATATACTAACAGATAGCAGATAGTTCAGGTAGAAAGTACTGGGTAGCCTTGTAAAAACATAATTTCAGAACTTATTTACACAAAATGAAGTACCTAAACCACCCCTTGTCAAGGCACTCAGGAAATTGTCTGTTTATACAGAGTGCTTTCAGAAGAAAACTGAGCAAATGATGTATATGTTCGCATTCTAGTGTACATTATAGTATTCAAACCATAATAAATGTGTTTGTAGCAGTGAGTTCAGAATGGGTTTAAGCTTCTGGTTAAATATTATGTCAAGTGGCTGCCCTGGATTTAAGGCTTCTTGCATATCTGCATATCTAAGCCAAATAATTCAGTAATAGCTCTAAAAGCAGAAGAGAAACATATTGCATTTCAAAGCTACTAAGTTGACCAGCAAGCTGCCATCACTTAAATTTGTTCATATGAATACTACAGCATTAATAGTGCTTACAGGTTTACTGATAACTTCACTAAATCAATGGCAGAATATTTTCATAAGGTATACTTTGCATGTATGTACATGTATACTTATACATCTATGTATCTATATATTTATATATATATTTCAGCATAACTTGGAATCCATATATGCTTTGTCTGACTGTAATTATCTGACTCTGTTAGGTGCTGCTTATCACATTATAACTGAGGAAAAATACCTGCTTGATTAAGGGTCAAAGGAATGACTTCTTCAGAAGAGTATAAAAGACCTTCCACCTAGTATTGCTGCGGCTGTATATGAACCTCTTAATGGATATGTGAAAGACAAGGTTGCTCCATTTCATTTCTACTATCTTAATGATATTTTTATAAGATTCTGATTTATTGTTTTTATTTTCAATAATTATTTTCAATTAATATATTTTTTACATATTTGGGAAATTTGTAATCCTGTCCCTAAACTCAGCATCCAATCTACCTCTGAACTAAGCCTAACAATCTACCTCTAAACTCCTATCTTAAGGGTTGGCTTTTAAGTGCTAAACCTGCTCAGATCTACCTAGTGATGCAGGGCATTCTCAGTGCTCATTTTTCCATAGAGAGAATGGAAAGAACTTGTAAGTCCTGAAGATTTATTCCTTTGTGTTTCCCCGTCATCAAATGTAGCTCTGGTTACTTTTACAATTTGTACATAATTTCTGTGTAACGTATTTTTACAATACTTCAAGACAGCATATGCTACTTTTATTTACAATGGCACATTTATTAACAAAAAAAAAAATATTTTGTGATGTGTGAGTTGAGAACAGAAATGAAGCACCAGTAAGATATCAAAGTCCACAAGTCTTTAAATTTAAAATTTAAAAAAAAAAAAAGCTTCGTTTAGATAAACATCTTAAAACAACAGGGTCACTTCAGGACACAGGTTAAATAGAACACACATGTCCTCAGAAGATATCTGATAGCATGGAAGAGGAGGATATCAGATTTACACTTCAGAATGATGACTATCGTAATAAGGATATTGTTTCACTTGCTGCAGAGATCTGTATGCACAATACTGTATAGATGGGGGAGTGTTATTATAGGCATACTACAGTCAGTGAAATTGGGGCATAAAGAGGTTAAATAAGTGTTGCTCAAGGTTTGGCGTGAAGTCAACACAGAGCTTCAAACAAAGTTGAAATTCCTGGAATGGTTCACTGAGGTGAACACTGGGTTTAAGCCCAGGAACTGTGGGACCTTTGCTAACCACTCCCAGACCTCTGGTGCAAGTCCACCGTGCAGGTGACAGGAGGGGATCCTGAGGTGTTTGCAGGGAAGTGACATTGGTTTGAGGAATGCCAGGAGTTTGTGAATATGCTCAGAAACATCACTGCAAACTTCAAAGCTCATTACAGGTCCTACATTTGCATGTATGGTGTACAACTTGCACAGCGTACCTCACCAGTGTGAGATAACAGCTATCAGGTAGGCACAGTGCTGGCTTTCATCCTGCCCTAGGACAGGAAAGAACAAGGAGTACTTGTATTTCTGAGGGAGAAACCTTTTTGCATTGAAATCTATGTTAAATAGTGACATGCTACAAACTCTTGACCTCCTGTGCCAGCTCTTTTCCAAGACTTCGCTTAGAAGTACTGTAAGCTAAAAATATTTGAATTTGCTCCATGAGGCTTGAGTTGCTGTGTTTCCTATCTCTCCCAAAGGGTTCAGTTCCATTAGTACCTCACTATCAGCAAATCTTAAAGTTTTTCCATCCAATGCAATGGACACTTCATAATGAATAATCTGCTGACATCTAACTCCATCACAGCACCTTCTGTCAAGCACAGATGTATATTAAAAATGCACCTAATCTAAGCTTCTACTTAGAAAGAATTATGTGATGCAAAGTTTTGATAAAGGCATGTAAATATATTTTAAATTTGCATAATTCTGAGTTTTGAGTTTGAATTTTCTTCCAAATAGAATATTAGTGAACATTTATTAGATGCACATTGTACCCCTGTTTACTTAAGAAAAAAACCTATCCTACTTATAGGGAAGTGGGTTTTTATTTAATTTTGATCTTAGTGAGATTTTTATCCTGGAACCAAGCAAATAGAAGTACAAGGTCAGACCAACCCTAAAACTCTCTTCACTGTATTTAATTCTGCCTTGACTTGCTGACAGGAGGCGTTGATATAGATCTTTCACAAAGCTAACCCTTGTTTCCTGCCATTGCTGGGACATTTCTATTGTAAGGGGACCCTCAGAGCCTAAATCAAAGGTCATAGCTGTTCAGTGTACTGCATTCAGTTCCCATAATTAAAAACAGTCATTAAACTTTTTTGTTAGTGTGCCTGTGTTTTTATTTGAGAACTCGTTAACTATTATACACTTCAAAAGATAATTTTAGAACTGCAGGGGAAAAGCCTCACTATGTAGATGTGTGGGAATCAGCTGTAAAATGAAAGAAAATAATGAATAATTGTTCTCTAGGAATGAGATTCATACAGCCAAGGCCCTGGCAGTGATAGAAGAACTTGCTTAAGCTGGAAAGCTAACAAATGCCAAGTATGTTCTATCTTGCGGGGATAATTTTTTAGTTTTTTGAGTTTTCTATATCTGGACAATAGAAAGCAATGATTTGTTCATCTTTGGTGCTTTGTTTTGTAATGTTCAGAAAATATTCCCAAAGATTAGAAATAATGTAAAATGATATGTACTGACATTTTTTGAGGTCCATAATGCGTAGCTCCTTTCTGACCAAAATACTGTGGTGCTTGGAGTGTTAGATGGAATTGTGCCCCTCTGGCCAGCCCTCACTCTTCTGCTGATGTTCTCAGGAGAAGAGCACAGCACAACCCGCAACAGTCCCTCAGTGAGTGAATTCTGACAATTCAGTAGAACCAAAAAGGGACTTACATTTTTAAAAGTGCTCTAAGCTCCAAACCCCACACTGAAATTGTCAAAATCCCTGGATAAATTGATTACCTAACCCTGTACTGCTGTGCACTAACACAGCTATGGATGATAGGCTGCTCACAGCAGGACTGTATGCCCTGTGTATGAAGATTTTCACCATTTTATCTGCAGGTTCTGTCAGCATATTTTCTTTGTTTAGAAAGATGTAGTGATCTTTCAGTTTAAGGGGTTGATGGAGAACAATGCACTGGGGCCAGTGGCAGATGTATGGTGCAATCTCTGCATATCTAACATTTTCTCTGAAGACAAACTCAATCTAACTCCTTGTTGCACCATCTCAAAAATAGTAATATGGGGAAGTGAACAACATGGTTAAGTTATGTTAGACAACCAAAGAAGAAGCTGAAGTGGGGATCCGACATGTTACAGGAAAGCTGAGTCTTCTTTAGAATGGGATCGATGCTACTGTTTATTCTCAAGATATGTTGGAACATCACAGCCTAAGGTGAGGTTGGTACTTCTTAGTACTTCTGATGGCTGGCCACAGATAACAGGTGACAACTTCTATTTTTGATCTTACTGAAATGGTAACAACCAGGACAAAACATTAATGTGTGATTTAGACATGCCTTGAATTTGAGGTCATGTTATTTGGGAAATTTCCCAACATTTCAGTGTTTTCCTTTGTACCCTTCATCAATTTAATTTAGTAGGGATATAATCTTTATCAGATTAAAAGATGATACAAGCATGTAACTAGAAACCAGATTTAAAACATTCTGATATACTTCTAGTATCACTCTCTATGAACATTACTGCAAGCAACCTTTTACTGAAGTGAATTTTCTTTGGAAAAATGAATCTGAGGCCAGTAGCTGAAATTTGTTTTCTGATTAACTGTAAATCCTTTTAGACAGAAAGCAATATGCTTCCTGCTTTTTCAATTCAATAAGAAGCTGACCTTTCTCTGAAGCAGATCTCAGTATTCAACAGAGAGAAAAAATTCCAAGCAGAGATGTTGAAGTTATCTCCGGGTGACCACATCAGGAATGTTTCTTAGCAAGTGCTCTTGGCTTGGTCACATTTTATGCAGAAATCCTTTCTTCATTCTGTGAAGAATGAAGAATTAATTCTGATCTCATTTGTATATTTTCTATACTGCCATCAAGTAATGAAATAAATCCTACCATGCATAAAATAAAGAGCAACACCCACTGAAATATTCTCCTGAACCCCTTGAAGCCTGAACACTGATCAAATTTCTAGGATCTGGGCTCCATCAGTGAGAATCATATATTGCAAAGTTGTGCCATGTTGATTAGATGCCTAGGGTACATTGCCAAGCATGAGAAATGTGAGAAAAACAGAAGCCAGACTGCTAAAAAAACAATTTTGGAAGTATGTATGTCTTCAGGGTGGCAACATTCAAATGGTATGATATCAACAATATTCCTGGATGATGATGCTAGCAAGGATCTTCCTGCTTTTATAGACCTTCAATAGCTTCAATATGATTGCAAAGGTTTGTGACAGTGAACTGAAATGACAAATCCATACGCAGCTAAATCCCACAAATATCTGTTGTAGGTCTAAGATATTTTGCCCTGCAGTTTTAATAGTGTATTAGTGGTGTAATGAGCAATATCTGTTTCTTTGGTAGTTTTGAAAATCATTATTTATGAAATGTGTGCAAAATTAAGAGAATTTCATTTTATCTTTATGTCATGGAGATAAAAATAAAAACATAAATGTGAGCTGTGATGTGTGCAAAACATTTATTAACTGCTATATTTGAGTGAATTATTGAATATCCGCTTTAATATGGTCTGGCATGAAAGGGAGTAATGACTGTATTATTCTCGCTATTGGTCGTTTCTAGTAAGTTGAAGTCTTCTTCACATTGAAATCTGAATTCTCATCTTGTTCTAGATTTTCTTAAATTCTCGATATTTAATGTGTCAAATAAGGACAAAATTGTCTAAGTAAATTCAGGAGCAATTTGAACAACTGGAGATCAGCTACCTCAGGAAGAAAACTGGGAATATATATCTCAGTGCATGGCAAATGAATGCACATTTTTTTCCACTGTAATTTCACTGTCCTTGAGGAGTACATCCCATGCAGATCTCTGTTGCTCTGTTTCAGGGATTTTCTGTTCCTCTGTCTATCAAATATTTGCTTTCAGCAGTAATTCATTATCCCATATTAGGTATGTGAGGGTTTTTCTAGGTCATAATTCATCCTGCATAATTTTGGATTCTTCTGCTGAAAAGAAAGCGTGCTAGGCTCTTAGGAGAATTGGAAGTTGAGACAGCAGGAAAGAAAGTCCTAAATTAGTCCATGCTTATGGAGTAATTACTGGAGATGATAACCAGTAAAGAGGAAAACTGCAGAAAATAAAGGGATAGGATAGGAATAATATCGATCAGCAGTAAAAACAGATAAGGAGTTCTCACTTTTAGTTAAGCAAAGATTCATTTGGAGGCTTTTTCTTTCTGCTTGGAAATGATCTCGCAGTCCATTTAAACATAAGATACCTCTGAAGACTCAAGGACAGCTACTGTGAATTAATGAAGAAGAATACTGATCAGCTTCTCATGTATAAATCATCCTGAAAACTGATGGCACTTACCACTTACTACTGGTAAAGGAATATTAGGTCCATAGTATTTTATATGTGACATTTGTAATATGTCATGACAGCAAAATTGTATTCACAAATTATATCTTCCCTGGAGAAGTCAAAAAATAACTTTGCAATGAGAATTATGAATCCTGCTTGTTTAATAACGTCACGAGCTCTTCTCAGTACACAGCAGATATCATATTG
Source organism: Gallus gallus (assembly GCF_016699485.2). Lineage (NCBI taxonomy): Eukaryota > Metazoa > Chordata > Aves > Galliformes > Phasianidae > Gallus > Gallus gallus. The sequence continues at coordinate 94,891,482 of NC_052534.1, forward strand.
AGGCTTGAGCAAATTCTGCAGTAAAACCAGGGAAATGCTACAATACAATGAAAAATCAAAGCTAATCATTGTGCTGCATAATAGTTGGCATCAAAGCCATTCCTGTATCCTGCCAGCGTTTCTTTCCTCTTTCATTGTCTCTCTTTCAGATTTGTGAACTTTTTCTTCTTCTTCTTCTTCTTCTTTTTTTTTTTCTTTCAGCTTCCTCTTCTGATACAAACTGGTGGTGGGGATTTATATGAATTAACTTTTTAAATAACTTTCCTCATATCTGCTGTTTGCCCTCCCAGTGTTTGCACTTGGCAGGTGGGTTTGTGTATCCAGGATATCACATAATTCCATTCAGATTCAACTGGAGCTGAAACTTCTGTCTTTTCTAAGCTTTTTCTTCTATGGAGGAATCTGGAAAGGCATTTGGCATTTACAAAGGAATCAAACAAACAAAAAAAAGGACCCCCAAAACAGAAGAAAATTGCTCTAACTTTTCCTAGTAGGAAAGACATTCATGGTGATATAGTGAAAAAGTGCTATTAATTCAAACTTTAAAAAAAACTGAAGAAGTGCTTCCTGTTGATTAGTTCCTTTGAAGAAATTCAGTTACATCTATATTGCTTTGTTCTGAAGCATTTATGAAGAGTTTAAATTCTGTCTGTGGGTTTTAAAGGCATTTAGTTGCCAGTGGAAGAAAAAATGTTTTCAGTCTGACAAACCAGTCCAATTGAATTGATTATACAAAATTAAGAACGTCTGTTTGAAACACGTACACTCGTGCACTTAAAAGTGCTTTCGACTTAAAAAAAAAAAAAAAAAAAAAAAAAAAAGACTGGAGCCATGGTTTTTATCTTGTAACAAGTAGTGCTGGGTAACAGTATCTTTCTGCCCTCTTTCTTCTCTTTTTTTTTACTTTTCCTCCACCAAAGAGAAAACAAACTACAGTAAAGTATCTAGTAGGCAAGTATATGCTTGTGTATATGTATGTTCGTGTGTGTGCCTGAGGAAATACTCAGGTGATCACACAGACATCATAGCTCTGATTGCTGCTACATAAATTAGCACAAATGATTCCTGAAATACTTACAATGCATTTTAGACACCTTGAAAAATAAAACAGAGAAGAATGAGTTTAGGGGAAGAGGAGAAGCTGAGGCAAATAAAATAATCGTGGTGGCATAAAATAATGTAAAAAAAAAATGTTTTGAGAGAAAGCAGAAATGCTCTAAGGACAAAAATTGTTGATAAGGGAAATACAGCATATAGAAGTGCCTACGAGCAATTTCTTCTTCTACATATAGGCCATCCATTAAGGACGATGCTCAGTTCCAGGCTCATTGCCATGGCTGGGATCCAATTTGAAGATCCATTAGCACTCCTTACCTCTTGAAGCTTCTTTAGATCAGCCACTGTTCATGGCAAGGAAATTACACTTTAATTTGTTCAATAGAATTTAAAATGAGACAAATCAAGATTGCCCTTGGCAACAGACATGAACTGATCGATGCTGACTGTTCCCTAATTTCATTTATTGTTCAGTGTTATTCCACTTTGTATTGCAATCCATGGTATTTATAACTTAAAAGAAAACCAAAACTTCTAAGATATTTCTAGTGTAAACAGTGCTCTCAGGTGTAGTGGTTCTACAAGCTAATTTAGACATTGGGTTGTTGCAAAACAGCATATAGGAAGAGATTCATGGTTTGTGTTATGTAACTAAGGTGATTTAGAGAAATCATCTTCTCTGTTTCACATCCATTCAGCCAATATACGACTGAACAACTGAATGGCTGACCCATGTGCTCAAAGAAGGACTTGTGGGTTTTTGATACTGAATACTGACTTGTGCTGTTGGTAGTTTATTTAATGAGCTTTATTTAATGAACTTTACTTAATGAGCTACCACTGGTGGAAACTTTGATAAAAAGAGGTTTCTAATATTATGTTCCAAGAAGACACAGAGGTTCTTAGGCTTCTGTCATCTTTTTCTGTTCATGTTGCAGACTGGTGAAATCGCTAAAGCAAATCCCTGCAAGAAAGCCGAACTCTCACGTGCGTACACTTTCTGTAGCCTTAAAACTTCCCTGAATCATTTTCTATGGCATCTGGTGTTCATCTTCTATGGAGGGACTACACAAAACCCTTCCACAAGTAGCAAATGGCTTTTGAAAAGGCATTTTGTGTTCCACCTGCCAGCTGTGAAACACATCTGGGGCTAAGGGCTTCAAATCTCATATCCTTCTCTTCCTGACAATATAAGTGCTACCACTAATTAAATATAATTCTAGAAATCTCATCAGGCAACCATAGCCAGTTGGTGAGGTTTAACCGTCTGGGCTCTTGCCCTTTATTTGCCCTCCTCTGTTTAAATGCATCCTCCATGCTGGTGATGTCCAAGGTGCAATGCACAGAGGCACCAGATCTAACATACTGCCAGGAAGGCCCTGAAGAGAAGCTGTCAAACCTGCTTCTGAATGTAATGGGTGATGGGATGGAGATCCTATCATGGGATCAGATCATGGGTCATGGATGATTTTTTGTACAATAAGATACTTTCTCATTCAGTTGTGGACAGCTATTAAGTTGCAATATATTTGTCTTTAGTTAGAAGGAAGAAAAAAAATATTTAGACATTGCAGGAAAGAAAGGAATAGAAAATAAACGTTTAAGTAAGCTTTTATTGATATCTTACTCCCCATAGAAAATCTCTGGGACAATCATGCTGCAAATTTAAATATCTCATACTCTGAATGCTTCCCCTTGTGAATGGAGGAAAGCTGTTTTTACAAAGTTCTCTTTATTTGAGATGTTTTTATAGCACGCATTTTGAAACTGCAGTTCCATATTAGTAATAAAGTCTTTTTTTTAAATGCCTAACATCATTTTGGAAAGCATCCCTTCCGAGTCCCTTGCAGGCTGTCTTCTCCTCTCATGTATAAAGTTCATACCTTTTATGAAGGCAGTTTTAAATTCTGACAGACTGGCCTCCAAGCTGGCACTCTGAGTGCTGGTGACCAACATGGGAGCTAGCACTTTCCCAGCCGTCTGTGCAGAGCTGGTTAAAGCAGCCCCTTCTGGGATGCAGCAGCCAGGTTTGCAGACATCCTGTTGGAGTGCCACCTTTCAGGATGCCTGGGGACCACACGGCTGTTCCACACCAGGAGGACTTTGCTCAAAATAAAAATGACAACAATGCACTCTTTTCCACCTGGAGCTCTGCATAGCAGTGCTTGTGCCATTTCCTGCTCAAGCAGGCTCCGTTAGGACTTTTTAATAAAATTAAACATTTTAAATTTTCAAACTGGATGTGATTTGTCTTTTGGCCATCTGGAGCCACAACCTGTCCAGATTAGATGTACATATCCAAACATTCTTATGCCTGCCTTTGGCTTTGTGCCTGCCTTGCTGATCCCATTGAGATTTAACATACACATGGGCTGTTGTTTTGTCTTTTTTTTTTTTTTTTTTTTTTTGTAGCCAACCCCCTCCTTTCTGCACAAGACTATGACTGAAAATTTATAGGCTCTGCCATTTTGTCTAACTGTTGACACAAAGTATATTTTTTTTCCATTCTCCTTTCCATTTCTTTAAAGCATTGCTGCTTCAGCTGCATTGACCCATGTATACAGATGCTCATCTTTGATGTTTATGCAACCATTATTTATGAAGTACCATTATAATTTGTGCACTGCTATTGTGACCACACTTTCTCTAGAAACGAATACCTTTGATGCAGTCCCTGAGCCTTAGATGTATACAGCAAAATAATGAAAAACAGGCAAATGAAACAACTGAGTATCATGCCATGTATCTTCAGAGAGCTAGAAACCTTGAAAGAACTGGATTCTAAATGGATAAACAAGTTTGTAAACAATGGAATGGATTTTGATTTTGAAATCCATGTGGATTGTTCAAAGTCGACTAACAAATAATCTGTCAACTCGTCCTTTCAGTGTGGCACCAGAGTTTCCTTGGATTTACTTAAGTCTTCACTGCTTCAAAATCCAAACACATGCTTTACTCCCTGAAACCAATAGCACTATGTCAAATTCGTTTGAAATTGATCCACATAGTGTAAAATTGGTATTGGACTCATACTGACCTTCTCAAGTTAAGCTTAACTACAATAGGGCACAGTTCAATAGTTAGATGTATGCCAAACACAGTACCAGTTCTATATTATAAAAAAAAAACCAACTGATTTTATTTGCATACTTTTGCATAATAATTCCTCTTGAGGCCAGAAGAAGAGTAGAAGAATTAATCCATCCTTGGATACCTTCAGGTGAAAAGTGAGAGAGCTCTCAGTAATGAGAGGGGAGATCTTTCCACTCAACTTCCTTGTGTCATATACTATACCCTCTTTAAACTTTAATGTGTTCATTAACATTGCTTTCTTCCATGTCTCTTTCATTCTTTTCTAACGTTCAAGAAAGCTATTCCTGAAATGCTGCATCCAGCACAGAGTAGCTATGAACCCTTCAGCTTTAGATTTCAGAATATCTCACTGAAGTTTTCTTTGAAATTTACCTCAGGGTGAATTCTATCATGGTATTCTTTAGCAATAACAGACATGGTACTTGTCAGTCTTTATCCTTCAAATGTCCTTGAATTTCTATTTCTCAAAAAAACCTTGCACTAGTGATTTATTAGAAGCTATCACTGTAAACCAATAAACGGTGTCTTTTTCTGAAAACATAGCAGCACCAAAAGCTAGGCACAGACAGTCATACTCTTTTTATCTCAAACTTCAATAGACCATATTTCTAGATGCTGTGTGCTTCTTCTACAGATATTGCAGTATGCAGCCAATGTTCCCATTAAAGATCTACTGGGATTTGGCAATAGCTACATTAAAAAAATGCTGGAAGGGCCTCCAAGAGACAGTCCATCCCTTAAGACAAGATTAACTATGCACGTTATCATTGCTGACAGATGGCTTTCTAGCATTTTCCTCTGTGATGGGAAGTCTCAATACAAAGTACTCAATGATCTGTTTTCCTAAACTTTTCAAAGTTTAACTTTGTTTTTTCTTGCCACAGTTTATTCCATGGATGTGGAACACAGTTTCTCACCTTTTCACAATCATATTCCATACTTGAAGAATTTTTTATGGTGCCTATGCTAAGATTTCTAAGGGGAAGGAAATTTCAGTTCTTTGAACCATTCTTCATAAAACATGTTTTCTATAATTCTGGTCATTTGAGTTGCTTTCCTTTAGACTGCTCACTTCCTACCAGGCTGTACCTATACCTGAGCACCGGATTCTAGGTCAGGTCTTTGCCAAATGGAACAGAAAGAGACCACTCCCATGTCTTGCCAGCTGTATCCCTGAATGATGACTGCGTTCTTCACAATGTTGTTATTTATGCCTTGCTTGAGGTTCAATGCAGATCTCCTCTAGCCTATAGCTACATTCTTTTTTAAGAAACTGATGTTACTCATTCTTTTCTTCAGCTAGTTTTTTTTACTTAAACAGTGTTTCTTTCTTCTTTCTTCTCTCTAGAGGATTGTATCCCTTTTATTAATTTATTTTAAATGTAGTCATGATCCATTTCAGTTCTGATGTTTTTCTCCAACCAACATGTAGCTCTTCCCACCTCACTACCACCTGTAAATCCATAATAAAAATATTTTTTATTCCATCAGCCAGTTCCCTCCAGCATTAAACACAATCTTCCTTTTTTTTTTTTTTTTTTTTTTTTTTTTTTTTTTTTTTTAAGTGGAACTAGTTGTAATTGCTTTGTGAACATGATGATCTGACCCGGTGTTCACTCCACCATGACAGAGCCAGTCCACAAGCAGTATGGGTCAGAAGCTCCCCCAGGGCAAGACTCAGAGTGACAAAACCCCTCATCCACTGGGCACAGTCCCACAGAACTGATAATCATAGAATCATAGAGTGGCTTGGATTGGAAGGGGATTCAAAGATCATCTGGTTCCAAACTCCTGCCATGGACAGGCTTGCCACCCACCAGCTGAATTGCCCAAGGCCCCATACAACCTGGGATGAACATGAACAGCTCCAGGGATGGGGCATCCACAGCTTCTCTGGGCAGCTTGTTGCAACACCTCACTGCCCTTTCAGTGAAAAACTCACCCCTGACTTCTAATCTAAAATTTCCCTCCTGGTTTAAAACTGTTCCCCCTTTTCCTATCACTATCTACCCATGTAAAAAGTTGATTTCCCTCCTGTTTTTAAGCTGCCTTTAAATCTTTGAAGGTCTTTAATGTTGGGGTCCTTCAACAGTCATCAGCATGGGAAGTGATAAACCAGGGTCAGGGAGCACCCAGGGGCTCCAGCCAGGAGCAAAAAGAGATGGGGACAGGGATAGAGACCTACTGTGGCATGAGGTCCTGGGACATGGGCAGTGTTACTCTTATCAGCCCAGGCAAGGCTGATAAGGGGCATCAAGGCCTATAGATGCCCATAGAGTCCAGTGTAATTCAAATCACATTTTCCCAACATGCTTATATGACCATCCTGCAAGAAAGTAGCTATTTGATAGCTAATGTGTTTTTTTCCTTTTCCAAAATCTGTTACTGAAGGTAGGATGGTTATTTTCAGTTGTTCTTCTTTTAGAATGTCTGTTGGAAGTCATCACTTTCTTATATTTGATATATTTCCTTCTTCAAACTTAGGGACCTAAGCCAATTCTGAAATAAAGTTGAGAGTTCATATTAATTCCTGTACCTCCTTCTTGTCAGACATCCACATTTTTTTTTCTTGATATAATTCCATTAATACAGATGGAATATTAAATGCTTACAAGCAGAAAGATTATAGACATAACATTCTTTAACAAGCTTTTGTCAAAGAAGGAGACCACAGCTGACATATCAGGTGAAAGGTAAGCTGAAGAGTGGACAAGGAATTTCAACTCTTTTCTAATGTATCTGATACATTCAAGTTAGTTTCTATGGCAATCCCACACATGTGATGTTTAGTTTTGACTCACAGCTGCTGGAGTCTCTGGCATTGTTCCGAAATATTTTTTCTTACTATAATAAAAATGCTCAGACTATACACATCCTGCTTGAGGCATAAGCAGCAGCTTGATGAGGAAAAGGTGCCTGCTGCTTAAGCAATATATTTTACTTTTAGGGCTTTTTTTTTTTTAAGGAAAATGAACAAAATGGCATCTGCCTCATCTTAAAATTTTCAACTTAGATTGCATAAAATACATTTAAAAAAATTCAAAACTGCTGCAATAAAAGTTCATTTGTTGTTTTCTTAGATTACAAACTTCGAGGGTCTTCACACAAATGCATTTTCATAGAGAACAAATTGAGGACACCTATGTCTCAGCACAGAGAGCCATGCAGTTTGTGGAGTTTCTAGGTGGTAGGAATTCAATACCAAAGTAGACTCAAAATGATTCTATTGCTTGCAGTTTGCAAAGTCCACAAAGCTCTTCTGCTATTTTTTCAAAGTTTCTTCAGTGCTTCTGTCAAGATCCTTGCTCAAAAAGCTCTCCTCCTCTGATCTGGCTTGTACGGCTACTTTGTTTACTCTTTGCCTTCTTAAAATATCAAGACAGTTTTTTTTTCTTTTTCTTTTTCTTTTTCTTTTTCTTTTTCTTTTTCTTTTTCTTTTTCTTTTTCTTTTTCTTTTTCTTTTTCTTTTTCTTTTTCTTTTTCTTTTTCTTTTTCTTTTTCTTTTTCTTTTTCTTTTTCTTTTTCTTTTTCTTTTCTTTTTTTTCTTTTTTTTCTTTTTCTTTTTCTTTTTCTTTTTCTTTTTCTTTTTCTTTTTCTTTTCTTTTTCTTTTTCTTTTTCTTTTTCTTTTCTTTTTTTTAACTTCTACTTGTAATGATCCATAATTTTACCTTTGTTTTTAATTTCTTGCTTTATTCTCCATTTCATTAATTTAGGGAATCCTGATCCTGAAATGGTCTAACTAAAAATGTAAGGTGTACCCTTGTGAGAAGAGCAGACCAAGAACTCCTAATCCAGCCAGGGATACCCCTGTATTCTTAGAACATGAAAGCAATTGCTGTGGCATGATGTGGTGAAAGAAATCTAACATGTCTACAGTCAGTTTAATCTTGTTTGGAACCATTAATATAACTTCTGCATCGCCATATGGATACTGCATGATGTATCACAGGGAAGTCTAAGCATTGTATTTTAGCTTCTTTATGCACTTCTTGGTATAATTTCTACTAAAAATATTGACATTTTTGAGAGACTGTATTGCTCTAGTTTACTAAAGTTAATTATCGTATTGCTATGTGTTACAGGGCACAATCTCAACAGGGTTTCTAAGTTATAGTTGTTTTTATTGGTCTGAAGTAAAATGGTTATAATTTGTCAGTTAATAGATCTTCTTTTTAAATACACTTAATATGCACATTACAAGTTTGATAATGTAATCAGCAACTTACTCATGTTCTGATGGTTACTTAATAGTTTAAGGCATTTTAAGGAATATGATGCATTTTTTTTTCTCGTCTATTTCCACTGGGCAAATTTTAAGACCACAGTGAAAAGAACATATTGATGAAAAGAAACCCACTTCCTCCTCTTGATACTAGTAAAAATTCTGCTTAGAAGCTTGACAGCTCATCAAGGATCTAACCTATTTTTGCAGACCAACTTCTTTGATAAAATTACCTTCATTATGTACACATATTTTTTAAATATACATTGCAAACTGCAAGATATTGGTGTCTTGTGGAAAAAAAATGTACTTCTGGCTACATGGTCAGATTATCTATTTCAACCCACCTACCTGGCTTGCTATTTACTTGCTTTGCAATCTATTTGCTTTCAGTTTGCATGTTGATTCTTAAGAACTACCATTGGCTTTGGAAAGAAAAATTCTACAACAAAAGCACCAATTGTACATACTGAAAGAACCTGTCTGTTTTACCACTCTGTTAAACAATGTTCCTTTTCTGAATTATCTGAATTATATATTGTCTATAGTTTCCACATTTTTTCATAGCCAAACGTCTTCCCTTTTCTGTAATTCTGCCTCAGCTGTATGTGTCTGTGGGGTTAAAAGGCCTGATAACACCAGAATTTTGTACCTCAGGCTGCAGTAATCTAAAGTGAAATCCCACTCTGTCTAATCTGTATGTAAGTTTCAAATGCTCCACGAAGCATTTTGTCATAAGTATTTTGCCATGTTTCTTACCCATTCAGTAGAAAGGCATGGATAAATCTAAAGCTTCCAGAAAGAAAACTTAATGTCTAATTCAGATGCTTAAGTGTGGCCATTAAAGATTTATGACTGAAGGATTTTGGAAGTATTTGGATAAATTGGATAAATATGGATAAATTAAGTAAATGTTTTTGGAAGTGTTTAAATCGCATCAGCCATAGTCACAAATTAGGCACATTTATCAGGTGGATTTCATAGAATCACAGAATCACAGAATGGCCTGGGTTGGAAGGGACCTCAAGGATCATGAATCTCCAACTCCCCTGCCGGCCAGGGCCACCAACCTCCCCATTTACTAGACCAGGTTGCCCAGGGCCCCATCTGATTTGATTCATTCAGAGGTCTTTTCTCCTCCAGCTCAATGACTCTGCCTTGCTCTCTTCTCAGATACAGAGCAAAGATTAATTTAAGAAGAAATATTCTCTATTACAGAATTTATAATCCAGTGTTCTCCTCTCCTTAGAGCTCAACAGTATTTTGCAATGATTATATATCTTAATATATCCTTTAAGATTTTTTTCATTTTTTTTCCATTTAGATCACTTTTTAGTTGAAGATATTCTCCACTTCATGACAGATTTAGTTCATTTGTTTTACAGCGATGTCTTCCTAAGGGCTCCTGAAAACTCTTGATTCTTAATAATAGTCATGTGTTTTTTCCTAGAAATGAGTTACAGTTTTAAATTGCTCTCAACAGAATATTAAGGCCTCACATCTTTTTTTCCATCTTAAAGCTATGACTTCTACTTTTTAAATATTTCCCTAACACCTTTATGTAGCCCTCTTTTTCCCCTTTTTCCTCCATGTTCCATTTAGTAGTTTTCCATATTTTTTGCTCTTCTCATGCCTTTTCTTCACCTGATGTATCATTTAAACCTTTATCATTAAGCTTATTATCTACCACTTAACCCATTCCTTACCTGTGTTAAATATATGGGTTCCTCTTTGTAAGAACTTCTCTCATTATGTATTCCAAATTTTCATCAGAAACAGTAAGTTTTAATAACAGGAATAAATATTAAGCATGGACATGATTAAATTAAAATTAAAGAGTGGTAAGATTGCATTAGAGACTGGGAAAAAAAAAGTAGCTTTTTATACTTGCCGAAGGAAATTATCTGGTGCATTTTGTTATTTCAGATAGTATTTTTCCAAAGACATCAAATTTTGATACTAATATGGCAGTGTTCAAAGGATTCTGCAGCTGTTTTACTGGTAAACTATTACATTAAGTTGATATCTGTTTAATACTGTTATGTTCCCAAATAACTTCACATGTTTAACTTTTCCTGTCAATTCTATTTTATTTATTTATTTATTTATGTATTTTACTGGAAGCCAGAGTGTAATAGTCAGCAACTTAAGAATGACTATTCAAATTATGCCTCCCCTTAGCCTGCTTTGCTCTGGGCTGAGCACACCAAGGAGCCTCATACACTTTGCCTTCCAGACTCTTCATCATCTTTGTAGCCCTCCTTTGGACACTCTTTAATAGCTTTATGCCCCTTTTGTACTATAGAGCCCAGAACTGCACACAGCGCTCAAGGTGAGGCTGCATTAGTGCAGTGTAGAGTAGGATAACCGCTCCCCTTGACCACATCAAGCAATGCTGTGCTTGATGCATCCCAGGACATTGTTGGACTTCTTGTCTGCCTGGGTACTCTATTTCCTCTTGTTCAACTTGCTGTTGACCAAGATCCCCAAATCTCTTTCAGCAAAGCTGCTCTCCAACATTTCATCCCACTGTACATGTAGCCAGGTTTGTCCCTTCCCAGGTACAGAATCTGGCATTCTTGTTAAATTTTATGTGGTTGCTGATTGCCCAGCTCTCTAATTTGTCTAGATTCCTCTGTTAAGGCCTCTCTACTCTCAACAAACTCAACAGCTCCTCCCAATTTATTGTCATCACCAAATCAAGTAAGTAGCAAAAACAGATATTAAGAATCGAGTGTTTTATCGTATTATTAACATTCAGAGACATGAAGAAAAGCAAAAACACAGCCTATGTTTCAAAGCAACACCCATTAGGGCTTTATTTGCTTCTACAGGTCCCATAATGTTTTCTTTACTGAGCTATAAATGTGAGCTACTTTGCTTTACAATGCTGTATGAACAACCGTGTGACCTTCCCAAACTGCACACACTGCAGTAAAACAGTTAAATACGGACAAGAAGTCCCAAGTTCAGAAGTTTGCCAAGATGCATTGTATGTTGAAATTTCCACTCCATTATTCTGCTCCCTCCTTTCTAAAGGAATATGCAGATTGGATGGCTGCAACACACTCTCCCAGCTGCTCCTTACCTGTAGCCTCCCCATAATCAGTTACATACTCTCATGGATCCTCTGCTTCAATGAAGCGTATAACCACAGTCTTTAAACAGCAAAGACACAAAGATACATGCAAGAGCTTCGTTGGCATATTGCCTATGCTTGGAAGGCCAAAGTCTATTTCACACATTGAACGCTGCAGACATACAATGCAGCTGTAGAGCATAGCAGGAGTATTTCTTATCTCACTGTAGCGTCTGCTTGTTCTAGTTTGAATTCCAGCAGCAAAACCAATTCCCAATTGAGTTTGTACTTCATTATATACCAACCCTGAGAGGAACAGTTAGACTGCAAGTTCAGCTTATTTGGCAAGGAAATGATGTCTCCTTGACAGAACTTGAATGTATGCAGATATACGGGTTGAATATTTTTCTTGTTCTTTGAATTTTGTTAATTTATACAAGTGACCAGATACATCTGAATAATTTTATTTTAAAAAGAAAGATTTTATATTAACAATTTCACACCTTTACCTAGTATTTTGGAATGCCTTAAGTGCTGCTCAATTCTGCTGTGAGAAAGCATTTAGGTTTTAGGGTACTACTCTGAAACACCTTTTACTGAAAGTCTTTGATGTCCCTTTAGTACAACTTCAATGAGACATAATTCATTGATTTTCATTAAATTTTTCAATTTATTTGAACGTTTTGTTAAAATGATGGCATTTTAAGCAGCATGAATGAGGTCTCTAATGGAGTTACACATGTTTTTGAATCTTTCCCCTCAATCAAAAAGAGTCACTCACAAAAGTTTCACTAAATTTCACTTATGTCCAAAATGTAAACAGAATTTTAATACTCTGAAAGTAATACGATCTCATAGAGCCCTGCTGCTGTGCACAGCTAAGCATTTAGACACTGATCTTCCTACTTCAGTTTCCAAGTGTTCAAATTAAAATTCCTTATTTGGATGGATGAGGGAAAATGAACTGAGCAGAAACACTCCCATCCACTCAGGTCTGTATTCTGTCATTTTGTCTATGAAGTAGACAACCTTAAATACGAAGTAACATCAAGAAGAAAAGTCTGGAAGCCACTTTCTATCCTTTTCAATGTCATAAGCCCATAGTTGTTGTTCCTCATGTTATTTTGGCTGGTTAGACATTGATGGAGGTTTCTGTGTGGGTTCCTGAACCCAATCAAGTATAAGCACACTCTTTTAGGAAAGACCTAAATCAGCTGCATTAATTTAGCCTAGTCTGAGTTTAGAAAGTGATATTTAGAAGACACTGAATGGAATGAATAAGTAACACAAATAGAGAGCAAAGGTCATTGGAGGCATGGTAAGAAGTAGCTGTACCTCGTTTTTGTCTCAGTGTAACTATTAGTGAAGAATAGTACAAGAATAGAAGCAAATCAAATTTTCTTTAAGCAATTATAGGGTGATGAGGCACAGGAACAAGTTGCCCAGAGGTTTTGTGGTTGCCCCAGCCCTGGAGGCATTCAAGACCAGGTTAGATGGGCCCTGGGCAACTTGATTTGTTGGGTGGCAACCCTGCCCATGGCAGAGGATTGGAACTAAATGATCTTTAATATCCCTTCCAAACTAAGTCATTTAATGATTTCATTATGTGATTAAAGGAGAACTTGAAAAAGCTTAAATGTAAGATATTAGGCAATGATCTATTTCTGAGATTGACAGCTTCATCCTCTGCAAACATCTAATCTTATGGCCCCGGTTTGCCATTTCACTAAAACTAGTCCAGTACATTATTATTAGGGCTAGGATAAAGAAAGTGAGCCTTAGAGATTACTTTATTCCAGAGCCGTGTGGTCCTTCACAAAAAGAGAGCTTTTTATTTTTCTGCGTGCTGAGAAAAAGAAAAAAAAAAAGAAAAAAGAAAGAAAAACAGTTTAGAGCAGAAAGTGTATTTTGGAATGCTAATTCTCAAGCACTGGTTCAGGTTGGTATTAGATTATAAATCCAACAGCAACATCGAAGAAGTGCATTTATATATATTTGTAAAAGAAGTACATCCTTTTTTCTTTGGCTGTACAGTTTATATTAAAATATCAAATGTGAATGCTTAGGGATGGAGGAGCTTGGATTTTGTACTGCAGCAGTATTTTGCCTTATTACTAATTCTGATTACTACTCTGATCTAAGCCCTACCTCTGCCCTCCAATTCATCAGTACCCAGCTGCTGGGGAAAGACAGCCATCTTGACGGTCTGACAGTTCTCTCACAGTGACAATATTTCCCTTTTGGAGTGCTGCTTCTCAGTCTGCCCCTGACTTCCTCAATAATCATACACAATAGCATCATGTAAAACATTTTACTTTGGTTATCTTCTCTTCATATTGCAGAGCTCCTGGGAGAAGATTAACCATCTTTTATTGACTAAGTAGTAGAGTCCTTATATACCAGAGATTATTATTTGAATCCTTTCACCACCAGCTCTGAAGTATATTACTCTCACTTGCAATCATGAATCCAGATTTTAGGAAGTTTTTTTTTTTATTTTTTTTTTTTTTTAATTCCTTGCTGGAAAGCTGTTTCATGTTCTTTATTATAAATTGCCAGATTGTACTTTCAAACTGAAAAAGCATAGGAATAATGTTAGAAAACTTAAATGAATTCCAGTAAAAAAATCCCCCACCTCTGCAGTTTCTCAAGGTTGGTGGATTTTTGTATAATAATCTTTTTTTGAAGTCATGTTTATTTTATGAGTCTGAGAAACACCGATTCCAATAAGTCTTTGGGCTATAGAAATAGAAAAGAAACAGGATGTAATGCTGCATATCATAATATATGAAGCAATCATTCAAATGTAGCTTGCAGTAAGCCAATAAACCTCTACTGTATTGAGGCAAGTGAAGTGCAGGATATTCATGCAAAAAATGTTTATTCACTGCATGTGAAGACTTTTTTTTTTCTGGGTTTCAAAATGTGCCTGAAATGCACTGCTAATTCCTTGCAACAAAACCGATAACAATGTGATAGATGTACTAATGGTAGTAAGAAAAATAGAGCATGGACAGCTTTTCTTTTTGCAGTTCTTAGAGCAGTATGTAAAGTCCTGAGCAGATAAATTTCTGCATTACTTCAGTCTGCCTTGTGATGAGAGCAAGGATTCCAGCTAGGGGTATACAACAAAGCCAGTAATGAAGAATGAAAAAAAGGTTCAAGAGTCTGTTCTTCACAGAACACACAGTGCCTCAAGGCAGCTGAGTCTATGCTACGGGAACTCTAGAAAATCCGGTATGATTACTAATGAAAGTTAGTGGTCACACAATATAAACCACACATCTTGACAACCTTCCTAACTACTGTGGTTAGACGTAAGTATTTGCATTATGGATGATAAAGGATGCTATTTCTACAAAGCAGATTGAAGTAAACAAACTGAGGGTCTACACAGGACGGAACAGGGAGGGTGGGTCCCAGGATGACTGTGCTGATCACATGTAGCAGAAGCTACTCCATGGGGATGGAGTAGAAACTTGTGACAGCGATCAGTGTAGAGGAAGCTGATACCAAGGACAGAATCTGAGTCTGGAAATTGAATTAAAGGAAAAGCTTTCCTCAGTACTGAAGGAACATAACATTGGCAAGAGCCACATTGTGAACAGAACAAGGACTGTGCCAGTTCACGCATTCAGTGGAAGTCCTTGCACACAGACATGTACCATGTCCCCTTTTGTGATGTGCACCCTCTCATCACAAAGACAGAAAGTGAACTTCTTTTAACTTTTGTGTGTGTGTGTGTGTGTGTGTGTGGAGCTGGCTTTCATGTAGGAGTATCTGCCTGGTTGTAAAGAGGAAACAACGCTGATGCTGATGTTAGGGCCAGTCCTTTGCATCACCTGGGGCACAGAAGTCTGCTTGGCAGAAAAATGTCTCCATCTGCTGCTGCTGAAACTACTTCCCTTCGGTATGTGGCGATGATCCATAAAGGCACTTAGTGTATGTTACAAAAGGCAATACCCAAATCAGGAGATGAGATTCTCAAACCTCCTTATCAAAGCCTTGACAAAGAAGCTATTAACCAAGGTCTGATCACACCATTACAGCAAAAGCTACATAGACACATCCAACTACTTTGAGGAAATGTAGAAGTGATAGGGATGAGAAATCTTTACCCTATTTCTTCTCCCCACACCTACCCTATGAGGCAGGTGTCAAGTGCGATTTAGAGGAATAAACACCTCATGCTCACATCAAAATGTCTGAGATGCAAAAAGAATAGGCATAGAATTCATCTAAAATAGCTTTTACATTTCCCTGAGAGGCAAATGGTTTCATTATGCTGCCCTCTAGGTTATAAGGACAGCATTCGTTCAAGGAAATGGAGATAAACAGCGCTTTGTGATTTTTCTGATATAGCCAGCATGGGTCAGATTTTAAACATTAGGTAAAAAAAATACTAGTATCATGCTGGTCACAATCAGTCTCCAAAATAAAAAAGACAATAGGAAATTGTATCTCTAGTCATGCATATTCTCTGAGCAGAGAAAGAGAGCCGTGTAATTGAATAAATCACTTATTGTGAATTCTTCATTCCCCTTTCACAGCCAGAACTGAATTCTCTCCATCAGTTGTCATATAATCTATTTTACATTTCAGCACCACAAAGAATTATGTATTGATAATACATGCAGAAATTTCAGGTTTTTCTCGAGGCAGAAGCTTGCTTCCAACTACTTCCTGGTTCCAGGGGTGCAAAAACCCTTCTAAAGATGTCCAAAAGGAGTTTCTGCAGGGCTGAGGCTTAAAAGAGACAACTAGCAATAAGACTTCTAGAACTTGAAATAATGGAATAACTGTGAATTAATTTAATGCAAATGTAACATTTTCTTCTTCTGAACTTAATGAAAGGCTACAATGCCATTCATTGTGCTAGAACCTTAGCCAAAAAAAAAAAAAAAGTGGAAAACAAACAAACCAATTGTTTTTAGAAAATCCAACTTTATAGCATGCTCCATGCCTGCTTCAGAGAACATTCTGACAAACAGAATGCAAGGGACCAGGGGCAATTTAATTATAATTTTGTGCATACAGTGGTTTACCAGATGGCAATTTTTTTTGCTGCAAGAAGAAATCCTTGAAGACAGTGAATGTGCAAGGTTCAGATGGTACGTTTTATATGTCTTATGTTAAGCAGAACCAGAGCTTATGATAAATGACCTAGTAAGAAAGACTCAAAGGTGGATAAGACTCAGTCGTAGTTTGGGCCTCTTAATCACTCTCACATTTATGTTTCTGAGTAACTCATTATTAATTCTAGCAAGGGTGTTCACACTTCAAGGGTGGCATATGAGTACATTTAGATAATACCAATAATAACTTCTTTGTACAAGGCTGAGAATTCTCTAAATATCTGTTGGAAGTTTTGTTGTTTTTCTTCCAGTAGAGAAAGATACTTGGAATTACACATTGCTTTGGATAGCGCCATCCTATTTCCATTGCATCGTCATCATAACTCTAGAGCATGAGTCAAGGTACAAATTGCTTGAATCTCACCTATGATAGATTTATGTTCCCAGTCAAGTTCCAGGTAGCATTCCTGTATGCTTGCTTTTTTTTTTATGCTGAATTTATAAGGTATCCATATAATTAGCTGGAGTCTTCCTGGTTTAATCGGTTACATTTGTTCAAAGCATCTCTTCCAGGAAAGCAAATACCAATATTACAGCATTTCTTTCTTTCTTTCTTTCTTTTTTTTTTTTAATTCTTTATCTTCTGATTCCATTTAGCTCTGAAGTTTTTGTACAGTTGCAAGAGAGGCAAGCTAATTAATAAATACATGAGGGCTGGGAAGAGATATTCCAACTAAATTTGATTCCAACACTAACTTTTACGTACCTAAATTCTCATTTTGCTTTTATCTAGTGAACGATCTTCATTTATTATCAAAGTCTGCCCTGAAAGAAGCCATGTAGAGAGGAATGACAGTGCTCTGTGCATGAACTCACTACTGAGTTCCTGGGAACTGCAGTGAAGAAACTTTATTCTTGGCTTCTCTCTTGTGAGTGGTGGTCCAGAGGCAGGGGAAATGCATCTAGTGAGGCTTGACTGGGGCTCAACTGTTTCAGACTGCACCATGTTAATATAACTTTATCATGTACAGGCTTAAACTGATGCAGTAGACTACTACAGGTTGGCTGTAGTTTTGCACTCCCTGTGTTCAGAATGAAAAAAAAAGATAAAATAGAAAAGTTGTAGAAGCAGAGCTTCATATTCATACCTTTGAGCCCATTTAAATATAGAATAAAATAAGGAAATTATCCTATCTACATCTGCACTTTAATTAGAAAATCTAAATTAAATGCATTTCACTCAAACTGGCCCAGACACCAACAGCGCTGAAAACAAAAGAGAAGTGACTTCAGCCGTATCGGTACACAGTTATCTGGAATAAATGATATGGTCTCAGAGGCTGAAATCTGTGATGGGTTTTGGGCTTTTAGTCTCTGAGCTAAGTGAACATAATGACCTACATATTTCTGTGGGCTGCAGCCACATTCCTGACTGCAGAGAAGATATATCTTGAAAAGTAGGAGGTTCTGCTATACTTACCAAAACACCGTTGTGCTAAAAGGATGGTAATGTCAACTTTATGGTGTTCTCTCTGAGAGTAATGAAGATCCAGTCTGTTTTTTAAAGGTACATTTGTTATTGACTGTTTGCCTGCAATAAATTAGGTAAATCGGTAAATAATTTAGAACTGAATCTCATAAAAATATATCCCTTAATCTTTTGGCTTGCTCCAGATGAAATACTTTCCTCTCTGCTCTAGACCTCTCTATCCAAGGATCTTAGGGCTGAGCAAAAAGACATAAACTAGCTCTCCATCCACTCCAGATGGGGTGGGAAATTATTATTTGTCCAATATGCTTAATCCTATTACTGTCACCAGTCTGGATTCATACCAGGGGCTTGCCTGCCATTTCTCTCCTGGAAATCCAGAAATCTTTACTTCCTTAGACCTCTCTGTGGATTGAAGGTGAGTGAAGAGTCAGCCCTCTAGGTTAGACACCCTACCACAACAGAATCAGGAGTACTTTTTATCCCATTTATCCTCAGAGACTTGTAGTGAGTAAAGCTGCAAAGTCTTTATTACTGAGTTACAGACAATTAATTATGGACTCAGTGATGCAGCTATAGTGATACTGCTGTGTATCAACACAGTAGCACTAGAATACAAGAGAAATAACTAGACTAGATAACTTTCTGAAAAGACAGACTTGCTGGCATGTAATGTAAATGTTGGCAAGCTATGTGACAGTGCTTGAAAAGAAGGCAGTCTTCAAACAAAAGGCAACTTTCTTCTTCACTTTGAAGTGCTTACAGGTACTCTTAAACAACTCTTTTTACTTCACACTGCCTCTCTCTCTTTTTTTTTTAACTAGCAATCTCTGTTGAATTACAGTAAAGTTTCTTTTTTATTTTTAGCAGTACTGCAGAGCACTGGATGCTGGGGACAGCTGGAGTGTGTGGGATGTGGCATGCTATTTATTCTCCTCACTCTGAGAATGCAGCAGATGGGTGACTACTTTATTAAATCAAAGTCCGTGTATCGTATCTTCCAGATGTTGACCACATGATCTGTCCTGCTATGCTATGAAGAACCTATTCCTATGTGCCCACTTTTTAAAATACTGGTTCATAAGTTCTCATTCCACCAAATAGCTGAGCTGCTGATCCACATCTGTCTTGTTTTACTGATGGAATAGGGGAGATGTGCTTTAAAAAACAAAACAACATCTGAGAGCTTTTCATATAATTTTAAGTACTTTCTGTTGCATTTGTAAACATACAACAGATCTTGCAGTCACTTCATTTCAAGTACTGTGGTTTGTGTTCTAATGGCACAGCATGCTTATAAATACATCAGTATTCTAAGGAGCAGAAAAATAGCACCTGTAGGAAAGAGTGGAGCATAGGACATTTTCAAGACTTCATTAAGCAAAGGATATAGATGGGTAAACAGACTTTGGGTGGGTTGCAGATCAATAGTAGAGTAGTAATCCTCAACATCAGTGTAGCAGAAAAGGTAGAGGGCACATGCTATTGGACTTTCACAAACAAAAGGGTGAAACTGAGTCATGACCTATCCCAACGAGGCTAAAACTGAGACTTTCCAGTCTGCTTTGGTTATTTATAATCAGCACATGGACACCTCAGCAGAACTGCTTCACCTGCTCAGGTGTATGGAACACAGTGTGACAGAAGGATTGGAATTCTGTTGTAGAAGTAATGGATGTTTTCTTTGCAGAGCAGAAAAACAGGCAAATGTTTCAATATCTGTAGGATATGAAAAATAATGATTGGAAAACTTACAATAAGAGTCAGACCAAGGGGGTCTAAGCAGCAGTGCTTCATGTGATTCCACATATCTCTGCACTATGCAGCCTATTATGAGTGTTATGACTTCTATATTTCTACTCAAATACCTGAGACATGAGTTAGTATGAATCCGTCACAAATCCTCCTTTTACAAGATGGTTTCAGAGGAGTGCTTGAAAATAGAACTGCTTTGCATGGATAAATAGGTAGTGAAGGAGAAGGTTAATACAGTAATCTGAATGCACCCCAGCGCAGTTGCTATCTTGCTCAGCACTCTGAGGAACAAGGAGATGCCTACACTGGGGCTGTTAGAATTCTCTGCTCTGTATTGGTTGGTCAGCCAACAAAGCTGAGCTCTCAGTGAAGCAGATACGAGCTATTTCCTGCTCCAGTTACACTGCGGGACAGAACCATCCAGCAAAACTTGTAGAAGTTTCTACACAAAGAAACAGGTACTCAGGGTGGGTGCAGACTTGATTTTACAAGTACATCTGTTCTGTTTATTTTTGCTTCTTTGCAGTATTATCAACTTCTGCTCCATATGGATGATCCATATTGTGCCTTGGTGAAATGATACCACATTATGCTTTTATGCTTTTATCATCAAACACTGCTCATGAAAAAATCACCAGGTTTGCCTAGGTTCATCTGTTCAATTTATTTTCCCAAAACTTTATTTTGAATAAAACACCTACGGTAAATGTGATTTATGTAAATGAATAAAACAAAACAGTTATATAAGCATTTTGAATCATTCAGATCTTTTCTGCTGCTGTTAAGCCATACGAAATACTCTACCAACATATTTTCTTTGGGTTATTTCATTTCTAAAGTCTTGCAGCTAAATATATGAAATAATAGGATATGTACAAAGCCTTTCATTTTGATTTTATTTCCATTCCCTACGCCAATCTCTGCAGACAAAGAGTCTCTGATATTTCAAAGAGACTTTTACTTATGAGTTTTTCCAGTCTTTTTTCCAAATGTCTATTGCAATCTTTCCCTTCCTATCTTGGAAGTGGACTTTCTTTTCATCTTTTTTTTCTATTGTTCTCTCCCCTTCCAGCCTTCAGAAGAAACAGGCCAAAATAAAATAAAATAAAATAAAATAAAATCTTAACTTTAAATAAACTTGGTAGTTCTATGTAGATCTATCCTGTTTCCTTTTACTCCACCTAGCCTCAGTTTTGCAGTCTCCCAACAAATTCTCAGTTCTCAAAGATCTCAAGGATATTCACTTAAGGGGGAGAGGAGATCTATGTTCAGACACAGTTATTTATTCTTCTGTAATTGGAATAACAGTAAAAACTACAAGTCAGCATGCACATCATCCCCACCAGACTCAAGACTAAGGATAATGAATAAAACAATATGAGGACCCTAGTCTGACCCAGCCTGGCCATGGGTCCTGCTGAGCAAGGCCCACCTGCAAGCCCACGACCCTCCTGGCCTTGTCCTGCTTCCAGGGAGGTGCGTGGCGCCTAGGGCTGCCCAGCTCTGCTGCCTTGATCCTGGCTGGTGTGATGGGAAGAGCCCAGAGTTCTCACCCCTGGAGAGCCTCCAGCTCTTGCATTCTTTATGGCATCAAGCTGTCTAAAGATGACTTTAAGAAAGAAATAATTTTAGTTGAGGTTACCTTTCTCATTAACTATTTCTCACAGGAGACAATGCTGGTCAGGTGAACTTCACTCACTCTTGTGCTGCGGTTGGACTTCCAGTCTCAGCAGGGCTATGAGAATATATTCTACAGCTGATATGTCCATATAAGGACATGTCTCAAAATAGCTGCACCATAAACCAGAGCCAAACTGATAAGAAACAGGTAATTGGGAATTTTAATGATGCTCACTGCACTAGAGCATCCAACCTTGCCCAGATGGTACACATTTTGAAACCTAAAGGATCTTTTCCTCATTTTTAAGAGATGGCATCTTTTACTAAATAAACAACTTCTCTGACTCATGTTTATCACACTCATACCCATCATCTACAGAATGACTACCACTCAGTTTTTTGCAAACACTAGTCCTCTGGGATAGGTGGATATTATTAAAGATGCTGTAAGCAAAGAATGGAGTCAGTAAAGCTGTTGCTTTACTGTCAGATCTCCAGAAGGATGTCATTCCTGTCCTAGCATATCTTTAGGTTTATTCTTAGCAGTTAGGCAATCCAGGTTTCATATCTCTTTGGCCATTTAGACTCTCAGCCTCTTCTCTCCCAGCAGAACAGCCCAGCCCAGAGTGATTTTAGTGCTTGTTTGCTATACACAGAGGTTGCATGACTCTAGGTACGCCACATCACTATCATACAACATGACATCAACTGTCATCAGGGGTGCAGCTATTTTGGTCTGGCGGCACTTCAAACTATTAAATAATTCCCCCTGAAGAAGAAATGAGATATACTTGTGCAATCCATTTTTTAAAAGCATAAATATTTATGCATTAAGAGAGATATTTTTTAATAAAAGAAATCAAACAAGTTTGTATGTTGACAGATTATTTTTCCCTATAGTCTTCAACTGCACTTGGGTAAGGAAGGAGTTTTTTTCATCACTTTTATGCTGCTACTTAGATCAAAACCACTTTTGTGCATAGAAGAGTATTGACAATGTATTTTACAGTTTTGTGGTATTTATTTTGTCATTGAAAGTATATTGGTGGAGTAGAGAGAAAGGAAATGAGTTTGAACATGTTCAGTGACAAGGAAAAAATGAGAAAAGACAGTATTGCTGTGATGTTTTTGTATTATAATTTTGACAGTTCTTATTTAAGAAGATGAATAACAGGTCTCATTGTAAAATACAAAAACAATTGAAGATATAGAAATGGCATAATTAGAATCTTCTGTTCACCTGCATTAACAGCAAAATGCTGACTACTAAGGCATCAAAAGCAAAACAATAACCTTTGCTCATAGAACATGTAGAACCTGCTGAATTCTCTGACAGATGGTATTGCAGGGGTTATCTAGCTTTGAAAGTGGAAGAAGTAGCTGAGTAAAAATAACAATATTTAAATATTGTTTTTTAATTAAAAATAATTAAAAATAACAATATTTAAACAATAAACTAATATTGTTTAGAAAAAATACATATTTTTCTCACAATGGAATTCTGAATTTTTTCCTATAAACATTTATCTTAATGGTATTGGTCAGCCCATGAACCCTAGTGTTCCTGCAGGGATTATTTGCAAAAAGCATCAGTTTATTTATCTACTGAGACACTGACTAACTGTTTAACAAAGCAAATGATATGCAAGTCTACAAAACCAAATAGACCAAGAAGAAAAAAAGTTGATAAGAACAGAGTTATAGAAAATCATAATTGTGCCATAGAATCATAGAATGTCTTGTGTTGGAAGTGATCTTAAAGATCATCTAGTTTCAACTCCCCCACCATGCCACCCACCAGATCAGGCTGCTCAGGGCCCCATCCAGTCTGGCCTTGAACACCTCCAGGGATGGGAAATCTACAGCCTTTCTTAGCAGCCTGTTCCAGAGCCTCACACCCCTCTGAGTAAAAAATTTTCTTCTGACTTACAATCCAAATCTCCTTTCTTTTTGTTTAAAAAGATTCCCCTTAGCTCTATCACTATCTGTCTATGCAAAATATCAAGTCACCCCTCTCCTATTCATAAACTGTAAGTACTGGAAGGCCACAATGAGTTCTTCCTGGAGCCTTCACTTCTCCTCACTGATTAAAAGTGACACACACTGTCTTTTGGTATAGGAAAGGAGTGATCCTTCTGGATTTCATGGAACCCAGGCAAACCATCAACTCTGACGGCTACATAGAAATACTGACTAAGCTGAAGGCTCAAACTTCCAGAATCAGGCAAAAGGACAGTCTTTCTCTTGCAATCTGATAATGCCAGGCCACATATGATTTTGATGACTATGGAGCATGTTGCCAGTCTTGGCTAGACTGCTCTACCACACTCACCATGGAGTTCAGATCTGCTGCTCTCTGATTTCCAACAGTTTGGAGTGATGAATTAAATAGGAGGCATTACTTTCAGAGCGACCTATGTATTCTGCTGAGATTGATCATAGACATGAAAAATCAGTTTTGTGTGGTCTGTATGTTGAATGGAAAAGTATGAGAGTTCTTAAAATAGGTGGTTGACAGATGCATGGACATGTATGATCATGAACAGACACTGTGACTCCTTAACCATGAGGGATTATAATGGAATGGATAATCTCAGGAGCCATCATGGACCAGTTAAAGGTCAACCAGGGGATAAGACCCAGTCAGCATGGATTTACAAATGGCAGATCCTGTCTGACAAACCTGATTTCATTCTATGACAAGGTGACCCACTTAGTGCATGAAGGTAAGGTTGTCAGTGTGGTCTACCTGGACTTCAGGAAAGACTTTGATGCTGTCCCCCACAAGATTCTCATGGAGAAGCTGGCTGCCCATGGTTTGGATGGGCATACACTCCACTGGGTGAGACACTGGCTGGATGGCTGGGCCCTAAGGACTGTGGTCAATGGAGTTAAATCCAATTGGTGTCCCCCAGGGCTCAGTATTGGGGCCTCTTCTATTTAACATCTTTATTAATGATCTTGATGAGGTGATTGAGTGCACCCTCAGTAAGTTTGCAAATGACACCAAGCTGGAAGGCAGTGTTGATCTTCCAGAGGGGAGAAAGGCACTACAGAGGGATCTGGATAGACTGAATCAATGGGCCAAGGTTACCGGCATGAGTTTCAGTGGGCCAAGTGTCAGGTCCTGCATTTTGGTGACAACAACCCCAGGCAACCCCACAGGCTTGGGGAGGAGCGGCTGGAAAGCTGCCTGATGGAAAGGGACTTTGGTGTACTGATGGACAGTCAGCTGAATATGAGCCAGCAGTGTGCCCAGGTGGCCAAGAAGGCCAGTAGCATCCTGGCTTGTATCAGGAATGGTATGGTGAGCAGGACTAGGGAAGTAATCCTGCTCCTGTACTCGGCATTGGTGAGGCCTCACCTTGAGAACTGTGTTCAGTTTTGGGCACCTCAGTACAGAAAGGACACTGAGGTGCTGGAGCAGGTCCAAAGGGCAACAAGGCTTGTAAAGGGCTTGGAGAATATGCCCTACAAGGAGAGACTAAAGGAACCGGGGTTGTTTAGTCTGGGGAAAAGGAGGCTGAGGGGAGACCTTATTGTTTTCTTCCAATATCTGAAAGGTGCTTACAGCGAGAACAGGGTTGGTCTCTTCTCACAGGTGACAGGTGACAGAACGAGGGGAAATGGCCTTAAGTCACAACAGGGTAAGCTTAGGTTGGATATTAGAAACCACTTTACAGAAAGGGTTGTTAAGCACTGGCATATGGTCCCCAGGGAGGTGATTGAGTCACCATCACTGGATGTGTCTAAAAACCGTTTGGATGTGGTGCTCAGGGACATGATTTACCAGAGGGTTATTACAGTTAGGGTAGGATGGTGAGGTTGTGGTTGGACTCGATGATCTTTAAGGCCTTTTCCAACCTGAGCAATTCTATGATTCTGTGATTCTATAATATCCACTTCTGGTCAAGGTTGGCAGATTATTTTCTTCAGCTGTTTATCTGTATTCTCTTCTTTCCTCAGTTTACAGTCTTGTCACACCTAAACCACTGAATAGGACTCATAACTTGCTGTCAAATGTTAGGACTACAACTTTTAAATTTATGCTGCTTAATATCATAGCTTTTCTTCAGCTCAGTATCCCAAATGCAGTTGCATTTCCTCTTGACCAGTCCTTGTTTCACTGAGGTAACAAGAGTTTTAAGTGAGAAGGAGTTCCCTGTGGCAACTTTTTAGTATCCTACACATGAAAATCTCATGCTCAGAGTAGTTGTGTTTGTGTTGGAAAGCCTCTTCTCCATACTACTACTACATGTATTCTTCCATCTTGAGACTTCATAATGCAGAAAATACTTGAGTAGTGTGAATCTACCAGTGCTTTCTTCATGAGGTATTTGATTTCTTCATCAGTTCTTATAATTTCCTTTCTTTCTGCTGCATTTTAAATTGAGTCTTTCCTTAATTCTTTTTTCCATTTGAAAATTCTTTTTTTTTGTTGTTGTTTTTTTTTTTGTTATTTTACTGTATTTTACTGCAATAGTAATGGTCTTTTAGCTCTCCTGGTCTAATCCCTATGAAAATATTTTCTCCCCCTAAGGGAAACAAACAAATCAGAGAATCGATTATGTTATCATTACAATGATTTGTCATTCACCTTGAATGCACACTGGAAATAACGTTTTCTCCTTATGCCTACCTTTATTCGTATTCTCTCTCTATGTATATATAATATGAAAAATGTGGATTTGGAAAATGATAAGAGTAATTTTGGTAATACAGTATTTCCATCTTGATACATTTTATGGACTGTAGAGATCAGAACCTTGAAATAATCTAGACTGATCTGCCCATAGGATGCTAGACTTGCTTGAATTATGTTGTAGGATCACTACATCAAAAACAAAATCAGGTTGGAATGGCCCATGAGAGGTTTCTAGTTGAACTACTTAAAGTAAGATCAGTTGTGAGATCAGATCACGTTCTTCAGGTTTGAAAACCTCTAAGGGCAGAGACTGCACAGCCTCTCTGGGCAACATGCCACAATCACTGGCTGTCCTCACAGTTTGTCTTCCACCTCAGTTAAGCACACCTCTCAGAAAACATCCAATTTTGATTTATAGTGCACCAGAAATGGAAACACTACCACAGGTCTTTGGAAATTGTTTCAAGGGTTAATTATTTTTATTGCTAAAAAAACATTCTGCTGCATTTAAAGTCTAAATTTATCTCCTTTTAATTGCAAGCCATGACATCTTTTTATATTTGTCTACCAGTTTAAGGAATTCTTTCCTATCATATTCTTCTTCTTCATGTATACATACTTATAAACTGTGATCACTTCTCTCCCATTGTTAAAGCAAATAGACCAATCTCTATAGGTCTTTCACTATAGGATCTGGATTCAGTCCTTTATCTTGACAGCAATTCTTTTCTAAATCTCCAGTTTATCAATGTACTTGAACTGTAGACACCTGAAATAAATATAAGTTTTCAGAAAAAAACATAAATCATTTCCAGCTATACAGATAATAAAGTTGTTGTTCTACTCAGTAGTTCCCATTTAAGAACAGTAACTTGATAAACATCTCTGGTCATGTTCTATTCTGGGAGTTCATGCTTTGTTAGTTAAGGAAGGCTGGTAACGACTGCTTGCCACACAGCTCTCAAACCTTTGGTTTAGTAGGAGAGGATCAGGGAAGCAACATCCCTCCCACTGTAAGTGAAGATCAGGTTTGCAACTACCAGAGGAACCTGAACATCCACAAGCCTGTGGGTCCCAATGTGATGCATCTCAGAGTCCTAAGGGAATTAGCGGATGTGGATGCCAAGCCACTCTCTATGATATCTGAAAAGTTGTGGCAATCAGGTAAAGTTCTTGGTGACTGGAAAAAGAAGGATACACATACCCATTTTTAAAAAGTATAAAAAAGTTGACCACAGGAACTACCAACATGTCAGTCTGATCTCTGTGCCAGGGAAGATCACAGAACAGATCCTTCTGGAAGTTATGCTAGGGCACATTGAAGGCAGGGAGCTGATACAGGAGAACCAGCATGGATTCACCAAGGGTGAATTCTGTTTGACCAACTTGGTGGCCTTCTATGATGGTGTCACGGCATCAATGGGCAAGGAAAGAACCACTGATGTCGTCTGGAGTTCATTAAGGTCTTTGACACAGTACCCCACAACATCCTTCTCTCCAAATTGGAAAAATAGAGATATGATGAGCAGACTGTTCAATGGACGAACAACTGGCTGCAGGATCAAATTCAAAGAGTGGTGGTCAATGGCTTCATCCCTGGATGGAGGTTGATGGCAAGCAGTGCTCCCCAGGCTCTGCTGATGGGGCTGATACTCTTTAATATCTTCATCAGTGACATTGACGGTGGGGTCTCGTGCACCCTCAACAAGTTTGCTGACGACGCCAAGCTGTGTGGTGTGCTCGACACACCAGGAGGGGTCATCCAGAGGCACCTAGACAGGCTTCAGCAGTGGGCCCAGGTGAACTTCACAAGGTTCAAGAAATCCAAGTGCAATGTCTTGCACCTGAGTTGAGGCAACTCCCATTACCAATATAAACTGGGAGATGTAAGGATTGAGTCCAGCCCTATTGAAAAAGACACGGGGGTACCGGTGGATAGGAAGCTGGGCATGAGCCAGCAGTGTGCCTTTGCAGCCCAGAAAGCCAACCATATCCTGGGCTGCGTTAGAAGAAATGTGGCCAGCAGGTCAAGGGAGGTGATCCTGTCCCTCTACTCTGCGCTGGTGAGGCCTCACCTGGAGCACTGCATCCAGAAGAAGCCACAAAAGTAATACAAGGGATGGAACAGCTCTCCTGTGAGGACAGGCTGAGGAAGGTTCAGCCTGGAGAAGAGAAGGCTCCGAGAGTGACCTGAGAGTGGCCTTGCAGTTCCTGAAGGGGAGCCACAGGAAAGGAGAGACTCTCTAGCAGGTTCTGTGGTGATAGAACAAGAGGAAATGGCTTCAAGCTCAAAGAGCGTAGATTTAGGTTAGATATAAGGAAAAAAATCTTTTACAGAGAGGATGGTGAGGTGCTGGAACAGGTTGCCCAGTGATGTGGTTGATGTGCTGTCCCTGGAGACTTTCAAGGCCAGGCTGGATAAGGCCTTGGGCAACCTGATCTAAATGTGGTGTCCCTGTTCATTGCAGGGGAGTTGGACTGAATGGCCCTCAGAGGTCCCTTCCAACTCTAAGGATTCTGTGATTCTATGATTCTAATCACTTTCACCTTTTGTTAAAATGCAGAGTCCTTGCCTATCTGTGTGCATTAATCCCTTTCAGAAAGAGAGCCACAAAATACAAATACTTTTTTTCTAAAATTTGAAAGATTGTTTTGAATTCTGTGACCTCAAGTGGGTCTACATTTGCATCACCGCATTGCTTGAGACACATGATGTGATGCTGTGGTGTGACCATAGAGTGGGTCTTAGCTGGGACTTAGATGAGGGAATTGGTTTGTTTCCCAGAAGCAGAGCTATTTAGGATCAGTTAAATTGGCCACTAGGTGTCAGTACTGTTCCATGAAAATGTGATCTGGAATACATTTTGTATGGCTGTAAATAAGGCGAACTGCAGAAAGTTCCAAAAAATTAAATCTGAGCTTCACATCCTTTCACCTTTTCATTGGTCTGCAAATTCCACCCACCCAGAATACCTTCAGGCTTTATTTCTGTGCAAATCATCTTTCCTCACATCTTTCTACTAGAATTCATCAATGCTTTATTCTATAGTCTTCTATATTGTTCATCTTTTATTATCCTGCAAATATGCAGCATCAGCATCTCTTGGCTCAAATTGATTTATGTTTAAAAGCCATTCACTAACTATATTTTGCATTTGCCAAATGGAAAAATATGAGATTAGGGGCTAATTGTTCTACTGCTTAGCTTTTCCTTTCTGTACAATACGAACCTTTCGAATCGATACAGCTGAACAATAATGTAAGCTGAGGTCAAGTGTCTTTTTGATAAATGGCTCTGTCAGGTATGTTGGAGAGGAGAATCTAAATCAGAAAGGATGCTTGCAGATCAGTCTTTCCCGAACTATAACAAATGCTTGGTATCTCTGTTTTCCAAACCTGATTCTGATTTCTAAAAACTGAACACATCAGCCCACGTTTTTTCAATCTCTAAGGAGAATTAATTTTTTCTGATGTGGCCTCTGTATTCCACACACTGTGTGTGTGTGTGCATGCATGTGCACTTTTCCCCCAACGTTTCAAACACTTGACAGCTGGGTGAAGTTTTCCTTCCGCCCAGAGAAGGACTTTTTGCATTTCATAATGGATTGCCAGTGCTGCCAGGGCTATTTTCTCTCCAGCTGTGAGAGTGGCTTTTTAAAATGACTCACAAAAGCTGCTAGCCAGCTGCTTCACCTCAGCCTTCACAAGGGCCCTGAATTCTAAACAGTGGTAGTGCTGACTTACTTTAGAAGGGCTCATTTATTTGGACGTTGCAGATGTATTCTGCACACAACAGTTGATCCTAAAGAGACCTCCATTCAGGCAGGTGAGTCATGGGCTTACATCACTGCAGGTGTTGACTTCGCGTTAATGTTGTGAAGAGGAAACATCCCATGTGTTAGTCAGTCATCCTTGGACACCTTCCAGGAAGTATACAAAGCAACGTATGCACGATAAGCTCATTTGTAGCTACTGTATGTACTATACATCCGAAGACATCTGTACAAATTAGTGCTTACACAGGTACTAAAACAAAAATGTTTTTCATAATGTCCCAGAAAGGAAAAAGTACTAAAGTGGTTGTTATTTACGTGGCAACTGGTCTAAAATTAAATCATAGAATTATAGTGATCAGGAATTCAGAATATCTTCAGGTCACCCAATCATCTTTTGTGGCAGTTCATAAGTATTTCCTTGAGTATTTTCTGTCTTCTATGGGCTGAAAACCGTAAATTTTCTCATCTGTTTTCTGAGATCAGCTAGTACTTTCTGGTTTGATGTCAGGCAAGACGTGCTTTCAGATTTAGAGTTGAGGTCAATGAACAGCTTTATAATTCTTGAAAGCAGAAACATTTCTACCACAAATGTTGATTATTTTTTAAAGGCAGAGATTGTTCAAACTCTGCTTTTGACCACTTCAAGTAGTATCTCATTATTCTAAGTCACTGTTCATTAAACATACTCTGCAAACCCCACCCCACACTCTCACTTTTCCCTGCTTTATGGAGACTTCTGTACAAGTGGTTTGTGATGTCTCTGATTCACGTAAGTTGAACAAACAGCAGAGGAAGCCTAGAGTGCCTACAAAATGGAAGTCAGAGTTTGATGTATTCTATCCTAGTTTCAATATTGGTTCAATTACACAGTGCTGCATGGAACATAAGCCTTCTGCAGCTTTGAGATCACCTACCACGTTTCAAAAGTAATACAAATATGGGAATTTTTGTCCAGACCAATGCAGTACAAGTAGTCTGGACAGATGCCAGTTCTGATCTGGAATGCACGTAAGAATACTATCCACCTGCACAATGTGCCCTCCCTTGCACTACTTTGCTAAATAATTTATCATGGTTTTCTAGTTCTTTAAGTCCCACAGGAAAATGTACCAGCTCATACACATCCCTGCCTTAGCATAGATAAAAGTCTTCTAGACCAGAACAACCTATTGCCTGGCACCTGTGGGGCAAAAGCAGTATAGCTTAGATCTGAATGTACCCATCCAGATAGACTCCAGTAGTTAAAAATGATGTGGGAAATTCTTCTACCTAAATCCCTTCTAAATTGGGCCTTAGTATTCTTAAATACTGTGCAGGTGTTTAATAAACCCATCCATGTTCTTCTCGGGACTATAAAGCTCTGAAGGCAACTACATTTATACTCTGAAAGTGCAGCAGGCATTCGGCTGGAATGGAAGTCTAGAAGCCTGCTACCACTGCTATCATGAAAATGTGGGCCATTCAAATTGCTTTTGCTCCAGTTTGCACAGGCCCAAGTTCCCTATCCATGCCAAAGCAAAGAACAGCTGTGTATTCTCAAAATCCCTCAAAGTGTCATGAGGATCACTCATATAAGTACGGTTTCTTATATGTAACTGGCTACAGGTTTCAGCCACTACCTTGGGGCTTTCTCACAAGGGCAAGTGACCACTTATCACTGAAACAGATTGCAACATCCAAATTTTAAACAGGTTATTTTTAACAACTTTTGTACAATAACTCTTGTTTTGATGAAGCAGTTAGGATGTAGTTCTGCAGGAGGTCAAGTTAAATGGAAAAAAATGGTTCCTTCTTGTCTGAAATTGAAGCCTCTAAGGAATGTTTTAGCAAAACGATAGAACGCTTTGAAAGGGAACATACAAAAAGCTCATTCCTATGCCATATTGTTTGGGCCAGAAATCAGGAAAATTCATCTGTTTTGATTTCACAGAAAATGGCAGGGTATCTGAACTCAGGGGAAATAAATATGTTGAGAGGGAGAGAAGATTTTCACAGTTTTAATCCTGGGAGTCAGTAACCCTGAATACTGGCACTTCTAGCTTTCCCTGTCTGTTATTCTGACAACTAAGCCTATTCCTTTCCACTGCTGGCAGTTCTCTGTGCAATGACTTGTACTGCTCCTAGTGCGAAGAATACCGAACACTTTTTCAGTTGCAGTAAAGGCTGTATTGCTTCAGAATTCTAGTACTTACTAAGAGGTTTTTTTTTTTTTTTTTTTTTTTTTCCGGGACCTAATTTTTGCTGTGAAATTGTACTGTGTTTCTGTTTACATTAGTCATCCTATGTGATCAATAAAAACTAGCCCTGAAGTCAGTACCCTCATCCTATAATGCTGAGCATCTCTAAAAATAACGTATGCACTTCTGATCCAAATTCCAGTATGTGCTATATTAACCGCTCTGAATATAGCCGACCTTAAACTTGACTTTGTTTACTGTTTTGGAGTGGCTTTTTTAATGTGCATTTTCATATCATTTTCCTTGCTAGGACTTCCCAAGAGCTCACAGCAAGAGCTCAGAGAGGGGGAGTTTCTGGGTGCTTCATTGTATTGTATTGTATTCATTGCTTCATTGTATTCTTTCTTTTTCATCCAGGTCCTCCTCTTCTCAGCAGTCAGTCATTGTCCACTTCCACAGAGTCTCACAGGTATCCTCAGATTCCAGGAATGAGTTCTGACCTCTAAAAGTCATACAAAGTATTACTTCTTGGAGCTTGAATACGTCCAATAAATGGACCTGCAAGGCAACTAGGAGTAAAGAAATTACTCAGAAGAACCTCTTCACATTGTTTTTCTGTTGAATGCTTATAGACTCTCCCACTGTCATTTCCAGGAAAACAACACAAATTATAGCAATGAATCTATTTTTTTCAGTTTAGAATTTTACAATTGCAACCCACACATACACATTAATCATTTCCTATTCCATCAAACTGCAGTCTCTCCAAGTAAATATGACCGTACTGACACTCTGTGCAGTACTTCAGTCTCACCTAATTCTTTCCACAGACTTTCTGTTACAAGTAGGTTGTGCAGAAGGCTCCAACATGTTGCAAGAAAATTGTTTTGAACAAGGAGAATATTTCAACAATACATGGTTCTAATAGGAAGCATCTTGCCTAAATAATCTTTCTGTTTTAAAACAGGAGACTGAAGGGAATCAAAGTGCTTCACTTCTGGTGATGCCAGGCTAGTCATGTCTTCAAATGAAGTTCTCTCCAGATATTTTGAGGGAAAGTGTCACAGCTGATCTGGGGACATAACTTCTCTGCAAAGTGACTAAGTGTACCATCCCTGCTAAGACATTTAAGGAATGTATTCTGCACAGCATTATGTTTAGTATAACTGCAGCTGCACAATAAAATCATCTTGAAGGGATTTATTATAACCTGAAATCCAAGGCAACTTAAAAGAAGATTCTTCTCTTGAAGTAACTTAGAAGTTTTTCTACCAGAAGAGGGGAGTGGGGGTGAGAGAGAGACAGACTTACAATTTTGAAGGAAAAAAAAAAAAAAAATGCAGTGTAAGGCATTTCATAGCTTCCATAAACCCCTGTCTTTATTATAATTACTATTTGTTAAATAACAACATCTGTTTGTTCAAGTCTACCCTGTATATCACACTCTTTCTAACCTTGTTTAAGTCATCTCCTCCCAAAAAGAACCCCACATCAGATGAAGGAACTTATGCTTAAGTTTAAATCAAAAATTATTATAGAGGGAAGAGATTATTGTTTCATGTATTTTCTTTCTCAATCTTGAATCGATTTTAAAGCTTCATTCTTGAGTATACAGTTCCTTTCTTTTTCCAAATGAAAACAAACAGTGGCCTACACTAATGTCTCGAAGATTGTTTTAAGACATCAAACTCCCACTGACATGTAAATGAACAATTTTCATTTGCTTGGTGCAATGTATACAAAAGTGATTGATCTACATAAAAGAATGTGATTTCTAAATGTTTTCTATGGCCCCAGCTGTTCAATGATCCAAACATGTGGAGAATATCAAGGACAAAAACTACTAAGCATGTGATATTTTTTTTTAACCAATACAGTGATTGAATTGTATACCACAAGAGACTTCCTACTGGTGTATCGGGAAAAACTCATCTAAAGCCAATAAAATGGAATGGATCAATGGATATTTCATCATAGGAAACCCAGCTGCAAGATAACAAAATGGACTGCATTTAGCCCTTTGTCTCTCAAATATCTGACACTGAAAGTGGGCAGCTGTGACTTTTTGGTTGTGCTGTTTGTTTATTTTGTACCAGATAATTGCCTTTGAGAATACAGTAAATACTAGAGTTTTAATCACTTATTTAAGGGATGGAGGGGGAAGAGATGTTTTCTTTTTTCTTTTTTCTCTTTTATATTTCTGAAGACACTTGGAACATAATATTTAATGTGACCTAATTATAGAAGAAAAAAGAATTGCTTTCAGCATGGTTTGCTGAACACCCACATATTAAATGCATTCTCTAGAATTTTACAATAATAACTCATTCTGGTTACAGGAGCAGTGATTTTTAAAAACAAATTTGAAAAATTTTCAAAGCTTCTATATTGCATTCTTAAATCAAAGAATTCATCTTCATATAGTTTCTATTTTAAAAGAAAACACTTAACACTTTCCTAGCAGGCACAAGAAGATTCAGTTGGTGGAAGCTTCAGTATATCCTGGAGTGTCCTGGTAGGTATCCACAGGGATATGCAATGGCTCTGACACTAATCAATGCTTTTATAAACACATAAAAAGTAATTGTAAAAAATATTTGATAAAAATAACAGTGAGCTTGTCAGAGGTATATGGTGGCAAGGTAGTAAGATAGGGCTGGATACCTTGATATCTTCTGGTCCTATTCAAACAGCAGCTCTATATAATCATGATCTGAGACAGCTAGCATGGCTTCACCAAGGGTAGAATGTGCCTGACCCATCTGGTGGCATTTCACAGTGGAGTGACAGCAGTGGTGAACAAAGGAAGAGCAACTGATATTATCTACCTGGACTTGTGCAAAGCCTTTGATATGGTCTCACACCACATCCTCATCTCTAAATTGGAGAGATATGTATTTGAAGACTTGATTATTCTGTGCATAAAGAATCAGTTGGATAGTCTCAGCCGGATAGATGTGATCAATGGCTCTATTTCCAGGTGGAAGCCAGTGATGAATGGAGTCCTCCAGGGGTCTGTTTAGGGGCAAATGTTCCATAATTTCTTTGTCAGTGAACTTAATAGTGAGATTGAGTGCACTCTCAGGAAATTTGCTGATGACACCAAGCTGAGTGGTACAGTTGACACAATAGAAGGAAGTGATGCCATTAGGAGGAACTTGAAAAATGGGTCCATGTAAATCTAATGAGGTTCAACAAGGCTAAGTGCAAGGTGTTGCACTGAAGTCAAGGCAATCCCAGATATGTGCACAGACTGGGGGAGCTGCTTGAGAGCAGTCTCTGTAGAGACTTGAGGATTCTGGTGGATGAAAAGATGGATATAAGTTAGCAGTGGATACTTGCAACCCAGAAGGACAACTGTATCCTAAGCTGCATCAATAGAGAGATAGGTGAGGGAGGGTATTGTCCCTCAATATTATGCCTTCATGAGCTTCATCTGGAATACTGTGTCCAGGTCTGGGCTCCCCAGACCATGGGAGCTACTGGAGTGGGTCCAGAGGCAGAACATGAAGATGATTACAGGGCTGGTGCACCTCTCCTATGAAGAAAAGTTGAGGGAGTTGGAAATAGCTTGGAGAGGAGAAAGCTTTGGGGAGACCTTGTGTGGCTTTCCATTACTTAAAAGGTGCATTTTATTTTATTTGTAATCCTCTCCTTCTTTCTCCTCATTTTATTAAATATTCTTTTAACTCTGAAGAATATCGTAAATGGATATGTCATCCATATACTCATCTTACTGGACCTGTGGCTAAAATATATGTACCCTCCTGTTATATATTACATGTATTCTCTATACTTATACCCTTTCCTAGAGTAGAATATAAATAATTTGAGTAATGTTTATACTAGAAGTCTATCCTTAAAATGAGAATATGCTCACAAAGTTTCTGATATCCCTTCTGTAAACATTGAATTCCTTTTTTAAATTCATAGAAGATTTTTTTGGTCTTGGATTTACTTGCAGAAGTGAAATTTCAAATTGCTTGAACAGTATGTTATAAAAGCAAGCAGTATTATGAAATTAGAAAGTTCACAGATTCTCCAAAGTTTTTAGAAGGGAGAATATTACAGCATATATTGGTTATGTATAATTTAAGGGTGTAATCGTGTAATTCACCTATATTGAGTTGACACATTTTATTTAGTAAAGTAGATTAACTCCTTTTCTGAAGAGAGTAATGTTTCACACATAGCTTATGGTAATGATGTTCTTGCAAGTGAAAGTGCTCCCTAATTATTTTTTCTTTTCCGGTCCTAGAGGGAGTGAAACTCAAGTTGTTTAATTTATGAAGTCATAGTTCTATTAGGTTAATGCCAAAGTACATTACATTCAGCTAACTTGTTGTCAGGTTGAGTCCCTTATACTTTTTCACTACTGATAATAGAGTCAAGCTTGTAGTCAATCCAGACTGCAGTGGCTACCCTGTCAACGTGCTGCAGAAACACACCCCGAAGGGAGTGTTTTGTAGATCACAGGAGCCTCATGTCAAGCATTAACTTTCTGAAATATTGTATTTTTGAAAGTAATACCTGAAAACATGTGGATGAAGACTGTATATTCTTCAGAGAGAATATCTATATTTTGCAGATATAGAATTTATGTAATGATGGAGCAAGGAAAGTTTATAAAGACTGCAAACAGATTTACAGTGGTCCCGCTGTGATCAGCACATGATAAGATACTTGAAATCCTATCACTCATACTATCTATGATTTCAACATTCTGATTCAAATCTTTTATAAAAAACTGCAACTGTGGAGGGAATTTATAAAATGTGCTATATTATGCACAACTAAGGAAGAATTTGTGCCTGTCAGAAATACTTGCTCTAGGTATTTCCAGAAGTTGGTATGCTTTAACTTGGGATCTACTGGAGCTATCATGCTGAACAAGAAGAATTAGAAATAAGTACCAAGTATTCCTGAAATATCTCTCTCTTTAACTCTTCAATTAAAAATATTTCTACATTTTCAAAAATGTGTTATCTGAAAAGTTCATGTATTCCTGGGTATGCCACTTCGATTGGGATGAACAAGTGACCAACACCAGTAATTATGTGACCTGCCTGAGGCAAAATACAAAAATGACCTGATGAAAATTCTGCATGGCTTTGGAACAGGCCTGGGCATTTAAAAATAGGTAGTTAATGCAATCTTCCTCTCGTGGCATTCAAAAACACCTGTTTATTAATACTGCAAGGAATTTTAGGTACTTGTTTTACAAACACCTAAGAGATTATCATAGAATGACAGAATATCACAAGTTGGAATTAGTCCAACTCCTGGCTCCGCACAAAAATCAGACTATATGATAAGCACAAAGTAGATGTTTAAATAAAGAAGGCAAGAACAATCCTCAGTGTCAGTCCAAGAGCTATGGAGTACATCACTGTAAAGTGTAAAATCTATTGCAGGCACTGGCATTAATAGATCTGTATTCCCATCTTCTTAGAAAAGTGGCAATAAACCAGTCAAAATGCAAAAATATAGTGTTTGCAATACTCATGTTGCTTTTTAGTTGATTCTTTATTTTGAGTAAATGAAGAGCAATTATCATTTTATTTTTATATCTAAATTTCATGGGGAAAAAATGGTTTCTTCCAGGTTATTTTCTTTCATTATTTTTTGATAATAATAATACTCAGATACTCAGATTACTTTTTCCCCTACCATATGTATATGAGTAGGTGTGCATTCTCTCCTTTTCTCCCCACAGATGTATATGTTTCAGAAAAAAATCTACCTTTTAATTGCTTTTGTTTACCATAGTTTTGGTGCAGCATATGGCTTCAATTTCCAAGACTTCCACATTGAAATATCCACACTGAAAACGTAAAACATTCTATTTTTCATGTCAGCCAAATTAAACAAACAGAAAAAAAAGGTTTCCAAAATCATTTGAAAGTTAAGGGAGAGAATTCTGTTGTAGATTAGGGGACACTTGCTTCTTCTTCTTTTCTTTTCCTTCTTCCAATTAAATCAACTTCAGAAATTTCAACTTTGTAGCAACCAGCAGTTTGAAAAACACTGGATTTTTATATTTTTCTCATTTCTTTCTCCATTTTGGGATTTTATTGCTACTTTTGCACTTCAGTATTTCTTATCTTGCTTATGGCCAAATCTAGGAGAAGTATTCCATCCTTCAGCCTAAATCGTCACAACTCTATTGGAGCAAAATTCACACTGGAAACAGATGCAGTAGATCTTTCTGCTTCATGTTCAGTTTCAATGGAGGAAAATATTGGGTGCATTTTATTGACTTTAGCACTGAATGCATTCAGGAATTAGGCACTGCTGTGGCAGGAATGTTGTGCAATGGAATTTAAATTGAAATAAAATATGGGCTGATTCTGAAGCATGTAGGATCACTTCTGTTTGGATACTATATACAAATACTTCTCAGCTGCAAGCTGATTCCCTTTCTGTTGGTTCTTTTCTCTGAGAATTTCCAGAAATGCAAAATTTAATATCCAAGTTGTGAATTAAAATTGGTGAGAAACTTTATTACCTGTGGTCATAGTCATGGTAGGCAGCTCAAGAGAGAGGGAATATAGGTTGAGTGTACCAATACTCACTTGTGCTGAATGAGAGTCCATTGGTACTCTGAAAGATAGCAAAGTCTCAGCTTCACCACAGGATCCAACTAGGGACAAGTCATATCCAGGAGTAGAATCTCATCTGCAGTTGTGGAAGCTCTAGGCGTTTTAAAACAGGTATCATTTACTTAGTAATGTAAAAACACTTATCTTGCAATGAATGTATTCACATACTTTGAGAATAAAATAATAAATCAGATATGGAAGCTAGAAAGAACTACCGTATCATTACATCAGTTGAATGATGATAATGAAAGATGAAAGCTACACCATTTCTCCTGTTTATTATTTCCAAGGATTAATCATTCTCACTATTACAAATGTGCTTTCTTTCCATGCTGAATTCATCTGCCTTTAAATGTATCCTTCAATTTCTCTTATGTCTTTTCAGCTATATAAAAGAAGCCTGAAATATGCGCTATTTTCTCCACATAAAAGCAGTTACATAATTCTATAGTCAAATCTAAATGCATACCTGAGCCTCTCAGTGTAAAGTATTTGTCCCAGTCCTCTCATTACTGTGTGGCTTCTTTCTTCACCTTCTCCAGTTTTATAGGAGAATTTTGAAAACTTTTTCCATTCTTTTTTTGTTGAAAGATATTAGGATGGAAGAAAAAAGCATTAGCTTTGTCTGAAATACTTGTATATAAAAATGCTACACTAACATCAAATTTCATCAAATTATTCACTTGCAATTACTTCTTACTCATTTATCAATGCTCCATGCAGATCTACACATTCAACAACAGTACTTTTGTGCTAGTCGCTATTTAGGACTATAGTGTTTTATACAGTTGAAGGAGAGAAGTAATCACAGTGCCAGACAGCCAAGTTACCTGTGACATATCATACTGTTGAATCTAGGTTTTGCAGTGACCCCCAGAACTAAGCTACTTATCCATAATTGCCAATATTAATTCAGCATAACACCCATGAGTAGAAATTCTTGCTTCCCTGTTATGGTAGGTGGATCCCATAAGTGGGTTGAGGATTTTACACCTGGATCAATAATATAAAAGGAAAAGAGAGATATGATTTACTTTTTTCCATTTCACATTCTGGATAGGTGTATCTCTTGGTTTGCAAATTAGCAAAGAAAAAGTGGCAAGTGAATAAGGGAGTGAATATACTATTTGGTACAGACAATTGGATGTCACTGTTTTGGTTAAGTATCTTGGACCTATCCACAGTACCTAGATTTTAGTTGATAATTGGGCTTGATTTTACTAAAATAAGCAATTTTCCTTTGAGAAATATTTTCCTCTTGTCCTCCAGATATTACTCGCTGTGAATTATATTTATGAAAATTACACAGGAAGCATTCTTCTCTCAACCAAATTGATCACTTGTCTGTCAGTGCTATCCCATCAGGTCCTGACGATAAAGCACCTCTCACACACTCACATGCTACCAATATCCTTGCCCTTACACTACAAAAAAATAATTCTGGTGGACTCTAAATTCCTTGAAAGGAGAAAAAGAAAGCAAAGCACAACAGCAGTTATGTTTTACATCCATATCTCCTTGTTCTGCAGACATTTATATATAGTGCTACACATTAGCAAAAAAGATAGTCTGCTCTAAACCTAGAGCATTGTATATGCAAATACTCTAAACTTTCTGGCTTGAAATACAAGGATTATTCCTGGTTATGGATACCTTTCTAACTATAAATATAAACATAAGATAAAGGTATCTATTTTAATGGACATTGTAAATTGTAAAGTTTATGATAGATCATTTCTCTACCACTGGAAGCTTTCAAAACTCTGCTAGCAAGGCCACAGATGATCTGACCTAGCTGGTAGTAGTCCTGCTTCAGGTTAGGTAAGATGTTTTCTAGACATTCCTTCTAGTCAAAATTTATACAACTTTAACATCCAGTAAGTCTTTTTGATACTGCAGCTGGACCTTGAGCAGAACTCCTTCCAGAGTTGGGCTTTAATTTCAACAAAGGCCTCTGTCTTGATTTGAACACATCAGGAACAGAGAATTTCTTTTCTGAGTGAGAAAATTATTTCACAGTTTAATCAATCTCACAGTTCAGAACATGATTGCTAGTTTTATTCCAAATAAGGGGAAGTGTAGTGGGGTTATAGCCACATCTCCAAGATCACGTTGACCTAATAAAGGGGAATATGTATGAATGACATTCAGTTTGAACAACATTAACACACTTCCTTGTAAGAAGGAATGCCTTTGATTTGTGTGCTATTTTGTAAGTGAACTATAGTCTTGTTCTCTTAACATACGGAGTATTGGCATCTGCTGTCATTCTCAAACATTCTCAGTATAAACCATTCCGTACCTCCTCAGACCAACCTTACTGGCTGTAACTGTGAAAGGCTGAGGGGATCAAGTCCTATTTCCATTCAAAAGATTCAGAATTTCCCTGTGTTCTTAAATTCATGATTAATACTAAAGTGATTAGATAAAACTAATCCAAATGGAATTACTAGTCAATAATATTTTAAAATTGCATTTGTATTCCTCTGCTATTTCAACTAAGTCTCAAGTTCAAAATAAAACAGAATTTTCCTTCTTTTCCCCTCAAAAACTCTGGTTTTATTTAAAACAAAGGTACTCACTAAGGTGATGCAGTGTTCTCACAACAATCAT
Source organism: Gallus gallus (assembly GCF_016699485.2). NCBI lineage: Eukaryota > Metazoa > Chordata > Aves > Galliformes > Phasianidae > Gallus > Gallus gallus. The sequence goes on from NC_052534.1 coordinate 94,932,685, forward strand.
ACTCATGCATTCAAAAGCATACGAAAGAGTAAGGACATCAGAAGAGCTCAGTATATGACCAGTTGTCTCCCTTCTCAGACATTTGAGAACATAACTATATGTCCTGATCTCCTGCCAACTTTACTTGAATTGAGAAATCATTTTTCACTCCCGTTAAAAATGTACTTGAACCACCTTTGAATTTTTACTCATTTCCTCTTGACTTCTAAAACATTGCAAGGAAGGTGAAAAAAAGAATGTTGTAAAAGCACCAACCTGATAGGTTGTCACTAGGGGAAAATATAACGTGGAGCAGAGACAATAACAGCCTCCCTGTCTTTCAGCAATGGGCTATAATAAATTTGAGAATACTAAATGAGAATAACCAGTTAAGCCTAATCACCTTGACAAATGATGAGATTGAAAAGGGTATGGGAGACAGAAAGAGAGGAACCAAAGTTCCCCCTTACTGAAATGCTTCTTTTAACAACAGTATTTATTTCACCTAGTCTGAGTAAATGCTGTGACTTCCCATAGACTGCCTCAGGAAAAGCATCAATTTGTAATGAATGCTTTTTTTTTTACCCCTGCTCACATTTTTAAGCGGATCTGCATAAAACTATGAAAACCCAGAAAACAATCCTCTACAAATTGAATTTCTTTAAACGAAATAAAACATAAGTGAAAAAATAAATGAAACAGCACCATTATTTGGATTACATTTATCTTTAATCCACTTTGTCCTCTATATGAAATACAGTATAAAGACATCTGCCAATATTTTAAAGGCTTCTGCTTGTGTCTGAATTATGTTTTTAAATTAGACCCTAAAGCTGCATTCTAATGCATTACTTTCATTTACTGGAGTATGCATATACTATCATACTACTCCCATGACATTCTTTATTTAATCAGTCTGAGAGCTGTACAGACCCATATCTATTCCCACATAAATCTCTGCCAAATATTGCTGACTTTTAGATTTAAACTCATTGGCAATGAATGACCTCCTTGGGAAAAAAAATGTATAAAATGGACAAATATTTTAGGGGAAGAAGCAATCTTTTTGGATAATCAGTGGAAGGTATGCAAATCTGACTGGTTCGTAATGGAGGTGTTGTCCTTGTGGTGAATAGAAACTGCTGCAGTAAACAACTTTAGCCTTTCCTATTAAAGGTTAGGGGAAGTGATTGATATGTTTGACAAAGAAATGTAAGGTCAGGAGCAATAAAGGCAATCTGTTCTTTATACAAAAAGTACATGAAAAGCACTACATATACCAGGTATTCTCTAGTTGGTTTTGGTGCACCTGCTATTTCAGAATAATAAATGGAGCAGAGTCCTCTTGCCGCCTGTGCAGGTAGGAAGCATCACGGTTAACTCACTCTACTCTCTAATCATTGATTCATCTCTAAAAAAACTATTAATGTGTATACCCCCTTGACTCCATTGTAATTTAGTACTCTATCTTTGTTTTTACTCAGTAATTAAGCTGCAATTAAATCCACAACTGTCACACTCATCTAAGTAGAACTTACTGAGGAAATGTAACATTTTTCTTCACGTAGGAGTATCAGAATCTGCCCAAATAATTTTAGCCCTGTCTTGAGTTAAGGTTTCAGAAAGTGTGATCTGAGGATATGTCATGGCACTGTGCTAGAAATGTCTGCTACTATACTGCAGGATTTCTATATGTGTTTATATCCTAAAGGAATCTGAGTGCAGATAAATTGTCTTGTATCAGTATAAAACCTGTTTCAGGTCAACAGTACAGGTCTTTTTAGAAAGTATCTGTTTTAGTTCCAGTGAGCTCTTCCCTTACAAAATATTCATCTGCACTACAGTAAATGAAACCACAGATTTCATTGTGGTTCTATTAAATGGTGCATTCAATCCACAGGGAGTTCCTTGCATACTCTGGACTTCAGATACCAACATTTCTTTTATAGCACAAATGCCGGACAGCACAGACAAGTGACTTAACAGCAACAATTACACAAGAATATTCAAGCATCAATTACACAAGAATACTCACTCAGTAACACACACAAATATATAGACATACTGTCTTGCTCCAATTTATTGGAGGGAGCAGAGATTCTTTTAATAGATGTATACCCGACAGCAAGATTAAGACACAGTGGGTCAAATATTAGCCCGACCAGTTTAATACAAATTCTAGTTGCTTAGGGAGATGGGGAATGGAAGGTGGACGATAGAAAAGAGAAAGGAAATAAAAGCAAGGAGTCTTTGTAGAAAGCAAGAGAGGCAGTCACCACCATTGGTCCAGCACTGTTTGTAGTGCAGATGTTGACTTTCAATAGTAATGCGTTGTCAGGGGTTGTTGTTCAGTTGACAACAGCAAACTTTTTTTCCAACGACAGTACAAACTTATTTATAAGTTCAAGGTGGTCAAGTCAGCTTCTTTTGGAGAGGCAGCATCTGGCTTTTTGACCTAGACAGGCTGGAGAAGTGGGCCCATGAGAACCTAATGAGGTTCAACAAGGCCAAGTGCAAGGTGCTGCACTTAAGTAAAGGCAATCCCAGGTATTTATACAAACTAGGAGAAGAACCCTTTGAGAGCAGCCCTGTGGAGAAGGACTTCGGGGTCCTGGAGGATGAGAAGCTGGACATGAGCCAGCAGTCTGCGCTTGCAGCCCAGAAGGCCAACTATGTTCTGGGCTGCATTAAAAAAAGGGGTGGCCAGCAGGGAGAGGGAGGTGATTGTCCCCCTCTATTCAGCTCTTGTGAGGCCCCATCTGGAGTACTGTATCCAGGACTGAGGCTGCCAGCACAAGAAAGATGCAGAGCTCTTGGAACGGGTCCAGAGGAGGGCCACTAAGATGATCAAAGGGCTGGAGCAACTCTCCTATGGAAAAAGGTTGAGACACCTGGGCTTCTTTTTCTTGGAAAAGAGAAGGCTCTGGAGAGACCTCATTGTGGACTACCAATATTTGAAAGGAGCATAGAAACAGGAGGGGGAATGACTGTTTACAGAGGTGGATAGTGATAGGACAAGGGGTAACGGTTCTAAACTGAGACAGGGGAGATTTATGTTAGGTGTTAGGAGGAAGTTTTTCACACGGAGGGTGGTGACACACTGGAACAGGTTGCCCAGAGAGGTTGTGAGGTTCTATGATTCTATGATCTCAGCAGGAACTCCTTTTGTTCCCACCTTCCAGGCCTAGCCGGCAGATAAGAGGAGCAGGGAGGCACCCACTTGTATCACGCCTTCCCAGAATATGGGAAGAATATACCAAGCTGGAGTAATTTGGTCACAGGACAGATCTTCCACCAGTAAACATTTCTGAGCATTCTTCTGATGGTGAACAGCTCCAAAGAAATGCTCTTAAATGTAAAACTGTCCACAAAGTGGTGCTGACTGCCACATGGCAACACCAGCCTCTCATCTCCTAGATAAGTCAAAGTCTTACCACAAGAAATGCCTCGGAAAGCAAGCTTTGAGCCAAAAACAAAGAAGGGTTCAGACATATACTTGAGCTGTTCCTGACAATTGTTCTTCTGATTTGTCTTTCAGAATCTCCAAAGATTGAACTTCAGTGACTTTATGAAAAAAAATAGGTCAAAGAGGATAAGGGGTAATTGTTTAAAACTAAAAGAGGGTAGGTTTAGATTAGGTATAAGTAAGCAATTCTTCACTCAGAGGATGGTGAGGGTCTGGAATACATTAATCAGAGAAGTTGCAGGTGCTCCATCCTTGGAGGTGTTCATGGCCAAGTTGGTTGGGGCCCTGGGCAGTCTGATGTAGGTGTCCCTGCCCATCGCAGGGGGGTTGGAACTAGATGAACTTTATGGTCCTTTCAAATCCAGATCATTCTGTGATTCTATGAACGTCTTCTGGTATATCACTTTGGCCTGAGCTTAGCTTCAAATTTTCAGTTTTTACTAGACCATTTCAAAACTGTTTATGTCATTTAAACAAGACTAATATGACTGGCTTCTTATTTTCACACACAATGTTCTATCTAATTATAGATTACTCCTCACTTCTGGAAGCCTGGAAACACTGAATATTTATACTGTGGAAGAAAGTTGTACTCAAGGTTGCTCTGTTTTCATCAACGGAATTTGAAACAGTGCTTTGTCAGCATGGGCTTTGGTAGTCCATGTACGTATTCAGGACTATAGAAAAGCTTACACAGCTCAAGCCCTTTAACTCCCACTGCTGTTGTTCTCTTGCAGTGCAGTTGTACTACCAGAACTGCACATCAGGATATTCAACTGACCTATTTCTACAGTGAGCATACAGTAACAGTGACTGATAGTTAGGATATGTGATTTGGCATAATGTACCCAAGTTCATACTGCTATGTCTTTCAAACTGAGACAAAGGTCTTCCTGTGTGTTAAATGCTTCTCTCCAAAGAATCTTTTCTGAAAAAGACCTGGCCTTAGGGGAGCTAAGTGGTTTAGAGAGGAGTTTCTCATGAAAATAAAAATTTTTGGCAAAAAGACAAATAGTAGTAGTAATTTTTCCACCCGACTTCATGATCTCAGAGAAAAGGAAGGGCTGTTTTTCAATTGGATTCTAGTGCCAGATGGGAAGCAACAACTCATTTTCTGGGAGAAGACTAGAGACACTTTCTGTAACCACTCCTCAGCTGCAATTCACTGTTTTATCCATATTGACAGTCCTCTGACCATGTCTGTGGCCACAGGAATTTAGATTAAGAATTCAATGGATTAGATGAATAGTGAACTAGTGCATAGGCTTGGACTCAAGGAAGAGATAAATGCCTACCTTCCAAAGTGAACACCTCTCTACAGCTTTACATGTCCCATAGAAATAAAAGGCTGCTTCTAAAGTAATGCCTCCTATTTTATTAAGTTGGCCCACAACATCAAAGGCTGATGCTGATGGTATAACAGTAGAGGTCAAACCTTCCCTCCAACATCCCATTACATTTTGTTGCTGTATGACAGATGGCAGCAGAGGGACAGTCTGACAGAATGGCATCTGACATGGAAGTAAGAATGAAGATGTTTGGAACTGAATTCCTCCATGTGGAAAAAATAGCACCCAAAGATGTTCATTGAGTCTTGCTGAACATTTATGGAGACCAAACAGTGAACGTGAGCACAGTGAGGTGACGGGTGGTGCGTTTTAGCAGTGGTAATATTGACGTGATAAACAAGCCATATTCCAGACAACCATGCACAGCTGTCAGACCACAAAATGAACAGCATCTCAATCACCTCATCTCCATGAATCAGCTGGTTATGACCAGAGAACTGTGAATGGAGCTGAATATTCAATGCATTGGAAACAATGGTGGCAACATTGGAATATTACAAAGTTTACATTAGCTCTGTCCCCTGAATGCTCACTCAGGAACAGAAAGAACACCATGTGAAAGTTTGTTGGGACATATTGAACCAATGCCAGGCTAAAGGTGACAGTTCCCTTCACTACATCACGACTGGTTATGAGATGTGATGTCACTGCTATATGCCAGATTCAACATGGCAGTGCATGGAGTGGTGACATACAAATTTTGCAAAGAAGAAAAAGTTCAAGACAGAGCCCTCAGCAGGTCAAATATGCACTGTCCTTTGGAATAGGAAAGCGGGCAATCCTTTTGGATGTCCTGAAACTCTGGCCACTACATCACAATGCTGTCTAAGCTGAAAGCACAAACTTCTGGAGTCGGATCAGAGAAGAAGACAAGCTTTTTCTTGTAACATGATAATGCTGACCCCATTATCAGTTTGAAGATTGTGGGGTACGTTGCCAGTTCTGGCTACTGCAGCCATCATATAGTCCAGATTTGCTACCTTCTGACTTCCACCTATTAGGGTTGATGAAAGATGCATGTCACGGTTAACATTTTTCTAGCAACAGTGCCAGCATAGCAGCAGTGAAACAGTGAGTCACCTCTGCTGGTGCAGATTTTTACAAGCGCAACATGCAGGCTGTGGTCCATCACTGGTGAAAATGCACAGCTAATGGTGGAAACTATGATGTAAAATATTATTCTGTAGCTGAGAATCAGTTCTATCAAAAAGCGTGATTGTGCTCTTTGTATCTGTTGCATTTTCCATGGAAATAAATAGGATGTATTACTTTTAGAGCAAGCTATGTAGAATTATTCATTGCAGTAGGCTTATCCTCTGAAGTGAGGATTTTCCAGTTTAGATTCAGCTTTCAGGAGAAAAAGTTGCAGCATGAGCCATTATATATACATCCAGGCTCTGGATGACTCTCCGCTGACAGAAAATTGCAGGCCAGTGGGACACTGCTGTAATCTCTGATTCCAACTGGTCCATGCATTTCCAGTGGCCATGCTTAAAGAGACTCAGAACTGTTCATTAAGTTTGTTGTGAAACCAAGTGTTTAATATCTGTAATTTCAAAGGATCAATAGGAAGTTAAATTGAGTGAATCCAGTTTTGAACTGGTGTGGTTTCAGAGAAACAGCAGCACTGTGTATCTCAAAAGAACCCACGTTTTAATGTAACACCACAAGTTTGAAATTATTTCTACTGTTTCAGCTGATGAGAGTTTTTCATTGATGTTGTTGATTTGTTTTTTAATGAAAGGCTTCACCGAACACATTAAGAAACCACTGTAAAAAGCTGCAGTGTTCATGAGTAGAACCATTTATTGTACAGATAGGTTACCAACAACAGCCACATTATTTAAAATGGCTTGTCAGCAATAGGGTTGATTTTGTTTGCTTTTGTATAACCTCCTTGCATTTTCATGTTATTATAATGCAAGTGCAAAACCATACTGAAAACATATTTCTCTTCCGTAATAGTTTTTTTGGTCATTACTGTTTCCTCTGTCTGTTTTGATATAAATTACCTGGTTAATTGACTGAAATTTAAATGAAATAGTGATTGCAATTTTTCTTTTTGTTTCTGTGCAGTTGCTACTACAGTGGTATCTCTAGCATCTTTGACAGTGTGTGAGGGCTCTGAGTGCACCTTCAGCCTTGACTGCCCCTGCAGCCTCCTCCATGGCCTAGGCCCACCATGGCTGGTCTCCAGCTCCCCACAGCCTTACACTTTCCAGCCATGGGTTCCACTCAGCTAGGTCCATCCATGGGTCCACGTCCCGGCCTGGACTAGCTTCAGACATTCCCTGTCACTTGAAGATGTCTGGTGCCTGGGGCTGGGGCTGCCCCAGTACCTCTAACTGCCCTTCTCCTTGGTGGCATGGATAGATTTGGCCTGAATAGATAGTCAGTAACATATTTTGTGTAAGAAATATTTCATGGATTACACTGGGATCCTGTGGGGGGAAAAAAAAAAAAAAAAGTTCTTCCTGCTGATAGGCCAGCACTGCAGACACTAACTTTTATTAGTAAACTGCAATCCCTTCACTAGCCAGCCTGGTGGCTACAGACATCTCTGCCCTTTCACAAGTGCAGCACTTTCACACACAGTAGCACAGGGGACCTCTCGTACAACCATTTTTACAGCCAAATATGCCTCTACAAAATAAGACCTGAACTTTAAGAAATGAATTTGTCTTGTACAGTGGACATTGGGCTTGAGCACAGAGTGCACATAATCCATGTCAGAATAATTTGATACAATCAGCTACCTACAGTCAATCTCTGATGCATTTTCTTCTCTCCAGATCGGAGTGAATGCACCCATGCTGACTCCCTGGCTCAGGACACTGAGAGAAAGGTAGCAGAGGCAGATTGCATCATACAGGTCTTTTCTGTGTTCCCCATAACTGCAAATGAGTGGAATACATGGGATTTTCAGGTGCGCTGTTGCTGCTGAGTTAAGACCTAGACAGTAAGAAGAGAAAAAGCAGTTTAAATAGTCCTATAAAGGACAATTATGGAGATGTTAATACAGATGTGAAACATAGGCTTCACTGGATATTTCCTTCAAATTTTCCACTTCCTGTAGCACTTCTGCAAAATGCTATAGTTCTTTATTATCTCAAGTCATACTGTTAAAAATTAAAAAAATCTATTGAAAGATTGAGACTTCTTAATCTAAATCTATCCTCTTTCAGTTTAAAGCCATTTCCCCTCATCCTGTCACTACATGTCCTTATAAAAAGTCTCTCCCCAGCTTTCCAGTAGGCCTCCTTCAGGTACTGGAAGGCTGCTATAAGGTCCCCTCAGAGCCTTCTCTTCTCCAGGCTGAAAAGCCCCAGATCTCTCAGCCTGTCCTTATAGGGGGGGGGTGCTTCAGTTCTCTGATAATCTTTGTGGCCCTCCTCTGGATCCTCTCCAACAGCTCCATGTCCTTCTCATGTTGGGGGCTTCAGAACAGGGCACACTACTCCAGGCAGAATCACCTCCCTTGACCTGCTGGTCATGCTTCTCTTGATGCAGCCAAGGATAAAGTTGGCCTTCTGGGCTGCATGTGCAAGCTGATGGCCTTGTTCCTTAAAAGTACTTACCTATTTGCTTTGAAGGCTAAAAGAAAAATAGTCTTCAGAATACTGTCTAAAATAGACAGTAAGAAATATTTCTAGAAAAAGGATTCAGTCGATTCAACGCACTAATTACAACGAATTCCTTTCCAGGTTGCTAAGGATTGGAGTTGGCTATGGATTGGAGATGGGATGAGTGAGTGGCACACCATGCCTTACTGACGTTACAAATGCTACTTCACCAGCTGTTATCTTCATAAAGTGTTTCTTTGTGAAGGAGGATTAAAAACATTTCAGAAGGATGTGACAAAAATGGTTTAGAAGTTTGTTTGGGTTTGTTGGTTGTTGTTTTTTTGTTTTTGTTGTTTGTTTTTTTGTTTTTAAAATGTTTTTTAACTTGTGAGAACCAATAAATATCTAGAAAAATTACCTTATTCCTCTCAGCTCTTGGAAGATTAAAATCCTCAGAAGCTCTTTGTTAGACATGTCTGAACTCTGGTATTTAGCATGGAAGAACATTTTTAACAGTGAGGAAACCTCCAATTTGCACAAAAGAAAGAAGAGTAGAGGGAAGGTAGTAAATCCATTGTCCTCCAATACCACAAGAAAAGTCAGGGAAAATATACATTTTCCTTCTGTTCCTCTTCATTTTTCTTCTGTTGACCCTTGAAATGAAATATATATATATATATATATATGTATACATATATATTTGCATGAATCAGTGATAAACTCATAATTTCTGCCTTCTAGGCTGTTGTGGTTGGTTCAAATGGGATGTTCTAACAATCTGTCAAGAACAGAAGACAGCAGCAAGAGCTCTGAAAGGAGTAGAGCACTGAGTTGTTGCATAACTCTATGTTTAATCACAAAGTGCAGCAAAAGCATTCAAGAATTTTCTATATCTGTGCTCCAGGAGTCTGCAGAATAACATTATGTTTCAACAAACTCTGCCTAGCATTTTGCTGCCAGCCTTGACATGATGTCGTCTAAGTTACAAACCAAGAGAACTGTGATCAACTTGTGATATTTTTCCCAAGACATTTTTTCCCAAAATAGTAAAGATTATTCCACAGTGTAACTTTTTTCTAGCAGTCTTTGTTCTCCGTTACCACACTGTATAATTGTATGATTGTATACTTGTGAAAGAGAAGCAACTTTTCCATGCTAAAAATATCATTGCACAATACAGTAGCTGTTAATAAATACTATACAAATAGAATAACAGTTTTTAAGGACTCTAGGAACTGGTCTGATCTTTTAATCTGACATCCTGTATGAAACTTGTCATATAGTCCCCACTTCATCACACTAGAGTTGTAATTTCAGCATTGCAGACCCAAAGGCATTCAACAACTGAATAAATAACTTTTTTGTTGTTGTTGTTTCCATTTTGAGAAAAAGCAAGGAGTATGGAAAACTACTTTGATATCAGCTGTTTTTCTTATTCTGTAAACAGCACATGGATATGCAGTGTCCAGTACAGTATGTACAGCAATATGGAAGTGTTTTCTTGGCAACAACAGGAAAGTAAAGCAAAAGATGTCCAAAGGAACATAAGCAGAAGACTGGTAGCTGATGGGCAAGATAAGTCTCCCCACCGAACTAGACTACTTTGTCATTCCAACTGCTCAAAACCTGACATTTTCCAAGATATAATTAATATTCACTTTGAAGATGCTTCTAATGAGATATGGATGCTAAGTTAGTCTCTAACAGCTTTCCAGTTGTACGTAATGATTCATTCAGAGAGTAACAGATTCAGCTTTAGAATGTCCCATCTTACTGCCCAGTATTTCTATGCTTTTGCCAGCAAAACTCAATGTCTGCAACGGTCGACCAAGACATGTGGCACTAGAACTGTGCCACATGGCACAGTATTGATATTAACCTGGCATCTAGCCCCCTTATTTCAATATTCTTCATTTTGTGTTGTTATTAAGGTGGACTATTACTGCACTATTATACAGCACTGAAAAGCAGTTCATTCCAGCCTTTACTATGCATAGCTATATATTCTACTTCATGAATTTTCAAGTGTCAGGGGAAAAAAAAAAGAGTGAGGATTTGGTTCCGTTTGTATCCCATATGTACAAATGTGTTCAGCTTATAGCCATGAAGAGAAACTTTCCAACTTCCAGAAGTGCATACCTAGCCTGGAATGTGAAGATCTGGTTGTTTTCTTTCCCTTACATTACGTTTATTATCTTTGATAATAAAGATTGTATAGTTGCATAGCTGGCATTTTTACTAGCGACTCACGAGGAAGAAGAGAATCCAATTTTCTTGTCCTTAACTATCTTGGCTCTGTTGCTGTAGTGAATAGAAAGCACTTATTGTCAGACAAGTATGTGGATATGACTCAGGGATAGAGAGGGCCAGAGATCACTTCAGTTAAAGAAAAAACTGTTCTGTGAACAGAAAAATAGATGAGGCCTAGTTTGCTATAGGCTTCTTACAGACCTCCTAGCACTTTCCTTCTTCCCCTTTCCCCTAAATCCTCTCCTCATCTGTTCGGCTGGCTTCACATCAACTCTGCTTCAAACTTATTAACAGGTTTCTTCACCTAGGGAAGGTGAAGAGAATACTGTATCACAAAGACAGACAAGAAGGTACAAAATACCATTACATAACCTTCATTTCTTTGGGAAAGCAAGCTTGAATGTTTCATATTCATAATACCAGATTCAGCTTTATAACACCCCATTTTACTGCACAATCTTGCTATGCCTGCAAAACTCAGTGCCTGAAGTGTTCGAACAAGCCATGTGGCACCAGTACTAGTTAGAATATTCTGCAAATTCTAGCATTCTGAATATGTCTTGAGAATGTGTCTTTAGTCAGTGCTCTCATTCTACTGCATTAGGTTGTGTTAGGGCATGGAGTGAGGGAAACAGTTCCTTCTATCTTGTTATATTCTGCATACTGTGAAGAGCCATGAGCCTCTCCTTACTATGAGACTCTATTTTGTGGTTTCACTCTAAAAGATAGGTTCCAGTGCTGTTACAGTTCTTAGCATTTAAGTGAAAATCAATTTGGGAGTTCCTTCAGTGTGTTTCATGTAGAACATAAGAACAGGTGATCAAGTAATTTTGTCCAGTTGTAAAATCTTTTGGCTGAAAAATTGTCTATTATGTGAATAGCTTTCTCATTACAACTATTCTTTTGTTAAACAAGTATCTTTCAGTTGTTCTCAAACATGCATTGTAAGTTATGAAGTTTGAATTTCTCAATTCAGTTTTCTTATACGGCTTTTAAACAATATTGTCAGTGTTTGCTATCTTCTGTTTGTTTAGAATGGTATTTGCAAAGGATACAACCACAGGCATAGATATTGGGAACTGATGAAAGCTGAGTCTCACAGTTTGGTCAAGGTGTGGCAAAATAAATAAATAAATAAAAGACTTCATGTATACAGGATTTCAGAATGAACATATTCCAGCTCATAAGGACATGTAGTGACAGGATGAGGGGAAATTGTTTTAAACTGGAAGAGGGTAGATTTGACTAGATAATAGGAAGAAATTCTTTACTGTGAGGGTGATGAGACACTGGAACAGGTTGCTCAGTGAGGTTGTGGATGCCCCCTCCCTGGAAGCCTTCAAGGCCAGGCTGGATGGGGCTGTGAGCAACATGTTCTAGTGGGAAGTGTCCCTGTCTATAGAAGGGGGTTGTAACTAGGTGATCTTAAAGGTCCCTTCCAACCCAAACCATTCTATCATTCTCTGATTAAGATTTTGGCCCACAGTTCCCTGCAATTATTGTTACGTAGATGTAGGAAGATGGTTCTCACAATTTGTATGTGTATGGATGTACTGGAATTCCAAGGTCACAGCCTGAACCAATGGGTGTGCTACGTGAGTGTGCAGATGCCTGGAGTTGGGGGGGGGGGGCGGTCTGGAGCCACCCCTTCTGTCTCTGCAATACTTCCTGTGCAGTCTGAGTCTGCACAGGTCCCCCTTTTGCCCCCACCCTTCTCTCCGGTGGTGCAACGGTACAAACGGGGAAGGGTCACATTCCTCAGCTCATCCCTTTCTCCACACTGTTACTGGAAGGGATGAGTCAATTCCTTTTTGATATCTTTTCCTCTAGTGCCTATTTCTCAAATAAAGGCTCTGTCATTGCCTTTGCTTGTTCTACACAGTTCTTTCTCCTCCGAAAAGACTAAGAACTGCATATATAATCTGTATCATGTAATGATTATCTGACATAAATACTTATGTGTACTAATAGACTAGAAAAGTTGATTATTAGAATGGCTCTGTAATATGGCTTCTGCTTCTATTCACATAGGTCTACGTCCTGTGGGCTCAGATGTGTGATAGAACTGAAATGAAAAACCCTACCCCAAAATCTCCAGTGCACATACAACCTCCAGTACTTTGCATCTGTATTTGTGTCTGTTTTTACCTTGACTCCCCTGATACTAGCACCTTTATCTTTGCACATACCAAGATATCTCTGACTATTTCAGCTCTGCCCCAGTTCTTTTGAGTGCAGAAAAACCAAGGAGTCAGACACCCACGGTGTCTGAATGACCTGATCTACTCAACATATATGGGCAGCATTGAGAAGTTTGATTCAAATTGCAACTGCAACCACATGCTTTCAAGAAACTCGAACAGTAAAATAATAAATTTTCTTCCAAAAGTATATCGCATGAAGCACTACACTTTTTGTATTGTTTCTGTGTGAACTCAGACATTTTCTGTACTGCACATCTATCTTAAATACTAGAAGAAAAGCTTTCAATCAGTTTCTGGTACCTAGTTATTGATACAAGACTTCAGATAATGCTGCAGTTCAGCTACTTACAATTTGCACCATGGGTATTGTAATCATCACAGTTCTCGCCTGGGAGCAGCATGCTCACAGCAGTTTGCACAAGCAGAGTGCTATACCTTCCTTGCTGGTTCACAGCCAGAAGATGCGCTTTTGATCTCTGCCAGTATGATGTTGGGCACTCACCCGAAGGTTAAAGCCAGTGCTCCTACTGACAAATTCCCAGAGATGTCTGATGCATTCTCCCAGGTAGAACTGGTAAGAAAGGAGACTTTGGTTCAGATGTTCAGCTACACTGAGTACTTTGAACTTTCCCCTGGTGATAAAAGAAGTATCTGCACAAGATGCACAGAGGTTGGTGATCTTTTACCACAAGTGGCTGAGCTACAAGGAGCAGCTGAAAGGCTTTGTAGTATTAGAAGCACTGACAGAGACATAGAGTCATAGGATCATAGGATCAGATAATCATTTGAGTTGGAAAGGACCCTTAAACGCCATCTAGCCCAACTCCCCTGCAATGAACAGGGACACCTACAACTCCATCAGGTGCCCATGCAGTCTGAACTTGAATGTCTCCACTACCTTTCTGGGAAACCTATTCCAGTGCTTTACTACTTCTATCATGAAAAACTTTACTTATTTCCAATCTAAATCTCCCCTTTATTATAGAATCACAGAATCACAAAATCACAGAATCACAGAATGGCCTGGGTTGGAAGGGACCTCAAGGATCATGAATCTCCAACCCCCCTGCCGGGCAGGGCCACCAACCTCCCCATTTACTAGACCAGGTTGCCCAGGGCCCCATCCAACCTGGCCTTGAACACCTATAGCGATGGGGCATCCACAACCTATCTGGGCAGCCCACTCCAGCACCTCACCACTCTCCTGGTAAAGAACTACCCCTTAACATCCAACCTAAATTGTCCCTCTTTCAACTTCAAACCATTCCCCCTTGTCGTGCAGTTATCTACACTTTCAAAGAGTTTATTCCCTTCCTGTTTATAGGCTCCCTTCGGGTACTGAAAAACTACAATGAGGTCACCCCGCAGCCTTAGGGTTAGGGTTAGGGTTAGGGTTAGGGTTAGGGTTAGGGATAGGGTTAAGGTTAGGGTTAGGGTTAGGGTTAGGGTTAGGGTTAGGGTTAGGGTTAGGGTTAGGGTTTAGGGTTAGGGTTAGGGTTAGGGTTAGGGTTAGGGTTAGGGTTAGGGTAGGGTTAGGGTAGGGTTAGGGTTAGGGTTAGGGTTAGGGTTAGGGTTAGGGTTAGGGGTTAGGGTTAGGGTTAGGGTTAGGGTTAGGGTTAGGGTTAGGGTAGGGTTAGGGTTAGGGTTAGGGTTAGGGTTAGGGTAGGGTTAGGGTTAGGGTTTCGGTTAGGGTTAGGGTTAGGGTTAGGGTTAGGGTTAGGGTTAGGGTTAGGGTTATGGTAGGGTTAGGGTTAGGGTTAGGGTTAGGGTTAGGGTTAGGGTTAGGGTTAGGGTTAGGGTTAGGGTTAGGTTTAGGTTTAGGGTTAGGGCTAGGGTTAGGGTTAGCGTTAGTGTAGGGTTAGGGTTAGGGGTAGGTTTGGGTTTAGGGTTAAGGTTAGGTTTAGCGTTAGTGTAGGGTTTGAGTTAGGGTTAGGGTTAGGGTTAGGGTTAGGGTTAGGGCTAGGGCTAGGGTTAGGGTTAGGGTTAGGGTTAGGGTTAGGGTTAGGGTTAGGGTTAGGGTTAGGTTTAGGTTTAGGGCTAGGGTTAGGGTTAGCGTTAGTGTAGGGTTAGGGTTAGGGTTAGGGTTAGGGTTAGGGTTAGGGTTAGGGTTAGGGTTAGGGTTAGGGTTAGGGTTAGGGTTAGGGTTAGGGTTAGGGTTAGGGTTAGGGTTAGGGTTAGGGTTAGGGTTAGGGTTAGGGTTAGGGTTAGGGTTAGGGTTAGGGTTAGGGTTAGGGTTAGGGTTAGGGTTAGGGTTAGGGTTAGGGTTAGGGTTAGGGTTAGGGTTAGGGTTAGGGTTAGGGTTAGGGTTAGGGTTAGGGTTAGGGTTAGGGTTAGGGTTAGGGTTAGGGTTAGGGTTAGGGTTAGGGTTAGGGTTAGGGTTAGGGTTAGGGTTAGGGTTAGGGTTAGGGTTAGGGTTAGGGTTAGGGTTAGGGTTAGGGTTAGGGTTAGGGTTAGGGTTAGGGTTAGGGTTAGGGTTAGGGTTAGGGTTAGGGTTAGGGTTAGGGTTAGGGTTAGGGTTAGGGTTAGGGTTAGGGTTAGGGTTAGGGTTAGGGTTAGGGTTAGGGTTAGGGTTAGGGTTAGGGTTAGGGTTAGGGCTAGGGCTAGGGCTTGGGTTTAGGGTTAGGCTATCATTAGGGTTAGGTTTAGGGTTACGGTTAGGGTTAGGGTTAGGGTTAGGGTTAGGGTTAGGGTTGGGGTTAGGGTTAGGGTTAGAGTTCGGGTTAGGGTTAGGTTTAGGGTCAGGGTGAGGGTTAGGTTTAGGGTTAGGGTTAGTGTTTGGTTTAGGGTATGGGTTAGGGTTAGGGGTAGGTTTAGGTTTAGGTTTAGGGTTAGGGTATGCGTTACTGTAGGGTTTGGGTTAGGGTTAGGGTTAGTGTTGGGGTTAGGGTTAGGGTTAGGGTTAGGGTTAGGGTAAGCGTTAGGGTTAGTGTTAGCGTTAGTGTAGGGTTAGGGTTTGGTTTAGAGGTTAGGGTAGGGTTAGGGTTAGGGTTAGGGTTAGGGTTAGGGTTAGGGTTAGGGTTAGGGTTAGGGTAGGGTTAGGGTTAGGGTTAGGTTTCGGTTAGGGTTAGGGATAGGGTTAGGATTCGGGTAGGGTTAGGGTTAGGGTTTGGGTTAGGGTTAGGGTTAGGGTTAGGGTTAGGGTTAGGTTTAGGGTTAGGGTAGGTTTAGTGTTAGGGTTAGGGTTTGGGTTAGGGTTAGGGTTAGGGTAGGGTTAGGGTTAGGGTTAGGGTTAGGGTTAGGGTTAGGGTTAGGGTTAGGGTTAGGGTTAGGGTTAGAGTTCGGGTTAGGGTTAGGTTTTGGGTTAGGGTGAGGGTTAGGATTAGGGTTAGGGTTAGTGTTTGGTTTAGGGTATGGGTTAGGGTTAGGGGTAGGTTTAGGTTTAGGTTTAGGGTTAGGGTTAGCGTTAGTGTAGGGTTAGGGTTAGGGGTAGGTTTGGGTTTAGGGTTAAGGTTAGGTTTAGCGTTTGTGTATGGTAAGAGTTAGGGTTAGGGTTAGGGTTAGGGTTAGGGTTAGGGTTAGGGCTAGGTCTAGGTTTTAGGGTTAGGCTATCGTTAGGTTTAGGGTTAGGGTTACGGTTAAAGTTAGGATTTAAGGTTAGGGTTAGGCTTTGGTGTTAGGGTTAGGCTTAGGGTTAGGGTTAGGGATAGGGTTAGGGTTAGGATTAAAGTAAGGGTTAGGGTTAGGGTTGGGGTTAGGGTTGGGGTTAGTGTTAGGTGTAGGGTTAGGGTTAGGGTTAGGGTTAGCGTTAGTGTAGGGTTAGGGTTTGGTTTAGAGGTTAGGGTAGGGTTAGGGTTAGGGTTAGGGTTAGATTAAGTGTAGGGTTAAGATTAGGGTTAGGGTTAGGTTTAGGGTTAGGGTTAGGGGTTAGAGTTAGGGTTAGGGTAAAGTTAGGGTTAGGTTTAGTGTAGGATAGGGTTAGGGTTAGGGTTAGGGTTAGGGTTAGGGTAGGGTTAGGGTTAGGGTTAGGGTTAGGGTTAGGGTTAGGGTTAGGGTTAGGGTAGGGTTAGGGTTAGGGTTAGGGTTAGGGTTAGGGTTAGGGTTAGGGTTAGGGTTAGGGTTAGGTTTAGGTTTAGGGTTAGGGTTAGGGTTAGGGTTAGGGTTAGGGTTAGGGTTAGGGTTAGGGTTAGGTTTAGGGTTAGGGTTAAGGTTAGGTTTAGGTTGTGTAGGGTTAGGGTTAGGGTTAGGGTTAGGGTTAGGGTTAGGGTTAGGGTTAGGGTTAGGGTTAGGGTTAGGGTTAGGGTTAGGGTTAGGGTTAGGGTTAGGGTTA